>NW_028327171.1:137611563-138226063 GCF_987537825.1 Furipterus horrens
GCTTTAAATGTTGTTAGAGAAAGATAAATGGTAGTACCTAAATTCCAATATATAAAAGTGACAGTGTGAAAAACAGGAGTAATTATTTCTTAAAATTGGGTTCCCAGTCTCTAGCACAACATAGGGTAGCTATTTTATTTTTCATAGGCTTGCTTGAGTACATCTTTAAGTATGAAAAAAAAGTTATACTTTTTATTTTCATGTTAACTGTTTTCCTCAGAGTAATTACTCTTAGCATGTTAAATTTGAGAAAAAATATGCATAGCTTTGGCAGTTATACTAAGAAATTAACTTTTATCAGGAAGAACCCTCCTATTTTTTTCCTCTCTCTCTCTTAAGGATAATCTGAAAAGAATTATTCAGCTCTTCTGAAAATAACTGGATGAAAAAGTTTGTTTTCAGGTTTAAAATGGGTAAATATTTAGTTTGGTGGTCAATAGGCTTTAGTGGGAATGAAAATCAATATTAAAGCCATTTGAACTATATTGATTTAATGTTATTACATTTTTGCCATTTATCTTTTTTCTACATGCAATAGACAGAAATCAATTAATAAAAATTAATAGTTACCATTTATGGATCACTGTCTTTCTGTTAGACACTGTGTTAATTGCTTTGTATGCATTGCTTTATGTGTAAATCTGTTCTGTAAGGTCGGTTTTATTGTTCCTCTTTCTTAAGATGGTAGAGGTTAATAATGACCAAAGTTTTTTTCAGTTAGTAAATAATAAATCATCCATTCCACGGTATTTTTGCACTATCAAACCACGTAACAAATGAAGTTAACACTGTTAGTAGTATAAGCAGCATTATACTCCCTCATAATTCCCATATTGAGTGAGAAATAGCATAGTATTAAAAAAATCCAAGCAAATCAGAATCATTAATCCATCCTCATTCTTTATCTTCCCCTTTAACTGACTTGGACAGATCTTCTTCATGACAACTTTTCCCTACAAATCAGGAAAGAACTATTTGGTTCACCACTGAGATGAAGCAGATGCTTCTTTTCTATGTTTGACATAAGTTCAGGGTTACTAGAGTACCTAATCCATCTCGCTCTCCAGGTAAAATCTATTTTTTTATTTTTGTAATAGATGGCAGGCTGACAGTACATTTAATCACAACCTGTTGCTACATTTAAAATATTTTAGTAATATATTTCTTTCTCAAAAAGATATTTCATCCTTTATAATTACATTTGTCTTTAGCAAGTCCCCAATTAAAAACCTATATCAAATATTAAAAATCATGAAAACATATTACACTTGAGATTACATAAGACATCTATGTGAATTTTATGATGATTTAATACAATGGGGGATCCTGTGGAATGTGCGTGTGTGTGTGTGAGCAGGTACAGTAAGAACTTTGAATTACCATTCCTGGGAGATAATTGTGTAGTTTGAAAATTAAAGTAAAATACCTATCTATCCAGTCAATAAGTCCTGTAATATTAAAGAGAGTATATCAGTACAGAGTTAAACATTTTTGGAACTCAAGGATATAGAATAGACATAATTAAGAAAATAACTCAAATAGTGCTAATTCAGCAACTCCATACTTGTGATGGATAGCTAGTAAAAATACCACCTTCTCATTCCATGCACTTTCAAAGTAAAAGAAACCCCTTCCCTGTCCCTTTGATAAGTTAACTGGGTTTATCTGAGTCACTAATATGCTTTGATATAAGTAAAAAGAGAAAGTTTATCAAAAGATACAAGGCAGGCAAATATCTCAGAACCATTGCTTAACCTAATTTGCTGTATTCTAGTTTTCACCGCAATGGGTTAAAAAATTGAATCTACTAGTCTGGCACATTGACACCAACCACTACTCTGACAGGTACTCAGAAGAGTTCTTCAAAATCATGCATCAAGTAGGAACAAGAGCTCCTTCCTGCCTATGCAGAGTTCTAAAGACTGGATAAAAATTTATGGAATGAAAAAGGCAGTAAAGTATGTGCTTGGGACAGAGCCACATATACAAAACATTGACATTCATCTGGCTGAAAAAACAGTCATGGATAAATCCTGTTGCTAAGTTAACAGGAAATAATATTTATCTCAAGAACACGTTACAACCGCAATGTCATAATGGTCTCCGTTGTTGAAAATGTTCTAACCCCTTATTCATTGGTTTCTTTTCTAAAGCCAAGGATCAGAAAGCTTGCTATTTGAAACTTAAAATAAGATGCTTCTCAATGCAACATGCCACATCTATCTTAACCTGGAGGTTCCAGAGAAATGATCCTGGGTCCAGTTCACAGTCTAGACCTGAGGTTGACCTCTACATTGTACAAGGTACACATGGCTGTGGTTTACTTTAAACCTAACAAAACATTACTTAAATTTTGCCTAAACTTTATCCTTCCCTAAAATTTCTCTTGTTTCACTCCTTTCTTTCCTTGCTCCCTTCCTTCCTTTCTCCCTTCCCCCCTCCTCCCTCCTCCTCCTTCTCTCTTTCTCTGTCTATCTCTCTCTCTCTTCCTTTCTTTCTTTCTGGAGTCAGATAATCAACAGATCTTTTTGTGTGCAGTCCCCCTTACTGCAATGATCCTGTACTTTACATGGTTGAGTTAGAAGTTTATTTGATAAAATCCAATATAGTTTCATCGTAAAAATTCTCAACAAACTAGAATTAGAAGGCAATTTCCCCAAACTGTTAAAAGAAATTAAAAAAAAGGCTTATATCATACTTAGCAGTGAATAAATAATATTATTCCACATAAGACCATGAACATGACAAGAATGCCCATTATTACCATGCTATACACCATTGCATTAAAGATTTTACCTGGAAAATTAGGCCAGAAATTGAAAAAAAAAAAAAAAAAGGTATAAAGCATCCACATTGGAAAAGAAGTAAAACTATCTCTATTATCAGATTTTTAAGAATTCACAAGAAAATTTAGAATGATAAGATCTTCATCTAAGTTGCAGAATAGAAGAGCAATGTACAAATTGCTTTGTACTTCCATACAGTTTCAATGTACAATTCAAACATAAAATTCAGAAGACAATACCATTTACAATATCATTTAAGAGAACAAAAATGCAAGAAAGGGAAATAAAACTAGGAATAATTTTAGCAAAAAATGTAATTTTAAAAGTGTACACTGAAAACTATAAAACATCATTGAAAGAAATTAAAGATTTAATAATAGAAAGATAAGTAATGTTCACCAATTAAAAGACAATATTGTTAAGATAGCAATACTTTTTAAATAAACGAATATTCAATGTAATAATCACCAAAATCCCAGCTGTTTTTTTCCTAGAAATTGAAAAACTAATTTTAAAATGCATATGGAAATGCAAGAGACCAAAAATAACTGAAACAATTTTGGGGGGGGGGGTGGTTAGATTACACACACACGTCTTGATTTTAAACTTACTACAAAATTACAATAATCAAGATAATGTGCTATTATTATAAGGACAGACATATAGATCAATGAGACAAAACTGATAGTCTAGAAATAAACCATATTGTTTAGATAAGTTAATTTTTGACAAGGGTATGAGAAAAATTCTATGGGGAAATTTAATCTTTTCAACAAATTGTTTACAATCACTATATATCCACATGCTAAAGACTATGACTGGGTTATTTTCTCATATCTCACACACACACACACACACACAATGCATATTATAAATAAATGTAGAAAATAATAATAAAATTATTTGAATAAAATACAGAACTAAATTTTTATAAACTGGAGTTGGCACAATCTTCTTTGCCATGACATCAAAAGCACAAATAATGAAAGAAAAAAATAGGTCTGTTGATCTTCATAGAAATTAAAAACTTTTGTGTTTCAAAAGACACCACCAAGAAAGTAAAAAGCTAATCCACAAAATGGGAGCTAATATTTCCAAATCATTAGTGTGGTATTACACTTGTAATTAAAATATATACATAACTCTCACAACTCAACAATAATGTAACAAATAACCCAAGAAAAAAATGGGCATAATAAGTGAACACATATTTCTCCAATGAGGTGTACAAGTGGCTGATAAAAGAAATGCAAATCAAAATCGTACCTCACATCAATACTATGACTATAATTTTTAAAAAGATAATACATTTTGAGAAGTATATAGAGAAATTAGAACCCTCATCCATTGCTGTTAGAAATATGAAAATGGTGCAGCTGCTTTGCAGAACAATCTGGAAGTTTTCAAAATGTTAAACATATATTTACTATATGACCTAGCCATTCTAGTAGTAGGTCTACACCAAGAGAAATAAAAATATACAGCCAAATGTACTACCTAAGATTTAATTTAGGGTTCTTTTCTCTTCTCTTTCTACTCTCTCCCCTATGTTAGCTAATCTATTTTCATCGTATCAAATACCGTGTACTTACTTATGTAATTTTTGGCCTCTTGTTTGTTTTCTTCATAAGCTATAATGTTGCTTGCTCTTTTTGTTTTTTGTTTGTTTTTCTCCATCCCTCCATTGGACTGAGGGCAGGGAACATAACTGACTTGTTTTCAGTTGTATCTGACACAATGAGAAGAGTTCCAGATACAGAGCAAGCAATTGATATTATTTATGGACTAAACCAGTATGAAACTTACTACTTTAATCCATTGAAGGCAGGGTGTGTGTACTTGTTTTAATTCTTTTATGCCCAAGACCTAGAATACTGAAGAAGGGTACAGGGTAACAATTAAGCACAAAGACTCTGAATTCAAATAATGGCTTCAAATCCCGAAACTATCACTTTACTGGCAGGCTATATGACCATTGATAATCTATTTAACTTTTCTGCATTTTTATTACCTTGTTTGTCATGTGGGGATAATAATCGTCCAAAATTCATAAGCCATTTGGGGTGATTATACAAGTAAAGTGTTTAAAATGGTGCCTAGTACAAAGGGCTTATTATTATTATTATTATTATTATTATTATTATTATTATTATTATTATTTTACTCTATACAAGGCTAGAGCCAATTATGCTTAACAATGTTGATGCCCTGTTGGAAAAATATCATCCTGATTCTACTAGAAATTATAGCTATTATAAGAATTGTATTCTGAACTCTAAGAGGTCACAATCTATATTTGTAAATATTATTATTTTTTATTACAATGAGTTGGGCTCCAGTTTCTTTATTTCTCATCCCTTGGAGTAAGGTCAGCCATTTGAACCATTCACTGTATCCTTGAGTCTTGGTGTTTCCAGGATAATTATGTAAATATTTGATGATCTTTTAAGCAGAAAAGTGGTGGGACTATTATAAAATAAAAATATAAAATATATTAAATTTTGATAATATAATGCAAAAGAAACAAGGATAAAAAGACATACAAAAGGAAGTAAAGACATTAATAGAAGTGATTTTTTAAAAAAAAACATAGGCAGTTAATAAAGCAGAAAAATAGAGAAAGGCTATTTCAAATGGCAAAGATTAAAAAAAAGGCTGGATTTTCTATGGACAATTTTTACAGAGAAAAAAAGTTAATATTGGAAATCTAAAGGAACTTCAAAAATGGAAATGTTTTATTTCTAAGAAGCTATAGTGTGGTATTTATCTCAATATGAAAAGGCATTGGAATTTTATTTAAATAAATATTATTCTCTGACCTTTATTTTTATATTTTTAATCTCACCAGAGCATATAGTTATTGATTCTAGAGAGAGAGGAAGAGAGAGAGGCATTGATGTGAGAGAAACATTGATTGGTTGCTTACTGCACGGGCCCAACTGGGGACCCAACTGGGGACTCAACTCATAACTCAGGCATGTGGCCCTACTGGGGATCCAACCTGTGACACTTTGGTGCATGGAACGACACTCCAACTGAGTCACACCAACCAGGGCTATTCTCTGATCTTTTAAAAAACACATAATATATTCAGAATTTTATGTTTGCTATATACATATAAGAAGCTTATTACATAAAAATACTATGTGTTATATGTGCACATAATATTAATATAGTGCAAGAAAAGGCCATTTGGCCTGCCAACTGAAATTATTATCTTATAAGATATTCTCTATAGAAATATGGTTTAAATAAATAAACTTGGCTTTTAAAAAGTTTAAGTGGAGTGGAAGGTGTATAAATATAAACACAATAAACTAATGTTTAAATCAAAATAAAAATGATAATATTCTCTGCAAATATCTCAATCACAAGTAATAAATAGATACACAAAAAGGAGGACCCTAGAATCTACTAGAAGAAAACCCTTTTGTTTTCACTAACATGCTATTAATTACCAAAGTTTGTGGTGCAGGTTTCAAGGAGTACAATAATTATGGGAGGCACATAACATTTTCCACATTTACTTTAGTCACACAGCCCTCTTGATTAAAATATCTTCAAATTTCCACTTACTCTCTAATGCTAATCATTTGAGTCTATGCAATCTATTTTTTAAAACTTTTATTTCTTATCCTGATAGGGTTGGTCAGTTGGTTGGAACGCTGTTCTAGATACCAGAAGGTGGGTTCTATTCCCACTTGGGGTGTGTATGGGAGGTAACTGATCCATGTATCACTCTCACGTTGTGTCTCTCTCCTTTCCTCTCTCTCTAAAATACTTTAAAAATATATATGTATATATATAAAATATGTGTGTGTACACACACACACACAGGCTCAGGTAAGGATTTAAAAAAGAAATTCTCACCAGCATTAATTTCTACATTTATTGCTGACCAAAACTTTAAAGTTTATTTTCTCCCTTCATGACCATCATCAGCATTCTTAGTGACCTTAAATTTATTTATCAGATTTTTTGTTTTTATCCTCAACATTTCCCAACTGTTTTCACTTTCTCTACTCAATGAGAGTCACACCTCACCAATACCAACTCTGGGTTTCAACTTTTCCCTCATCCTCTTGTACTCCTGGCTTCCTTATTTGACATAATTTTTACTGTAACTGAACTTTACATTCATTAGCACTTCAGTATTTGAGCATGAAATCTGCCTTTTGTCATATACTTCAAAGCCATACTTAACCTATGAGAGTGGGACTACCAAAAAAATTAACAAAATCGTTAACTATTTTAATAATATCCTCACTACTAGCCTCAATTCAAGTCTTTCTAGAGTTCCCATCATAATTCCCTTAATGCTAGATCATTTCTCAATTTATTTTTTTGTACTTTTCTTTAAGAAACAAACTATTTTTGGAGAAAGGGATAGAATCATGAACCAAGTTCATCTAGTACAGCTTTGACTTGGCCTTTTGCTCTTCCTAACAGATCTCAGCTATGCTTTTGTGACATATATGCCACTCCTTAAAATGTCTCATTCTTTTTTTTTCTTTCCATAATTCTTTCCTCACTTAGTTTTATGACTTTAAACAGTCTTGTCTCTCTCCCTAGTTCTATACTGTTCCCTCCTCCAATTTCCATTATGAGTGTTCCCCAATGCTCTTAGTGAGAAAATATAAGATGGCTTATGACTGTTACTGTATATAGCTACACCCAGAACACAAATTTGAAAAGTTTATGCAACCAAATACACTCAGGTATGCAGAGTAGAATAAAAGTTCACTGGAAGCCTAGGAAATCCTGTGAGCTAAATTCCAATTTTTGACTGTGAATCTTTTAATAACACTTTTGATGTTAAGAAAAGTATTTCTAGTTTATCTGAGTTTTAATTCTGAAAGTATACATTAACATTCATTTATCAGCATGATCATTATTTACTATCCAATGATGATAAAATAAACAAGAGAAAGAGATAATGTTCAAAAGTTTATTGCCTTGGTCAGGTGGTTCAGTTGGTTGAGGCGTTGCCTCATACCACAAAAGGTTGCGGGTTTGGGGGTTTGTTTCCCAGTCAGGGCTCATATAAGAGAGAGCTGATTGATATTCTGATGTTTCTCTCTCACACTGATGTCTTTCTCTCTCTCTCTCAAGTCAATAAAAACATATACTCAGGTCAGGTTTAAAATAAGTTTATTGCCTGTATGTATACATTACTAGAGAAAAATGGTTTAAAAAAGAAAGAAATTTTGCTTTGAAAGATAAGTGAAATATTAAGACAGAGGAAATAAAAACAAAAGAACAAAAAAACAAATAAGAGTAAGTTTCATGGAAAAAAGGAGTTTCACAGAAACATCTAGGACAATAATCACAAACATCAAATTTCTCAAAAAAAAAAAAAAAAACACAAAAAAACAAAAAAAAAGAAGATAGTACAAAATGTAAAAGTAAATACCTTTTTAATGGATTTTTTACCTATTTGGAAGATGCAATATATATGAAAATGTTAAGGCTTTTGAACCATGTTGGGCCTTGTAGAAGAAAAAGGGAAGATTATGTTTTTGCGCCATGCCAGAAGAAGTTAGAAAAACAAAAGAGAATAACTAAAAAGAACAGAAAACTAACTAAATAAAGGAAAGCATTCTACTGCCCAAAGCAGTTATTTTCCAAAACAATTTCGTAAAAGTATGTTTCTTTGTTGATGAGCTTGAAAGGTCAGGAGTGATGGGGAAGGGTAGAGACTAGAAGGTGCTGAGGTCATGAGAAAATATTCCCCTCAGACAAGGCTGAAAGCAGTCACACAATTCTGAGTTAGAATTGGGTGGTAGAGCTTAAAGATCTAACAAAAGGATAATCTAAAAATAAATGGTGATTTGGGTAATGAAATGATTATTTTCTGTTTGTAAAAGGGTTATCCCAAAGACATCTAAATAGCTATCCTGATGGAAATGGGTATAAAAGACCAATTGTAGATTCCTGTACTCCTCCCTATAAAACATTTATCTGACTGCTATATTTTCTATAAATCACTTCTCAAGTATTTGAAAACTGAATGTTTCACTATAATTGCAGCATAGATTGTTTCTGTAATTCAATAAGATTTTATTGATAATAATTTAGGATGTGACAATGTGTTTATGGATATTACATATATGTTGCATATCATATACACACGTATGTATATGGGTATACACATACACATATAGAATTCTCTTTATTTTTTTCAAGAAATTAATTAGAAATGGCAAAGATGGATATAAAAAGAGGAATGGCCAACAATCTGTGGCACTGAAACCATGTGAATTTCAGGACTATCAAAGTCCTGAGCAAAGACCTAAAACTATTTTTGATCCAATCAGTGTTACTTCCTGACTGAGCAACTAGGAGGTATCTTTTGTTTCTCGTTTATAAAATGGCACTAATAACTAGCAGTTCCTTAACTGCTGTATGTATGTTATGAAGATAAATGAGATTATTTCAATGTAGAGTGTATAGTCTGTTAGAAATAAGTATTACAGAAATAAAGGTTAGCATTATCATGCCAACACAGAGGTTTTCAATATATGATAAGTAAAATAAAATAATATTCAATTTTTCTGTCACTTTAAAGATTACAGAAGCTTCACAGAGAAAATGAAGAAGATATTTAAATCTTTGAAATAAATAAAAATAAGAATGGTGGTTATGACAAAAAAATAGTATAACCAAATAAGATAAATTGATAGGTTGGTTAAATAACTACTCTATGCCATAATGTAGGCCTTTTTTTAACATCATACATTTCTCGTGTAAACTTAAAACCTAACAGAAAAATGCAGTATAAGTTTAAAATGTATCAGATGAAAGCATATTTTTCTTTCTCCTTTTTGACTTTTCCCATTTCTTTTACTTTAATTTTTGAAATCTATAGGCTTATCACAGGATACTCTCTCTAAGGATTGAGTCATTATATTTAAAATATTGGTGTAGTCTTCTGATGTGATAAATCTTAATAGATAGGAAGGTAGCCTGTCCCATTAATAGTGCCAAGACCCTTTGCTCCTACCAAAACAATATGAATGTGGTGTCATCAAAAATTACAGCTATAGACATGAAGGCTGTAAAGTTCAATGAGATTAAGGTGAAATTTGTTTAGTCTACCAGTCAGCCAGTGCTGTTCATGCACAACTGCTTAACTGTATCACACACTTTCCACAGGAAGTTGCCAGAAGTCTTGGAGCTCTCTTTTAGGAAATGTTACAATTATCTACTTAGCTTAAATATCTAGAAGAAAGTAATGTCAACAGAAAGTATGTATGCATTATGTGCTAATATTTTTTAAATTCCTTCACTCAAGTAGAATAGTTAATTTTCATTAAAATTAGTATTCAAGTTTTTCATTGGATGTTTATTCTAAGTGCTGGAATCAACACAAGAGTCTAGAAAGTTAATGTAAAGGTTTTCAAAAGATAGTGATGCCAACAAATTTTCCAAAGGAAAAAAAATGTTTTAATTATAAATATCTCTATGTTATAAGATATGAATAATATTTTGCAAGTGTGGATGTGAAATACAAATAGCAATCATTTAATGTATCTATCCCTTACAAACAAGTTAGAATATTGTGAACCAGATAATTTGTATATTAAAATCACCTTATACTCTCAAATTAACATAAAATTAAATGAAAAAAATATGTATGTTGATGAGCTTTCAGGATTCTTTTAATGGTGTATCTCCATTAAATAGTTGTTGAGTTTTCAGTTTTAAAACTTGTTACTCTGGAATTATGTTCTCTTATTTTCACTCTTCTATTATAATTTGACAATTAAAGTTCATATAAATAAGGTAAAAGTTAATATAAAATTTTTACCACTCACAGAAAGTACTGATATGGTAAATAATCCATTGATTCAAGTAAGCACAATCAGAAATACAAAGAAACATTTTTTTTTTACTGACACACTGAATTAACATACTTAAGGTTTTAGATTCCTAACATCTCATTTAAATTTATTCTACCCATGAAGCAACAGTTTATTATTTTCAAATGAATAGCACACATAAATGGAGCATTAACACTATATGATATTAATATACAAATAGATTATTCACCTGCCACTAATATTCTTAATTAAATCAGTAATGGGGTGTATAACTAATTAAATATCCACACAACACAAAGCAACAGCTTATGATTTAAAGAGGCATTGGTAGAGTGATCACATCATTATACTGCCAAATGCCATCTATCACTTTTACTGAACTTAACAAGAATGGATTATATCCCACAGATGAGATGCAGCCTATAAATACTGCCATGCTGATCTTCATCTGACTTTCTTAGAGAACAGGCAAGTAACAAATCAATAATTGAACAAGTCATATTAGAAATTCAAGTTATTCAGTACTGAGAAGATTCTTGTATGGAGTTCCAGCAACTAATAGCCTTACATCAATGAAATCTGCTAATTCATGCTTTCCTTTGCAAGTTAACTTATTTTCTCTCTAAGCTTATTTATTTCATCAAGTTTAAGAGAAAGCATCACCACCCATGTTAACATTTTAAACCAAGACTGGTTTAGCACCAACAAATGTTTTTTAGAACAAACTTTCTTTAGTAAATGCAATATGCTTCTTGACTCCAGTTTTGAGCTCATACAGGAATTACAAATGCATAACATACAATATGGGTGTTAAAGTTACTACCTTCAAACACTGAAACAAACTGAATACCATAAAACTATACATAAACAATACATTTAGTTTTACAACTTCTGGAGAGTTTCAATCGTATTTTTCCATTAAACACCTGCCTGAGTTTCTATTTACCATCTCATTTAGCTTCAGCAGTCCAATCACTAGGGAGCAGATTGCTTTCTGTCAGTCTGCCTGTATAATGTTATGGTAATAGGTAACAGGTGGTCAGTATTCACCGGCTGAGGTGAAGATGATGTCTCACAAGCTATAAAACATCTGAGGAAATGCTTTAACAGTTCACATTTACTACTAATTGTGCCATTAGAACTTTAATTAATTCTTTACCCTACCACAATGTTCCTTAGAAGGCCATACGGCAGGAAATCATTCAAAACAGAAAGAAAGAATCTAAAGAGACAATAATGAGGTATAATAAAAGAAAGAATGAGTGGCAGAATGGCTAACATTTTGCTCTGAAATTAGAGCAGAGTTTGATTGCTTAATCAGTCCTTTATTTGATAATGCCCCTAAAAGAAAATCATTTTTAAACAGCACCTTAATTCTAAGAACATGTTAATCACTACCTCCACTTAAAGTATCATAAATTACTAACTATATCTTTGAAAATATTTCAAAATGCTTCTCTTCTGATTTTAATGCATCAGTAGTCAAATCCTCACGAATCAGAAATGGATAAATGAGACATCAAAAAGTTTTCACACTAGGACTATATATATAATTTAGAATATGGCCTTAGAATATATTTCATAAAAGGTGGAGACAGTGCATTAGACTCAATATCATTGATCTAATGTTTAAGCTCCAGTCAATTTCTGCTTTGGCATCATTGGTTTCCAGCTTTCATATAGCATATATTTAGACATATTCCATGGCTACAGAGTTCTACATATCAATAACCTCCAATCATTTGAATTTTGTCATTTTAGTTCTTATAGTTTGCTTATAACTATTGACTTACTGAAAATGCCTTAAGTCCTGCGGCGCACCTGAAGCCAAGCTGTATCGACTCCGTCTTTCCCTTGGACCCTTCAGCTGCGAAGAGAGGGGGGGTCTGCTGCATGGGCAACAGCAGACCCTCCATATCACCCTGCCCAGGCTCTGTAGCTTCAGCTCCACTGGAGAAGACACTCCAGCGTCATCGCAAGATGTCAATTCAACACGGGAGGAGACAGATGCCGTGTCACTCCCGAGTCGGACTGCACAGCCATTCTCGGCGGTGCAGATAGACACTTAAGAAGCTACACCATCGTCTCTCGAGACGGACGGCTGCCGACGACGATTATAATTCATGTAAATAAGTGAGTAAAGTAAATATTTGAGTGGAAACATTGCTCTCCTTAAGGAAAATTGAGACTAGAAAATTTAAGAAAAATGTTAAATCAATTTAAAAAAATTAAAGAAAGGCTTATTGTTTTTCTTATATAGCACATTAGATAGAAATTGAACAAATATCTATCAAGATAAATGATATAAAAAGCATACTGCTCAACCAAGGTCCAAAGAGTCATCTAAAAAAATAAAAAAGGCCAAATTTACACACAATTTTAACATATTATGCTACTATGTAGAACTTATAGTTTCATTTTCAGCTAAAAACTGCTTTTCCTTTTCTTTTTTCTCTTAAAATCTCTAATGTTCAAATATTCTTGTAAAGGTCTTAGGAACCCGCAAGTGCCCCGCACTTTGTGAAGCCCTATGACTCTAAAAGCTTAATTGGACTTGTAACAATGCAATTCTCAGCCTACTGAACTTAGTTATAATTAAACCCATTACAAATGTTAGTTAATAGGAAGAAGAGATAAATTTTTTACTACAACTTTGTATTGTTCACCCTGGAGAATTTATGCCTAATTCCCTGAGAGATATTAGTGTCTGCAAGGTTTAAATCTTCAGGCCGAACTCAAGGCAAACAGAGTTAATAATCTCCATCATCAAGACTGTATCTCTAAATCCTGCAGCTTATTCATGCACCCCACACCCTTGCACTTTACAAATCAAGAATTTAACAATTGACATTGGCTTGGAACCACAGTGCCATTTATTACCAATTCTATTGTACTTGGGCTCAGAGTTAAAAGCATTCTTAATTACATTATCATTATCATCATCATCATCATTATTCACTTTCATTTATTACTTACTTTCTGTGTAATTTAGATAAATATAATAAGAATTATAATTTCTCTTTTGAAATTTTGTTGTAATAATTTTAGAGCTGAAGTGAGTAAACTTTATTATAAAGATATTCTCATAAGTTTCTCTGTCCATTGGCTAGAAAGGGACACTTGCCCATTTGTAGTCTGAGTCTTATATTCTCTATTACCAGAGGAAAAATTAAAAAAAAAAAACAACTTGGAATTCTCTTTTGGAGGGTAGGTCCCTTGTAGTACAGACTTCCCCTGCTAGGTGAATGCTCTAGGAACCTATCTGTATCAGTGTACCATCTGGCATTGTTGTGAGAGGCTGCATCTGGCTTACTTAAATTCCTTTTGAAGACCCTTTCAACGCATTTTTCCATTTCATGATGGGTGATTTTTGAGTGCACCTGCCCACACAGCACTGAGTGTTCAGCAGGTTTTGACAAAAACCACATGACCTTCATATCCCACCCTCCCTATTCACCCAATCTCACCCAAACTGAATTTTTAGTTTGTTTCTCTCATCAGATGAAAAATGTCCTCAAAGGGAAATGTATTGCCGAAGTAGAAGAGGTGAAACAAAAAAATGGCAGAAGCACTAAAATTCCTCAAAATCGATGACTTTGAAACCTGTTTTGAGCAGTGGAAAAAACATCTCAACAGATATATTGCATATAATGGAGAATACTTTGAAGGTGACTGGAGTCTAAACATGTAAGAATAAATACACAATTTTAATGAATAAATTCTGTTTTAGGGGATCCTCCTCTTATAAATTCTATTTCATGACCTTTATTATAATAGATGAAATATTTGTTATGCTTCTAGTCATGATAAAGAGTATTACGCAAACAAGAAAGATGATTTTTATTCTTTTTGTTGTCTGGAGTATACACAAATGTCTAAGAGAAGATAGTTAAGACACCTAACTAGTAATTTAATAAAAGTCACCTACTGTATTCGCTCATGAAATGATAGGGGGAGCACTATAAATCTTGCAATCTTGGTCAATCCGATTCTCTATGAATCTATTTTAGGTTATTAGTAATCTACACTATCTTTTCAGCCTGGTTATTTATTGAGGCTTGTTGAATGCATAAGTAAATTTACAGTTCACAGGTATTAAAAAAAAACAAACAAAAAAAAACTTAAGATAGATGCAGACCCACTACTGTTAGAAGCAACTCTCTCTGGCAGCCAATGTTCTGATAATAACAGGTACTGAGCTAAGATTATTGCCGCCAATATATTAGATGAAACTAGGAGCTTTGTGAGCCACTTTGAAAAATAGTTTTCTACAGTCAAGACATTTTAACTTGATTTTACCTGCAAAAATCAATATTGATTCTTGAATAAAGCTCCATGAACCCTTCATATGGAAGAATCAATGTCTTTGGCAGATTATGTATAGTAGCAGGGCATGTATTACACAGTTAATTTAATAACAAACATGAATTCCAGGTCAGCACACATTCATCCACCACTGCTGCATGAACTATGGCCAAAATAATTTAATGATCAATGTGGAAAATAAAAATATGACTTCCATTATATTGTTCTTTAACAGATAAAAATGTATTCATGCATTTAATTACTCATTATTAATGTGTAATGTCTTCTATCTTCAAGTAGTGTTATTGGTAAGAAAGTCACACTATAAATTCCAATGCCTATTCTTTAGGAGCCATGGTATGTATATATGTGTGTGTGTCACTATATTATGCTTATTTATTTTTAAAATACATCACATCCTCCTCCATCATTTCTGATGATGTTCTTACACATAATAATTCTCTAAAGAAAGTCAAAGTACTGAAACAAGAATTAAATATGCATTGAATTCGAAATAATTTTTAGTGAGATTCAATTTAAGAAGCTAAAGTTCCTTGAAGTCTGGAAAATAAATGCATTAGCCACAGACACACTCTACTTCCCTTCAATATCTTGGAGCAATAGTGTTTTATTAATTTGGTGGGAAAGACTGAATTTGGCTGTGATATTATTTGCTGAAATCTAAAGCCCCTTGGTTGAGAAGATGGTCCAAAGAATGAACAGAATCAAAAGTCTTGTGGAAAAATGAGAACTAAATTTTGGATGTGGCTTATTTCTTTAATGGCTTTGGATCAGAAAAGTAAAAATGTGTGTTATGCTTCTCAGCAACAGCTACAAAGTTCCAGAATTCCTCCATAATTTAGAAACACAAAGTGAATATAGGAGTGACCACAGATCATCCTACAGGAAGATTTTTAAGAAGTTAATTTCGAAGTTAATGGCATCAAAGTTCTAGCAATAGATACAAAAAAAAAAAAAAAAAAAAAAAAAAAAAAGATTCAATGGAAAGAAAGGAGGGACAAATTTCTGTTAGCCAGCAGATGGATGAGAGTCACAGACTGAGTTGAAATCTCTGACTCCATGGTTTGTCTTATACTGCTCATGCTTTTGTCAACATAAATGGTAGTAATTTCAATAACTTCAAGTGTCCTTTCACTGGTCGATGTCAAAAGGATGCCATAGGGAGCATATGACTTCTGATTCTGTACTGGGATGTGTTTATAGATTTTTTCCTTTGGACCTATCTATTATGTATTGCAGTACATTAGAGGATAGCATAAGCTGTTGAACAAGCCAACTTTCAAGCTTTATCTTTGGCCCCAAAGCATTTATGCCTCTTCATGAAAGTTGATACTTCAGAGTTCAGATTCTTTTCTCAGTTTGCTGTCTGTCATTTTAGTGCTTCTGCTCAATGTAAACTTAGTCTGGCCCGGTACCAGGTGCCGCTGCTAACCAGCAATGCCTGCTGTGGCCTCATAAGAAGACAAGGTGGATTTGGCTGCCTTTCCTCCTCCCATTAGCTGTTGTACTGCATGGCCCAGTAGGTATTTTATTAAAAGCTTAAATGTAAGCAATACTTTTTACACTCATACCCTTAAAAAAAAAACAATTAAAAAATAGATTAGAGATCCAGAAAAAATTTGACCATGCTGCAGATGTGGATTACAAAAGTCTCCTAACACCAAACTTCTGAAATCAATCCTCAATTGTATATGATCAAAGCATTAGCATTTAGCATTATTCTTCAAGACAAGAAGTCATAAATACAGTGAAAGACAGCTGCATTATATACAGTGATGTAATTAGAGCAAGAATTTATAATAATAAAAAATGCCTTAAAAATTTGTCACACATTTTAATGACAACATCTGCTTGAATTCCTCATTGATGATACATTTTTTTCTTTCACTTTGTAATTTTATTGTGTATCATGTTCTAATGTAGATATAACAAAACCCTGACTATAAGGTGAGACATGATATGTGTTAAGAATTCTTTTAATTCTATATAAAGCACTGTAATATGCCTAGTGGTTATAAGCATGGGCTAGCATTTCTGGAGGGGCATGTTCTAACTCACTTCATTGTCACAACCACCATGTGAGTATGTGAAATTCTTATCTACCATTTAAGCAGGATGAACCATGGATAGGTAAAAAAATTCAGTGATGAGGCTGGGATCTAACCCTCATGAATGATGATTTAGTGAGTGGTATCTGCAGTGGAGAAAAAGCATATGATAATGTATGGAAAGATTTAACCGAGAATGGGAAATATTACATTCCTAGCACCTAGAACCATATTTCAAAAGTAGCAGATGCCTGATAAATTTTTTCCTGAATACAGGTCGGTTTGATAAATAAATAAATGGAAGTAACTGATGGTCTTTCACACTGGCTATAGTATGACATAAGTGATAGCTTCTTAGCTTTAATTATTAGGCTTGAGAACTGACACAACTGGTATATGTGACCAGGCATGTGTACATTTTATATATATATATATATATATATATATATTTTTTTTTTTTAAATCCATCCACAGTATATCTAACATGGAAAAGAGACTACAAATGTTTTCTGACTATTCAGAGCATATCTACTTTTGTACCATTTAACCCACAATTTATATATACATTGTTCCAGAATATAAATATACATATATATGAATATGTATATATTTATATATACAGACATATATATGTATATGCATATATATGTGAAACAACTACTTTTATTTTATATTCCATTTTTATTATAAAATTGTTTTAAGGTAACTGTGAGCAGTTGTGATTATTTTAGGCAACAATATGCATATATATATATATGTATATATATATATACATATATATATAGTTTTATCTACCTCAATTTAACAGAAAGAATAAATATAACTTCACCTGTAATTAAAGTCTATAATAAAGTTAGATTTTAAAATTCTGAATGTAACACAAATAAAACTGCTTTAAAAAAATAGAGAAAAATGTACACACATCCAGGATGAGTACCTTTCCATAATATTCCCATAATATTGGTATTATAATTAAGTAATTATAATTTACAAACCTTTTTCTCTCCAACTATTTTTTCTTAATAGCAGTACTATTAACAAAAGTGGACATTATCATAAAGTTTACTCTCTGGCTTTAATGCACTGTTCATATCTCCCATCAATAAAAAAGATGTATTAATCACCTCCTCTTCATAACACACTAGGAAAGACATGAAGGAAATTGCTTTAAAATACAGAGTAAACATGTTGTGTAAAAGATATTTTTATTCTTGTAATATATAATGCTTAAATGACAGAACAAGAATGTAATCTGATTGTTGGCAGTTACTACATTAATTATATGACTGCCATTAAAATGTAAATTTTAAAAATAAAATAGCAGACTGATGTGAACAAATGCAACCAGTGTGATCTTAGAAATTCTCCTGCTTGAGTAAAATGAAAAACAAAGCATTTTGCTTCTATTTTGTGTGAAATGTAGTATTCCCAAAGTTCCATCTTCTCACCAAGAAATCATCAAAATCACATCATTTTGTTATCTACTTATTAAACATGTATGTGCATGATCACCATTTCAAACTGCAATGTTCATAGATATTGAGCATATTAAGATGTAAAATATTGTATTCTATTATTCTAATTTAATGAATCCAAAGGGTATGAATTACATTTACTCAATGATTTTTTTATCTTATATGCCATAAAGAATAAAGGAGTATGGTAGGAGGTGGAAGGTGGGAGATGTATGTCCAAAATAATGTTAACAGTTTGTAAATATTTTTCAAATATTTTATTTTTAGCAGAACACATTGGATCTTGGACTTCTTAGAAGCTTTCTTTTAGTTCCTCTAGTTACTAGAGTCTAGTAACATTTGTAAATTCACTTTGCAGCTTTACTCTTTTTCTATCTGCATGCTGATTCTCCAGCTGTTTGATCTTTTATTATTACTTATTCCAAAAACATCTGAACTTAAAGAGATGTCAACAGTCACACATCTGACTGCCAGAGTAGAGCATCCTCACTTAGTTATAAGCAGCCGATAACTTACATTCCCATGAGGTGATATTCATTATACCTTGGTTATGTGTGGTATGTGTAAAAGTCTTGTCATTTTTACTAATGTCTCCTTACTTTGAGAGAGAAAATTATTACAAAAATTATTGAAATAAGGGTCATTATTATGACTTTGCATTCACTTTTGAGTGTCAAAAGCACACATAATAGCCTCATGCATTTTATTTTCATCAAACTCAGGACTATACCATACAAACTGCTCTGAAATGGTATATGACCCTATGCTCTTTACCACAAAGAAATCAGTGTTTGAGTGTTTACAAAGTTGCTAATGCAGCCACTGAATATAACTATTTTTTGTCTTCATGTTTGTTTTGTAATCTAAGTACATAAATCCATTGGTTTGAAAAAACACACTTTCTGAAATATTAATGAACTGTTTTCTGTTAAAGAAAAAATTTTCCTAATAATTGTCTCCTAGATGTCTTTTCCTGCACATCTAACAAAAATGTTATTTGGTATCATTTTGACCCTTTCATTGACCCACTCTCTACTTTTCCTTTAAGCCAAATCCTCATTTCATTTCTAACCAGATAAAAACCATAGTGAATTATTTCTAGTATTTCTAATATACTTTTGTTAGCACGTGGAATCTTTAATTGTATCTAATTGTCATAGGGCAATGCCGGTCATTGGAAAAAAGAAGATTAAAAAGAACTTTTGGAGAAAATCACATATTCATATACATTTATCCCTTACAAATACATACTTAGATTTAAACATTGTGGATAAGCTTTGACATGGAAAAGACTGGCTTTCAAATTCCAGTTCTAATCATGAGATGTATGACTTGAGTCAGAAATAAGTTACTAATCTAAAAAATTGGAAATAAAATCTGTCTTTCAGAAATGTAAAAATTTTAACTAAAGTTACAACTGCGATGAAGCATAAATTAATATCTCTTACCTCAGATTCATCACAGGAAACATATCTTTTTAACTGGATTCCAGGAAAATTATTCTATTTTCTTAATTTATTAATATCACAATCAATTCAAATAGTATGCCCACAGAAAAACTTATACACAAGTATTCACTACTACATTATTCATAATAGTTAAAAAGTGAAAACTACCCAATTGTTCATCAATTACTGAACAAAGAAAAATGTGACATGTATATATATTGTATTATTATTGAGCAATAAAATAACATGAAGTACTGATACATGCTACACCACAGATGAAATACGAAAACAATGTAAGTGAAAGTAGCCAGTCACAGAAGACCATATATTATATGGTTCCATTTGTATGTGATATTTATAATCATGAAATTTACATATAGAAAGAGTAGTTGTTGCAGTGGCCAGTGTGGCTCAGTTGGTTTATCTCCAGCCATAAGCAGGAAGGTAGCAGGTTTGGTTCCCCATCAAGGTAGATGTCTGTGTTGTGGGCTCAGCTCCCAGTAGGGGTTCGTGCGAGAGGCAACTGATGGAAGTTTCTCTCTTACATTGATGTTTCTTTCCCTTTCTTCCCTTCTTCCTGATTCTTTAAATTCAATAAATTAAAAAAGGAAAGAAAGGAAAGAAAAAGTAGCAGTTGCCCTTTTCTGGGCAGTTTTGGCGGAGGTGGAGAGTGACTGCTAACTGGTCAGGGCTATCTTTCTGAGGTGATGAAATGTTCTAAAATTGGTTGTGGTGGTTGCACAACTCAGTCAATAGCCTAGAAACCACTGAGCTGTGTGCTTCAAAAGGGTGAATTTCATGGTATGTGAATTATATATTAATAAAGCTGTAATTTAAAAGAAAAATGGCACAAGTAATAGAAATTCAGCTGTAGATATTTAAGAAGGAATATAAGAAACAAAACATTAAAATGATAGAGGGAAATTAATAGCTAAGATTATTTGTCTGTGAGAAATAATGAAACATGTTCTGTTCCAGATAAAAACAGCACTGGTGAAGTGTATATAATTCCCAGGTACAGAGAACGATGGTACATTATCAAAAGTTAGCTACATGATCAGTGTCACAAACAAGCATGAGAACACTGCCTATTACTGGCATTGCAAAATTGCTTAATATTCTTAATATTGAGAAGGGGTCATGTGTGTATGAATGTATTGGTGAAGTATATGCTTATTTTAAAAGATGTTAGTGTCAACAATAAAAATAAAGGAAAAACACATTTAAAATAATAAATAAAGAAGAGAAATAACTAAAGGTGAAGGGATTACAAAGTACAAATT
Source organism: Furipterus horrens (assembly GCF_987537825.1). Taxonomy (NCBI): domain Eukaryota; kingdom Metazoa; phylum Chordata; class Mammalia; order Chiroptera; family Furipteridae; genus Furipterus; species Furipterus horrens. The sequence goes on from NW_028327171.1 coordinate 137,632,753, forward strand.
ACCAGTTACAAAAATAGTCACAAGAATGTAAAGTACAGCACATGTAACATAGTTAACAGTATTGTAATAACTGTGTATGCTATTATATATGGTATCAGGTAGGTAATAAATTTATCAGGAGGTGTCATTTTGTAAATTGTGTAAAAATTAATCACTATGTTATAAACCTGAAATTATATAATATTGCCTTTCAACTGTAATTTAAAAAATACAAAAAATCATAAAAATAAGTTATTATTTATTATTCTTTTAGCAGTAATCAGCAAATTTGTATAGTCTCCAGTTGAATCCTTCTTATATCTGTTGTAGTAGCTGTTCCTTCTCTATTTTCCTCAAGTTTTCAAAAATTATCCTAGTTATAACAAACAGAGAAACGTAGCAAGATATTTAGATCCAGCCATTCTGATATAATGATAGTTTGGGTCATCAAGAAAAAATTAGATGATAAAAATAAGCAACAATAAAGAAAGCTGATAATAGCTAAAATCATAATGAGTAAAGCTTATAATAGATTAAAAGTTTACTGAAGAGCCCTGGTTAGATGGCTCAGTTGATTTGGAGCTTTTTCCTGTATACCAAAGGGTTGGGATTTCAATTCTCGGTCAGGGCACATACCTAGGTTGCAGGTTCTATCCCTGATTGGGTGCATATGGGAGTCAGCTGATTAATGTTTTCCTTTCACATTGATCTCTCTCTCTCCCATCATTTTCTTTCTCTCTAAAATAAAAAACCTTTAAATATATCCTTAGGTGAGAATTTTTTTTTAAAATTGCATCTTGTTAGTAACATTAATATGATAAATATTGAGCTTGAAAAAATAAGATGTTAGACAAAAATAACAAAATTAAATGGGCATTGACTAATCATGCATATAGTAAAATTTTAAATTGACAGATAAGACTTCAGGATGAAATCCAGATCTGCAATTTGTAACCTGGGAAAATTGATCTTGTTAGAATTAATGGCTACACTTGAAAAAGCATATTGTAGACTATCTATAACTTTTATAATTAGATAAGAATTTAAAACTCTAAATAAAGAATAAAAGTTTTATTTTATAATTTTCAGGAAAAGTTCCAATTAATATAATTCTTTGAAATTAAAATGGAAAAAATTGTGAATCTTTTATGAGTGCTCTATAGAAAATTGGTCAAGAATTTTTTTGAAAATTTTATATTTGACAAATTATTAATTAAATTGATGGTACCTATAAATATAGAGCCAAAATATCTGAGAAGTTAACATGTCAGTGTAAAATGGTAGAGTGAAAATAATTCCTCGTATGTTTTAGAAGCTTCGGGGTATAATGGTTAAAAGTTCAAATTCTGTGTCAAAAACCTCAGATTTAAATCTTTGCTCTACCAAAAGTGTGACCTGAAGCAATTACTTAACCCTTCCAGTCCTCAGTTTTCTCATGTGATGTGGCAATGACACATTATTGCCTACCCCAAAGTGTAGCTGTAGATATTAAATGGCATAGTAAAAACAAAATGTAGAATGTAATTTGGGGTATATTATGAGCTTCTTACTGGCAGAATTGACTGTTACCATTAGATATGATTTATTAACTTCCTGTCTTTTTACTTTAAACTTTTAAAATATATTGAATTTCTCCTTCTTCCAACTTCTACTTGTAAGAGACTGTATTTCTTTCCATATTAACCCTTTCCTATTATTCTTGATTCCAAATTTTCTTACATTTTGTTAGGATATTACTCAATAATCTTCTGTAATCTTGAAACAGAGGAATATGATGATAATTTTTCTACTTGCATTATAGCTCTTTATAATATGTAACTTATTACATTATTATAATTGTATAATTTTTAGAGTTTAAAGAGATTCACAATTTGTCTACTATGTAAAGGTATCCATATTTTTATATGATGTTCAAAGCTCAGATTTTACAATCCCATACTTCCAAGTAAACCAACAGAGGAAACACTATTCCCAAATCTCAGTTCTTTGGGTTCTGAACCTAGCTCTCATGCATTATACATTTTTTACAGGATAAATACTGCTAGTTCTCATGGGAAAAGTCTTTAAAATAATTCTGATAATCCTCCTTTGAAAGTAGTTGGGTTTGGAAATACCTTTTAAGATTTTGACAGGTGAAACTGACTACAACAAACGAGCACTAAGTATAGAAATTTTATTTTGAGTTTCTACTATTGTTTAGATATGTGCTGCAGTTAATATAACATCTTGTAATATGTACTATTAATTCAGTAGATGATGAAACCAAAGGTCATGGAGTTAAATGACTTTTCTAAGATAAAACAAGTGGCAACACCACATCCAAAGTCAGAGGTCTGACGTCAAAGTCTTTGTACTTTCTAAAAAAAATTATTTATTATTTTTCTATTACTATGTACTTTTATATACAGCTGCCTCCTCTATTTCAGACCACTTCCTCTATAAATATAATCTACATGTAGCATTTGTAATTTTTAATGTTAACAAATATAACTTGTTGATTTTTTAATGTTGAAAGAAAAAGCAACTATTTCTATTTTATAATTTACTTTCCTTACCGTACATTTCTATATTATTTACTTTGAAATCAAATTAAAGTTTTAGCATTATTTCTGTACTGATATACACATAAATTTAAATATATGTACATGAGCACACAAAGCATAAATGACATATGTATGTGTAGATGTATGAAAGATGTGTGTATAGGTTTGACTTATGCATATGTATGTACATATATGTATATGTATGTATGCAATGCATTCATTGTATATATGGAACATAAATGTAGACATTAAAATATTATTATTAGTATTTCTTGATATATTCTAGATAACTTGAGTGGTTAAAACAGACTTCTGCTTTGGAGAAATAAAATACGCTATTTTGAACACTAATGGGAAAATGTGTTATAATTAAGTAAATTAAAAAAAAATTTTGGATTTAAATGAAGTGAATATTCTGAGATTATAAATCAAAGCACGTCATATTAATTAACAGACCGCAAAGTTATTTTACAAAATTTGCCTTTAAATACTTTCTTTAAAAAGTATTTAAAATCTAAATGTTTAAACATCTTCAATATTTAGAAAAATTAATATATTTTAATGTTATTCAGATAAGTTTTTATGACCAAGAGGCACAATATTTTTCTGGGTGAATGCTGAATAAAATTTCAGAATGATATAAAGCAATTCCACTTCTCTATCAAATATAGCAAAAGATATATATTTAAGATAAAACATCTAAAATAAATCCAGCTATTTTCTAACATACATTAAATATCTAACTATTTGAAATAAATATTTGGACCCTTAAGAATCTACCTGGAAGAAATATTCTTTAAAAAAATAAGCTTTAATGACATTCATTAAATTTCCAGTATTGTTTTTTATATTAATTTTCTGTGATTAAGAATAGGTCTGAAAAAAAATAGGTCTACTAATATAAATATTTTTAATTGTGCATTTCAAGCAAATAAAATTATAATGCTATAACTCCTTCTTTATTTCCTACTACCACCTACTACTAGTAAAATAACAGTAATATATATTTTAAGGGGAAGAGAAGAAAATTTGGTTAGACAAAAAGAAATCTGTATAACAACTAGAAATGTTTTAAGACAACATTTAGCCATCAATGACAAAATAAATAAAAATAAGAAAACACTTCAAGACTATAACTTTAGAAACTTCTGTGAACTATTCTATCTAAAGGTTGAATAAAATCTCAGAGATTTACTATTATCACACATTCACACAAACACCCACATACACATCCAAACGTCTACACCTATCAGTGAGCCATAGGATTGCATTTCAAATTCTTCTATTTAAAAAATATTTTATTTATTCATTTTTAGAACGAGTGGTTGCCTTTTACACACCTGCAACTGGGGACCTGGCCCACAACCCAGGCATGTGCCCTAACCAGGAGTGGAACTGACGAACCTTTAATTTACAGGCCAGCACTCAATCCACTGAGACACATCAACTGGGGCTCTTCTCTTTTTTTATTCATTTTTTCCTAACATCTATGTGTTACAGCCTCCCATGTAATCATTTATTCAACAGATATTTATTGAATGTCTACTCTCATGAATTGACATACAATTCATCACCCAAACTAAGACTCTTGTAAGAGTATAAAAGGGTGATATTAACAGTCAGGTCAGGTCTGCAGGCACAAAACAGGACTGTCCTAGGCAAATGGGGAGTATGGGAGTATGCCACACATAAGTCAGGTGTGGTTCCTGCTCTTGTGAACCACACAATCCAGTAGACAAGTTAGATTCAAAACAGATAATGCAATTTTAAAAATACACATTGTGCCAAGTATCAAATAGATAAACATAGTGATGGTTTGTGTAATAGAGTGGAGAGTGTGAGAATAGCTGGGACCATCAGATCAATCTTTGGAGTTAATGTTTAAATGGAGATAGGAAGAATGAGAAAATTATTGACAGAGGAAAGTAGAGGGTTGGGTTAAATTCAGAGGTCACCCACTGGAAACAATCTTTCAAACAGAGAGAACATTATATATGCCAAAGTCTGAGGTTAAAAAGCTTGAAGAAATTAAACTGGTCCATTTGGCCTCAGGTCTCAAGAATTACACAGTAATGGTTTAGATCCCAGGAACTAAATTGTAGTCTTGAAGATGTAGTGAGGAATATGACTTTTTATTCAGTTGCCATGTGGAACCTTTAATCAGAGAAGTGACATACATAATCCCATTTTTGAAGCATATTACTTTGCTATACGGAACATAGTTTACAGGGTTAGGGATGGGGGTTGGAAATGTCTGCAGCTGTATTCCAGACTACTGATTGTGATGATGAGTCAGACAAGGGTACTGTCAATGCGCTGGGAGAAATGGACTGACTTGAGATATATTTTGGGGATAGAACTGATTAGATTATTTCTTTGGAATGTTTATTTCAAACATACTTTTGAACTTTAGGTCAACATTTCAAACTCTCCTTTAAATATATTCAGTATAGATATATACCAGGTCCATCAAATTCAAGCAATATAACACTAACCTTAAGATAACATTCTCAAAACCTATTCTTCCTCTGGTATTCCCTATCTCAATTTTGATTTCCCTACTTAATTCAAGGTGAAAAACAGAATTACATAAAAATATTTGCTCCCTCCCTCCACTTAGCACTTTCAAATGACCGTCAATTCCTGTCAATTCTATTCTCTAAATCTTCCCCCTGTTCTTCACACTTAGGACAACTAACCTTTATCTGGGGTAGTGGAAATTATATCCCACCAATAGCACTTTCAAGGAAAGAAATATTAAAGAGTTTATTCAAACAGTTTAACCTTTCCTCTATGTGTATGCTACCAGATGAAACAGTTAAAGCTAAATCTATAATTGAAAAATCTAGAAAACATAATATTCTTCTCTCAATATCTCAGGACATTGCTTCTGATCTTTGCAAGAAGATGAGTCCACTGCTAAAACAGTTTGCTTTCTTAATTTTCCTTTTCATTATATTATATTATATATTAATGCCATAATACTTAGCTTAAGACCAAATAGTTTGGATACTAGTATCAGAATCACATTAATTCTTCTTCTCCAGATTTTAAAAATATATTAAACCATAAAATTAGAGTTCACCTAAAAGGAAAACAACAAGAACTATGTCTGTTTATCTGGCCATCCATCAGCTGTATATTTTTGTGTTCCTTTTGACAAGTAGAATATACATCTGGACTGGTATGAGTTTGATGACAAAAGGGGAGGCATGCATGACTTAATGTATTCATACTATATTTTTCATAGAAAAATAAATGAACTCCAGGATAAATCATTCAGTTTATTGCATAGACTTTCATGAAGGTTATATAAATGAAGCCTATTTTAAACTTGCTTTTGTAAATAAACTACTTTTTAATGTTTTTCTCTTTTAGGAAAATGTACTTTTAAGTTCTCCTCTCCTCTGATACGGAGTTACATATTATACTAAAAAACAAACTTTGTAGAAAAAACTATTTTCCTTAGGGAAAATGTAATGTTTTCTCAAAATAATTTCTATTGGCAAAGACCTTTTGTTTTTAATTTCCAGATACTACTTTGAATTTTCTATGTTTTCTAATGTAAAGGGCAGAGATTAATTAGAGACTAGAGACGAAGAGATAAAGACCATTCATTTGGCACTAAAAAAGAAAGAGTTTTAAAGACTGGCCTAATAGTGTTAAAATTTAGAGGCAATAAAACTAAAACATTTTATTAAAAAACATATTCTTTAAGTTAAAATAGAACTGAAGACTCAGGGAAAGAGATTTTATTATTGAACTACATAATAGGCTGGGGAACTTGATTTACATGTTTCCTGATAAAAGTCCCTGACTCAAATTCTCCTACTAAAAGGCTTGGAAATAAACATTGGAAACACAGGTAAAAAGTCACACTACCATTAAATTCTAGCAATGTTGGAAAACTTGCACCTAACATTAAGGCCAGTGTGATGGATAAAGAAACACAACCAATAACAGGAATGTTTAGCCAAGGAAGATAGAGTAAACATGTTAAGGTAGAAAACAACATGTATTGTTTCTCAACTCCATTATCTACTTCCTACTTCAGAAATATTAAGTTCACATGGACAGCAAACCTGGTAGTCATTCACTACTGTATAAGTGTTACCCCTTGGAGAGTACTTTAACTCTTTTTCCTAAACAATAGCATTTTATATTTCTTTTTGGAGGGGAAGTTTGTGAAGGATGGACAAAATTGATGAGGACAAGCAAAAGGTACACACTTCCAGTTATAAAATAAAAAAGTCAATGGGGATATAATGTACAGCATAGTGACTATAGTTAATCAACTTGTATGATATATATACATATTTATTTTTTTACTTATTTATTTATTTATTTTTATTTATATTTATAGTTCACTATTCTAAGTAGTAACTGAACAACCTGGTCTTAAGTTCAGGAGATGAAAATTGGCAGAAGGTTATATTACCTTGGAAGCTACATTTTCCTAAACAGTGAATATGGTGGAGGAAGGGAATCAAAGAAGAAAATTGAGTTTTCACCACACACACGCACACACACAAAATCTAAAAATCAAAAAACAACCAAAAAAAATGGCATAGAAGCAGATATTTTGATGAAAAGAAAACACTGCATGGTCTAGAACATGTAGATGAAGGAGTCATATATGCTGAAAATTGAATCATGAGACATACATTACCCTGCCTTTGAGCTAAAGTTTTGAGAAAATTACTTGAGTAGAAACAAAGTAAAACAAAATACCCTAATTACTAGCAAGCAACAGGTTTGCTGTTTGAGTTAGAAAAATGATTGTAAAATAGATAACATGGTTTTAGTATATAGTTGCTTAAGAAAAATAAAAAGAAATTTCACCCAAATAAATGACTTAAGAAAATCATATGCTTCTGAATATGAATAAGCACAGAAGACATGTTAGAAAATTGCTTAATATCTAAAGTTCATAGAATGCAAAAATAAATTAAATTTAAAATGTGTTATAAAAAAGAAGTAGAAAGCCAAAGAAAAAGAAAATACTAATGGGGTCTGTTTCTTTGTCTTCCTGTTTTGGCTGGTTCTATGGAAGCAGCCCAAGGGTCCATTAGTAGATGAGTGGATGAAATGACTATGGACATTTACACAATGGAATACTAGTTGGCTGTAAAAAAGAAGAAAGTTGTACCCTTTGTGACAGTATGGGTGGACTTGGAAAACATTATGCTAAGTGAAATAAGCCAGCCAGAGGACAAATACCATATGATTTCTTTTTTTTTTTTTTTTTTTTTTTTTTTAGATTTAATGTGTTTTATTGATTAAAATATTACATTTGTGCCAATTTCCCTTCCCTCCGCTCCCCTCCACCCGGTGGCCCCCCTCCCTCCAGTTGTCCCCCCCTTTTAGATTATGTCCATTAGTTGTGCATACAGTTCCTCCCAACCTCTCTCCGTCTATTCCATTCCCTCCTACCATGATCCCCAATTCCTATATCATCTCCCTCCCTCTCCCCACTCCCCCTCCCTGTTGACCTCCCCCCAATATGCTTCCCGTACCCACAGTTCCTTTTCCACTCTCGTTGCCTGTTTAGTTTGCCTTTGTTTCATCTCCCTAGCTTCTGTTTTTTAAACCAGTCCCTTTAACTTCTCATATAACAGTGGTTTGGATCTAATGAACTCTTTCAGTTTTATTTTGTCCTGGAAACACTTTCTCTGTCCTTCTATTCTGAATGACAGTTTCGCTGGATAGAGTATTCATGGTTGTAGGTTTTGGATTTTCATTACTTTGAATATTTCTTGCCAGTCCCTTCTTGCCTGTAGGGTCTCCCTTGAGAAGTCAGCTGATAGTCTAATTGGGACCCCTTTGTACATAATTCTTTTCTTCTCTCTTGCTGCTTTTAAGATTCTCTCTTTATCTTTAATTTTTGACATTTTGATTATAATGTGTCTTGGAGTGGTTCTCCCTGGGTCCAGTCTCTTGGGAACTCTCCTTGCTTCCTGGACCTGCAAGTCTATTCCCTTCCCCAAGTCTGGGAAGTTCTCCTTTATTATATTTTCACTCAATTTTTCAAGTTCTAGTTCATCTTCCTCACTCTCTGGCAAACCAATGATTCTTATGTTGGGCCTTTTATAGCTGTCCCAGAGGTTTCTGATCCTCTCATTGTTGCTTCCCATTTCCTCTCTCTGCATTGGTTGACTGCTTGTTCCTTCTCCATATTCCAGTTTGTTGAAATGAACTCTGGATTTTTTTTCTTCACCATCTGTCTCGTATGTGGTTTTGTTCCTTTCGTTATGAATGTTTTTCGCTTCTTTCATATCTTTTTCCTGCTCTTTTGTGAATTCTGTAAGCCACCTGATAACAATGGCCCAGAACTGAGCCTCTGACAGGTTTCTTATCTGTTCATCTGTCAGGTTCTCTATCTGTTGTCTGGTGAGCTGTGTCACCGGGATTTCTATAGTTGTCTGCCTCATTTTGACAGATGCTTTTTGTTTTCTTGGGCCGGCTGTAGAGGGCCCATATGATTTCACTCATATGTGGACTCTAATGAACGAACTGAACAAACAAGGAAAATGGGCACAGACTCATAGATGGAGAGCAGAATGACAGCTATTGGAGATGAGGTGGTGGAAGAATTGAGCAAAAAGGAAAAAGGACTCATGAACATGGACAACAACATGGCAATTGCTGTGGGAGGGGGTATAAGGGGACTAAATGGTAATGGAAAAAATACAATAACAATTAAATTTTAAAAAATAAAGTACTAATAAAAAGCAAAGGACTAAGAAAAAAGCAGGTATGTTTGAGATAAGTAGAGATTATAGTAAATCCAATAATGCCAGGGCAAAATTAAAATATACAACTGATGTAATAGAAAACTTAATTAGCATATTAAAACATTGAATTCCTGATGAGACAGAAAAATTTGAGGCAGATGCCCAGATGAATTTGTAGAGATAAAAATATGAATGAAAATATAGAAGACATGGAGAATTAGATTCAACTGATTTATTAAGTGACTATAAAACTGGGATAAGGCAGTAATTAAAGATATAATTTTGAATCTATATAAATAAAACATCATACAGGAAGAGTTAAAAATACAATATAGAAAAAATTAGTGAGATATCCATTCTCAGACTTATTCTCAACTGTTTGTATATCCAATGACTATATTCATATATTTAAGAGAGAAAAATAAATTAATATGCAAACTGTGACATAATAAGGAATATCTGTGCCAGTTCCTGACACAAGTATCCAAAAATCTTTGGATTTTCCTGAGTGATAAAAGTGTTTATGTTACTCACATGGAGCCACTTTTGCACACACCTGAGTTTATGCTAATGATGTGACTTAAGGTAGGGCCCCTGGATAGCCTTAGGATGGGGCTGGTCACCAGGAAAATCAAGTGATTAAAGGTTTGCAACTTTCAGACCTTCTCACTGACCTGTGGAGGAGGAAAAGAAAAGAGGGGACCTGCAGATTAAGTTCTAAAAATATAGTTTACAATTAATAAAAAATAATAAAAACTCTAAAATGAGGATTGATGAGCTTCCAGGATGGTGAATGTATGTACCCATGTGTTGAGAGGGTGGCAAACTCCAGTTTCATGGGGACAGAAGATCCTGCCCTGGGGACCCTTCCAGCCTCCACCCTATGTACCTCTTCTCCTGATTATTTATCTGTAGCCTTAATAATTTCCTTTAAAATAATTTGCTAAATGTAAATAAATGTTTGAGTTCTGTGAGCTGCTCTAGCAGCAACCTCCAATTCATAGCTAGTTGGTTAGAGGTACAGATAACAGAAGGACGTGTGACTGGTATATGAAGGGGGCAGTCTTCTGGGACTAAGCCCTTAGTCTGTGGAATCCACTGCTATCTCCAGGTAGACGGCGGAAGAATTGCTTTAAATTTGTAAGATAGTCTGTGTACACTGAGAACTGGAAAATTACTTGATAGTGAAGAAAAGAAAAAATATATATAGGACAGAGAAATAAAATTGACATTAATATTACACACTTCTGCAACACTGAATTCTAAAAGAAACTGGAATGTTATAAAACAGAGATCTGAAAGGAAATGATTTAAAAAGAAACAAATATAGAATCAGCCCAGTTTCCTTTCATGTACGAAAGAAACAACATTATCACATATACAATAACAGAAATGAACTGTTCAAATACTATTTTGAAATATTTAGTTGAGGATACATATCAGTCCATAAAAATAAATAAATAAATAAATAAATAATCCACCTGACTAGCTAGATAATGAAAGAAAAGAGGGACAAACTATTCTGGAGATTACTGAAACCAGATAAAAACTTATCTAAAAAATTGTTAAAGATGGTGTTACAAAGTTTGATAGAAATATCAAAAACTCCTCTTGAAAATAAAGATCTTAAATAGATACCTAAACTTTTGATTTAAATTATTCCATAATATTAACAAAGTCTAAACACTTTTAGGTTATTGATGAAGTGGGAAAGAAATGTTAGATACTACTTATTTTTTATTAACATCCACCCAAAATAGTAATTGTTCCATTAACCATCCATCCTAAGGAAAGACCATTATTTATGTTTATGAAAGTTGGAACACTTGACATGCCAATTATTGTGTAATGGTTACAGAAATTATGGTATATTCACTTGATAAAGTGTACTGTAGCCATAAAAAAGATTATTTATATATGTATTGACTTGTGCATATGCAAATTAAGTGGAAGAAAAAATATCAGAATATAAAAATGTTTATCCAATTTGATACTAGTTTTGAATAAACATTTTACATATTTAATTATTTATCTATTTACAAATATACATCATACAAATTAAGTGCCCTAAAAGTAATAATTCTAAAAATTTGCTTGTAGTTTTCATTAACTTCCATTTTATTAATGAAAGTCTCTGCTATAGTTTATATGTAATGACACACTCTTACAATGACATATGATAGATAATGAATGAAAGTCTTGTTGTTACACTAACAAATTAGGCATTACAGTAATACTTGGGAATTTGTGCTGCAGTATGATCATTCACTATTTGGTCATTTCCTAGGTTATTGTACATGTCAGCATGAACTGGTTAGCAATTTTCACAATAATTTTTGGAGATAATTTTTAACAAAACAAAGATTAGTTTCTATATAGAAAGCATATTTGTACATGAACATAACTGACTATATATGTATGTATCTCTTGTTAATAGATTTATAAATACAGAGCTGGTAGTGCATACTAGTTGTATATAAACATGTAGGGGAAAAATACTAAAAATATTTCCAGTCAAACATTGAATATCTAACACAGTTATCACACCCTTACAAACCCCACATAAATAAAAGTAAATGTTGAAATGCATATACACACATACATGAACTCGAAAAATGAAATTATGGCAGAGATGTCAACAATAATTTGAAGTTAGAACTTTGATATACTAGTGATAAACAACTTCTCAGACTTGAGAAAGATGGATGCTAAATATCTATAATTTTTTATCAATTCAGAATACTGAAAATATCCAGGAATTAGAGATTGCAGATATCACTGTTGGCAGGCTATGGATGGTTCTGCAAAACGGAAGGGTTTGTTGAAAGTCTGAATCCTTAACATATGCTGACAGATTATGAGAAGTGTACTGTGGAGAAGTTGATCCAGAGAAAATTGGAATTTTGAAACACCAGTCATAGCTAAAGATGAAAACCAAAAATAGAGAATTAAAGAAAAGACAGCATCCTGAGCAGAGCTATCCCACCATGGCTATCACTGGGCAGATAAATAACACCATACAGTTGAGGAACAGCTCCAACACCAAAGACCCAGACCAAGAAACAAACACACAATAAAAACATTAAAGTATCCTGAAAAAAAATGAAGAAAACAAAGAATGCAGAAAAACAATAAAAATGATAAAATGAAATACTATTAAAAATATCCAAAAATTAGCATTATGAAAAAAATAGATAGTAGCAAAAAGTTTAAAAATCAATAGAAAGATTGAAAGAAAAATTTGAGAAAATCTCCTAGATATACAACAATAAAACAAAGACATAAAATATATGCATTTTTTTTCATGTGTGGCTGCAAAACTTTTGTCCTTTGAAATATTTTGGGGGACACTACTGAGAGGAGATAAATGTATCTGTTAAGAGAATATAGTAGTGCAATAGTAATAGGTAGTATAAGCAAAGGAAAGAAAAAAAATCAGTATGGAATCCAGAGACTAGAGAGTTATATAAAAAAGGAAATATGATTATAATACACTATGTGGTTTAACCACCATAAAAATTTATGCAATCATAATTATAATGCAATGAGTAATTGAGAGAATTAAATATAAATGTAATGTGACACTATTGGAAGAATGAGGCAGCAAATATGTATTAGGCTTGGAAGTGTACAGCTATATAAGAAAGCCAAATCCTTTTTGTTTGTATTTAAAAGTGAAAGATAATATATAAAACTGCACTATAAAGAAATAGGAGTATTACATGTCATTTATAGATAAATAAATATGGATAAATATTATAATAACCAGCTAAAAAAGTTTAAATTAACTGCATCTGAGAAATGGTAATGAGGACTGCAAAATACTAGATAGTCGATTTTATTTTTATAGAATTTGTAGAAGCATTTGATTTTGAAACTGTAAGTATGTAAAACTTTGATAAAAATGTAAGTAGGAGAATCAGGTCAAGATGGCAGTGCAGGCAGACATGGCTCATTGCTTTGCACAACCACATCAAAACTATAACTAAAATATAGAAAAACCATCAGTCAGAATCATCAGAAATCGAGTTGAATGGAAGTCTGAAAATTATGGAATTAAAGAAACCACATCCATCCAGATGGGTAGGAGGGGTGCATATGTGGAAGATGCTGGTCTCTCACTCATCTGTGGTGGATAAAAATTTGGGAGGGATATCTCAAGAGTGAGGAGTCTCAGCCCCACACCAGGTCACCCAGCCCAGGGTTCCAGTACCAGGAAGATAAGTCCCCTCAACTTCCAGCTGCAGAAACCAGTGGAGATTGAGTTGGTGGAGGAAACTGTTGGAGCTGCAAGCAGTTCCCCTTAAAGAACACACACATGAACTTACCTACTTAGACTCACTCCATCTGAGATCTAGCGCTGGGATAGCAGCTTGAAAGGCACCAGAGGTATACAGGGAGAAACTGGCGTGTCTAGCATTAAGGTGAACAAAGGCCATTGTCTCTTTTCTAAACCCACCCACACAGAGTTGGTAAACTTATGCCATATCTGAGACCCCATCAATCTGGCTATCTCAGATTGATCCCTTTTGGGGATTTACAGGCCCACCCAACCTGCTTTTCCATATGAATGGCTGGTTTTGGCTCGGGCTTCACAACTTCCTAAATCCTATTAAATAAGCAACAGCTGGCCTCAGTGAGCTCCAGGCCCAGCCCTACCAGCAGCCATCTGAGATTCACATATTGGCTTCACCTGGGCATATCCAAGACCAGTAAAAGTAGCAGCCATCTCAGATTGCTTTATAGCACAAGTAGGGTGCCCAGGGCAAAACACAGGTCGGGGCTGACCTTGGTCTGCACCACCGGGGAAACTCCAGGGCCAGAGTACCCAATGGACAGCTACAGACCACATAAGAGCACCACCACCCTGCCCCTGCACAGCTGGTCCTCCAAAGAAGACAGAGATTGGTGGATAGCGGTAACAGCCAGTCCTTGCAACTGACTGGCATGGGTAAATCCCTTCCATTGACCTGCCAACAGCAACCAAGGCTCAACTACAAGAGGAGGGTGTGCTCAGCCCACACAAAGGGCACACCTCAAATACCCAGCTTGGGTGATAGGGGAGGCTGTGCCACTGGACCCTACAGAATACCTACTACATTAGGCTACATTACCAAGACACAAAGTCAAAACAGCTCTATTCAATGCACAAAAACAAACACAGGGAGGCTGCCAAATTGAAGAGGCAAGGAAATATAGCCAAAATGAAAGAACAGAACAAAACCCTAGAAAAAGAATTAAATGAAGCAGAGATAGCCAACCTATGAGATGTAGAGTTCAAAACACTGGTGATAAAGATACTCAGAGAAAGGACTGAATATGGCCACAAAATAAAGGAAGAAGTGAAGGTTATACAAAGTGAAATAAAGAAAACTATATGGGGAAACAACCATGATGGGAAGGAAGCCAGGATTCAAATCAATGATTTGGAATTAAAGGAAGAAATAAACATTCACCTGAACGAAAAGAAGAAACAAAAATTGAAAGAAAAAAAAATGAGGAAAGGATTAGGAACATCTGGAACAACTTTAAATGTGCTAACATCCAAATAGTAGGGGTGCTGGGAAGAGAAGAGAAAGAGCAAGAAATTGAAAACATTTTTGAACAAAAAGTGAAAGAAAACTTCCCTGATTTGGTGAAGGAAATAGACATACAAACCCAGAAACCACAGAGTCACAAACAAGTTGGACCCAAAGAGGACCACACCAAAACACATCATAATTAAAATGTCAAAGGTTAAAGATGAAGAGAAAATCTTAAATGCAGCAAGAGAAAATAAGAGAGTTACCTATAAAGGAGTTCCCATAAGACTGTCAGCTCTTTCTCAAACTTTGCAGGCAAGAAGTGGCTAGCAAGCAGTATTCAATGTGACGAAAGGCAACCTCCAACCAAGATTACTCTATCTAGAAAAGCTGTCATTTAGAATGAAAGGGCAGATAAAGGGCTTCCCAGACAAAGTAAAGCCAAAGGAGTTTGTCATCACCGAGCCATTATTATATAAAATGTTAAAGGGACCTATTGAAGAAAAAGAAGATCAAAACTATGAACAATAAAGTGACAATAACTCATAACTATCAACAACTGAATCTAAAAATAAAAACAAAAATAAAAATAACTAAGCAAATGACCAGAACAGTAGCAGAATCATAGGTATGGACATCATTTGGAGGGTTATCAGCTGGGAGAGGGATGGGGAGAAATGGGTAAATGATGCAGGGATCAAGAAGCATAATTGTTAGGAACAAATAGACAGGGGAGGTTAAGAAAAATATAGGAAAGGGTGAAACCAAAGAACTTACAGGAATGACCCATGGAGATGAACTAAGGTGGGGGAAGTTGCTGGAGGAAAGGTGGTACTGGGTGGAGGGGAATCGAAGGGAAAAAAAAAATTGGGACAACTGTAACAGCATAATCAATAAAATATACTTAAAATTAAAAATAAATGAGTGAACTTTTAAAATGATACTGAAAATAAATGAATCAAAATGACCATGGGTCACTATTATAAGCAGATTTTAAAAGATGGAAAAGAAGAAAACTGAGGAAACTCAACAATTGTGATTAAAAATAACTTACTGTTATGAACAGATTATGACATTAAAGATAAATAATGTCTGAAAATAAAAAATCATAATACTTAACATATTTCATGAGAATTAATATGCATGTAAAGTAAAAAGCTTTGCTCTTTATCAGCTATTTTAAAGATTGCTAACACATAAGCTTTGAAAATTAATTAGACAAGCTGAATAAATGGGTTAGACATTTAAAAAATAAACAGTTTGATTATAACTTTTTTCTGAACTTCAAACTACTGAATATTATTCTTACTTCATCAGTGTGAAGCATTTTCTTCTAAGTGAGAACAGATGGTTTTATTAATAATCCAGAAGATTTTTTCCCTTTAATAACATAAACTAAAGTTATAAATGGGACTTACCAGATTTATATAAATTTTGGCCATGTGTTTAAGAGAAATTATACTTATTCATAAGAGACCAGAAGGAATATTAAGCAAAAATGAATTTGTTTGACATTGTAACATATTGCAAAGGGTATTTTACTATCATAAAGAAGTATCTGTTCTCTGTGTTGCTCACACAACTTGTTACTAGATTGCCATACGAAATACTGTCAGGACATTTTTCTTCCCCAAACACCAGTAAGCACATCATTACTGTCAAATGATATTATTAAATAAATTCTTTCCAAAGTTTTCTAAATGATCAGAGTAGTCCAGGATGAAATAAGAGAAACTTTTACAGGTTCATAAATCCAAGTGAATTACATCAACTATCACATATCTCTCAATAATTCTAGCCCCCTTTGAATTATGCTCAAAATGCAATAGATGCCCAATAAAGAATTTCTTGATTCATTAGTAAAATAAGGTTCATTTAAGTTATTCTAATATTTAAAAAATACAATGGTAGTTTCCAAATTCTGTATCCATTAACCCTGATGGTAATCATCATTTTTTAATTAATATTTCTTTTAAGTAAACTTTAAATTATCCTGGTCTAATAAATTTTTAGGTTCTTACATTTGTTCAGAAATACAAAATCTCCCAAAACTTCAATAACTCAAGACATATTTTAAAAAATGTTCATAGAAAAGTTGTTTATTTTGTACAATTAAAACTAATTGTTACATGCATGTCAAAACTGGTAAGCTCACTTATTTGATCTGCAAATACCCACTAGCCCTTTAGATGGGCTCTTTTTATTACTGGCAATATATTTACTTTTTATACTATATATATATATATATATATATATATTTTTTTTTTATATCACTCTTCTAACATTGGGAAAACCTGGCCTTTACCATTTAGTCTTTGACATTGTTGTAAAGAGCCTCTTATAATTTTGAACTCATATAAGCAGCCTAAAAAAACTAAAACTTACTCCCTTTTTCTCAATTTTACTATTAATTCAAATATTTCATGTATTTTATTTGATTTAGTATTATAAAGTTGTACTTTAAATTTACTGTGACAAACACTGAATGATATAGTCCTTACACTTAGGAAGTTCATAGACTAGAACTAGAGATCATAATATTAAAAATAACAAAGATTATATATCTTACAAAAAATATTGCCTTATTACTATATTATATGTATAACTTTTTCCTATGGAAATTTTCAAGTAAACACAGATGTAAAGAGAGTAGTGTGATGAACCCTCGAGGGCCCATCTATCAGTTTCAACTGGTAACATATGGCCAATTTTGTGTCATCTATAAAATCCCCATTTTCCCACTTCCAACGCACCACGGGGTTATTTTGAAGCAAATCCAAGACATTATCATTTTATCAGTAAATTTTCAATTTGTACTTCTAAGAAGAAAACTCTTGTTTTAATAAATTTATTAACAAATATTAAAATACCATGCTTAAAAGAGCAAGAGCTCTAAAGCTATTTTATCAAAGTAGCTTCATTAAATAACGGAGAGGGAGAGAGAGAGAGATTGATTCTGACCTCCATGGTCTGGTTCCTGACTCCTGCTTTTATGTCTACTTGTTCTGACCTTAGATGGGGAGAAAAGGTCTTTCAAGCCTTCACAGACTTTTACAGTTGTTCTCACCCTATATTTTTAGTCTTACCAGTGGTAATTCCTCTTCATTGTTTCTACTGGCCTGTTTCTCAATCACCTGCACTCCAATCCTGCTGGCAAAGTAAATTGTTCTGTCCTTTAGGCATAACTCTATTGTTTCATTTATCCATGAATTGGTTTAAAGGAGTGATGCCCTTCTAGACCAATAATTCCTAGGGAGAGGAAAAGATACTCCTAGAGGACAGGAGCTGTATTTTATTTATCTATATTCATCAGAGACCAGAATAGTAACTGACTTACAAAAAGCATTTGATATATCTTAACTAAGAGAATAAATAAGATTTAAGTGTCTCTCTTCTATAGTTTAATTCCTGAAGGGACAAAATTAACTTGTTTTATATCTCACTTGGCATATGCGGGACTCAATAAATGTCATATAATTCTGGGACCATGAATCATCTATGTCAGACCACAAATAGAGAATTAACTAAGCTTTTTCACTCACCTGCTCCTCGCTGATTTTAGAATTGTTCTTGTCACTGTCACAAAACCCTCAGACCTACTGTTAAAAATAGAAACCTGCTATCAGATCTTATAATGTAAAAAAAACACCTTGGCAGATTTTGTGAGAATATACAATTTGAAATGTAGAAACCTCACTTTTCTGTTTGATTATTTTTTTAAAATTGCTACTTCTAACAAAATTGTGATTGCACATTATTTTGGCATTTGTTCTAGGACACTACCTTTACAATCTGCAGAGAATGATTGGAAAAATCACAATGTATAGTCTCGTTAATAAAACGAATTATCCTAGAAAAACGATAAAAGAAGAAAAATATTATTTTTGGCCAGTGTACAGCAAAATTTTCTTTTAAAAAGTTACCTTTATCATTGTATCATTCAAATGTGTTCTTACATAAGAATATTCTCTGTTTCCTCCCCTCACTTTTTTTAAATCCTCACCTGAGGACATGCTTTTGATTTGAGAGAGAGAGAGGGGAGTGAGAGAAACATCAGTTAGTTGCCTTCTGTATGCTCCCCTGACTGGGGCAGAACCTGCAACTATTATACTTTGGTTTATTGGAGGGAGTTCCAACCAACTGAGCTACTGAGCCACAATGACCAGGGATCCCTTTCCCATTTCTAATACTTTGTTAGAAGCTATTGCTTTTAGCCAGTATTGTACATTTGTGCACTATTTTAAATTTGATTATTCTGCTTATATAAAATGTGTGTATGTGTGTGTGTTTCTGTGTCTGTGTGTAATCTCCTTGGACTATTTTTCTGATAAATTAAAAAGAAAAGCTTTTCCTAGCCAGATGTCTCAGTTGGTTGGTCATCCCATATACCAAAAGGTTGCAAGTTTGATTCCCAGTCATGGCGCACACGGGAGGCAACTGATCAGTTTCTCTCTCACTTCAATGTCTCTCTCTTTTTTTCCCTCTCTCTATCCTTTCCTCTCTTTCTAAAAAAAAATAATACAGCAATCTCTTGTTATATTACGGTTCACTTATCGCAGACTCACTGTATCGCAGGATTTTTAAAAATTATTTAATTATTTATCACAGATGTTTCGCTATATCGTAGGACTGTATACGTATGTTGTTAAAGTTATGTAGGTTTAAGAGTCTAGAATAAATTTAAGGTTCCTACTTTGCAGGGGGGTCTGGAACATAATACCCACGATAAGTGAGGGAATACTGATACACATATTCCTAATTTTAAATAATTATAGGGAAAATTAGAAAAAAATAAATGGAAAAGGTTGTATAATCTTTGTTTTGGTTTGGTTTGTAAGTAGAATGTTAAAAAATAGTGTGGGAGGCATAGGGAGATGTTGGTCAAAGGATGAAGAAGTTGTGGGGGTCTAATGTACAGCATAGTGACTATAGTTAATAATATTATATATTTCAAAGTTGCTGAGAGTAGATCTTAAATGTTTCTACCACCAAAAATGGTAATTATGTGATGGCATGCAGGTGTTAGCTAAGCTATAAAGGTAATAATTTTATAGTATAAAAGTGTATCAAATAAATTTACACAATGTTACATGTCAAATATATCTCAATACATCTGGGAAAATTAAAACTTAAAAAGACAATGTTACCAACAAAACCCTCAAGCATGAACCATTGACCAAAACTGCAAACTACATGACCTGTGATAGTTAAATTGAGATCAATTAAGAAGAAAAATTGGCAATAATATATTCAGGAATAAGAGCATAAATTCAGGTAATATATCACAAAATGGTGAATTTAAATTGAAACTGGGTATATTTTCTTTCTCTCTTATATTTTAAGTTGAAAATCTTTTATAGTTTTCATACATGACAAGTTATTCTATCCTGTGAAATGTAAGAGGGTTGATAGGCATCCTTTCCAACACACACACACACATACACATACACACACATTCTTTTCACTGAAAATACTTATACATTCCTTTGGTAAAAATAGACATCATGAAAAATATAAGCATATAAAATATTTTACTTAATTTATTTTAACTGCACAATAAGAAGAAATTATTTCATTTTAGGGAAGTGGGCAGCTTGGTAGAAACCATAATTTCACACTGACAGAAAATCATTATAATTGTCCTATTGATAAAGAAAGGGTGAAAGAGGCCAAAAAAGCTCACTTATTTCCTTATCATTATATAGTATAAGACAAGCAAATATCAGGAAGTTTTTCTGCTACTTATCTAAATTTGTCCATTTAAAAAATATATATTTTAAATTTATTTTTTATCTTTAGAGAGAGGGGATGGAAGAGAGAAATAGAGGAAGAGAAACATCAATGTGTAGTTTTCTCTTGCATGCCCCCAACTGAGGACCTGGCCCACAACTCAGGTATGTGCCCTGACTGGGAATCAATCCTGCGACCCTGTGATTTAGAGGCTGGCACTCAATCCACTGAGCTACACCAGCCAGGGCTTTCCATTTATTAACTGAACAAATATTTATTGAGGACTACTCTATGCTGAGTGTTGTGTCTTTCATGAAGGACCTACAAATAAGCCTTAGTTTCTTTGTTCAGTGGAAATGAGTCATAAATGTAAAGGCATTTAATTTCTGAGGACAAGGAGAAGGGGCTAACCAATTTTGTTTTGAAAATGCTATGACATATTATTGTTTCATATAACACTTTATATAATACCCTAAATAATTCTCTCACCCAACAAATATCGATAAACTATAGGACAGTATGGGAAATAGAGAGAAGGGAAAATTATATATATGGTTAAAAAATGATATTTTTAAAATAATAGCATATATATATATATGAGTTATTCACTAAGCTCAGTATAAAATTATAGATATTAAGGGACTATTTTACATTAGCATGATATTATTTTGATTATGTTAAAAACAAAAGTCTTTACCTTTTACCAATATGGTTGAAATACTTAATAATTAAGTAATATGTTATCTGGATTTTTTTTCAAAGTAATCAAATGATATAGTATGGCGGAGGGAGAAGTTGAATAGTTGTAGCAAAACTGGCCATATGCTGATGCTACTTGACTGATGGATGGGCCCATGGGATTACTTCTCTCTTCACTTCTGTGCTATTTAAAAAAATTTGTAATAAAATATTTAAGTAACATGATACATTCATAAGTTAATATGTTTAAAGTTATGCAACATTTAGTACTTTATATTTAAGCTCACAGCATTTTAAATGAAACATTGTTCTTTTATTGTGGGTTTCATAAGTTTTAGTTGGTTAACACTAAGTACAACAGTAACAATAAATTGAAAGCAGAAACTTCAACATTTAGTTTCTGGATAGTATGGAGTAAAAATATGGTCTCTTCACATTGATAACACAAAAATAAATTAACTTTCATTACACATATTTCATGTCAAATTTATATCCAAAGGAAGTTTATCTGCTTTTAAAATTTATTTATTTTAAACAACTTCTAATAGAATTCAGTATATTAACCATTTTAATTGTTAATGTGTTTTAATGTTTCTACCTACTGTAATAGAGTAAAAACAAAACAATTTTTAGAAGTTAATATTATAAAAATGGAACATATTCATTAAAATAACCATTTTAATAATGTTACTTTATATTCTGTACTTTTACAAATTAACACAGAAATGTTTAAAAATACACAAAATATATGGTCATCATAACTTAATGTAATCTGAGGTTTGTTTGTTTTTTACATGCAATTTGAAGCTTGAATATAATGAAAGTTAAATTTCAAGATATGTACATTAAATTAAGGCTATTTGTTTATTTGTTTTAAAAAATAATTGTTCTTTTTCTATTTCAGTTGTCCTACTTTTTCCCCCATTGCTCCCCGCCACCCTGCCCACCCCTTCTCCCACAGTCCATCCCCACCCCACTACCCCATTGTCCATATCATTTATACTAGTTTCTTGACTAAACCCTTCTCCTCCCTCCCCCAACACCCCTCCTCCCCCCCTGGTCACTTTAAATCTGATCCTTGTTTACATGCCTCTGGCTCTATTTTGCTTATTTCTTTGTCTTGTTCATTAGTGTCTTGTGTTCAGTGATATCATATGGTATCGTCTCCCACTTCCTGGCTTATTTCACTTAGCATAATACTCTCCAGTTCCATCCATGTTGTTGCCAATGGTAGGAGTTCCTTGTTTCTTTCTGCTCCATAGTATTCCATTGTGTAAATCACCACAGTTTTTAAATCCACTCATCTACAGATGGGCACTTAGGCTGTTTCCAGCACTTGGCTATTGTGAATAGTGCTGCTATGAACATAGAGGTGCATGGGTTCTTTTGAATTGGTATTTCAGGATTCTTAGGGTAAAATCCTAGCAATGGAATTGCTGGATCAAAAGGCAGTTCCATTTTTAGTTTTTTGAGGAAATTCCATACTGTATTTCACAGTGGCTGCCCAGTCTGCATTCCCACCAACACTGCACTAGGGTTTCCCTTTCTCCAAATCCTCATCAGCACTCTTTCTTTGTTGATTTGTTAATGATGACCATTCTGACTGGTGTGAGGTGGTATGTCATTGTGTTTTCTATTTGTATCTCTCTGATGGCTAATGATATTGAGCATTCTTTCATATGCCTTTGGGCCCTCTGTATCTCCTCTTTGGAGAACTGTTTGTTCAGGTCTTTGCCCATTTTTTAATTGGATTGTCTGTCTTCTTGGTGTTGAGTCTTATAAGTTCTTTATATATTTTGAAGATCAAACCTGTGTCTGAGGTATCATTGGCAAATATGTTTTCCCATTCTGTTGGTTTCCTTTCCATCTTTCTGATGTTTTATTTTGATGAGCAGAAACTTTAGTTTTATGTAGTTTCATTTGTTTATTCTTTCCTTTATTTCTTTTGTTCTAGGGGATTTGTCGGCAAAAATATTGTTACATGGGACATCTGAAATTTTCCTGCCTATGTTTTCCTCTAGGACTTGTATGGTGTTACAACTTACATTTAAGTCTTTATCCATCTTGAGTTTGTTCTGGTGTATGGTGTAAGTTGGTGGTCTAGTTTCATTTTGTTGCATGTCTCTGTCCAGTTCTTCCAGCCCCGTTTTTGAAGAGGCTTTTTTCACTCCATTTTATGTTCCTTGCCCACTTTGTCAAATATTAGTTGTCCATCGAGACCTGAGTTTATTTCTGGGCTCTCTATTCTGTTTCATTGATCTATATGTCTGTTCTTATGCCAGTACCAGACTGTTTTGATTACAGTAGCCTTGTAGTATAGTTTGATATCAGGTATTGTGATTCCTCCTACTGTGTTCTTCTTCCTCAAGATTGCTGTGGCTTTTCAGGGTCTTTTTTTGTTCCATATAAATTTCTGAAGTATTTGTTCTAGGTCTGTGAGATATGTTGTTGGTATTTTAATAGGAATTGCATTGAATCTATAAATTACTTTGGTTAGAATGGACATTTTAATGATAATCTTTCTTCCCACCCATGAACATGGTATATGCTTCCGTTTATTTGTATCTTCCTTAATTTCTTTCTTCAGTGTTCTGTAGTTTCCCAAGTACAGATCGTTTACCTCCTTGGTTAAGTTTATTCCTAAGTACATTTTTGTTGTTGTTGTTGATAGAGTAAATGGGATTTTTAAGTTACTACCTCTGATATTTTATCATTGGTGTACAGAAATGCCTTTGATTTCTGAATATTGACTTTGTACCCTGCTATATTGCCTATTTAGTTATTTGGTTGAATCGTTTTTTGGTGGAGTCTATAGGGTTTTCTGTGTACACTATCATGTCATCTGCAAATAATGACAGTTTTACTTCCTCTTTTCCAATTTGGATGCCTTTTTCTTTTTTCTTGTCTGATTGATGTGGCTACAACTTCCCAAACTATGTTGAACAGAAGTGGAAAGGGTGGACATCCTTGTTTTGTTCCTGATCTTATGGGGATAGCTTTCAGTTTTTGTCCATTGAGTATGATGTTGGCTTCAGGTTTCTCATATACGGCCTTTAGGATGTTGAGGTATGTTACCTCTATTCCAATTTTGCTAAGTGTTTTTATTATAAATGGCTGTTGGACTTTATCAAAAGCGTTTTCAGCATCTATTCATATGATCATGTGGTTTCTGTCTTTTTTTGTTTATGTGATGTATTATGCTTATTGATTTGCGAATATTAAACCATCCTTGCACTCCTGGGATGAATCCCACTTGATCATGGTATATGATCTTTTTAATGTGTTGCTGGATCCAATTTGTCGATATTTTATTGAGGATTTTAGCATCTAAGTTCATCAGCGATATCGGCCTGTAGTTTTCTTTCTTTGTTGTGTCTTAACCTAGTTTAGGAATTAGGGTAATATTGGCTTCAGTGAAAGACTTGAGAGCCTTCCCTCTTCTTGGATTTTATGAAATAGTTTCAGAAGGGTAGGAATTAGTTCTTCCTTAACTGTTTTATAAAATTCGCCTGTGAAGTCATCCAGTCTAGGACTTTTGTGTCCCAGGAGTTATTGATTATTGCTTATATTTCATTTGTTGTTATAGGTCTAGTCAGGCTTTTTGTTTCTTCTTGATTCAGTTTTGGAAGATTATATGTTTTCAGAAATTTGTCCATCTCATCCAGGTTGTCAAATCTCTTGTAATATAGTTGTTCATAGTAATTTCTTATAACCCTTTGTCTTTCTGTGGTATCAGTTGTGATTTCTCCTCTTTCACTTTTTTATTTATTTGGGTCCTTTCTCTTTTTTTTCTTGATGAACCTGGTTAAAGGCTTGTCAATTTTGTTTATTTTTTCAAAGAACCAGCTCCTGGTTTAATTGATCTTTTGAATTATTTGTTTAGTCTCTATATCATTTAATTCTGCTCTGATCTTGATGATTTCCTTCCTTCTTCTTGCCCTAGGCTTTGTTTGTTGTTGTTGTTCTAGTTCTTGTAGCTTTAGGGTTAGATTTTTTATTTGAGATTCTTCTATCCTTTTTAGGTAGGCCTATATTACTATAAACTTCCCTCTTAGGGCTGCCTTCCCTGTGTCCCATAGGTTTTGAACTGTTGTGTGTTCATTATCATTTGTTTCCAGAAACTTTTAAATTATTTATTTATTTAATGGCCATGGTGGAACCTTAACTCTTTGGGTTCTTGGTGTGTCTTGTATCAGTCTTTAGTGAACTGGAACTTGTGATATAATGCATTGTTTATACACTATAAATTTCTTTTAGTGAGCTGGAAACATAGTGGATAATAGGTTGTTTATGACTGGAAATCTGTTCAGTGAGCTTAAAACTTGTCACAAAATAGGCTGATTATGAATTCTGAATCAATATTCAGTGAGCTGGAACTCTATTAGATAATGGGCTATGTATAAGTTATAAATCTGTTTTTCAATGAACGGGAAACATGTTAGGTAATGAGTTTTTCTGAGCAGTAAGTTTGTTTCAGTGAGTTGAAAACATGTTAGGCAATGGGTTGTTCCTGAATTATAAATCTGTTTTTTTAGTAAACCAAAAGCCTATTTAATAAAGAATTATTATAAGTCTGTTTTCAGTGAACATGAAATGTGCTAGAATAATGAATTTGTTTTGACTAGAAGATCCCACTTTACATTATTAGAAACATGTCACCTAATAGATTCTTTATGAGTAGTAGATCTATGTTCAACTGACTTAGATATAGTGCATGATTCTACCATGTTTACATACGCATTATAACTTTAAACTATTTTCAGCATGTTGCTCTCTGCTGAATAATGCTTCTACTCAATTATGGGTAATGGAGTGAAAAGCTACTAAAGGTCTGTTTTCAGTCATATGGAGCCAGACTAGTTTGAAGTGTATTGAGGTTTGTTAATTTTTAACAGTTACCAAGTTCCCTTGGTACTCAGGACATGCTATATAATATAAAAATTACAAATTCTAGCTTCAATGGATTTACATTCAAACACAGATATGTGCCGCATAAGAAATGAGGAATAGCCAATGAAGCAAGCATAGAGTGAATACTGCCTTGAGCATGGGCTGAGATATAAAACAAAAAATCTGAAATCTCAGTTAGGAGATGACACAGAGAAACATAAATCTATTAAGTAAAATGTAAAAATAATGACAAAATATATAATCAAGTCAAGAACAAAAAAAGTTAGGATTAAGAGACTAGTAAGGAGACGGTCACTGGATAAGGGACAGGTTAAGAAATAAAAGTTAATAACTATCAAGAAAACAGTTTTTCACAACAAATTAATTTCCAAAATCTTGTCAACTTTTAAATGTCAAATGTATAATATTTTATATTTATTAATACTTAATATTTCAGCTTTTAAGAAAATTGTGGAAAATAAATACATATCTTTATATTATGTAAACTAACACTATCAATGTGACAAATACTCGTAGGGTTTTTCAGAAAGTATGTTTATTAGAAATCTCTAAAAAATTACCATTCAAATGTCTCAAACCCTTCCCTGAAAACATAAAAAAATAAACAAATGCTGCTCTGCAAAGACAGAATTTTTACACTTTTAATTTCTTCTGGGGTTAGTCTTCATATTTATAAATAATGTGGCTATACTTCACTAATTTTTTACTAATTTTAGATCATTTTTGCTTGGGTACATACCTACATTTCTATACTTTCTATATGTGAAGTATCAATTATGTTGTTCATTGAAGAGCCAAGTATTATACTGTGGTTGTGTTTCCTTCCTGTATTCAGTTTTTCCTGTAGTTAAAAAACTGTCTCTTGTTATACTTATTTCATTTTCTATGTACCTGTTTTTAATGCTTTATAACTGGTACACTAGTTAAACATAAAATTATATTCAAGATGCTCACACACTATGCAATCTATCAAAACCATTTTTTTCTCTAAAGTGTTCCCTTTCATAGACCCTGAACTCTTTGATTTAGAGCAGAGAAGGATGCCAGAAAAACACTTTTGATTGCTTATATGTGTTATATGAGATTCTCTTATACCTTGAAGATCATGTCTTTCTTTTTTTCTTCCTTTCTTCCTTTCTTGCTTTCTTCTTTCCTTTCTTCTTTTCTTTTTCTTTGTTTCTTTCTTTCTTTGTTTCTTTCTTTCTTTTTCTTTCTTTCTTCCTTTCTGCTTTCCTTTCTTCTTCTTTCTTTCTTTTTCTTTCTTTCTTCCTTTCTGCTTTCCTTTCTTCTTTTCTTTCTTTCTTTCTTTCTTTCTTTCTTTCTTTCTTTCTTTCTTTCTTTCTTTCTTTCTTTCTCTCTTTCTTTCTTTCTTTCTTTCTTCCTTCCTTCCTTCCTTCCTTCCTTCCTTTCTTTCTGCTTTCCTTTCTTCTTTTCTTTCTTTCTTTCTTTCTTTCTTCCTTCCTTCCTTCCTTCCTTCCTTCCTTCCTTCCTTCCTTCCTTCCTTCCTTCCTTCCTTTCTTTCTTTCTTCCTTTCTTTCTTTCTTTCTTTCTTTCTTTCTTTCTTTCTTTCTTTCTTTCTTTCTTATTCCCTTCTTTTATTAAATGCACATTCTTTTCTATAGCTTCCTTGGTGATCAATCAATCAAGATTGTCTGGAAAGGTTTTTGCATGAATTAATTATTTGGTCAAGTATAAAATTCTAATTTGAAATATACTTTTCCTTCCAGATTTTGAAAGAAGTACTCATTCTGATTCTGATTCTTGTTCCTCAATACAAAATCATTTTTTCCCTTTATAGAACCTCATGGGCTTTTTCTTCATATTCATAATTTATATTGTTTTCATCACAAGTGCTGAATACTCTGAGATGTTACAGTATGAAGAATCATGTTCTTCAGACCTCAACATTTTTGTGTATTTTATCACTTTTTTTTGGTCATGTATTGCATTTCATGGATTAAAGCATCAAGTCTATTTTATTTTTCTCCTGATTTTTATTGATCTTTCCTTCACTTTTCCAAGTATTTTCACAACTTTAATTTCCCAAATTTCAATTGAAAATTTTTTCAATTGCTGTCATATATTTGACTTCCAAAAGCTCTTTCTTTGCTTTCAAGGCTTGATCATGTCACTTAGCATAGGACTAATATTTTGTTATGATTTTTGTTATTGCTTGAGTAAAAAAATGGTGAGGAAGATATTTATATAATGGTCTCATGTTCAGAAACTGTAAAATTTAGTCATGCATCCTGATGTCACATTTAAATGTTTTAATATGACTTTTACTCCCTAAGAGAAAAGAATAGAGTCCCACAATAGTGCATAAAACATTATGAATTTTGTAGAACTTAAATGGCAGTGCTGAATGAAATGGTTTGCTCTGTTTACTGCACATGGAGAGCTAAGCTACATAGGACATTTATAATGAGAAAACATGACTCTGTAAAAGTATGTATATATCTCAATAACAATGTTGCCTTATTCAGGATGGTTACCAAAAAGATTTATTTGGATTATGGCTCATATTTTCAATGTTAACAATTTTTTCAGTATTATTATATAAAAATAGAATTACTTCTGACTTTCCAGATGAAGAATATTAAAGAAACACTGAATCGTATAGTTCCATAATATTTAGCATATAGTAAATGGACCATAAATATTTGGAGAACAAATAAAATAAAGAAAGGGCAAAAGAAAGATTCAATAAATAAATATTATTTATTAATTTATTCACACCTAAAATCTAGAGTAAAAGCTCATATTAATAAAAATATTTTCAATGAAGTAAAACACTAATATTTTCAAGAATCAACACATTGTAATTTATATAGATTTCTAAACCTGATATGAAGTAGTTTTGCTAAAGAGATGAGTTCATGTAAACATATACTGTTATTTATGAAATGGTAGAGTCTTTAATATTTCATTTCAAATTAGACTAAGCAGACTCTGGTCTTGGTAAGTAATAAAATAATATTTGAGAAATTGAATTAAATAAGGCAATAATAAAAATGATACTTTAACATGAGAGCCTATAGGAAGGTGATAATTTCAGATTGCAACATTATCTTGTGAAAAAATATTATATTACTTCACAACTTTAATTCTGTCTCCTCAGTTGAAGATAAGAAAATATTAAGTTCAGGCAAAGCTCATCTTTTGTTAAGAGTATTCAAATCTAGACACAAAATTCATTTCTCACTTTACTACCAAACCAGTCACCACTGAAAAGAAACTTAATAATAAAGAAGCACTTACTATGTATTCACCAAGTAAGGTAAACATTGGTATTGATTCAATTCATAGGCTATGTTCAAGATATTTTATGCACAGGGAAACAAGAGTAGCCTATGGAGTTATAAAGATAAACCATATTCTGAAGTCTCTTTTATTTTAAAAAGCCACCTGTTGCCTGATTTTTGTAAAGTATGATAAATGTTTGTTGCCTTATTATTCTCAGAAAATATTAATAACCTGATGCATAAGCAAAAGTCATCAATTTACTCTTATGCCTAGTGGTCAGAGTGACAAAAATGGCAATTCTGACCATTTACTCCATGAAACCTTTTTAATCATTCTGGCTGGCAAAGATTTTCCAGTATCTAAATACCCTCTGTCCACCACCCTTTGAACCTTGGAGAACTGATAACTTGGCTAAGTGACCACATGGAAACAATACTAAATCAAAACTGAAAAAAAAAATTAAATGAACAAGCAGAAAAGAAACAGACTCATAGATATTGAGAACATTTTGATATTTGCCAGGTGGGAGGGGGCTTGGGGAACAGAGCACAATAGAGTCAAAAATGTTATTGAAAATTGTGGGAAGATTGATGAGTGCATGAAGGCATTGATAATAATGCTGTCCTAGTCAAGAAAGATTATATAAAAGGGAAGGAAGGGAAGAAGAAAGACCATCAGGTTTAAAGTGCCTAAGGAAATGGAGTGGTGTGTCATTGAAGGAGAGTATTGGTTTGTACTTAGCTTTGTCAACATGTCAGTAAACATCAAGTTATATATTGCAAATTCTACTCTGTAGAAATCTTAAAAAGTTAAGGAGGTTTGTAGTAGCTGACAACATTAATTTGCACATAACATGAAGTGTTTTGAAAATGCTCTTCGGCAAGAGTTAGAATCCAAGCCATATACTACTGTACTATGTAAGTGTTATAAATAAAGCTAACTATAAAATTTTCTGAAATATAATCTATTGATCTTTATTTATGCCACTTTTTAAACTACATAAATGAAACTCAATTAAGAAAAAACTGTCCCAGGGAGCATATTACATAATGCTTTATTTTAGTATGAATTTTCTTAACATTCTTTTTTCTCTCTCTCTCAATCCCTCCCTTCCTCCCTTGTTTCCTCCCTCTCCCTCTGAGAATTTTTAACCAGATATAGTACAATGTAAATCTCAGGATACCAAGTTGAATACTATGTAATACTTCTTGTTTCTGGTAAACTTTGTTTGTTCTTGCACTAAGCACCTAAAAAACTGAGCACATTTTAACAGGTATATGAAATTGACATATCTCTCCCCTTCAAACAGTAGCAGGCAACTTCACTGCTACAAATTATAACCATCTTTTAAAAGAAGCCGTGGATTTACTTATGTCCTTGCCTATTTTCACAGGTGCTTTTACTGTTTTCTTAAGAATTTTGAATCCATCATCCAGCCCTTTAAAGGCCTATTTATAATTCCCAGTACATTGATTTCATCTGACGAATTTATGCCATAAATCTCTCAAAAGGAAAGGAAGGTCCTAAAATGTACACTTTTTTTTATTATTTCCTATGAAAAATGGCTCTTCTAACACTACATTACATATTATTTTTCTTAGTTACCATTTACAACTTCATCGTTCAAGTCAAAACTACAAAAAGTGTTTTTTACTCACACTGATTATATAAAAATATGAGATGATTAAAGTGATTTGATAGCAGCTAATCATGAGGGATGTGTTAGAAAAAGTTAGCATTATTTGAGCTAAATCTGAAAAAGTTTGTACTCTTGAAGTGACAGAATTAATCCAATGTCATTAAATCCACTAAGCCATCCATGGTTTTCTCATATCTTTTTGCCACCAGATAATTTCTGTCTCATTTTATTTCTTCACAGCCAAATATAGATTGATGTATAGCTCATGTGCAAAGCCAGAGAGCAGATAGTATTGTCATATCTCGCTACTGGTTATCAAGAAACATATAACAAATAAAACAAAAAAGAAAGTGAATTTCAAAAAACCAAGCCAAATTTTAACGTATTGTTTAGGAGGTTGTAGAGATAAGGTAATAATCACTTATACGATTGTGTTGATTACAGAAATTGGAATTTCTTCCTCTTCGTGTATGTGTGCAGCCCCTCTGCCAGCCTTCCCATCAATGTACATGTTTCTTCACTCCCTGAATCTGGATTTAGCCATATGATTTGCCCTGACCAACAAAACATTAGTAAAAATGGCTTGTAAAATGTTTTCATATTGGAGTCAGCTCTCTCTTAGAATCTTGAGACCATGCCAAGATAGCCCATTGCATAACAAGAGACTTGAGGCCAGGTAAAATAGAACACAGGTTGCCTACTGCCAGACATATGACGGAGACCATCCTTGACAAGCAGCTACATTCTGATCTGTCAGCTTGCTAGAGATCCGAGGCTGACACAGACCAGACAAACCATGTAGCCAACCCACACAAGAGTGGGGGTTGTTGTTTTAAGACATTGAATTCAGGTATGCTTTATTCTGCAATTAAAGCTGATTGATTCAAACTAATCTCTCAACTTCTAGACTAAGCATTAAAAGTATACATGCAATTTACTTTAAATTGACATTTGATATAGAAGTGGCTCTGATAAGGGTTTAGTAATTTTATTATCCTCACCCCTACTTACCTATTGAGACCTTACTTATCAGTAATCCAATACGGGGGCATTAATTCATATCTGAATTACTATCTGCCCCCCAAGTCTACCTAACATCCCTATAATTGCTGTATCCAATAACAGATGCCTTAGTTTGCCAGTCTCCTTTCTACCTTTCTCTCCATTCTTAATCAGACTCACTATAACAATTATAGAGCCTTCCATACATTTCTCAGTGAAGTTTGAGTTTTATAATTAACTAACTCTCTTCCACATAGACATGATCCAGCAGTTTTTGATTTGCAAACAGAAATCTTATCAGATCATCTAACATGAAAACTGGGGCAGTCCCTTAAGCCTGACCACTCCTGCAGAAGACTTTCATTCAGCCTCTTGTCTCATTAAGGCTATAATTTTCAGCATGGGAATCAGTACTTGCCCACATTGCCTTCTATTCTTTCTATTGGTATCAGCTATTCAGACACATATATGAAGAAATGGGTAACTCTGAGTCTCTGAATAATTCTAATACTGATAACTGAAGACTCTTGAGTTATCCTTATTAATTCCGTGTCTCCAAGGCCTGGACCACACCTCACAGTGACCTTGGAGATCTTCAGTAAAATGTTCCACATATATAGCACAGAGTTCTGTTTTCTTTCTTTTTTTTTTTTTTTTTTTTTTTTTAGGTTCCACATACAGCATTTTCTTTCTCTGTCTGACTTATTTTAATTGACCTAATGCCCTTAAGGTCCCATGTTGAAAACTACAGAATTTCATTCTTTTTTAAGTGGCTGAATAATACAATTTCTTTATCCATTTATCCACTAATGAACACTTAGGTTGTTTTCACATCTTGGCTATAGTAAGTAAGGTTGCAAAACATAAGGTGCATATATCTTTACAAGTTAGTGTTCTCATTTTCTTAGTATAATATCCAGAAATGGAATTGCAGATAACACTATAGTTCTCTTTTTAATTTTTTGAGAGATACTGATGCTGTTTTCCATAGTGACTATGCCAATTTATATTCCTATTATCAGTGTACAAAGGTTCTGTTTTCTCCACTTCTCAACCAACACTTTCTATTTCTTTTTTCTTTTGCCAAGAACCTCAGAGTTTATTAACATATCTTATTTCTTGTCTTCTTTTACAAAAGCCATTCTAACAGGTGTATGGTGATATCTCATGGTGTTTTTAATTTGTATTTCCCTCTACCTCTTTGCCATCTGCATGTCTTTTTTTTGGAGAAAATGTCTATTCAGATCTCCTGCCTATTTTTAATTCAGTCATTAGGGTTTTTGTTTGTTTGTTTGTTTTTTGGTTGTTATTGAGTTGTATGAATTTTTTACATATTTTGGATATTAACCTTTTATCAGATATATGATTTGAAATTACTTTTCCCCTTCAACAAGTTGTTTTGTTTTTCTTTTGTTGACCGTTTTCTTTACTTTGAAAAACATTTTTAGGTTGATATAGTCCCACTTGTTTATTTTTCTTTTTGTTTCCCTTGCCTTTGGAGTCAGAATCAACAAATCACCACCGAGACATATGTCAAGAAGTTTACTGCCTACATTTTCTTCTAGGAGTTTTGTGATTTCAGGACTTACATTTAAGTCTTTACTTCATTTTGAGTGAATTTTTGTATATGGTATAAGATAGTGGCAGAGTTTTATTATTTTACATGTGGCTGTCCAGTTTTCCCAACACTATTTATTGAAGAAACTGTCTTCTCCCTTCTGATTTTTCATGACTCATTTGTTATAAAGTAATTGATTATAATCACATGGGTTTATTTCCAGGCTCTCTATTCTATTCTGTTGATTACTGTTCGTGTTTTTTATTTTTATTTTTAAATCCTAATCCAAGAATGTTTATTGATTTTAGAGAGAGAGAGAGAAACATTATTGATTGCCTCCCATACACTCCCCAACCAGGGATCAAACACACTACCTAGGTATGTTTCCTGACTGGGGATTGAACCTGAAACCTCTTGAATGTATAGGATGATGCTCCAACCAAGTGAGCTACCTGAACAGGGCATCATGCATCATGTTTCTGTTTTTATGCCAATGAAACACTGTATTTTTTTAGCATGATGTCACTCATGAGTTTTCCTACTCCTCATATGAAGTAGCCTCTCTACCTGTGGTTCCAATGTTTCTTCTTCAGGTATATCATTGCGCTCTGAGAATTTTGTCTTAATTGATGTTATGAGGTAAGAGACTTTATAACTTGTGGAGGGGATCAGAATATGCCATCCCAAAATATTCCACTTTGTCATAAGGATTATTTTGAGCTAAAAACAGCAAGAAACAGCAAATATAGGAGAAGCACTCAACCCTCCCCCTATCTACCTAAAAATGGCATAAATTTCCCTTTGTTAAGGGTTCACCTATCTCATACCAGGAAGGAAAAGATGATCATTATCACTGGAGGTGAAGAAAGCATTGAAATGAGTCTCCCTAAACAACACTTACCAAATTAATATAGGAGAGCAATATAAATTAACTAAAGTCAAAGTTAAGTCAGGGGCCTGCTATGTGCTGCCTGACACTGAACTCGGCTGATCAGAAATTCAAGCAGACCACCAAGAATCTCCAGACAAAGAAAATTTCCTGCAGAAGTTGATTAATAGTTATTCACACATATTTTATAGTTTACGCATACCATAAAAGGAAAACACAAGGCCACTGAATATACCTTGTAAAGGTTATAGCTAACCCTAACATTTTTCCACTCTCTTGTTACCCATATCAGCAATTTCCCATAGAAACTATAGATAAAAGCTCAACCTCTAGAGATGGTTGGGGTCTACCTTTCTTCTCTGTGAGGAGAGTTTGCTACTCTGTCTGTGGAGTGGCTTTTCTTGCATATTCTCTCTGCTCAATAAAATCTGCCTTTCCACTTTAACCTCTTGTCTGACTCCTGTCTTGAATTATTTCTTGTATGAAGCCAATAACCCTCATGGCTCAGAGCTCAAGACTTCACTAGAGACTCATCTCATGGCATCAAAATAATCTTTATCTTCCATTAGTTTTCCAATATATTTACTTTCCCACGATCTGCTGCTTCTAGAAGCCCAAACTCCTTCCTTTTGTTTATCTATGTCTCTGAAATTTATCATCCTTTGATAAAATGGCATATAAGTCCCTGGGACTGACTGTTTCTCTGGGCCTTTATTTGTTTTCTACAAAAGCCTCCATGTACATGTAAAAATTATAATTTAAAAGTATGTATGTCTTTTCTCTTCTTAAGCTATTATTTGACACTTTAATTCAAATTTCACCAACCAAAACTTAAGAGGTTAGAGTAAAAATTATTCCCCCCCATCACTTGCAACAGGCTCTCTTCTGTGAGAGAGTCCTACATATCAAAAACATTTTGAATTCATGGAAGCCATGTTGCCCACTACTATACAGCCTACAGCTGAATGAGAGGAGATCCCATGTCTCTTTCCCTTCACAATAATCATGACTCACTTGACTCTGACTTCCATAATCAATGACTATGTTACGCTCTCTCTTGCATAAAAATTATCCCTTCTCTCATCATTAGACTTCCTATGCACAACTTTCATCCTTTATTTTCTTTTCTTATCTTAGTAAATTCAATATCTAATAAAAAATGTTCCATTATCACTTTTCAATAGTTGCAATTATCTAATAATCTGAAATTGCTTTAGTTAATAAATGTGTGCTAATTAAAAGTCATTGCTTTATTTTGTGAAATTTAATAGCTAAAATTCTTACATTTTGAGAATCAATGTCTAGATAATATATAATAAGCAAATTAAAAATAATACATTTCAAAAGGTGACATTTTCACCTTTGAAATTTCAAAAAATAAGAATTAACATGATCAAATATATTTTTGACACCCAAAAGATTATGGAACTAGGCAATTTAAAGGAAAAGAAAGAGACATTTCCAATGAACTATAATTTAAAAGCAAGGCATTGCCACTAATAGTCTTAAAAATAATTTGAATTTATTATGAAACTATTAATTGTACTTTTTGAGTCTAACATGAATATGGGAATTATATCTTATTATAACTTATTGAAAATATCAAGTCATATATGTGACAAATTTTAATGTCCATAACTAAATAAAGAGAGGAAGATAGGAATCCACTACCATGTAACTCAACAGATGTTGCTAATGTAATTTAAGTTCTGAATATATATAAATATGAGATTTGAACAATTAAATTACTAACATCTGTTTTAATACAAGTGATTACCTTTATTTGTTTTTACTTATGTTCTAAAATGCCTTAGATTTATAGGAAAGTAGAAGGGACCATACAATGATTTAATTAATCTGGCAATTTTGCTATAAATATTTCATATTTTTAAAAACCAATAAATTATAAGCATTATTGGAACTATATAATACTCTCAATGCCATTTCTCTTTTTTACTCCCAAGATAAAGCAAAATTCTGATTTTGTATATAATTTTTGAATGTTATTTATTTTTTATTTAGACTTAATTTTGAGCTAAATTTTAAAAATAGTACAATTTCCTTCTATCTCTAATGATAATGTCTCATGTCGCACATGTAATCATTATATAACTATTAAAATATTACTAAGTTTTTAAAATATCACTACATAAGTTTCCAACACTACATGACAATATTTAGGATATTTTTCTATTTTACATATCATATCAAACTATAATATCATTTTACAATACTTTTGTTGTGTGGCATTGTTTAGTTATAATCAAGCTGTATTTATGATAAAAAAACTATGTGGATATACAGAGTGAATCAAAAGTAGTTTTACAGTTGTCTATATAAAATAATAAAATAATAACTTATAAAATAATAAACTTTGTGTTTTGTGTACTCACACTATAAAGCTAATTTTGCCCCTCCCTCGCATATAGTAATAATTTTTTGTTGTTTTTTTAACTGTACTAAAATATGCCCATGTTTATTTAAATTTGTTTTTTCTTTTAATGATTCCAGAGAGAGGGAAAGGGAGAGGGAAAGAGAGGGAGAGGACTTCTGGCCAAGAAGGAGGCCTAGACAGACACAGTGGGTCTCCCTCCACAACTAAGAAGGAATACAACTACCTCAAAACTAGAGATGACCAGAAGTTCCAGAAAATTGAGCTGCATGGAAATCCAACAAACAAAGACATAAAGAAGAAATGCTCATCCAGACAAGTAGGAGGGGCAGAGCCGGGGTGGAGAGGACACAGTGTGTTGGCCGCAGCAACGGTGGAAGTGGCAGGCTGGAGGAAATCAGAGTTACACATTTTAAAAACTTGGAGGGACACCTGGAGAGCGTTCTCAGCTCCTCACCTGATCACACAGCTCATTGTCCCAACACCTGGGAAAATCAAGCCTCATTGCTTCTGACTGCAAACCAGTGGGGGTTAGGGTGGAGGCAGAAACTGAGGGTCTCTCAGCCAAGTTTGCTTGTTTAAAGGGCCCCACAGTCCTAGATGTCCACAGACCCATCCACTCTGGGAAAGACAGCCAGGGCAACAGCTGGAGAGGTGCCAGTCCCATACAAAAGTGGGAGAAATGCCTGGAAAAGGGGAGAGTGTTGAGCAAGTGGCATTATTCCCTTTCAGACCCCTCCCACACACACAGCACCACAACGTGGTGAAACGAGTAGCCCTGTACTGACAAATACCTAAGGCTCCGCCCTTTACAATATCTGCCTAAGAAATAGAGGCAAACATACACAGGAGCCTTTCAAAATGAGGAGACAGAGAAGTATGGTCCAAAAGAGGAAACAGATCAAGGTTCCAATGGGAGAACTAAGCGATGAAGAGATAGCCAACCTAACAGATGAGAAGATAGCCAACCTAACAGACTCAGAATTCAAAACACTGGTGATAAAGATGCTCACAGGCTTGACAGATATGCTTGAGTATGGCAAATGAATAAAGGAAGAAGTGAAGGCTATCTAAGTAAAACAAAGGAAAATCCACACAAAACCAATGGTGAAGGGAAGGAAACTGGGGTTCAGATCAATAATTTGGAACCTCAGGAGGAAAACAACAGTCAACCAGTACAGAATGAGGAAACAAGAATTGAAAACAATAAGGAGAGGTTTAGGAACCTCTGGAACAATTTCAAATGTGCCAACGTCCAAATCATAGGGGTGCCAGCAGGAGAAGAGAAAGAGTAAGACATTGAAAACTTATGTTCAAAAATAATAGAGGAAAACTTTCCAAATTTGGTGAAAGAAATATACAATTTCAGAAAGCACAGAGAGTTGTAAATAAGCTAGACCCAAAGAGGACCACACCAAGACACATCATCATTAAAATGCCAAAGATTCAAGATAAAGAGAGAATCTTAAAACCAGCAAGAGGAAAGCATCAAGTTTCCTACAAAGGGGTGCCTATAAGACTATCAGATGATTTCTCAAAAGGACCTTTGTAGGCAAGGAGGGACTGGCAAGCAGTATTTAATGTGATGAAAAGCAAGGACCTATAACAAAGGTTACTTTATCCAGCAAAGCTATAATTTAGAATGGAAGGGCAGATGAAGTGCTTCCCAGACAAGGTAAAGCTAAAAGAGTTCATCATCACCAAGCCATTACTATATGAAATGTCAAAGGGACTTAAGAAAAAGAAGATCAAATCTATGCACACTAAAATGACAACAAACTCACAACTATCAACAACTGAATCTAAAATATAAAAACAATACTCAACAAAGCAAACCAGAATAGAAACATAATCATAGGTATGGGCATCATTCAGAGGGTTATAGGTTGGGAGGAGGAAGGGGAAGAAATGGGGAAATGGTGCAGGGATTAAGAGGCATAATTGATTGGTACAAAATAGACAGGGGAAAGTTAAGAATACTATAGGAAAGGGTGAAGTCAAATAACTTATATGCATGCCCCATGGACATGAACTAAGGGGGATGGGATTGCTGGAGGGAAGTGGGGTGCTGGGCAGAGGGAATCCAAAGAGAAAAATAATGAAACTACTGTAACAACATAATCGATAAAATATACTTTAAAAAAAGAGAGAGGGAGAGAAACATTGAAGTGAGAGAGAAACACCAATCAATTGGTTGCTTCTTGCACACACCCCAACTGGACATGGAACCTGCAGCTCAGGTATGTATGCTGACCTGGAATCAAGCCCATAGCCTTTCCATTGGCAGGACGATGCCCAATCAACTGAGCCATACCTGCCAGGACTAAAATATGCTTTTCTTTTTTAATAGAAATATTTAAGTTTACTCTAAAAGTGGAATTGCTGGATGAAAAAATATGTATCTCTTCAACATTTCAAAATAATGCAAAATAGCTCTCTCCTAAGGGCTGTGTACAATTGTTATTTAAATAAATATATTATAAATGTTTTAGTTCCTCCACATTATCAAACTGTTTTTTTAATTATGAAATTTATGTATACAAAATAGCATCTTATTGTTCAATTAGAATTGTTTAATGATTGGTAAGGTTGAATATACTAAATATGATTATGTGTTCTGGGAATTGCATTATGTCATAATCACCTATATGTATACTAATATCTTTGTAGTGATATACAATCTACTTTTTTACCCTGGCTGGTTTGGCTCAGTGGATTGAGCGTCGGCCTGCGAGCTAAGTGTCGCTGGTTCGATCTTCCAGTCAGGGCACATCAGAGAAGGAAAACTCTGATTCCAAAAAACCTCCGCTGCCTTGCGGCATACCTCTTCAGGGGAAAGGTTAAGGGAGTAAACCCCGACAGAAAATCCGGAGCCGGAGTCCCTAAAGCGGTTTGACGTTGTAGTCAACACCGGCAACTCCTGCGGCGCACCTGAAGCCAAGCTGTATTGACTCCGTCTTTCCCTTGGATCCTTCAGCTGCGAAGAGAGGGGGGGTCTGCTGCATGGGCAACAGCAGACCCTCCATATCATCCTGCCCAGGCTCTGTAGCTTCAGCTTCACTGGAGAGGACACTCCAGCATCATCGCAAGATATCGATTCAACATGGGAGGAGACAGATACCGTGTCACTCCCGAGTCGGACTGCACAGCCATTCTCGGCGGTGCAGATAGACTCTTAAGAAGCTACACCATCGTCTCTCGAGACGACGGCTGCCAACAACAATCTACTTTCAATTATTCTGTTTTTAGTTAATAATGTAATATACCAAAAGCTCTGAATTGTACATGTTTAATGGGTGAATTGTATGGTATGTAAAATATATCTCAATAAAACTTCTTATCTTGGCAGAGCAAATTCTGCAAAGTTGACTCCCTTGATACCAGCTTCATCTAACACTAATTCATACTATACACCCATGTTTTAATTGTACCAAATGATATGTGACTTTTACCTATCTTGTGGTTTTTCATGTTCTTATGCTAAAAAATTTTTGAGCTCTTAAACTAGAGAAGTAGTTTGCAATCTTTTTGATTTGAGGT
The DNA here is from genome assembly GCF_987537825.1 of Furipterus horrens. Lineage (NCBI taxonomy): Eukaryota > Metazoa > Chordata > Mammalia > Chiroptera > Furipteridae > Furipterus > Furipterus horrens. Next base: position 137,673,137 of record NW_028327171.1, read on the forward strand.
GTTTTACACTTTAAAAAAGTATCAAGGACTCCGGAGATATTTTGTGTATGTGAGTTATGTTTACAGCTATTTACCATACTAGAATTTAAACAGAAATATTTGTTTTTAAAATGTATTAACTTATTTTAAAATAACAAATGAATTGATTGAAATAACATCTAAGGAAATAGATGTTTTTGTTTTTTATTTTTAATGAAAAGCAAGCATTGCTTATAACTTTACGAATCTGTTTAAAATCTGGAATACTAGAAGAAAGCTAGATTCCCACATCTATGTCTTCATCCTGTTGTGTTGTTTTAGTTGATGTATGTGAGGAAATGCAGCCTTACACAGCTATAAGATTGAAAAAAAGTTATTCTCTCATACTACACCAACACATGACAAGTGGTAATTACTTAAATGTTAGCTTAAGGGAGGTAGCAGAAAACACAGTGATAATTTTTTTTTTATTCTATTACATTAAAATCCACTGGTCTGTCTTGAACTTTGAATGGACCATTGACCCATATCTGATTTTGTCATGTAATTTGGAAAATATTTGTCTCCCAATTTATGAATACCTTTCAAATGTTGACACATTGTATTATGCAATACCCTAATATTCACATTAGAATATTATCACTCTCCTAATCAGAAAAACCTTTAAGTATTGGGAAAATATCAGGTCTACTGTAGTGGGTGTGCATTTTATTTACACAATTGTAATTTTATCTCAAAGCTTAATTTTTAATATTTGCAACAAATGCTGTAAGTCATTTTCCTTATTGTACCCATATTTAGAAAATGTCTGTCACACACCTAGGTTTGAAGAATTATCTTTCCTCATTCTTTCAAATAAAAAATATGTTCCTTAAGACATGCTTAAACTCAAATAATACAACTACATGGTTTTATTCAGATAAATGTACTTCAAAATGCAGAAGAAGTGCATTGTATGCATTTCATCACACTGAGTATTAAAAAGTTGTGTAGTGAAAGATCAGATTATAATAAATTACTTTTTATTCTTTCTTCAAAGATGCACTTAGGTGAAACTGTCTCTTTTATTCTGCTACTAAGTGGCAGTGAAAAATTACAATGACTATTTTAATTAGTTCTAAGGTACTAACAAGTCAACCACCATTGCTTTTACACCATCCGTGCAGATGTAAATACAGCTTTAAAAAGGTAAATATCCAGTATTATTATAAAAATAATTTTGATTTTTTAAACTCCTGGAACATGTATTGGGGATGTCCAGGGAACCACATGTCTAGAATTATTCTTCTTTCTGTTCTCCTCCTTCACCTGGCCCAATCAATTGATAGACATTTATTAATCCTTTCAGTTTCCTTAACTCTGAGCTTTGTGGACTCCTCTATGCATCCCCAGGAAGATTGTTTGTTGTTTGTTTTTCTCTAGGCCTTTGGTATCTTGTAGATTCAATTAATCTCAGTGTTATTCATTTGTAGTTCTCCTCTTAAACTGTGATGTCTAAAATCTATAAATTTACATTCATTTTACTTTCAGGGTGCCTGACAACAAATTTTGGAGCATAGAAAATGAATGAGTTAATTAATATATTATGGATATAATCTCAGCATTTCAAACTTTTAATTTCATCAATATAGGAAAATGGAGGACCAAAGCATATTAGAGTATAAACTTCATAGAGATATGAATCAGCAAATCTCAAATAATTCTTTACTCTATGATCAGTACAGTTATAGTTGCACTTTCACACACACACATGAAATACACACCACATGCACACACAGAATATTAAAAATAATATTGCTAAAATATTCAAATTGGTATAAAATTACAAACAAGTATGATAACCTAAAGAATAAAAACAACAAAAATGTATATTTGTAAAGTAAATGTATTTGTAATGTATAGACTTAAACTCATTTAGAAAAGCTGCATACGAGTTAACAAGCAAAAAGGATTGTGAAGGATATTAAATGTTGAAAGAACAAAATAAACAGTGGCAGATATAACATGGGATGCACAGTATCAAGTTTAATTTAAAATATATATTCTTATAAGAGTAAAGAGAGAATTGGATTGCTGAAGCTCACTAGTTTCAGGTAAATGTGTATTAATATACATTTACCTTTTATGTATTAGATTGTCATAACATAAAAATTATAAAATCAGTGTTGCCAAAAGTATGATAAAATAATCCTTTTTATAAACAAAAATATAAAATGATGTGGTCTTTTTAGAGATTCTATCTGCTATAAAAATAAAATAAACATTGACTTTGCAATTCTATTCCTAGGATTCTATGCTAAAGAAACATCATATTTGTGAATAAATGTAGTTATATGGGCAAATGTTCCTTGTGACATTGTAGGTAATGATGAGACACCAGAAACAGTCTAAATATTTATCAACAGAAAAAGATTATGTAAATTATCTTATCCTTAGTATAGAATTAGGAATAAGCTTTCAAAAGAATAAGATAGAGCCTTATGTACAAAAGTGAAAGCTTTTCAAGATACATTGTAAGTGGAAAAAAGTTGCCATCAATTATGAGTCAGTAAATGAAATTAATGTTGCACTGATGAGGCAGAAGTTTCATTTTTAAATTCATATTACTTGAACATTTTATAATAAAGTTATACAGTATTTTGCAATTTAAAAAAAGTAACAAGTGAATGACCTTAGTATAGTAAAATTGAAAAAGTGGGAAATATACAGAAATCACATAATGAATGGAAAGAGAGAGATTCTGTATGAGGATATGAATATACTCCTTTTTATAGCTGGATGACAAAAAAGAGGTTTCTCTAAATTATGTGGATAATCCACACAATAATATTCTTGAGTAAATATTTAAAATATTAAGTTACTCATTTAATAACATTTTCTTATCAAGACTATATAAACATACTATATATAAGTATATATAGTTATATATACACAAAGATTTCTTTGAGAAAACACATTGACTGAATATAATTAAGCAGATACTCTTAAAGGTATAATTTTACCCACTAAAATAATATTAGTAAATTTTGTACTAAAAATTAATTTCCATTGATTTTAATATATTTATTTATAAGAAACATTATGAATCTGTATATTGAAAGTTCCATGATTAAAAGCTAATAATCATAATATAAATGATGTACATAGTAGCAGTTTTTTGCTCTTTTACTTTTAGGAAGTTGGATAATTTAATTGCATTCATTCTTGAATATAAACTTTAGGAATATTGTAATTACTACATGGATTTACAACTCTAATTTCTCTACTAATCCAAATGGTACTTGTTTCCATCAAAGTATTTAAAAATAAATTCTGGTACTTACTTTCAACAATTACTTGTCTGTCTTCCCAGTTATCTTTAATAAGCTGTATATTTCCAAAGTGTGCATCACTGTAAAAGATTCGGTTGGTACCTCTTCTTTTTTGATTATAGTCAAAAGCTAAGGCTATGACATTCTTGAAATAATGTGGATTCTCATATGGTCTTACTGGTGAATTTAAATTGGTTTCATCAGAAAGATGTATACTTTTTAATATTGTTCTCCCTGAATACAGCAAATAGCCTTCATGCCTTCGGCAAGTAACTCCATCCTCTGCCAAATACCCATGAGCACAAGCACAAGTTCTCCAGGAATTTCCTTTATAAAGACAAAGTTGCTGACATCCACCATTGTCCTTGGCACAAACATTGGTCCCTAATGATAAAAAAAAAAAAAGATACACACACATATATTGTGTTTTTATAGTTTTCTAAATATATTTTTCTAATAAAAATATTAAAAATTTAATATTGAATATTCTGTTTTTTATTCTTAATTTTAGATGGATAATTAAGATATCAAACACTATGAAGTACTGAGTTTTTAAATCACATAATTTAAAATTCTTCAATTTTTTATTTCAAAGATCACATCCTTCTGCTTCCTTTATCACTCAAATAAAACATTAAAACTTTTTCATACTCAGCTAGTTAAGTGTGTAACTCTTTTTTGAAACAATACTGAGACTATAATAAGTTATGTGTACTATAATTTTTGACATAAGAAACAGATTCACTTAAATAAGAACTGAATACACAAAGAAATGATGCACTACTTTATGCTCTGTGTTTATGAAGTATGTAAAGGTATCAAAACAATTTATGGCTCTAATGTGCTTCATATTGTAAGAACATTGGGCATAAGTACTTTACTCCAGTTTTGGTGAAGATGTAATATGTTATTAAGATTTCTTCATCTGCTATGAATTCATCATCATCTCCAAAATTACAATATCCTCCTTTGATGTCAAGAAAATTAAATATAATTTATTTATTTACTTATAACATTACCTAAAGACTTATTATTTTTATTAGTTTTAGAGAGATAAGAAAGCAAAGAGAGAAAGATAAAGAGAGTGAGAGAGAAGCATCGATGTAAAATAAAAACCTCAATTGGTTGATTACCATATGTGCCCCGACTGGAAATCAAACCTGCAACCTTTTGGTGTACAGAATGACATTCCAATAAACTGAGTGACCCAGCTAGGACTAAATATCATTTATTTTAATAAACATAAAAACCAACATTATTTTAATGGAGGTAATTTTTGTTTAAATATCCAGATCACTGTCATATCAGTTTCATAATAGACACTTTAAAGAAGTGATGACTTTGGTCATATTTCACACTAACAGCAAACTTTGAGAACCATAACCCATTTATATGTGAAACATAATCAAAAACAAACATTTGGGCTGCATTTTATCTCTAATCTGCCAGTTGTGCTGTGTACTCTTTTATGTGCCTCTACCTAGTTTTTCCGTATTACTTGGCCTGAACCTGTACTGAAGACATGCCAGACATATAATCTGTCCATACACATGCACTTCCTTCAGCAAAAAGTATCTATATATTAACTATTATATATTTATTTATTTATGTTACTATGTGACTGTCGTAAGAAATTAGATCCCCCCACCCAATAGAAGAAGGGTTTTGAAGTTTTGGATCAAATGAAGATCAATTCTTAATGTAACTTTGGTTAATGTTAAAAAAATGATAAAGAAATAACACAAACTATTTATTATATGAAAAGACTGACCTTTCTCTCTTACTCGGTTAAAGATTTTAACCTCCTTTAAGTTGACTCCAAGACCAGTTCTCATGGTTATGGTTTCTGTGGCATCGTTTTTGTGGCCTCTTTTGATAGAGCCATTGGCATGTGCTCTGCCAAGAGGATGAATACACATGATTAACACTCTTTAATTCAAAGCAATCTAGTTACTTCAGCTCAAGATAACAGCCCAGTAGTAAGAAAGAAACCAATGTGTAGTCTGTGACATTGAAATGGTCAAGCCTAGGATAGAAAGAGTGATGTCCTTTGCTGTGGAAATTACATGGTTTTATGATATCTTTTTTGTGAACTTGCTAAGGAATGGATAATCCTACAAGAGTAAAGCAACTGGCACTACAATAACATTTTGAGACTCAAAGACTCATGAAAAAAATAAATTACCTGTCAGACCAGTAGATGTAAGCCCTGAACACTGCAACTGAAAACATATCCACATTGATTCCTGATAGCACCATCTCGCGATTCCCTCCAGTCTCAAGGTCGATTCTTTCTATTTTGTCTGTACGAGCATCACACCAGTACAATTTATTCTCCTAGAGATAAAAGGAAATGTAACATTACAAGCTATTTTTAATTGTTTTCTTAAGAAAATTAACATTAAAAGAGGACTAAGTTGGCAGTTCATGCACTCTAAATACTTAGGAAAAGAAATCCAACAGACCTCATAGTCAATGGAGATGCCATTAGGCCATGTTATTCCCATGCTTACAAGGACAACCTTCTCTGAGCCATCTAAGCGAGCCTTTCCAATGCAGGGCATCTGTCCCCATTCAGTCCAGAACAAGTAGCTGAAATTAAATTGTTGATTTATAGTAATATTCAAAGGAGCACAGAAAGACATTATTAAAAATAACAACAACTTCCGGCCAAGATGGAGGCTTAGACGGACACGCTAGGTCTCCCTCTACAACTATAGAGGAATACAACTACTTCAAAACAAAGGATAACTAGAAATTCCAGAAAATAAAACTACACGGAAGCCCAACATATGAAGTTATAAACCAGTGGTGCCATTTGGGCAGGTAAGAGTTAAAGAAGGCAAAGCTGTTTGCGGAGCGGCGGGTGGGGCGGCGAAAAATCCCGGAGGCAATCAAGCCCCTGGTGTGCGCGACTCCGGGCGCTGGGGAGAGCAGCCGCAGCATCGCCTTGAACAGTGAGGCCCAGGGGGGCGGGAGGACGGATCCCGGTCTCCTAGCTGAATAACTGTGTGAATCCATCTTGGACCCCCGCCCCCACAGAAAGCACCACAGGGCTGCGAAATAGGTCGTGGACAAGCAGGCGCCGGCCGGTCGCTGATTTGTGACGCGTACACAGGCACTGCCCCCGACAGCCAGCCCAGGAAAACAAAACGCATCTGTCAAAATGTGGCAGACAAATATAGAGATCCCGGTGGCACAACTCACCAGACAGCAGATAGAGAACCTGACAGATGAACAGATAAGAAACCTGTCAGAGGCTCGGTTCTGGGCCATTGTTATCAGGTGGCTTACAGAATTCACAAAAGAGCAGGAAAAAGATATGAAAGAAGCGAAAAACTTTCATAACGAAAGGAACAAAACCACATACGAGACAGATGGTGAGGAATCCAGAGTTCATTTCAACAAACTGGAATATGGAGAAGGAACAAGCAGTCAACCAATGCAGCGAGAGGAAATAGGAAGCAACAATGAGAGGATCAGAAACCTCTGGGACAGCTATAAAAGGCCCAACATAAGAATCATTGGTTTGCCAGAGAATGAGGAAGATGAACTAGAACTTGAAAAATTGAGTGAAAATATAATAAAGGAGAACTTCCCAGACTTGGGGAAGGGAATAGACATGCAGGTCCAGGAAGCAAGGAGAGTTCCCAAGAGACTGGACCCAGGGAGAACCACTCCAAGACACATTATAATCAAAATGTCAAAAATTAAGGATAAAGAGAGAATCTTAAAAGCAGCAAGAGAGAAGAAAAGAATTATGTACAAAGGGGTCCCAATTAGACTATCAGCTGACTTCTCAAGGGAAACACTACAGGCAAGAAGGGACTGGCAAGAAATATTCAAAGTAATGAAAATCCAAAACCTACAACCACGAATACTCTATCCAGCGAAATTGTCATTCAGAATAGAAGGACAGAGAAAGTGTTTCCAGGACAAAATAAAACTGAAAGAGTTCATTAGATCCAAACCACTGTTATATGAGATGTTAAAGGGACTGGTTTAAAAAACAGAAGCTAGGGAGATGAAACAAAGGCAAACGAAACAGGCAACGAGAGTGGAAAAGGAACTGTGGGTATGGGAAGCATATTGGGGGGAGGTCAACAGGGAGGGGGAGTGGGGAGAGGGAGGGAGATGATATAGGAATTGGGGATCATGGTAGGAGGGAATGGAATAGACGGAGAGAGATTGGGAGGAACTGTATGCACAACTAATGGACATAATCTAAAAGGGGGGGACAACTGGAGGGAGGGGGGCCACCGGGTGGAGGGGAGCAGAGGGAAGGGAAATTGGCACAAATGTAATATTTTAATCAATAAAACACATTAAATCTGAAAAAAAAAATAACAACAGTAACATCCATTCTAAAAAAACAAAAATAATACATTCTAGAAATCAATATACATGTATTTGGTTGCAATAAAATATGGTTATTATAAAAATATTTAACCATTCATAGAACTAATGCACATAAATTCAAAATCCTACCAAAGTGCCTTTCATATAAGCCACTCCCTATCTGAAATTCTATTTTGAAAACTGTTGCCTAATTTGCTCCTTTTTTCATATCTCAAATATCATTTCCTTCAAGAAAACTGTAGTCTTCTCTCTGATTATTACACCATGCAATCTGTTTCAGAACATGGATAAGAGTGGCAAATTTACACTTGTATTTTTGTCCAGTGTTATTTTTTATTAACATTTTTCCTCCACTAGATTGTCAACTCAAGGAGGACAGTAATCTTTTTTCTTTTTTATTCATTATTGCACTCATATCACTAGGTAACTAAAATATTTTTAAAATAAAAATTAGTGTTAGTAAATATTCAATTTATAAATGTATAAGTAAGTGCATCATAACTTTTGATTCTTTCCACTGTTAAATGTAACTTTCTAACTTGAATTTTAGAAACCAGCTGCGGAACCATCATAAAACATGGATGTATACAAAAGCAGACAGTCCTATTTTAGTAATTCTGTAATACAAATAGTGATATGGAAGTAATGTAGAATAAAGTAAAATATAGAAAGAAAATCCAGAGCATGCTGTCATAAAACATGTCAAAAAATGAAATGTAGGAAAACTGGAGGTATATAGTCAATGCTTTCTTACACTCATTCATTCAACAAATATAATATTTATATTACAATAGAGAAAATTATGCTTTCAGATAAATAAAATTCATTGTTTTCAAGTTATGTTCAACTGAAGTTTTTATTCAACTATTAGATAACAGAAATAATTCAATTTGAGAAAAACATCCCAATTATTGATTCAGGTAAAAATAGGAGTGTATTTGGTGCATATTTGAATACATATATATGATAGGTCATATATAAGAAGAGGAAATGAGATTGCATATAGAAAAATCAAAAGCCTATATTCAAATTTTATATTCATTCAAGGAGTTATTATTTACCTATGAAAAAAAGACAAAGTATGTGAAAATATATGTATTCCCTTTATCCATATTGTTTTGATTTACTTCAAAAACTGATATTTTTTCCTGAAACCTTCATATAAAATAAATGTGTTGGGTTTTTATAACCAGACAAAAAAGAGGTGTGGCCAGAATCCCAAGTATACTAATTATGAAGAAAGTTTCATTCATATTTATAGTCTACAAATCAGGAAGAGGAAATTTTATAGCAAGGATTCCAACTAGTATCTTAATAGTTAGATCTAGGATGAAGCAGACATAAAATATCTATACTTTCATTAATGTTAAGATTTTTAAAACCTCAGGGGAGACTCATTATATTAAAATTGATTTAAAATAAAATAACTATTTAACTGGAAGGTAAAATGTATTGCTCCACTTGACATCATAAGGACAGATTTTAGCATTTATAATGCTCTTAAAACAACTAGTCATTCATTGTGCTAAAATGGCAGGGGATGTTGTACCTTGAAGGAGGCATTTTGGGAGTCAGGACACACATGTGATTATTTATTGAATCTAATTCTTCTCTACTTTCTCATACTGTAAAGCTCAAAAATGGATGGGAATTTTTACAACATATCTTTTATGTAACAGTAATCTGCTTTCTAATAAACTAAATGAGTAATAAAAACGTTATTTTGAGTGAGTAGGCTGATTCAGGTATTTAACATATTTAACCCTAATCCTCAGAGCTATAAAAGTCGCAATTTAGGCTGATAAGCGTTCACGCCAGAAACTGCATTCCGGCTTTACTAACCCAGGTTAGTAACCCAGTATTGTGTCATCAAATATAAATATAATATAACAGTATAATAATCTTATATAAAATTCAATTTTTCTTCAGGTGTAAGGAGTATAACAAATATCTTCATACTTATAAATTTTTTAAAAAACTGTTAATGTTGAGGAACAAGTCACTCTCTCTCTTTTTCCCAAGTACTTCTTATTCATTTAAAGTTTGTAATACATCTATGTAGGATGCTTGGATAAATGGAAATAAAATTAGAGAAAAATATTATTCAAAATAAACTTATATTGAATACAGACTATATTCAAATTTTCAGTAGTGATTTGAAAAATTATCATAATATATGAAGCCAAATATTACTGAGAATCACTTTTATGATTAAATAATTTATCAACTTAAGAAAATGAGAAGACTGTATGCTTACTAAAATATATTAATATTTTATAAATACCTGGAAAAATAATTTGTTTGCTCCATAAACTGAAATCCAAAGTAAATAACTAAATAAAATTAGTGCTTAGAAGACCTTTAGGGTTTGTAAACCAAATTTAGAGGAAGAACACTCTCTAAGCATGTAAAACTGCAGGAAGAAACTTATGCATAATTTAAGATAGTCATTTACATGGATGCACTTGAGATATTTTTAATGAACATAGAGTCTTTGTATCAAAGTCTAATCTTTAACAATGGAAAGAAATGAAAATCCTTTCTCTGGTTTTTGAGACTTCATGAAAATTAAGAATCCGTGGTAATATTAAATATTGATGTTTTCTCCATTTTAGTTCAAATTTTGCTATAGTGAATATTGTTGGATTGTATGATATAACCAAGAAAATTGCCTTTAGAGTATTAGTTCAGTAAATCTAGCCCTGAAAATACTTCTCAAAGTTATTCCAGACCTCAGTATTCTCAAAATTGTCAAAACCACAGACTGTGTGATATAACTGAATTTTCTCTTGATAATAATCTGTTCCAAACTAAAAATATTCTTATTTATAGAAGCTTATAATTACAGAATATAAAAAATCAAAATTTAGGACTTCTGGTAAAAATGGAGACATAGCTAAACATGCTTTGCCTTCTCACACAACTACAGCAAAAATTACAACTAGACTATGAGACAAATATCACTCATATTTGTCAGAAATTTGAGCTGTATGGAAGTCCAATAACCAAGGATTTAAAGAAGCCACATTCATCCAGACAGGTAGGAGGGGTGGAGATCCAGAGAGACACAGAGAGGTGGAGCGGCACGGAGACAAGGAGTGGTGTAGAGAGTCAGTAAGATGTGTGTTCTCACATTCAGATGTGGTGAATAAGAATTGACAGTGTTACTTTGGGAATGAGTAATCCCAGCCCCAGACCATACCACCCAACCCAGGGTTCCAGAGCCAGGAAGATAAGTCCCCATAACTTCAAGCTGTAAAAACCAGGGGGGAAGGTGTTGGGGATGCAGAAGAAACTGCAGGACTTTTAGGAGATTCCTTTTAAAGGACCCAGAAAGGTCTCAGGACTGGCACAGGCCCACCTCCTCTGGGACTCGACTCTAGGGTAACAGCTGGAAGGGCACAAGCAGAATATGGGAAAAAGTGAAGTGACTGGCAACAGTGGAAGTGCCAGGAGAGAGCTTCCATCTAAGCAAATCTCCAGAGGACATGCAGTGGCATTGTCCCCTCTCTGAGCTCTCTCCCTCAAAGAGCCACAAAGCAGTGAAGCACATTGCCCTAGACTGGTGATTACCTAAGGCACCACCTCACACAACTGACAGGTGCCTTTTCAACAATAGACCACCCTCCTAAGATAGGGAATCAAAGCAGCTCTACCTAATACACAGAAACAAACACAGGGAGGCTACCAAATTAAGGAGACAAAGAAATATTGCCCAAATTAAAGAAAACAACAAAATGAAATGGATATAAGCAACTTATCAAATGCAGAGTTCAAAACACTGGTTATCAGGATGCTCAAAGAACTCACTGGGTACTGTAAGAGCATTTGAAAGACCCAGACAGAAACGAAGGTTGCAATAGTGAATAAAGAAAAATCTACAAGGAACCAACAATGGAGGGGATGAAGCTGAGAATCAAATCAACAATTTGGAACATAAGGAAGAAATAAACATTCACTCCAAACAGTAAGAAGAAAAACAAATGTTTTTTAAAAAAGAGGATAGAATAAGGAGCTTTGGGGGCATCTCCAAACATACCAGCATTCAAATCATAAGGATGCCAGAAAGAGAAAAGGGAGAGCAAGGAATTGGAAACTTATTTGAAAAAATAATAAAAGAAACCTTCCCTGATTTGGTGAAGAAAATAGACATACACATCCAGGAAGCACAAGGTGTGCCAAACAAGTTAGACTCAAAGAGGGCAACATCAAGACACATCATAATTAAAATACCTAACTTTAAAGGTAAAGACAGAATCTTAAAAGCTTCAAGAGAAAAAGCAGAGATTTATTTAAAAAGGAGTTTCCATAAGGCTGTCAGATGATTTTGCAAAAGAAACTTTGCAGGCAAAAAGGGACTGACAAGAAGTATTCGAAATGAGGAAAAGGACCTAAACCCAATATTACTCCATCCAGCAAAACCACCATTTAACATCAAAGAGTAGATAAAGTGCTTTGCAGACAAAGTAACACTAAAGGAGTTCATCACCACCAAGTCATTGTTACATGGAATGTTTAAGGGAACTATTTTAAAAATAGATCAAAACTATGAACACTAAAATGCCAAAAAACTCACAACTATCAACAACTGAACTTAAAAAACAAACTAAGCAAACAATTAGAACAGGAACAGAATCATTGATATGGAGATCATTTGGAGGGTTATCAGTTGGGAGGGAGAAGAGAAATATTAGAGGAAAAGGTGCAGGGAATAAGAAGTATAAATTGTTAGGTACAGAACAGATTTGGGGATGTTAAGAACAGTGCAGGATATGGAGTAGCCATGACCCATGGACATGAATTAAGGGTGGGAGATTGATGGAGGGAATGGAGGTACTGGATGGAGAGGGGCAAAAGGAAAAAATCGGGACAACTGTAACAGCATAATTAATAAAACATATTTAAAAAACAAAATTTAGAAGAAACATTCAAAAGTGTTTTTGAAGGTTTATAGGAATGCTATTAGAAATTATCATAACACAAATATCCCTATTGTTTTCATTAGACACAGACATTTTTTAAAAGAAAAAATATTAAATGTCTTTTTATATTTTAGATATATAAATGATAGCAAACACCAATTAATTTGAATCAATTATCTTCTTTGGATTTAAGATTCTCTTTGTTAACTGCTTAACTGTTTCCCTAAAGAACAGATCTGAGTTGCAATTATTACAATACACTTGTCATTTTCTCCCATTCCTATTCATTTTCTAAGAAAGCTTGATTTAGATACTTTATCAGACATGCTAAAGAAAACCTGAGATAATAAATATTTCCATACTGGCACAAAAAGAAGATTGTGTAATTCTCTTATATGAACAATTGCGTGTTGGAGAACAGAATCAAGAATGTCATTGTATCCTCTGCCAGACAGGGTGTCAACCATATGTTAATATATATGCAAAAAGTAAGACAAACAAAAAATCAAACAAAACCCTAAAGATTAGCAATAGCAGCCAGATTGTATGTGAGCATCAGCTTTTTGACAAAAACTGCTTATAATTTTCAATGTCTTAGCACAGTGGTTCTCAACTTTCCTAATGCCGCAACCCTTTAATACAATTCCTCATGTTGTGGTGACCCCCAACCATAAAATTATTTTCGTTGCTACTTCATAACTGTAATTTTGCTACTGTTATGAATCGTAATGTAAATACCTGATATGCAGGATGTATTTTCATTGTTACAGATTGAACATAATTAAAACATAGTGATTAATCAAAAAAACAATATGTAATTATATATGTGTTTTCCGATGGTCTTAGGCGACCCCTGTGAAAGGGTCGTTCGACCACCAAAGGTGTCATGACCCACAGGTTGAGAACCGCTGTCTTAGCAGTTTCACTAGACTCACTTGAAACTCACACTAATTGAATAACTTGTAGACCAACATGCCAATGTCTCCACCTCAGGACATAAGCAAAATAATATAATATTTTAAAATTTGAATACACTTTTTAAAGAATGCATAAATTGAATTCTTCACTCCCTGTGAAGGATATGGTATAATGCAGAACCTTTTCTATTCCTGTCAGGGCTTCACTTTCAAGTCCTGAATGTGTTAATATTGCAATATACAGATAATTCAACCACAGACTGTAAAACACTCTACTGAAAGGAGGAGAGTCTAGAGACAGTATTTTTCTTTTCTTTTGTTGTTGTTGTTGAGACTTTGGTGGATGTGTTCAAATATATTCTTTCATTTCAGTCATGTACTCACTCAAAATATATTAAGCACTTATTATGTGCTAGGCAGGGATGGTACAAAATAAATGGGAATTACTGGCCCTCATGAAGCTCACTCTTTAATGACAGAGGCAACTGGGTAAATAAAATATTACCTAAGAAAATACTAATAGAAATAATTAAAACTTGCTAAAGTCACCCTAAGTAATGAAATTAGGGGTTTCAACACATAAAATGTTGAAGTGCTGTGGTAAAAGAAGTTGTCATTGCTATAAACAACTTCAGAAATGAAGTTGTACTTTGAACCAAAATAAAGATACAGGCCATCTGAGTTGTTTTCTCTTTTTGTTTAAGCTTAAAATTATTTGTAAGTTATTTTTTAACAGTTCTTATTTTTGTGTTAGTTTTTCTGATGTTTTACATTTGATTTCTTCTTGATTCACTACTTCGTGATATTGGATGATTATATAAAAATATTATTTCTTATATAAAACAAAACAAAAAAAAATAGTGTCACTCAGCCAACGCTGGAGAAGTACACGGGAAATTTCTTCACAAAGAAAAACTTCATTGATAACTATAATCCCATAGCACATTAGGTTTATCACCCTATATTACATTTAATTCCTTATTTTATTTATATATTTATGTCCTGCCTCACTGCCCATACTCCTCTTATTTTAAAAAATATATACATATGCATGTATACTATGATATTAATTTACTATTTACATTTTTAACAAAGGTTTTCTTGAGTGAATGTTCATCTTTTACTAATTCTTGGTATTTTCAACATATTATATTTGATGTTTACCTATAATCTATGAATTTTCCTATGAAATATATTTTTTAAAGATTTTATTTAGTTATTTTTAGATGGAGGGGAGGGGAGGAAAAAAGAGAGGGAGAGAGACATCAATGTGTGATTGTGTCTCATGCCCCTTAACTGGACACCTGGCCCACAACTCAGACATGTACCCTGACTGGGTATCGAACCAGTGATACTTTGGTTCTCAGGCTGGTGCTCAATCCACTGAGCCACACCATCCAGGTCTAAAATATTTAATGCCTATTCTTTTAGAGCCTAGACTCTTAGTAATTATGAGCTTATTCAGAATTCTTAAAATATTTTACAGAAATTTCTAGTATTTGTCATGACCTCTAACCTATCTTATATAGCAGTCCTAACCTATGCTGGATATTCTGCATTAAAACAAACTGGCGATAGCAACAGGTAAATAAAGAAAGATATTTTTCAAACTTATTTTTTTACCCTTTTACTATGTTTTTATGGATCAGATCTCTTGAGAAATTAAGGAGCTGCCGCTTGCAGTGGGAGGTGGGATGACCTTTCTGGCCATTCTCTGCAACCAGCCACATAGGTGCAATGATATCTCAGGGCATCTTGATCATTCCTTGTCCCTCTTCTCTTCTTTTAGAGGAAGAGATAAAATCCAAGATTCGTGTTTGAGGAAAGAGGATATAGCTTATTAGAAATGACTAGATGAGTAAGACCTAATTATCTTTCAAAAACAGAAGATGCCTGCAGTAGAATTTTTGAGAAAATTCCTAATGAAAAATAATATGACACTTTTCTTTCACTTGTTTTCATAATTACATATGCCTTGCTCAGAGACATGTAGAAAGAGGTGGTTATGATCTGGAGTATGATTGTAGTATTCCTAAGTTTCTTGGACATTATGGTATATTAATATTATCTACTAACATTGGAATCCCACTATTATTTTCTATTGTAAATAAAATTCCATTTTATTTCTATAAGTGTTGCTTTGACTTAAATAAAAATAAACTGTAGAAAATGGTATTAAACTATACAATATACTCTTGCTAACTCAACAGATGCTAAACTGTCATTCAAGACCTTCTGCATATTGTTGAGCATATTCTAAAATCATATCTATATGCTTTTATTTATATACATAATCAATCAAAGACCTTTTGACTATACGTAATTGAACACAAAGATATATTGTCAACCTGAATCTTTTCATTGGAAAGAAATACATTTAAGGAAGTTATTTATAGTCAGAGAAACATAGAGCTAAGTTAAGAGAGACAATGTACATCCTAGTGCTTAAGAAGAAAACAAAATAACAGAATATCCCTGCTTCACTTAGAGATCCAATTCCATGGGAAGTTAACCAAATTTTTTATATCATACTGTGACTTTGTATGCATCATTTTTTGTTGTTGTTATGAGTCAAATATGACTTTTTAGTATAAAGAAAATTAATACATTTCAATTTTTAAAAATAAAGTGATGGCTTACCAAAAAAAAAAAAAAAAAAGTCAATGGAGGAGAGAAACTAATTTTTCAAGCTGAACTAAATTTATATACACTTTCTATCTTGCACTTGGCTACATTTTTTAAAAACCTCAAGTTTCCTTTGTTGAAAAACAGGCTTCATTTCCACTTTTAAAGGCACATTTATATTTTGACTTCAGTTAATTTACTCCATTATGGGTCGTGTTTTCCCTTGGCAATATTACCTGCCATGTTTTAACTTCAGAGAGAACATTAAAACGCTATACTTTATTCCTATGATATGAATTTTGACACCTAACTGTCTATGTGATACTATCTGAAAATCAATGTTTGAAAAACTTATATAGACTGGTCATTTTTAAGCCTTTTCCCCATGTGGAGAATTTATAGGAAGAAACATATCAGTAATATTTCCAAGCAGGGGTAAACATTTCAGAAAAATAAGCTTAATATTTATAAAGGTGTATCAATTCTTAACTATGCATCCTGAAAAAATATATAACCCTGTGATTTAATACTTAAATATTTTTAAGAAAAAGTAGGGGTATAGAAGTAGTAATACTTAAAATATTGCTACATAGTCCAAGATTTTTGTTTTGTAGGATGAAATAAGAAATTAATAAATCAAAAATAGTTACTGAGATCTTCTAGCTGAGTCAGTGCTGAGCTCACAGCTGAAATGGAGAGAGATGTAAAATCAGACACCTGGAGAGCAGAAATGACAGGATCTAGTGGCAGATGGAAATAGGCGAAGAGAAACTACAGAAAAATCTAATGTAAGTTTTAATCTTGTCAAGACAAAAGAACTATGATAAAAGTAAAAGAGATGCAATGGTTAGGAAGGGAATGCAATGCAGGGATTAAAGTATAAAACCATGAAAATAAGTTTAAAAGATAAATATAGCAAGAGAGAGAATGGCATTCAAAGCCATAAGGAGAAAATATCCGAAGAGATGTACAAGGCCTAGAGGACACGTCTGGAGGAGATCAGGGAGAACAAGAAAATGGAAAGTTAGAGAAGGTAACAGAGAAAGTAAGTTATTGAGTGGATAATTAATGAAAAAATTGTAAAGAAGGTAAGTGGTGTGAAACCTGAAAAAAAAAATCTTTGGCTTTTGCTACTGATAAATTCAGAAATGTCTGGAAAGAACAGAAGCTGAAAACCCATGTGGCTCAGTGGGTTGGGTGTTGTCTCACAAACCGCAAGGTCTCCGAGTCTGGGCTGCAGGCCATGTCCCTGGCTGGAGATGTGCGAGGGGCAACAGATCAGTGTTTCTCTCGCCCATTGTTCTCTCCCTCTGTTTCACCCCCTTCCACTCTCTCTGAAAATAAATAAATAAAACCTTAAAAAAAAGTTAAGAAGAAAACATATGTGAAGAAATAAGACATTTGTTTTATCTGTTATCCTTCTTTTCAAATAGGAGGAATCTGAGCTTATTTGAAAACAAAGTGAAGAACTGCATTGAAAAGCACCAGTTAAAGATGACAAATTTGAAAATAATAGTTATTTCATGAGTTGCCTGAGGAAATAGATGTCAGTGTGTTCAGAATAAAAGTAATGAAGTAAATTTTAGTAACAAAGAAAACTTTCTCTGAGGTTATATTTACTTATTTCAGAACATTCACAGTATGAACTCAACATTTCATTTTCCCATACTACCACATCATCACTGTATCACATTTGATGACCATATTTATTTAATTGCTATACTACTTGCTGATAACTTTGCCATCTTCTCCCTCCACTGCTGATGTACTTAAGGACTTTTGTGACTCATGTAGATGATCCTGTGAATATCCCAGCTCATAATTCTTCATTTTTAACTGTTGCAGGAACCTACATCTCCCTTTTGCCTCTGCCTTTGTGCAAGAACACAAACTAAGTTTAATTATCAGTGAAAATGCTCTATTTCCAATATCAATAAATTTGGGGATACCTGACATAAGATGAGAATCTTGTCTATCAGTTTTGTGTCCCCTATTATTACTGACCCATCTTATTACATCTTCTGTGCCAAGGTCCCTCCTGCACTCCCTGTAATTTGTCTTCTCTTCATGTGCATTTTCTCCCTCTTCCATTTTGTCAGTTTCTTCCCCTCTGCCCATAAATATGTGAAGTACCCCTGACTCCCATACTAAGAAAAATGTTCTCCATGCCCTACTACCTTCTCAACATACCTTCTATTTTCTTTTCTTTCCCATCCTTGCCCAAGTTTCTGTAATGGTAGTCTAAACATGCTAGCTCTAGTTTCTAATTATCTTGTACTTATTAATTCTTTAATTTATCTTCTGCCCTTACCAATCTCTTGAAATTGATAACAGTTAACAACAGCATCTTAATCATCAATTACATGTTCTGTTCTCTGTTTTCACCCCTCCAAATTTATTTGTTCCTGACACAATCTTGTTCCTAAAACTCTCGTACCTTGACTTCTATGATACAGTAATTTTCTGCATACTTGAAAGGGTTGTTTCTCTCTCTCTCTCTTCCCATATTGTTAATTTTAATTCCCCCTTCAATCAAGTCATTCCCTAACTGTAAATATTCTTCATTTTTGTTCTTGGACATTTTTTTCTATACTCTTTCTTGGGTAACCTCTTCCACTATGATGTTTTATTGCACAGTCAAAACCCTACTGAAATATGAAGAGATTTTTTTATATTTATTTAACTTCTGATTTCATTTATGCCCTATTCAATATCTCTTCTTCAAAATTTTTTATCTCAGGTGGAATCCAGGACTTCCAAGACAATTTTAGTTAAAAGAATAGAATCATATTGTTAAGATTAATTTTCTAACGTAAAAGATCAGATCTTTCTAAATCTGAACTTAAATCTTATATTTATTAAAAAAATTTCTTCCCTCTATTCAACTTTAACCTGACTCTTACTAGTTTGAGGACTTGCAGTAAGAGAATGATGCATTTTGTTTTTATTTATTTTTCTTTCTTATTTATTTTACTCTTCCCCTTACATATTTGCTTCTAGCTGTCTTCGTTACCTGACTTGATAACAGAGAAAGAACCCTTAATGCTCCTTCACAACATTCTCCCTGGTATAATAAACAAGCATTTCAAAAAATTGTCTATTTAATGAATGCTACAACTTCCATAAACTCTCATCATACTTTTAATCTCTGTTTGTATGGGTTGTTTAGGGCCAGGGTAAGACTTAGAAAATAGTGACCAGGACCAGTTTAGATTTTAATTAGTATATTGAAGAAGATGGCACCATGGTAGTGAATTTAAAATATGGCGTATCTTATTGCCTATTTTATGGCCCCAACTTTTCTTCCATCTACATAACCTGCTCTTTCCCAAAGGTATGTCATATACTTAAACTCTTGCTAATGGTCTCTGTTTTGCCAGTATATGCCCACTCCATCTCAGAAAACTTTCTCCTTCAACTCTCCTCTATAAAGCCTCTAATCATCACCACTATTGCCGCTACTAGCCTCACTTTTATTATCTCCTCTAATTATATGCTATTTTTTTTTCTCTTAAAACTCATAATTTTACAATGGTCTTCTGAAAATTATTACTTTAAAATGAGATACAGATATGAGATTGAAGCCTAAGTAGTATCAATCTAATCTTTTTATGCGTGAAAATTAGTCTTACTTTACAAGACAAGACTATTCTTTAACTGAAATTTTGTGCTTGTTTAAAGTGCAAATGTAAACAGAAAACTCATTGTGAACAGAAGCAACATCTTCTACCATCATACTTCACAGTGCCTGCCAGTGTCTTTCATATGGTAGGTGGTCTTATTTTGTCAGAAGGTGCTGAGTCGAAGATTAAGGAGGAAATGGAGATGTGCTGACACGACCTGACCACAGAAGGTAGTGCTCAGTACATGTTCACTGAACAGACTGACAGAATGTGAAGTATACGTGGTATTCTTTGCCTTATGCTCTCAATCATCATAGAGAGTAGCAGGGATCGTTTATGCTAAGATGGACTGTATATATAAAAGATACTTAAGGAAAAGAAGGTCTGGAATAACAACTTAAGGGTGTATACTAGATTTCAATAAGAAATGAAAAGAAAATGACAGATTGACAAGCAACAGCAAGAGGTCTGTTAAATTGAACTGCATGAATCTATAATTGGCCAAGCACAGAGGTTCTCCACAAAACAAATGAATTATCAAATTTATTACAAATATGACAGGAAGAAATTCTTTATTAGAAACAAGCCTATTTTCTTGTGTATGTATGGGATTTTACAATATTTAAATAATATACTTGTTTCTACCACTAGAATAATTATTCACAATCAAGCAACTGATCCAGTTTTCTCTATTGAGGCTATAATGATTTATTGCTTGATAATGAACTATAATATAAAAAAAGATTTTTTAAATGCTGCCATATTGGAAGAAAACGTTTTTATTTTCAAGTTTATGATATGATGTAGACACATTTAATTGAGTCATGTGTTTTATCCTTGAAATTAAACAAAATTACACCCACCCTTTTCAGTCTTACTATGTAGTGGTAGACATCCATGGACACACAACAGGCAAGAGGCTACATGGGGCAGAGTCAGACAGACCCAACTCAAAATGTTTTTATAAATCTCCTCTCTTAATTTTTCTCCATCCTTTTTTCTATTACTGTCTATCCTCTCCACTAAATTTTTATTATAATTTTATTCTGAAACTATTAAAACTATTTTGTATGTGCTTGTTTCTTATTTTCCATAATGCTTAAAACAATACTATATATATTTATATGTAACATGTAACACACACATAAATGCACACACAATGTAGCATAATATTTGGAGTTTAGCAAAACCTAACTCTCTTGCACAATGACTTGACGACAGAGTAATATATTTATAATTGTTAACTCAGTTTCTTTATTTGTTAAAAGGAGAAAATAATACAGCTTTATGTTGGTTGTGAGTTTCATTTTAAGATTCTCTATTGTTATTCTATGACAGCTGTCCCAGTATTTCCCCCTTTGCCCTCCTTCACCCATCCCGACCCCTCTCCCACAGTCAGTTTCCACACTGTTGAACATGTCCAAAGCAGAGGAAAAAGGGACCAGTTGGTAAATTTTGAGAAAAGAAGGGACAGCTACATAAATTCCAAAAGAATAATTAGGCCACTACATAAAAAAAAACTGACTATACATCTACAAGAGTAGAAGATAGTACCCTATGATCAAGAAATGTTAACATGAGGGATGATTCAGGCTAGAGTAGTAGCAATAAAATATGTGAGAAGTTTGTAGACTATGAATGTATTTTGAAACCAAGTACCAAAATTCCTGGTATATTGAACATAAAGTAAGAAACACTTTGGCCTAAGCAACTGAAATAAAAGAACTGTCATCAGCCACTGAGAAATCATAATTATAGAAAAAAAAACAAACAAACTCAGTTCAGTTTTAGTCCTGTCAAAGTGAAGATTTCTGGTGGATCTTGTTCTAGTTATATATTGCTCCTTAACAAATTACTCCAAATTTAGAAATTACTCCAAATTTAGAGGCTTAAAACAAACACTAATTTATTTGCTTATGAATTTGCAATTGGGTCAGAGCTCTGCATGAGCTCATCTCTCTTCACATCAGTTGTGAAGACTACAAGTGTAAGGTTACATATGGCTGGGGACTGGAGTCATCTGAAAGTCCACTTACTCAACATGTTTAGCGGTTGGTGCTGGCTGTCAGTTGGGACCTTAGGTCAGATTGTTTGTTTGAACACCTACATGTGGCCTCTTCATGAAGTTGTTTCTCACAGCTTCTAAGAGCATCCCAAGAGAAGCAGGGAGAAGTTTTATCTTCTTTCATAATATAGCATCAGAAATTACATAGTGTCACTCACATAATAGCATAGGCCCAACCAAATTCAAGAGTATGGAAAAGGCATTTCACTTCTCATTGTAACAAGAGCATGTAGAATATCGAATGTTGTGTCAGTCATATGGAGAATTATAATCTGCCATAGCTCTTTAAATGAATAAGGTGAATAATCAGTTGAACATAAAAATCTAGAGTTTAGAAATGAAGTCTGGTCTGGGTATATACATGTAAGAATCTTTAACATTTAAGTGAGATGAGACTACCAAATCAAGAAGAGAAATGCACCAAAGACAGATCATGGGTTCACTCCAATATTGATGTTAAAAAAAAAAAAAGAGAGAGAGAGAAAGAGAGAAAGAAGGAAAGAAAGGAAGGAAAGAAGGAAGGAAGGAAGGAAGGAAGGAAGGAAGGAAGGAAGGAAGGAAGGAAGGAAGGAAGGAAGAGAGAGAAAAGAAAACAGAAAGAAACTAAAAAATAAAAAAGAGAGTGAGTTGCGATGACTACTGAAATAGAGTAATTACGGAAATTCTTTTATTTTTTCCTTTTTTAAAAAATATTGTTTCTTTGAAATCCATCCACTCAAGATCTTCCCTAGTAATACAAACTGAGTTTTGTTGTTGTTGTTTTGTTTTTCCAGATATCCAGCATATACTATTTGGTCTGGGAAAAATAACTTGTCTAAATATGTCAAGATAATCTCTTCCCTTTGGCTATTGACTGATCTAAGGTTGTGCATGTAATCCATTTGAGGTTTAGAAAGTGGAATTAACACCAAAACCTTTCCCTTTCCAAATAAAATGATATAGCTTAGCAAGGAAAATGTGTTTTGTCTAACACCCACCCTCCTTCTTTAAGTGTGGACATAGTCCCTGATGATATATCAAGCATGCTGTATCAATGCAGCCATAACTCAAGCATAAGACAAAATATAACTTAGGAAAGAGAAATGGTAGTTGAAAAAGGGAGAAAGAGAAGCTCCTAGGATTAATACACATTAAGTAAATGTTATGTTCTTTGAATCCAACAGCATTGCTAACCAATGTAACTTTTTGATCTTTATATTACAATATTAGTTTTAGTTTAAAGGGTGTCAAATTTGCTGGCATCCTTTCTCTTTCCTATACTAAACTTTTTTGTTAACTTCTTCAATGTTCTAATGTTATGACTTGATGTTATAGCATTTGTCTAGAAAGTCAAGCAAGGGCTAATATTAGAAAAACTACATGCAACATATAACACATAGGAAAGGTTGCAGATTTTCATAAGAGTTGACTTATGTTTCACATAGGTTGCTGTTATTATCTACCACTGTTCTTTACACTGGTTTATCTAATACACATTTGGGTGACTGCTAAAGCTTTATTTTTTTCCACTCCAAAAGGCACAGGAGTTCAATTTAATCATAAACTATCTACACACACACACACACACACACACACACACACAAGAGAAAAACAAACAAACAAACAAAACCTCTAAGTCAATTCATACCAGTGATGCATGAGACACAGTGACACAGTTGTGGGGAGTAATATGAGGTTATGAGGTTCTGTAATAGGACTACTTCTATATGACCAATGGTTATTGGTCAGCAATGCACTCTTTATCAGATCAATGTACTAAACTCTGGAGACAGAGAAATAAACCAAATATACATGGTTCTTCTCTTGCAAAGTTATAGTAAAGAACAGTGACATTATCCAGTTTAGTGAAAGATAGAGCTACTAAACAAATAAATATAAATATATAAGCATATATTAATACATAGAATTTATAAAAATGAAAGCACTTGCTGTTTTGCTGTCCTATAACAGAACAATCTAACTTACTTGTAAAGCCAAAGAAGGATAAATAACATTTAGCAAGGTAAAAGTTAGAAAGAGGACATTCAAGGTAATAGGATAAGACTGTTTGAAGGCTGGGGGTAGAAGAGTATAGAAAATATTTTAAAATATTTGAAAAACTAAGAAATCCAAAAGAGACTGTAGTAAGAAATCGAGACTGAATATTTACATAAGGATTGAATAAGAAAGATCACAACCAAAATTCTGGACTTCATACAAAAGTCAATGGGAATTCCCTGAAACGTTTTAAGTATCAATAGATTTGTATTAAAAGAAAAAAGTCTGTCTAGTCTTTTGTGAGGTTACGAGACTACTAGCAGTGGTTATATGCAAGGGAAGAACAGATTTAATTAAGACTGAGGCTGTAAAGATGGAGTGTGACAGATTGATAATAATTAGAAGAAAAATCAGCAAAACTTTTTGTCAGATTAAATTCATTTCAGCTTTTGATATGTATAGTTTTTTTGCCTATAAAACATCCAAGTGGAAATATCAAGAAGATAGCTGTTTTTATCCAGAACTTGAGGGAAAAAAAAAAAAAAGCGTATGATGAACATGTTGAACATAAATGGAAATTGAAGCTTTACAAACAGTAAAAAATAAGGCTATCAAATGATTATTTCATTCACTCAGCAAGTAATTCAATAGCTATTATATAAACAGTTCTAGGGCAGAAATTTAAATTGAGAATCTAAGAACATCCTGTTATACTCATTTAGATTTACACATACATTAAAAAACTGCATAACAAATGTAGCCCTATCAATTACTAAGTTAGACACGACAAAGTGAAAATAAACTTTTTCTGCTGCTTAGTAAGATATTTTTCAGTTTTGTTTCAGACAGTATAATTAAAAATAAATATTAATGTGGAAGTGTGGAAGTCTGGATATTTTTAAGTGAAAC
The DNA here is from genome assembly GCF_987537825.1 of Furipterus horrens. Lineage (NCBI taxonomy): Eukaryota > Metazoa > Chordata > Mammalia > Chiroptera > Furipteridae > Furipterus > Furipterus horrens. The sequence continues at coordinate 137,697,824 of NW_028327171.1, forward strand.
AAGATAGTTCACTTAATACTCAAAAGATGGAAGCAAATTTTAAACTTACCCTTTCTCTGGGTGCACAGCTATAGATCTTGGTTGATCCAGGCCTTGGGAAATAATTACATAACGGAAAGAGCCATTGAGTCTTGCAACTTCAATTAAGTTGAAACCATGATCTGTCCAATATATGTTACCTAGGAGAAATACAGATGTGTTTATGATATAGTTGTGAGAAAGGAAACTGTTTATTAGTTATGGCTAATTATTAACCTTCTGAACATCATGTAACTTCCAAGAAATAATTTACTTTCTATATTTTTTTTATAAATTTATTTGTTTATTTATTTTATTTTTAGAGAGAGGGGAAAGGAGAAGGAGAGGGAGAGAAACATCACTGTGTGGTTGCCTCTCACTCACACCCCCAACTGGGGACCTGATGTGCAACCTAGTAATGTGCCCTGACTGGGAATCGAACCAGCGGCACTTGGATTTCAGGCCGACGCTCAATCCACTGAGCCACAACAGCCAGGGCTTACTTTCTATATTTTTAAAGTGTACATTTCCTAAGCAGAAAGCTGTAAACAAACATGCAAATACTTCCTAAATCTCACACATCTGTAGTTGAAACTGTATAACAATACATTTATATGTTAAAAATAAGTTGAAATTTTTCTCACCTGGAGAAGGAATCTATTTTAACTTTCTACAGACTTCAGGCAAAAGAGAACTAACACTTGTGTTTATCTGCTTCATGGAGGTCTCAGGAGAATGGGTGAAGTTAACACATAATCTGCGTCTACATAAGAACACTAATTTAAAGGCTCTAAAGTATTTGCAAGAATGAAGCAGAAAGCAAGAGCTTATTTACCCATTTGGCTAGAAATACACACAAACACATCAATCAGAATGTTTATGAAGCAGACAGAGCCCTTAAAAATAGGTGTGAAACAAAATCAGAAAAAGTCAAAATTATACCAGCAATCCAGTCAACAGCTATCCCCTCCACTCTTCCCAAGCCATTGGTAATGACATCTTCTTTCCAAGTTTGATCTCTTTTAGCTCGGCTAATTTTATTGAAGCCTACGTCTGTCCAGTAGATGGTATCATTTTCTATAGATAAGACAGAAAGGAAAACAAAAGTATCAATATACATAGTAGAATCACATTGCATCAGTATTTGGGGATTAATACCCTGGGTGTGCTAATATATAAGTAATCTTCAGGATAATTTACTAATACAAATAGTAGGAAAGATATTAAAATAATATAAAAGAACCTAGTTAAATATGTTTTTAAAATATTTTTAAATATATATGGAAATTACCTATTCCATCCTTTATTATTTTTTTCTTAATTTTCTGACTTATTTAACTCAGTAAATACTTATCTCCCATGATTTTACAATCTTGATATCAAACCATGTTGTTCTGGACAACAAATTTTTCTTTACACTATGTCCAAGTCCTCCAAATATAAAAAAGAATACTATTGGAGATAATCAACTCAACAAAGTCTCAAAGCAGAGAGACTGCAGAAAAAAACAAGGGCATTTCAGCTATATCAAGGATATTTTAAGTATAAGGTCACTCAAAACGTATGCCTTAAAAATGCCTTATCATCTAATTATTCCTTCTGAGATACTAGTTTAGCAAATGTCACCTACAAACCCATTAGATTATTTTTCAAGCTCTCATTCTACAAATTGTCTTTAAAATATTTGAAGAATGGCTTTACATTATCATAGAATTTTTAAATAACATTGTTTTTTGAATATTTGAATGAAAATGCATCTAAAGATTATAAATGAAATATATGTGCATCCAAATGCATAAAGAGTAGCAATTATAGATCAATGATTTTAAATACAGCCATCAGAAAGGCACTGGGGACAAATTATTAAATAATAAATAAGTTTTTGTGTTGTGGCCTGCATGGACATTTAAAGAGCAAATTCTTTAAGACAAATATAATTTCCCTCTGGCACAGTGACAGACTATGGAAATAAATAAACATCAATTAATATAATAAACCTTTTTTCAATAACTGTTGGGATTCTGTTTCAAATAAATTATAGTTAATTTTTTAACCTATTTTGAGATGATTCCAAATATCCCCTATCCTCCACAATGGTTAAGTCAGATACACAATTGTTTGAAGGAAAACAAAGATATAATTTTCAAACATAAATCTGGAAAACAAGTACTTGTTTGATTTTTCCTATTTTATAAAAGTATAAGTTAATGTTTTCATTATTGGAAGATGGAGTCAACAATAATAAGCATTATTTTTGCATAAATATCCAGCATTATAAACCAAGTCCAATTATCTTCTGCAAATATTAGACCCATATATCCACAACCTACTTTTTATCTCCGCTTGTATGTATAAAAGTCAATCTTGATATACAAAAGGTACATTTTGGATTTCTATCTGAAACAACCTTCTCCTGTAGTCTTCTAATGGTAGAGTCCCCTGCTATGGTGGTACAATGGATGACAGCTCCATCCTTTGTTTCATGGGCTAAAAACCTTATATCGTTCTTACTTTTTCTCGCACTTCACATCTAATCCATAACCAAATACTCTCATTTTCAATCTATCACCAAGTATTTTGACTCTTTTTATTGTTAATTCGAGTTATATCCATCATCCAATCACCTCTCACACTCTCTACTGTTTATAATGTAAAGCAAATCCTGAACTACTGCAATAGCCTCCTAGTTTGTGACCCAGCTTCCACTTCTGTCTTAGCACACCCTTACCCCATGATTCTGTTCCCCACTTAGATGCCATTGCTACCCTTTTACAAAATAAATAGGAACATTTATTTTTCCCTCCACTCAAACTCTCTAATATTATCTCTCTCACCAAAAGGTGAAATTAGAGTTTATTCCTATGACATCCATGATCTACCCACATCCTTCAACCCTCTTTCACCTGGTGTCCTTCCACTCTCTCCCTAACTTACCTATCTCTAATAACAGATGTTCCTCTTCTTAAAACAAACTAAGTGCTGTCCAGTCTAACATCCTTTACATTATTTTTCTTTGTGTCTGGAATGCCCTCCCCACTCAGATATCTATACAACTTAAATATTCTCCTTCTCACTGAAACTTTTCCTGATTATTCCATAAAATTATTCCCTTGACATACTCAATTCTCTTTATCAAATCTATTTTTCCACTTATGGCATTTATAATTGCAAACACATTACATATTTATTGTGTGTGTGTGTGTGTGTGTGCACGCATGTGTTTAGGGTCTGTCTTGTCTCACAGGAATATAATCTCTTGAGGACTAGAACTTTGTTTGTTTACTGCTTTATCCTTGGTACCTAGAATGGAGCATCACACATAGTAAGCTCTAAGTAAACATCCGTTGAATAAGTGAACAAATGTGATGTGCTATATAAAGACTGATTAGGTGCAGATACAAGGAAGACACATCTCTTACCATAAGAAACTTTCTAGGCTCATTGAACAACAGAGTGTATGCACATACAAAAATGACTAACATTTCAAAATAGTATAGCATAAGCAAAACATAAGTAGAGGAAAGTATTTTTGCAGGTGTTCTAAGAAGACATTTATAACAATATTTATGAAGACACTAAGTTTATATGTGATTCTTACATTTATATCACTTTCTAATAGCTTTGCCATCTCAGTGAAAAATTTTCCCATATGATTAAGGAGCATTCTTTTTCACATATACTACTGCATCTTGCACATACATTTATTTATATTGAGCTGATATTGCATCTTTTTATTTCTTTTCTGAAATAGACTGTGAAATATCTCATAAGTAGGAAGTACAGCTGACCCAACTTTGTCAACAGTCACATGCACAGCAGACACTTCTTGAACATTTACTTTGTAAATAGTAGATTCATTTGTAATGCTGAGTCTACCTCTAAATGGTATAGTCCATTAGATCATGGCCCAGAGAAACTGAGATGTTTTCTTGTATTCTTTCATTAGCAATAATTGAGAAATATGTAACAAATCATTCATGTGATAAAGCATTAAGCAGGACCAAGATAATTAAATAATTAAATCATTCATTCATATTCAAATATCTTTCTGTATTAGTTTTTTACACATATTGCACACCTACACACTTTAAATGGAGTAAGTTCATTAATATATAAAAATATGTTTTCTAATATCTGAAAATATCTTCAAGATAAACATAGGTCAAGAGTATTTTAATTAGTAAACTAGGCTGAAAGGGAGTAAAATTTTACAACAAACCCTAAAGATTTTAAAAAATGAAAATACATATAAAGATAAAGAAAGGGAGAAAGATGCTCATGACTCTGTCCTAACACTTACTCCAAAATATATCTTTTAACTTTAGTTGTCCCAATTTAATGATACTTATAAGAACACTTAGTACATGCTAAGCATTGTTACAGGCATAGGAGTATGATATTGAGATGACATATAGTCCTGTAAACATGAAGTTGACTTCTGGAGTTGAATTAAGAATAAACTATCTTAAGATATGATAATCAGCAATATATTATATAATTACAAGATTAGAAAATATAATTTGTAATTTAAAGTAATAATAATTATAATTAGCTCTCCACAGATACAAGACTATAGAATAATTGGTTACCATTTTCAAAGACAATGGTACAGATATCAGTGACCAGCTATTGTGCATTATAATAACAGTCAGAGTTAAAAGAAAAGCCATGTGTTGTCATGTTTGTTTGTAAAATAAGGGAGGGGACATTGAACACTGAGAGAAGTTAAACTTGTTAAGTTGAGCAGAAGAGATAATCATCTACAGAGGCTAGATTATGCAGATTCTGTCTCAAAATTTAAAAAAAAAACAGAAATATAGTTCTTAAAACACTTTTACTTTGGTATCTATTTTCTTAGGATTCACTAACCAATAACTATTGATCACCTGCTATGAGTACTCTAAACTCTCTGTGTTACCTTGGGTTGCTGTGTCCTTGAAAATTCAAAATCATGTTTCCTGGCTTAAATTTACATGCTGTTTTAGAAAACACCATACAACCATGAAAAACAAGCAGAAAAAATATACTGTATTAGTTTACTATGCTTCTACTAAGCCATAGTTTTAACATTTATCCTATTTAATGCTAGCTTATTAATTTTTTTCAGGGGTTCTAACTGTTGCCATTTTAAAAAATCATATATTATCCAACAAATAAATATATAGAAAACCCAATTATTAAATATGTGGGTATCACAAAAAGGATTCACTGGATAACATTAGTTACCTCAAACAATTTTCTCGCAATAAAGAATCTACTATATAATCTTTCTACAACTATTGTTATATTCCACCACCCCCTTCATATCTAGCTGGTTCAACCATGAAGACCTTCTAGTACAAATAAAGTCCTTTCTAGTATAGATGCCTGTAACTTGAGTACAGGCAAAAATTCTAAAGATTCTATTTTCAGGAACTGTTGAAATAGGCTAATCTACCCTGCTTGATAGTGTTTACCTTGGCAGATAAGGAACAAATGACTGACTTTAACTAAGCTATGGTTTTTACAATGTGCTATTATTAAACAGTAAAAGTAAGCTTATTATTTCAGCTTCATCCCCAATAACTGGCATATTTTTCTTTCTCCACCCATTCTGAGTAAGTTTGTGAGGTAAAAATCCCAAGACACTATTCTTTTAAATGGATCTTTTATAAGTACTGTAACATATTTCTGAAGATCTATATCTTAGAGCACTTATCACACAATTCCAGGCTTTAGTCCTTTGCTTTGTCTGGGATTCTGAAAGAAAAATAAAATAATAAAATCAACAGCAACTTTGGTAAAAGTAATTATATCCAACTTTAACTCTGATAATATCTAAAGACTGTAAACCTCCATAACTCCTGTTATTATTTTTGTTATGATTATTATGCAACTAGGGGCAAATGCTATGTGGCTAAGGTAAAAATTGTGAAAGTAAAATAAATTTGGAAATTATTGACTATCAGATTAAAAGGAGCTATAAAGAAAATAAAGGAGAGGGAAGAAAAGGCAGGAAGGGAGAAAGGGAGGGACGGAGGGAGGGAAGGAAGAATCATACTTTTATTTTATCATGGTATAGCCGTACCCATCTGCTAACATAATTTAGCATGGGATATAAGGGATATTAGAAGAGTAAGGTAAAATAAAGAATATGTACAAATATGTATTTTAATTTTATAACTAGTACTTGAAGGAGAAGGTTTTTCTTATCTTTCATCAGTATATTTCAGGCAATTTAAAAAATATTTAATCACATTAAGCCCAAATGTGGATACTATCTGAATCTAGCTTCTAGTGTGAAAAAGACTAGTGGATAGCAAAATAATAATAATAATAATAATAATAATCAGCATGATCGCACAGGCAATAAAAATTAGAAGTTACCCCCACAATTTATTAGACAGAAATCTTACTATAAATTTTCATTTACTTTTAAAATTTTTTATGGTATGAACAAATCCTTGTGGAAGGATTTTACTTTGGTCATCAAATCTGGTAATGAGGATAAATTTTAATACTTAGTTCATAAGATAACAATTCAGTCAATGAAGACATGGAAGCTCAGAATTTTGTTGACATTTAGGAGACTTACTTTGCGCAGTTTTATAAACTAAGAAAAGCATGTAAATTTTATAGAACAGAGAAATCTTTAGTAATAAGTAGCAGTAAAACTTCGATGGAGTTTATACATAACTTGTTAAGAAAGTCCAGCATAGGAAGAGACCCAAGATGGTGGAGGAGTAAGTGGAAGCTACACTAAGCTCCTCCCAGGACCAATCTGGAATTACAACTTAATTGTGAAGAAATCATCTGGAATAACCAACTGAACACTAGCTGGAGAGAAGCCTTACAACCACAGACAGAAAAGGCCGCTTCATCACAACATGACCGGCAGGAAATGCAGAGATGCAAAGGGACTGGCTGGGCTCCCACAGGTCACAGCTGAACGGACTGAGAAACAGCTCAGCAGCCGGTAGTTCCCCCTGAGAAGGGCAGGGTCTAAACCCCCAGCTGGGTTTCCCAGCCTACAGCAACAGAGCAGAAAGTAAGAGAGCATCCAGCTTTAAAAAATGAAAAGCAGCAGGGTTATTTTTTGTTTTTTTGCTGGCCTAAAAGAAACAGCTGGAGACAAAGAGTTCTTAAAGGAATCACATCCAAAAATATATTGATGCCCACTTACCCTGGGCTCAAGCAGAGAGAGGGCAGAGAGGACTAAGAGATACTTAAGGAGAGTTTTGGGCAGTGGCTTTGAGGAGTGAACTGAGGGAACAGCCGACTGGGTCCCAGTGCTGACTCATTCCCCACACTGCAGGCAGATCACTCCCCTCCAAGTGGCATCAGCCTGAGGGGAAGCAATAGCCCCACCCACAGGAATTAATCTGCCCCACCCTCAGTGCTTAAACCTGATTGAATAGATTAAAAACTAAAATAAACAGACAAAGACAGTAGATCTCTGGTAGTCTCCAACTAGCTGCCTAGGCCCAGACTGGGACACAATCTGACACCCCCAGTGGGAGATCCAGAAAGTGGAGATCAATCTAAGAAGCAGCAACAAACGAGAAGAGTCAAAAAAATGGGGAGACAGAGAAACAACCCCCCATCAAAAGAAAATGATGAATTCCCTGAAAGAGTGCTAAATGAAATAGAGGAAAGCAAACTATCAGACATGGAATTAGAATATGGATTATAAGGAAGCTAAATGATCTCAGTGAGCTTAAGAAACCTACAAAGACCCAAGGGAAACTACAAGTAACTTACTGAGAATTATACCAGCATTAAAAAGGACATAGAAGCTATCGATAAGAGCCAGGAGGAAATGAAGAATACAATTTCTGAATTGAAGAACACAGTAGAAGGAATTAAAAGCAGGCTAGAGGAAGCAGAAGACTGGATCAGCAAGCTGGAGCACAATGTAGACAAAAACTCCCAGACAGTGCAACAAAATGAAAAAAGACTGAAAAAGAATGAAGAAGTTTTAAGAGAGCTGCAGGATGACATGAAATGTAATAATATCCATATCATAGAAATATCAGAAGGAGAAGAAGAGGAGCAAGGTATAGAAAACCAGTTTGAAAAACTAATGACAGATAACTTCCCTAACTTAATGAGAGAAAAAGTCATGCAAGTCCAGGGAGCATGGAGGGTCCCAATGAAGATGAACCCAAACAGGCCCACTACAAGGCACATCATAATTAAAATGGCAAAACTCAAAAATAAAGAGAGAATCCTAAAAGCAGCAAGAGAGAAACAACTAATAACATACAAGAGAGCTCCAATAAGGCTATCATCAGATTTCTCAGCAGAAACACTACAAGTCAGAAGGGAATGGCAAAAAATATTCCAAGCAATGAAGAACAAAGGCCTACAACCAAGAATACTCTACACAGCAAGGCTCTCTTTCAAAATGGAAGGTGAAATAAAGAATTTCCCAGACAAAAGAAGGCTAAAAGAATACATCTCCACCAAACCGGCAATGCAAGAGATGCTAAAGAGTCTGCTTTAAGAAGTTGAAGAAACAGAGAGAGACACAGAGAAACACAAGTACAAAGGGGAAAAATGACAATGAGTAAGTACCTATCAATAATAACCTTAAATGTGAATGGATTAAATGTACCAATCAAAATACACAGGGAAACTGAATGGATTAGAAAGCATGGCCCACATATATGCTGTCTACAAGATACGCACCTTAAAACAAAAGATCTACACAGACAGAAAATGAAGTGATGGAAAAAATTATTTCAAACAAATGGACATGAAAAAAATCTGATGTAGCAATACACATGTCAGAAAAAACAGATTTCACATCAAATACCATAAAAAAAGAAAAGAAGGACATTTTATAATAATTAAGGGTAAAATCCATCAAAATGATATAACCCTTGTAAACATATATGCACCCAACATAGGAGCACCGAAATATATAAGGAAAATCATGGAGGATGCAAAGAAGGACATTGACAGCAACACACTCATAGTAGGGGACTTTAATACCCCATTGTCAACAATGGACAGATCTTTGAAGCAAACATCAAGGCTATTGAGGCACTGAACAACACTCTAGATCAAATGGACTTAATAGGCACATAAAGAACTTTTCACTCCAAGGAAGCAAAATATACAGTCTTTTCAAGTGCACATGGAACATTCTCAAAGCTAGACTGTTAAAGGGTATTTCTTAGTGAGGAATGTTAAAGGGTATTTCTTAGATGTCTAGCCAGTAGGATAATCAGCTGAACTTGGGTCCTGGGAACCAGACCCCCGCGGTTGTATGCTTAAACCAAGCAGAACAAGGAACTTGACCTAACTGTTCCTCCTTTGAGCAGTGACCTATTCCTTTGAGCAATGATAGGGAATAGCAGTAACCGATTCCTTTGAGCAATGACCTGGGGAATAGTGGGAAATTTTTTTTGCTTACGCAAGCTGTATTTCTGTCCAAGTTTTTGCACCTGCAGGAACATAAATGCACCTGAAATGCTTTATAAACCCCCCAATCCCTAAGGTCAGGGCTGTCCACCTAAGTCTGGCTTGTGGACAGGTGGGCAGTCGCTGGCCAGCTAATAAAGGCTCTTTAAATTCTAATTTGATTGTTTCCGACCATATGGTTCTCGCACTTACTCCATAATATAGACCACAAGATAGGACACAAAATAAGCCTCAACAAATTCAAAAAATGTTAATTATATCAAGCATCTTCTCATATCACAATGGTTTAAAACTGGAAATCAATCTCACGGAAAAACTCAAAAACATTCCAACTCATAGAGAATAAATAACATGCTATTAAATAATAAATGTGTTAATAATGACATCAAAGAAGAAATTTAAAAGTTTCTGGAAACAAATGATAATGAACCCCCAACAACCCAAAACCTATGGGTTACAGTAAAAGCTGTCTTGAGAGGAAAGTTCATAGCAATACAAGCCTACCAAAAAAAAAAAAAAAAAAGGGATAGAAGAATCTCAAATAAAAAATCTAACCATACAGCTACAAGAACTAGAGGAACAACAACAAAAAAAGCCCAGAGCGAGTAGAAGGAAGGAAATCACCAAGATCAGAGCAGAATTAAATGACATAGAGACTAAACAAACAATTCAAAAGATCAATTAAACCAGGAGTTGGTTCTTTGAAAAAATAAACAAAATGGACAAGCCGTTAGCCGGGCTCATCAAGAAAAAGAGAGAGAAGTCCCAAATAAACAAAAGAACTGAAATCACAGCCAATACTACAGAAATACAAAGCATCGTAAAACATTACTACAAACAACTGTATCACAAAAAAATTTGACAACCTAGATGATACGGACAAATTTCTGAAAACATATAATCTTCCAAAACTGAATCAAGAAGAAGCAGAAAGCCTGAACAGAGTGACAACAATGAATGAAATTGAAGCAGTAATCAAAAAACTACTGTCACACAAAAGCCCTGCACTGGATAGCTTCCCAGGTTAATTTTATAAAATATTTAGGGAAGAACTATCTCCTATCCTTCTCAAACTATTCCAAAAAATCCAAGAAGAGGGAAGACTCCTAAACTCTTTCTATGAGGCCAGTATTACCCTAATTCCAATACCAGGTCGAGACACAACAAAGAAAGAAAACTACAGGCCATTATTGCTAATGAATATAGATGCTAAAATTCTCAGCAACATATAGGCAAATTGGATCCAGCAACGCATTAAAAAGATCATATACCACGATCAAGTGAGATTTTTCCCAGGGATGCAAGGATGCTTTAATATTCACAAATCAATAAATGTAGCACATCACATAAATAAAATGAAAGAAAAAATCATATGAGTATATCAATAGATGCGGAAAAAGCATTTGATAAATTACAACACCCATTTATGATGAAAACACTTGGCAAAATATGAATAGAGGGAGCATACATCAATATAAAAAAGACCATATATGAGAAATCTGAAGCAAACTTCATATTCAATGGGCAAAAACTGAAAGCATTACCCCTAGGATCAGAAACAAGACAAGAATGTCCACTCTCTCCACTCCTATTCATCATAATGTTGGAAGTCATAGCCACAACAATCAGACAAGAGAAAGAAATAAAAGGCATCCAAATTAAAAAAGAAGTAAAATTGTCATTATTTGCAGATGACATAATAGTGTACATAAAAACCCTATAGACTCTACAAAAAACTACTCGATATAATACATGAATTTGGCAAAATAGCAGGGTACAAAGTCAATATTCAGAAATCGCAGGCATTTCTGTACACCAACAATAAAATATCAGAAATACAAACTAGAAAAAACTCCCATTTACTATAGCTACATGAAAAATAAAGTACGTAGGAATAAATTTAACTAAGGAGATAAAAGACCTGTACTCAGAAAAATAAATAACAATGAAGAAAAAAATTAAGAAAGATACAAATAAATGGAAGCATATACCATGCTCATGGATGGGAAGAATCAACATCATTAAAATGTCCATACTACCCAAAGCAATTTATAGATTCAGTGAAATCCCTATTAAAATACCAATGACATATTTCACAGACCTAGAACAAATACTTCAGAAATTTATATGAAACCAAAAAAGACCCCTGAGACAACAGCAATCTTGAGGAAGGAGAACACAGTAGAAGGAATCACAATACCTGATATCAAACTATACTACAAAGCCATTGTAATCAAAACAGCCTGGTACTGGCATAAGAACAGACATATAGATCAATGGAAGAAAATAGAGAGCCCAGAAGTAAACCCAGGTCTATATGGTCAACTCATATTTGATAAAGGGGGGAAGAACATGAAATGGAATGAAAAGAGTCTCTTCAACAAATGTGCTGGGAGAACTGGACAGGGACATGCAAAAAAAATGAAACTAGACCACTTACTTACATCATACACTAGACTAATAAACTCAAAACAAATCAAAGACTTAAATGTAAGCCATGATACCATGAAAGTCTTAGAGGAAAACATAGGTAGGAAAATTTCAGATATCCCATGTAGCAATATTTTCTCTGATATATCTCATAAGTCAAGAGAAATAAAGGAAAGAATAAACAAATGGGACTAAATGAAACTAAAACGTTTCTGCTCAGAAAAAGAAAAGATCAGCAAGATGAAAAAGGAACCAATCATATGGGAAAATACATTTGCCAATGATACATCAGATAAAGGATTGATCTACAAAATACATAAAGAACTTACATGATTCAACAACAAGAAGACAGACAACCCAAGTAAAAAATGGGCAAAGGACCTGAACAAACACTCTTCCAAGGGTATACAGAGGGTCCATAAGCATATGAAAGAATGCTCAACATCACTAGCCATCAGAGAGATGCAAATAATAGCCACAGTGAGATACCACTTCACACCAGTCAGAATGACCATCATCAACAAATCAACAAATAACAAGTGCTGGAGAGGGTGTGGAGAAATGGGAACCCTAGTGCACTGTTGGTGGGAATGCAGACTGGTGCAGCCACTATGGAAAACAGTATGGAATTTCCTCAAAAAACTAAAAATGGAACTGCCTTTTGATCCAGCAATTCCAGTGCTAGGTTTATACCTGAAGAATCCTGAAACACCAGTTCAAAAGATCATATGCACCCCTGTGTTCATGGCAGTGCTATTTACAATAGCCAAGTCCTGGAAACAGACTAAGTGCCCATCTGTAGAAGAGTGGATTAAAAAGCTTGGTACATTTACACAATGGAGCACTACGCAGCAGAAGGAAAGATGGAACTCTTACCATTTACAACAACTTGGATAGAACTAGAGAGAATTATGCTTAGTGAAATAAGCCAGGCAATGAAAGACAAGTACCATATGATATCATCTAATACAGGTAAGTAATGAACAAGACAAAGAAATGAGCAAAATAGAACCAGAGGCATGTAAACAAGAAGCAGACTGACATTGACAAGGGGCGATGAGGGAGGGAGAGAAGGGTGTTAATAAGGGAAAGGGTCTAGTTAAGGAACGTATATAAATGACCCATGGACATGGACAACAAATTGGATATTGACTGGGAGAAGGGGTGGATGGGGTTGGGAGAAGCAATGGGGAAAAAAGTGGGACAACTCTAAAAGAAAAACAATTCTTAAAAAAAAGTCCAGCATAAGGAATTACTTCAGGACAACTCCAAATTATGAGTCCTAAAATTTACAAATTTTGATAGCTTAACTTATCTATGAAATATTTTTGTTTTCATACTGTTGGACCCATACTTGAAAAAGAAAGACAATTATGTTCAGTTTTAAAAGTATATGTTAACTTATGGGAAATTCTATATAAAGTGTGCTATGATTTCTTGATAAACTTCAAGCCTAGGTTCTAGAGGATGCTTTATTTAATGGCTATTCAACTACTGTGAACTAGTGTACTTTTTATTAATTTTTTGAGAAAGCTGCTAAGATTTTATTCTTGTGTTTTTATCTTTTGTTGTTATATACAAATAAGTTCTGGCTGTATGTTGTCTATGTAAACTCTTGGTACTGATGCTCATACAGAACCTAATTTTAACTTTGATTGTTGCAATTAGAAAGACTGATGCCCCTCCCCCTTCCTTCCTTCAAACCACCAACATTTACTTAGGCTTTAATTATTAAATACCACTTTGAGATGAGCTTGTTGCAGATACCTTTCTTCTTTTGAGGTCATAAATATAAGCATCTTCCATGGTTTTTATTGTCATTCATCAGCTGTGACCTTAACATGTTTCTACATTTACAAAGTCTGCCTTAAGGACATGTAATTTGTTAGTTCCTCTAGCTTAGCTAAAATAATGGTTTCCAAACTGATTTTTATTCTAAAACTTTGACAGATGTGACAGTTACTTCTAATCCAAACCCCATATTTTGCTCTTTCAAAAATCACCTTTCCTAATTTGGGAAAAAAAGAGACTCTCATATTACTCCTACATTTACCAATCAACATGTATCTCAATGCAATATTTTATTCCCATGTTGTGTCATTTTAACGCAGAAATGAAATTTAGTCTTTTCCCCAAATCTACTTCTTACTTCCTTGCTCAAATCCACAGGCAGAACTATTCATACAAACATGAAATACAAACCATATACAAACATGAAATACCAACAATGCCATAGAATTTATGGAAGCATGAGATAGGGAGATTTATTGTAATAACATCAAATCTTCAAACTAACACTTAGATATCCTTATTCTAAACAGTAATTTGGCCATGGTCACAATGGGTAATTTTTCAAATGGTAGCTTTAATTGTGTTTCAGCCTCACACCTTGCCCCAGCTCCTAGCATCTCTCAATATTTGTCCTTTCATCTCAATGTATCATTCCTTCTCTTTTCTCATTACTCCAAAAAGAAACCACCTCCAACCACTGACCTCAGCAACAGATCTATTTTTACACAGTTGAAGTTCAGTAATTCTCAAATGGATGCCAATTAGAATTGCATGGTAAATTTAAAAAATAATAAAAAGTAAAAAAATAAAATAAAAACAGCCCTAATTGAAGTGGCTTAGTTGGTTGGGCATGGTCCCACAAACCAAAAGGTCGGGGATCCAAGTGTCGGTCATGGCACATGACTAGGTTGCAGGTTAGGTCCCCAATAGGGACGTGTACAAAAGGCAGCCAATCAATGTTTCTCTCTCACGTTGATGTTTCTTTCCCTATCTCTTCTCCTTCCTTTCTCTGCCCCTTCACCTCTCTCTAAAAAATAATAAATAAATAAATAGATAGAGAGATAGAAAAATGCCAAAGTGTGACCTCACCTCAGAGTTTTCAAATTGCTTAGTCTGGGGGTCATGTACAAGTTGAGAATTACTAGTTAACATATCAGCGGTACAGATAAGAGCAAAACTTGTTATTTAATAGGGTCCACAGCCCTGTGAAAATCTTTATTATAAAATGCTACTCCCATTCCTCCACATCCCACCCTCTCCCTCATTACAATCACATTGATATTAATGGCTCACTATTAAAGGATTTTCAAGGAGAGAAGAGCCTGACATAGTCTCCAGAATATCAGATTTGGGATTTTTTTTTCCTTCTACTTGGAAAAAGAGAGAATTTGAAAAATGTTCAGTTGACTCTGATATGCTTTTGATCCTGATATGCTTCTGATCCCACATCTTTTAAAAATCACTGCTCTGTAATCTATGCCAAAATCAAACCAAATCAATAGGCAGCTCACAAGAAGACTACTTTCCTTTGATGAATTTCCCTTCCAGTAAGCTGGCTTTTATTGAACTATAAGTGTATGCTATGCCACCGGTATGTATATATCACTTGATTTTTTAAAATATAGTTTAAACTATATAGACATTTTGAGCCCTCAAGTTGATTATATTTTTCTTTGCACTGGTTATTGGTTAAATTTTATTCTCTGCAATGTAATTAGTTAAATTTTAGTTAACTAAACTAGTTAAATTTTAGTTAATTAAATTAGTTAAATGGCCTATATTTGACTACTAACTTTTAATAAAAATACAGAATTTCCACACCCCCACTCTTATTAGGGATTTCTGGACCCAAGGGTAGGTAGGAGGACGATCATGTCCAGCTTGAAGCAGCTAGAGGAGCTTGAGACCTTTGACTATTGTCCTTTATAAGACTATAAAGGGTCTTAAAGCCCTGGCTGGTTTGGCTCAGTGGATTGAGCGTCGGCCTGCGAGCTAAGTGTCGCTGGTTCGATCTTCCAGTCAGGGCACATCAGAGAAGGAAAACTCTGACTCCAAAAAACCTCCGCTGCCTTGCGGCATACCTCTTCAGGGGAAAGGCTAAGGGAGTAAACCCCGACAGAAAATCCGGAGCCGGAGTCCCTAAGGCGGTTTGACGTTGTAGTCAACACCGGCAACTCCTGCGGCGCACCTGAAGCCAAGCTGTATTGACTCCGTCTTTCCCTTGGACCCTTCAGCTGCGAAGAGAGGGGGGGTCTGCTGCATGGGCAACAGCAGACCCTCCATATCACCCTGCCCAGGCTCTGTAGCTTCAGCTTCACTGGAGAGGACACTCCAGCGTCATCGCAAGATGTCGATTCAACACGGGAGGAGACAGATACCGTGTCACTCCCGAGTTGGACTGCACAGCCATTCTCGGTGGTGCAGATAGACTCTTAAGAAGCTACACCATCGTCTCTCGAGATGGACGGCTGCCGACGACGATGAAAGGGTCTTAAGTCTGAGGGGGGGGATTGTTATTTTTTATTGTTACAAAAATTAATTAATTAATTAAAAAAAAAGAATTTAGGAAAGGGTGAAGCCAAAGAAGTTGTATGTACGACCCATGGACATGAACGAAAGGGGGTGGGATTGTTGGGGGAACGGGGGTACTGGGTGGAGAAAAGCAAAGGGGAAAAAATTTGGAACTATTGTAACAACATAATAAAATATAGAAAAAATACAGAATTTTACAAAGTGAAGTTTAGCTTTAGACCCATATTATTTTTTCTCTAATTTTTCTCTTAGCTCTCATTGCTACCACCTAATTGTTCATCTCATTGCAATTCCTGCATTTTTTGAACCTACATAAAATAATTTTAGAACAATTACATATATATATATATATTTAACATGTCAAGTCACATGTCATAGACAAGTTGGGTATACATACACACTGTAGGAAATGGCAAGGAAAAAAAAATCTAAGGCAATGAAAGAAAATGTTTAAAGCAGGTTTTTTACTTCTTTTGTTTCTCATTCTTTAAGATTCCATTTTGGGTTTACATTTTATAATGTATTAAATCATAATATTTAAGATAGTAATAATATATTTTATAGTAAATAATTTATTAAAATAAATGAACACATGCATTTTAAGTAAAATCTTTTTAAGCTAGTAGGTTTTACAATAAAAAAGGAAAGGTTTAGTTCTACTGGTGCAGCTGCTACTTTCCAATCATGCCCCACTTGGGGCACACAGCAATGACAGTCTAGCTGAAATCTCTGAAGCAGCATATGAAAGCTATAGAATTGAGTGGGAAGCAAAGTCAGTCAAGGTCATCAGGGAAGGCTTCATTAAAGAACTCTGGCTGGCCCATGCAGAGTAGATAGAATTTGGATTAGAAAGTGTGTGCAGTATAGTTCATGGAAACCTAGTTCTGATAAAGAACTAATTTAATAAATATGGTCTTCCCCAAAACAGGAGGAAAGGTCAATGAGGTCATTTCTGGGAAAGTGATAAAGCAAAAACTATATTGACAACTAGTTCTAAATCCATCAGATGCCTGGTTCCAGGTATGAATTTAATTTTACCTTCTATTGTTTTCCAACTTTGAAAGCAATTCCTCAAATATTTTTGGAGGTTAATAAAGACCCATTGCTCAAAATTCCATAGTAAAAGGAATTCAATATTATAGTGTTAATTAATTATATTTGTTTCTTATTTTGAGAAAGAAAAATCAATATAAATGCTAATGGGCAATTTTCTTTCAGCAGAGAATCACTCAGAACTTCATCCTTTTGAGTAAATAAAATAAAATGTATAGACTTCAAAGGTTTTAGATACCTTAATCCCCTTAAGGTACGTTTTGAAACCTTGGATAATGTACATACTCTTTGAAATTATTCTTCTATCAAATAAGAATTTTATGCCTGTCTAGCTTTAACTTGCATTAAACGTACATTTTATAAAAGCAATTCCATTTTCAAGTTGTTTAAGCATTCACTTTTTTGAGGGGGGTCCTCAAAGAAATTGTACTGTGCTGTTTTTTGTATGCATTAGCTTAGTCTTCATCATCCTTATGTGCCTAATATTGATTTTTAGGTAAGTAACACAGAAGAAGAAAATGTGCTATCACACTCTCATCTTCCTCAGGTTAGAAGAGGACTGATACTAGTTCCAAGGCGGAATTATGTTTAATTTATTCTATTTTGAACTTCCAAAGCTAAGCTCTAAAACTGAGACAGCATGTTGATTAGTTCTGTCTTAAGGGAACATCTTCTTAGGCATTTCTTCAGGAAACTATCAACCTGTTGCAGAAAGCACTGCCATTGTACTTTGTTTTTAAATAGGAAAAAGACAGAAATAGTGTTTCTCAAGTGCCTGGTTTTTATGTTATACTTCAAATTAGTAAATCAGACGAAGATGGAGTAGAAACCTTAAAAATAGAGGCTTTTCTAGCAAACCTGTTCAGATTTTTGTTTCATCATCACCCTGGTGAAAAACAAACAAACAAACAAAAAACTTAAGAACATTACTTAAGAGAGGAAAGAAGTATAATAATTAAAGTCTTAAAACTGCGTTCTGATTTTCTGAGTTAAAAATCTCAGCTCTACTACTTTGTGGCTCTATGACAAGAGGAAGTTACTTAAAATTTCTATTCAGTTTCCCAATATGTAAATTAGGAATAATAGAGTTGTTATGAGGATTAAATAAATCAATATTGGTTAAAGCACTTAAGACCTAATACAAAATAAATATAATGAAGTGTTTACTATTAGTATATATATATAAAAAAAAAACGGAAATAATAAAGAGGGTAGAAAATACTTTAAAATAAACAATCAGACATTTCTATATATTTCAAAGTCATATTCTATGAATGTGTTATATTAAAAGTTAACAGATTTGGCTACACAGTAGATCACATATTCTCAAAAGGCTAAATTAAACTTAACATTAAAAGTTACACAGAAAATTTGCTCTAAGATTGTTAGCATTTTATTTTATTTATTTTTTAGAGAATGGAAGGAAAGAGAGAGAGGGAAAGAAATGCTGATATGAGAGATAAATATCAATAGGTTGCCTCTCATATTCACCCCTGGAACTTGCCCTGACCGGGGACTGAACCTGCAAACCAGGTATTAGCCTTTACTGGAGACTGAAACCAAAACCTTTCACTTTGCAGGATGATGTGTTCCTTGTACTTAGTGGCAGGCCAAAAAACAATTACTTTCAGGATAGGAAAATGTTATAATTAATATTATTAAAGAATCAATAAAAGTTATGTACTCAATGGTCCCTTAAATGTATATGCATATCATTAAATTCACAGATGACAGATACATACAAACTTTATAAATGATTATTTTGTAGTTTGAAAATAATATTTTATTTTACATTGAATCATAGCTAATGTGATAATAAAACAGTATATAATTGTGTTGTGTTTGAGCTTTCTGAAAAAAATCACAATAATTTTCTATGAAAAAAATCTGCTAAAAATTAAAAACAATGTAAATTAATAAATTTTTAATGAGGGCCATGTGCGTTACTTGCCTGGGCAGGAGCAAGAGAGAACTTACTGAAGTGATATCTTCTTATTCACTCATGAAAAGTGAATGAAAGGCACACTTAATATCTGAATATTTTACTATAGACAACTTATACTTAAATACAAAAACAACATAGAAATGATTGCTCCAAAAAATCCTATATGACCATTTTTAAGTAGATAATCTTTCTTCTTTTAAAAATTTTATCCTGAAACACAGATATGCCTTTGCTACACAGGATCTTAGAAAGTCATTTGCCTCAAATTAAAGAAATTATAATATATTAATAGAAGAAACTTCACAGGACAATAAACAATAATAAATAGTGGAACTCTTCAGTGCCAGTTCAATGGCAGACAAATGGAAAACAAGCTCTAGTTGAGTACATGTTACTTTGAAGGGACCTTTTAATAATAATGAAGGTATAAATACAAGTAGGATTTAAATTCTGCTCTTTTGGAAAATGAAAATCAGAAATGTGATAGAGAAATGTACATGGGTAAATATAAACTAAATAAAATATGCAGAAATTATAGTGAAAATCCAGAAAAATGAATGATTACATCTATTTGGAAAAAGCTCCGAGAATGTGGCACATAGAAGATGCTGTCCATTGGAACACAAGGGATCGATAGAGTGGAGTCAGAAATCAGGTTGTAAAGATAAATTTACATGTGTAAAACACCCAGTTTATTTGTTATGAAAAGGTGGCTTTTAGGGCTAAGAATTTAAGATTTTATTCCATGATAATGATAGTGATGGTGATGGCAAAGTTCGAATGACCAACCATCCCAGTTTTCTCAAGATGCTCCAGGGCTCAGAACTAAAATTCCAATGTCCCAGCAAATTTCTTAATAACAAAAATGGTCATTTCAGATCTCTAATTTTAAAGTGCATAACTGACAGATGATCCTAGGTGCTCTGTTCAGAATTTACCACCATGTTTGAGCCAAGGCTGCTCACAACTAATGACTATGTGAGGCAACATGTGAAACTCCTCTGCTAGGCAACTATGGCTTGACAGGTGACCAGCCTTGATGAAACTTTATTAAAACTGTGCCACAATCTAAAACTTCCTTCCCACTATCTTTTATATGGGTCATTGCAGTCTGATAACTCTTCATTTTTTCTCATAGGTGCTTTCTACAATAAGACTTTTGCCTCTCTAATCCTATCTTAGTTCTATTTCTCACAAGACCCATGCCAGTACAAGTGGTGACAGGAGCAGTCTAAGGAAAATAAATGGTAAGATGGGGATCTGGGTCTGGCTCTCTTTAACAATGGGCAAAGGGGGTATAATATGTGGAGCATGGACAAGTCTTGGAATGTGATGTTCAATTGCTAAAAATTTCATGAAAAGTGACCTGAGGAAACATTTTTGAAGGAAGAATGTCCTTGCAGAAGCAATGACTAATGCATTTGAAAAATATGGAAGAAAAATGACTACAAGGACAGCAGAGCTGACTGGTAACTGCTACATTCTAATGATGCACTACAGAGAAATAAGAAAAAAACTGAGACCTACTAACAAGCAATTGGACTGAATGTGTGAGTCAGATTTGGGAGATCGGTGGAGGAGCTGACACAGTTGAGCAGCAAGCAGAAGACCTGAATTCTTAGATTACACAGCTCCAGATATATTTAAATGCTCAGTAAAGGCAAATAGGCCATTTTAAAACCAGAGACCTGGTTGCTAAGATGTGGGATCCTGAAATAATAAATGAAGATAACTGGATAGATGTTTTTAAGAGTGTTGGCTCCTGAAACATATCCTTGGACTGTCAGAGTTTGCAGAGGTAGTCCACTTCTCCCTAATAAAGTCTGGTACCTTTCTTGTGCTAAAAGATGGATTCTGGAGGTAACTCATTTATTCCATGACTAGCATTATTGCTCCAGACTACTCTTCCGGTGACATGGAAAACTGCTAGCTTTGGGAGTAATGCAAAGCAGCAAAGGCCTTTGCAGTAGTCCAGGCCATAATACAGGCAGCCCTGTCATTTGCCCATATGATCCAGCAGAACCTACAGTGTTAGAGGTTTCAGTAATAGGAAAAGATGAACATGGAGCTGATGAAAGGCTTCAGCAGGAGAATCTAAAAATGGGCTCCTAGGATACTATAGTAGGGCTATGCCATCAGCACTAGAAAATCACATGTCCTTTGAGAAAGTGTTCCTGCCATGTTTCCAGCCCCCAACAGAAACAAACATCTGCTTCTGAGGTTCCAAGTGATCATGCATCTGAAACTGCCCATCGTGAGTCTGGTTCTTACATGTATGGTCATATAGAGGTACTAATCAATCAGCTGAATGAGGAAAAATTCCCAAGTTTGTTCTATGGACCATTCAGCTCAATATATGGTTATGATCTAGAAATGAATTACATCCACTCTCAAGAGTGGCCCCTGAATTGAGTGGAGAGGAAAAATAAAATGTTCTCTATGGGCAGAGCTGTGAGCAGTGTACCTCATCATTCACATTGTGTAAATAAAAAAGTAGCCTGTTACTCATGTATATAGATTCTGAGGCAGTAGTCAATGGCAAGGACATCTGGTCATGGGAATAAAAATATAATAATTGAAAACTTAAAGGTAAAGAGGTCCAGAGTAGGGGCATATGGATAGACATATAGGAGTGAGCACAAAGTTGGAAGATTTATATATCACATCTTAATGGCTACAGGAAAGCGTTTACCACAAAACAGGCACTGACAAACAAAATGCCTGGCCACTTGACTTTAGCCAGTCTTCATCATCAGCCACCCTGCACTGGGTACATGAATGAGGAGGTCTTTCAATGAAAAGGACTCCAATTTACCAAGGTCAATCTGGTTACTTTTGCCTCTGAACAGCCAATCTATCAACAATGAAAAATAACAGTGAGCCCATAATATGGCATTGGTGCTCAATGACATCATCTACTGACCACATGGTGGTGATTCTACTACATTGGGCACCTTCCAACCTTTCTCATAAAGGCATAGACCCAGGTAAGGGTTTGCCTTTCTTGCTACAGCCTCTCAGTCAGACCCATTATCGAAAAAGCTTATGAAATGCCTGTTCCACTGGTTAAATCACATACCACACCATCCAAAAGTAGATGGTCTCATATATGGCTGGAACAACCTTCTAAAGGCACAGGTGAAGCATCAGCTCAGAAGCAACACTGAAAGTATGGGGTACCATTCTCAGGAAAGAGTATACGAGGTCTTTCTGGCAAAAGTTCAGCCATTGTTAATGTAATGACAACAGTTTGCATGACATTGATGTAACCTGGCACCCAAGGAGAGTGGACTGGAATGTATATGTGTGAAAAATGTTCACTGTACCAGTCAGTTGGGGAGGAAGATGCCACTGAGTGAGCATGTGTACTGTGTGACCATCACATTCAAAATGACTGAGCGAACAGAGCAATAAATTTGCATTATATTTTGCATTAAGCTTGAGAATTCCATCATGGAAGCTATTCAGATGATTCAGAGGGATTTCAGGGATGATGCAATGAGTGCAGCGCAAATGAAAGTGTGGCACAAATGCTTCAAAGATGGTTGAGAATCAGCTGCAAGTGATCCACATTCTGGAAGGCCTGCAACAAGCAGAACACCTGAGAATGTTGAACATGTATGGGCTGCAAGCAATGAAGATCGGTGACTAGTAGAATAGAAACTGATCTGGGGATTCCAAAAACTGCTGTGTGTGAGATTTTGATGCAGGATCTTAGCATGGAATGTGTCATGGCAAAATTCATTCCATGGCTTCTGCTACCAAAGCAGAAGAAACATCGTGCTGTAGTTGTTAACGACTTGATTCAAACTGCTACCAATGAACCATATTTCCTCAAGAAGGAAATGGAGATGAATCATGAGTCAATGGCTATGATCCTGAAATGAAGGCCCAGTTGTCCCAATGGAAGTTGCCTGATTTACACCGAAAGAAGGCGTGGCAAAGTTGCAGCAAGATCAAGACCATGTTAACTGTATTTTTTTGTTGGGAATGTGTTATCCAACACAATTACACCACTCTAGGCCACATATTTAATAAGGAACACTGTCTCAATGGTCATAGTCAGCTGAGAGATGCAATAGGACAAAAACAGCTGCAGCTATGGGCAACCGGTGATTAGCAGCTTCATCACAACACACCTGACAATGCATCACATTTCACACAGTTTTTTGACAAAACGTCAAATTACCCAGATGACTCAGACCCCCTACATCCAAGATTTCACACCCTGTGACTTCTGGCTTTTCCCAAAGCTAAAAACACCTTTGAAAGGGAAGAGATTTCAGACCATCAATGAAATTCAGGAAGATAGAACGGGAAAGTTGATGGTGATTGAGAGAGTTGTGTGAGGTCCCAAGATGCCTACTTTGAAGGGGACTGAGGTGTCATTGTCCTAAGTGCAATGTTTCTTGTATCTTATATTTTCTTCAATAAATGTCTCTATTTTTCATAGCATGTGGCTGGATACCTTCTGGACAGACCTTGTAGTTATTTAACTTGAAACTTTTATACAATTCTGTATCACCAACAGAAGCAATTCATGGTTCTAGAAAGTAAAAGATGAAAACAGCAGAGGCTTCACTTTCATCATTCTCAACCACTCACTGGAAGACTTTGGGCTTTCCTTTCCTGCAACTCTGGATTCCATAGGCTTGAAGCTCCTGGCTGCCAAAGGGGGTGTACTTTTGCCAAAGGGCCACAGCAAGAGTCTATTGAACCACAGGTTATGTTTGCTGTCAAGAGACTTTGCATTTCTTGTGTCTAAGGATCAGCAAATTAAAAGAAGAACTCCCATACTGGCATGACTGGGAGGGCTATTTTACACATTGTGGCCAGAGAAGAATATGTGTAGAATTTGAGTAACCCACCTGCGAGCCTTCTAGCATGCCTTCTGAAAAGACTCAGGCAGACACCTCACTCTAAGAAGAGTTACTAAGGAATCAGACCCTTCAGAAATATTGGTTTTAGTCACCTAGATCTGCCAACATAATAGCAGACAATGAAGAGCCATTAGAACAGACAGAAGAAGAGAAATAAGATGAATATTGATTGTGGCCTGTGATCGATTACACCTGTAAGATCTGTAGCTAGTTTTACTAACCACTCTCTTCCAAATTTCCCCACTGGAAGAGGTCTACAGGAACTATGGAGGAGCTGTTTCTAAGACCAGTGTAGAGACAGATCTGTGTGGCACAAGGGGTGGTCTCTGACAGTCACAAACATACACTTCTTAAATCTCTGATGATTGAGAGCATAATTGATTGACTTCACTATTCACACCAAGGCTCCACTTCCAACACTGTTTCCAGACAATGACTGAATATGACATGCACACTGAGGTAGACCTGTTCCTGTAAAATGCATAATTCCTTTAAATGGAAATTTTGGCTCAAGAACTCCCTAACAGACTTTCAAAAAATTTCTTAGAATGGCACTTCAGTCTAATACTTTTCCTATCCAACCTTCCTTTTATTTCCTCTGCAGGGTAAGCCCTATATGGCATTCCAGCATCTCCTAATCTGTCTGGACCCCCTCTTTTACTCACAAACACTTTGCCCAATCAACCTCATGCTTGCCTAAGCTATGTGTATTTTGAAATGTGAATGAGAAACAGTGTGGAAGCTGTTCCATATTGGTCTGCCTCAAATAGTTCAAACTGCTCACAACATACATGTGTGTTATTTGGTCTACAGTATTATCTTCTATAGTGGTACTTGCTCCTCTTAGGAAAAACTGAAACTGGAAACTCAGGGCTGCAATTATTGCAGCACAGAAACAATGTGTGGTCAAGTAGCATCTGTCCCTACTGGGTTATCTGTAGCATGCCACAGTGAATCCCTCTTTGGGGGCATGCCAGTAGGCCTCCCCCTCTCCTTAACAATTTCAATTACACATTTAAGTTCCTTGGCTCCTGTAGTCACCTGAGTGTGTGACACTGGCCTAGCATTCTCAATAAACTAAGGTCTTGCGTGGAGCAATAAATTCAAAGGTTGGTTTTATTAAAAAAAAAAAAAAAAAAGGAATTTCTATTTCTGTCTACCTCTCTGGGGAAAGGAGATGGAATTAAATTCACATATTTCAGTTTAAACAAATATCTGATTTCTGATACTGAATTTCTTAAAATGTTTATCAAATCTCCTCTCCAGTAGAATAGACATTTTAAGTAGCTTTAGTAACTATTTATTACATACTATATTTGAGTATTCTAGTAGTTGCTAGGTCCCATTTCAAATACCATAAATTGGATAGTTTAAACAACAGGAAATTACTTTTTCACAGTTATGAAGGTTAGAAGTCTGAGATTGATATGGCAGCAGAGCTAATTTCATTCTGATGCCTCTCTCTTGGGCTTGTAGATGATTGTCCTTTTCCTTTGTCTTCACATGCTTGTTTGTGTCCTAATTTCCTCTTTCTATAATTTTATCAGTTATACTGGATTAGGGCCTACCCATATGACCTCATTTTACCTTCATGACCTCTTAACAGACCCTAACTCCAAATAGAAACACATTCTGAGATATTGTGTGTCAGGACTTCAACATTTAAATTTTGGGAACACAATTCAGTCCACAACTGTTATCTACATGCATCTCAGAGATTTTTTAAAATGTAATATAGTATATATAATGCTAATGATAACTCTGAATTATAAAAGATTTCTATACAGAAACAAGGAATTTTATATGTATTAGCAATCAAAATTACATTCAATGATCACCATTCTTCAAGATGTAAGAAAGCTTCCCATATGTAAGCGTATTAGAAAATACAATGTCCACATCACACTTTCAGGGCAGGAAGACATTTGAAGACTCATTTGTCAAACTACAGCCTCTCTCACCTTAAGAGTAATAAAGCAGACTAAGTGTTTCATATACTTTTCTCATTTTAGTTAATTGTAATCAATATTTTTTTAAAATTTTAATATCTATCATTATCAGTATTATTTCAAATGTTCAATAATTGTATTTCTTTAAAATATCATTATTTAATAAATAGTGGTTAGGTATAATTAAAAAGATGTTAAGACATGTCCCAAATCTTGGTAGTCAAGAAAATAGATGATAGAAAGGAAACAATTGTGTTACTTCTATAGTATTTTAATTATAGTAGAATCAAAGAACATTTTTCTTCATGGCATCATAGGACAGAATTCTTTATGCTTTTCATCTATTATTAATTATTTAGAGGGGAAAGGAGGAGGGAGAAGGGAAGAACAAATGGGGAAAAATGGGATAACTGTAATAGAAAAGCAATAAAAAGTAAATTAAAAAGAGAAATGCCAAAAATAAAAGAGTAATGCTATTATAATATTTTCCTTAAAATTTGTAGTATTCTGTACATATGTACTTTATTTTACAACATAACTTCACACAGAATTTTACAATTATATAGTAAAATACCCAGACCAAGCTATCTGCTAATGATTTGACATGGTTGAAAAAACACTGGTCAGAAAATTTGCAGCATGAATCTCAATTCTGTTTTAAAGTCAACAGAGGTGTTTTCACCATTACAATACTATTAGCTAGGGGAATTTGAGTAAAAGAATACAAATGAACTAATTTAAAATGAGACAAATATGATTTTCTATTTTTAGTAATATATATTTCTATTACTAATTTAAATTAGATGAAATAAATTATAAGACATGAACAGAGTTTGCCTAATTACCTTATGTTTGCACATACATTTGACACTTTTAAACCAATGGACAAATTCTTAATATTGATTTTGGAGTAAGCTGGAGTTTCATGAATAACAAAATGTGTCAGTATACTAAATAAAATCTGTATCTCCTAAACTATTCTTAGAGTGACCAAAGCCAGAGTGACAAAAGCCAGCCAGGACAGATGGCTCATCTTTAGTTTTGGTCCTTAAGGAAACAACATAAGAATACTTTGAGTAAAAGTACAGATTCACGTATTTCATCATTTGAATACATGTTTCCATTCCTCTGACTCTGCCTTGCAAGATGTTTACTGTCCTCTGTTGTCTCCTGGACCCGCATCTGATCTTGACTCTTCGAACTTGGGTTTGCTATTTCCCAGTCCTCTTGTGTGATGTTATTGCTGATCATTTCTTAGTGTATTATTGTTAATAAATTAGTGTGGATTTGGATTAAATCTGCATTAATAAAAGCTGAGTGAATGGCATAATCACTTGTGTTGATTCACTGTTAGTCCTCAGGGCCAGGGTCATTTGTAAGGCTGGTAGTCATATAGGCAGCCCAGCACTTTTGATTCATGAGGCCCGGGTGAGACAACCCAAGCGGGAGTGAAGGCTGACATACAGGAAAAACTATAACATGAAATATATGCTGGCAACACTCACTAATACAACACACCAACACACACTCATCCATCTTAAGGCTTACTATGTGCTTTCTGATGAAATTGTGAGAGATCCACCTTTACTTCATTCAGGTGTTGTCTAAAATTCACTTCTCAAATACATTTTCTCTGACCACACAACCTAAAATAGCAGCCACTTTGAACTTCACTCCTTAAACTGCTTTCCCTTCCTAGCACTTAGCGCTATTGGATATTAAATTAGATTGCTGGGTGAGTGTTATCTAGTTTTCCAAATAGGATATACGCTCCATGAAAATAGATGTAATGTCAGTTTTGTTACTGCTACAAATTTAGAATGCAGAAGAGTGTTTAGCATAAAGCACGTCCTCAAGATTGTTCAGCCAATGATATTGGCTAATGGATAAGAATGCAACATAGTAATAATACTGGGTTTAAAACTGTAATCATGCACCACTTAACACCAGGGTAGGTTCTAAGAAATGTGCCCTTACATGATTTTGTCATTGTGTAAACATCATAGAGTGCACTTACAAAAATCTGGATGGCCTAGCCTACTACACACCTAGGCTATATGGTATAACTTACTGCTCTTAGGCTACAAGCCTATATAGTGTGCTACTATACAAAACAACACAAGATTAAATCAACTAGACGAGAAAACGGCACAATCATCAGACAGTAGGAACAAGATGCAGGAGGCTGCTGCCGCTGTAAAACAGCGTACAGTTTTACAGCAAACTGTTTTTTTAATAAATTGAAAGAGTACACTCTAAAATAACATGAAGAAAATATAGAATAATAGATATAAAAACCAGTAACATAGTCATATATTATCATTATCAAATATTATGTACTGTACAGAATTATATGTGATGCATTTTTATATGACTGGCTACACAGTAGGTTTGTTTATACCAGTATCACCACAGACAAGTGAGTAATGCATGAGGCTACAAGCTTGGGACAGTTACAACATCACTAGAGGATAGGGATTTTTCACCTCCACTATAACCTTATGGGACCACTTTTGTAGATGTGGTCCATCATTGATAAAAAAATTAAAACAGTCATTATGTGGTGCATTACTGTGTTTATTGTTTTAAAAGAATAAAATCAAATGTATCATGTAAAAAAAAAAAGAAATCTAGCCTGGTAATAGAAAAAGTAATTGTGTAGTTCACAGGCTGCTCAGTTTTACTGAGAAAATTTTTGGAAGCTAAGATTTTTATAACAGTTTGTAACCCCCCAAAATATCATATTTATGTCATGATATTCTCTTCAAAGCATCATATTAAAAGATAGCTGAAATATAAGACAAGAAAATGTCGTCGTCGGCAGCCGTCCGTCTCGAGAGACGATGGTGTAGCTTCTTAAGAGTCTATCTGCACCGCCGAGAATGGCTGTGCAGTCCAACTCGGGAGTGACACGGTATCTGTCTCCTCCCGTGTTGAATCAACATCTTACGATGACGCTGGAGTGTTCTCTCCAGTGAAACTGAAGCTACAGAGCCTGGGCAGGGTGATATGGAGGGTCTGCTGTTGCCCATGCAGCAGACCCCCCCTCTCTTCGCAGCTGAAGGGTCCAAGGGAAAGACGGAGTCAATACAGCTTGGCTTCAGGTGCGCCGCAGGAGTTGCCGGTGTTGACTACAACGTCAAACCGCCTTAGGGACTCCGGCTCCGGATTTTCTGTCGGGGTTTACTCCCTTAGCCTTTCCCCTGAAGAGGTATGCCGCAAGGCAGTGGAGGTTTTTTGGAGTCAGAGTTTTCCTTCTCCGATGTGCCCTGACTGGAAGATCGAACCAGCGACACTTAGCTCGCAGGCCGACGCTCAATCCACTGAGCCAAACCAGCCAGGGACAACAAGAAAATGTAAAAGTATTTTAATGAATCGAAGGTCAACCGTTTAAATATAATCAATTCTTCTAATTTTAAAGACAATATATAAGTCTAATTGGTCAAATTTTCACTCAAATTCTTTAAAACAAAGACAAAATTTGTTTTTCTGTTGTATTTTACAATAGGAAAATAATCATCTAATTTGTACAGACTTTTTAACTTTTTAAAAATCAGTATAAAAGTGGCTTTTTTTGTAAAATTAATAGTGAGTATTCATTTATTTCCTTAAAATTATGACTATCCCTAAAACAATTTGCAAAATGGATAATAGTTATGTTTTTTTAAAATACATCTCGATTTGAGAGTTTACTCTCCTTTTTCTCCCTTTATCATTTTTGTCCTTTACCAGATTTGTTCCATTTCATTAATTGTTTTCTTTCTGAATCCAGATGCTTCACTGACCTGTCCTGCCAACTCTCACACAGAGTCATTTTTCTTTCCTTAGTGTGGAAAATCTCTCTGTCTCATTTCTTCACAATGACTATGTATTTAACTTAAAACTTGTCTAATCAGACATAAAGAATGTAGTGATCAAATAAACTACACTGTTCAGTGCAGAGAATATGGTAAAGTGAAAAGAAAATTGAATTTAAGAGGCAGGAGTGAATTATTAAATAGATACATAATCTGGCACTACAATATATAAGATATGTGTCTTTGAACAAGGTATTTAACCTTTCTGAGCCTGGGATACAAATCCTGAAAATAAGAATAAAGCCTATCTCATAAGATTGTTGTGAGGTTACATATTATCTACGGAAAATTGTCCAGCCTTGTGTTAATATACAATTCATGGTACATTTAATACATAAACATTTGAAGGGGCTTTCTGGAGATAATGGTGTTTTTTATGTTCTAAAGATTAAAGAAATCTTCAAATAAGAGAAACTCCTGAGTACTTCTTCAATTCTCCCACATAAAAGCTCTATTTTTCCTCCCTATTTATACTTAGCAAAAAAATAGCAATAAGGTAAGACGATATCCTTTCCTAAAAGAAAATATATATATAAAACAATGAAAAAACAAAAAACTTCAGAGTTGAAACTTTAGTGAAAACAAAACCTTGTTTAATAAATAAATTATTTATTTTATCTAATATTAAATCAAATTGTAGTTTTGCTATTCAGGTGAATATGTAAGCTTTTTCCCTAATTATTTTATCGTGTTAGTCATCTACACTGAAATTATTAAAACCAATTTAGCTGGAATCACAGTTGAACTATCCCAATGCTCAGTGCACTGATAATAACCTGGAAACAATGCAAGTTATGCTTCACACGGTTAACTCGTGATTAATTCTGTATTTTATTGTGATTATTCTGAATACAGAAATGCACACTGGAGAGCCATGTTTTGTTTTCCCTGAATTTGAGCACTTTATTTTTCACCAACTGCATGTGAGGACAGGTTGTGCATATCTGATTATTTGTTAGAGCCCTTTAGCCAGGTTTTTGCCATTAGCAGGCAAAATGTAATCATTTTATGCAATAGAATTAAAGGGGAAAAGAGAGAAGTACCCATTTCAAGGTAAAGCTATGTTCATAACAATAATGAATCTATGGTAGCAATTAAAAAAAAAAAATCAAAGCCCTGTTATTTGCGTTCAAATAGCCCCATAGAGATTAAACAAAATATGTGTTAGGGGAAAAAAGGAAACACAATAGCTTAGGAAAAGCATTAAATTCAGAATGAAAACACTACAATTACCTATCACCAACTCAGTCACAGTTGTGGACCTCTGGGCAAGTCATTACAACATTCTGGGTTTCTGTGCCAGTTTCTAAGACGGTACAACAAACCATTCCAAACACAGAGGCTGAAAACAACAGTATTGCATATGAACATGCAATATGGGCAGTACTCAGCAGGGGAAGCTTCTGCTGTGATATCTCTCAGCAGCTGGGGTGGGCAGAATGCTGGGAAAAGTGATCATGTGAAAGCTCACTCACACATCAGTCTGGGAAAACTCAGACAGCTAGGGCGGGCAGAGTTAGAGTTCCTTAGGTACATCTCTGTTTCTGTAAAGACTGTCTGCATAGTGGTCTCTTTGAAACAATGTCCTTTATTTATATGAAAAATGGTCAGTCTGTATTAGATAATCTTTAAAATTTCCTTCATCTCAGAAAGTCTTATAAGTCTTGAATTAAATGGAAAGAGGAATAGCTTGAAAGTCATCTGAGATAACTAGCATAATGTTAACACTTTGGGATAGAGCAGAACTCCAGAGAATAAGTAGCTCTAGAAGTGAATAAAGCATCTAAATCAGCAAGTTACCACATTTTTTTAGTATTAAAGATTATGAGTGATTACAAATGCAACACACTTAAAGGGGTACAATTTCTAGTACATAGGGAAGGTTGATTGTTTCATGCCACTTAGTCATTCTCTTTAACAATATAATTATCATGGCTTATTTACATATTGAACACCAGTTTTGATATCAAGAAGTGACAACCCATTACTATTGCTAGAGTTAAAAAAAAAGCCTGGGGCATTTTTATATAGATAATTAAATATATAATATATATTTTATTTATATACATATATGTGTGTGTATGTGTGTGTGTGTGTGTGTATATATATATATATATATATATATATATATATATATATTAGTACATTATCAATCCAAAAATTTCGAGTCATAACAACATAATACTGTTTTGCACATCCGTCCTTGGCTCTGATGACCCATTTGATAGTAACTGAATAAGGAATAAGAATCAGTGTTACCAGTGACAAATTGTTTTTAACAACAAAAATTAACCTACTTTGAAATCTAGCAGATTATATATATCAGTTAGGTTGAGTATAATGAAACAAGGCACGGAGAATCCCCTAAGACCAAATGGAAGGAATCCAACTACAAACACACACATAAAAAGTCAACCAGGCACTGGTTGGTGCAGCTCAGTGGGTTTGGTGTTGGCCCAGAAGTGGTAAGTTCACCGGATTGATTCCTGGTCAGGGACATGCCTTGATTGTGGGCCAGGTACCCACTTGGTTGAAAGGTATGAGAGGCAACTGAGCAATGTTTCTCTCACACATAGATGTTTCTCTCCCTCTCTTTCTCCCTTTCTTTCCCTTTCACTAAAAATGAATAAATAAAATATTTAAAAAAATAAGTCAACAGGTCCATTTTGATTTCAAGTTTTATATTTGTTTCAAATGTGTAATGATTTATCCTTATATTATTACTGTGTATTCATAAACTACATTTATCTATGCAAAATATATTATGATGGCCTTCCATAAACAGGTGACCCTTGACCCTGCAGTATAGGGAAGCTTGTTAAACAAAGCATGGTCATCAGCTGTTTCCTATGTCTTCTAACAGAGTTATCTGGATTTTATCAGTTGGAAAATTTAAATCCAAAAAAGGCTAGAATTTGCAAGGTCACATCATTTATCAATATCAACCTTATAGACTTAGAATTGTGGCATGAGCCTGCCTTTAAATTCTGCACTATTATTTCACACAAAAGAAATATGACAGAAACACAAGAGGAATGTCCACACTGAATTCCTCAATGTCCCAAAAGTGTGATGGTAAATATGCAGACTCTTTAATATCTAAGGGGCCTTAAATAAACAGTTTTTGGGTATTCTGAAATGTCTCTTTTGAATGGGACATATTTGCCCAGCAACTGGAACCGTTTTTGACACCCATCTATGACCTAACTGTAAAAATCTAGTTTTTGCCTATACAGCAATAATGTTACAAGAGTATATTATGTGCAAGTGGAATCTCCATAAAAAATCTAGGAACAGAAGTGGGCTAGATGAACATAAATGAAAATTGGTTTTTAAAGTCAAAGAAATTAGTATTCAAATCTTTGTTAATGATGACCATGGCAGTGGTTCTCAAATCCTCCACCATGTTTTTAGTGCATTTTGAAGTATAATTTTCTTTAAATTCTATGCAAGATTTGTATTCCATTCCATGATACCTGAATTGACATAAGTTTAAAAATTATATTTAAGAAATGTTTTCACCTAGAAAATCTTCAAGTGCAACTGATGCCAAGATATGAAACCATAATCTCATGGTTTCAAGGGTCTTCTCACATACTGTCACACACATCTGAGAGATATTTAAATTCCATTGATGGAGATATAATTTCCATTTATAGAATCAAACTTTGATTTTCTGCATATGTCAATAGAAAGCTATGCTCTGCTAGGAGAAATATTTTTAAACCATGTTACTTTTACTCTTATGCCTGAGATTCATTTTCCTTTTGAGAATCTTTCCATAATCAAAGCTGCATCACCACTGAGGTGTCAGAAAAATAATTACTAATTACAACAGAATAAACTAATGCCCAATAAAAGAGAATAATACAGCAGCAACAGTAGCAGCAGAAGAGCTTTGTTATAAATAGACTCTATTAATAATCTTGGTAGAACAGCATTCTCTTAGGTAAGAACACTAAAAGACACTGAATGGATAAAACTGTACTAAATCTAATTATAGGAAGCAAATGAAACAGCCATATTTCAACATTTATTCTATTTATTTTCCAATGGCTAATGTTTCTTCATTTATGTGTGTGTATAGTATATATAACTTTTGCACCAAAATAAGTATATATTAAGAGTATATCAAATATTTTAATAGACTTTATATTTTAGAGAAATTTTAAGTTTACAGCAAAATTTAATGCAAGGTAATAGAGATATCCCATATATCACCTGCCTCCACACAGTTTCCCGCTATCTACATCCTTTGCCAGAGTGCTACATTTGTTACAATCAAGGAACCTGCACTGACACATCATTATCCCTAATTGTATAGTTTATATTAGGCTTTACTCTTGGTGTTGTATATTTATGGGTTTGTCAAATGAATAACAACATGTATGTACCATTATGTATCATACAGAATAGTTTCATTAGCCTGAAAATCCTCTGTGCTTCACCTATTCATCTGTCTCTTTCCACTCACCCCTGGCAACTACTAGTAATTTTACTTTATCCCTAGTTTTTCCTTTTCTAGAATTCCATGTATAGTATTAAATCACTTATTCACTATGGTTTTGTTTTTTTCAATTTTAGGTAACATTTTCAAGAATAAACAAATATTTGTAATTAATTTATACTTCTAAGTCTATTACAATTTTATAGCTTAAAATATGATAGAATCTTGGTGCATGTATTTAATGGCTTTAGTAAATTCTACTTCAAAACACTATCCCACTATTGTAAAGACAGTATTAATCATCTCCCTGAAATAATTATTATTTAAATTAAAATTTACTCTCTGTTCTCATACTTCTTGCATAAAGTGTATGAAAATGCTTTTTCAGCTGGAGTTCAGACAGTGTCACTGACTCATACATACTCTAGTAAATACCAAGAAGTCCACTTCTCAAGTGATAGCATGAGGAGCCTAATGGACTTACACCCCAGTGAACCAACCATAACTGGTAAAAAGAAATTTTTTTAATAAAATTGTGTCAAAATTGATGTAAGGGTGTGTAGTAAATAGATTTTAAAATGTCAACTCAGCTTGATAAAAGATCTAATATGGGAAGGAGTGGATAAGAAGATAAGGTCTGAAGATGGTGGAGGAGTGAGGGGAGGCTGCACTTGCTTGCTCCTGAGACTGGTCTGTAGTTCTGGCTAACTGGAGACAGAGCATCTCAGTTAGCATCTAGATACTCGTGGAAGTTGAGCTTTGACACTGCTGGTGGAAAGGAGGCCATCTCAGAGTGACCTATCAAGTGAGGATCACGTAGGAGAAAGGGGCAAGGTGCGAGTTCTGGCTGGCTTGGCTCCTCAGGCTGTGGCTGGCAGTGCACAAAGTTTTTCAACGCCCCTGGGTTTCCCCTGAAAGGAGTCAGGAGGGGAGAGCAAGGCTCTGCCCACTGGCAGAGCCAGCAGTTGGCCAGGTGGTATCTGGCTCTGAGAGACAAGAGGCTGCATATTTGTGTGTGTGTGTGTGTGTGTGTGTGTGTGTGTGTGTATGTATGTGTGTGTCTGTGTTCCTTTATTTATTTATTTATTTTATTTTATTTTTAGATAGAGGGGAAAGGAGAAAGACAGGGAGAGAATCATCACTGTGTGGTTGCCTCTTACTTGTGCCCACAACTGGAGACCTGATGTGCAACCTAGTTATGTGTCCTGATGGGAATCGAACCAGCGACACTTGGCTCTCAGGCCGACACTCAATCCACTGAGCCACAGCAGCCAGGGCTCCTTTTTTTCTTTTTTAAGTATATTTTATTGATTATGTTGTTACAGTAGTCCCAATTTCTTTTCCATTAGCTCCCCTTTTTCCCAGTAACCTCCTTCCTTTTAGCAATCCCACCCCATTTAATTCATGTCCATGGGTTACATCTATAAGTTCTTTGGCTTCACCCTTCCCTATAATATTCTTAACTTCCCCCTGTCTATTTTGTACCAACCAATTATGCTTCTAAATCCCTGCACCATTTCCCCATTTCTCCCCCTTCCCCTCCCAGGTGATAACCCTACAAATGATCCCCATACCTATAATTCTGTTCCTGTTCTGGTTGGCTTAGTTCAATTTTGTTTTTGTTTTATAGATTCAGTTGTTGATAGTTGTGAGTTTGTTGTCATTTTAGTGTTCATAATTTTGATCTTATTTTTCTTAAGTAAGTCCCTTTGACATTTCATATAATAATAGCTTGGTGATGATGAACTCTTTTAGCTTTACCTTGTCTGGGAAGCATTTTATCTGTCCTTCCATTCTAAATGATAGCTTTGCTGGATAGAGTAATCTTGGTTGTAAATCCTTGCTTTTCATCACCTTGAATACTTCTTGCCAGTTTCTTCTTGCCTACAAACTTCCTCTTGAAAAATCAGCTGATGGTCCTATAGGTACCCCTTTGTAGGAAACGTACTCCTTTTCTCTTCCTGCTTTTAAGATTCTCTCTTTATCTTGAACCCTTGGCATTTTCATTATGATGTGTCTTGGTGTGGTCATTTTTGGGTCTAGCTTGTTTGGGACTCTCTGTACTTCCTGAAACTGTATGTCTATTTCCTTCGCTAAATTTGGAGAGTTTTCCTTCATTATTTTCTCACATAACTTTTCAATTTCTTGCGCTTCCTCTTCTTCTGGTACCCCTATTGTATGGATATTAGCATGTTTAAAGTTGTCCCAGAGATTGCTAAGCCTCTCCTCATTTTTTTTCAATTTCTGTTACCTCATTCTGTACTGGTTCTTTTTTTCTTCCTTATGTTTCAAATCATTGATTTGAACCCCAGTTACCTTCCCTTCACCATTGGTTTTGTATGAATTTTCCTTTGTTTCACTTAGCATAGCCTTCACTTCTTTCCTTACACATCTGTCATATTTAAGCATATCTGTCAAGCCTGTGAGCATCCTTCTCATCAGTGTTTTGAACTCTGTGTCTGTTAGGTTGGCTGTCTTCTTATCACTTAGTTCTCCCACTGGAACGTTGATTCATTTCCTGTTTTGGGCCATATTTCTCTGTCTCCTCATCTTGACAGGCACCTGTGTTTGTTTGCCTCTGTGTCTTAGGTAAGCTGCCACTCCTGTTACATTGTACGGGGAAGAACCTTAGGTATCACCAGTAGAGGGTGACCCATTTTATCACATTGTGGTGCTGTTTTTAGGGAAGGCATCTGAGAGGGAACAATGCCGCTTGCTTAGGACTTGCCCTTTTCCAGGCACTACTCCCACTTTGTATGAGACTGGCCCCTCTCTAGCTGTTTCCCTGGCCATAGTTCCAACAGTGGGTGGGTCTGTGGATGTTCTAGCACTGTGGGGGAACTTTAAACCACTGGACTCTGCTGAAAGACCAGCGGTTTCTTCCTCCACCCCAACCCCCACTGGTTAGCATAGTCAAAAGCAATAAGGCTCTATTTTCCCTGGCATTGGAACCATAAGCTTCGAGATCTGGTCTGGTGTAGGGAGTGCTCCACAGGTGTCCCTCCCAACTTTTTTAAATGTGTGACTTCGCTTTCTGCCTGCCTGCCACTGCCACTGCCACTGCTGCCACCACACCGTGTCCTCTCTGCCCCTCCTACCTGTCTGGATGTGTATTTCTTCGTTATATCTTTGTTGAACTTCCATGCAGCTTGATTTTCTGGAACTTCCCGTTGTCTCTAGTTTTGAAGTAGTTGTATTCCCTCTTAGCTGTGGAGGGAGGCGCAGCGTGTCTGCCTAGGTCTCCATCTTGGCCGGATGTCAGCATGTTTTCTTTTTATTTTTTTTATTTATTTATTTATTTTTTTTTTTTGTGGTTGAGGAGGAAAGGCTAGGGGAAGTTTCTTGAGATTTTTGTGAAGCATACATTCTTAGGAGTGCACTCACCAACTTCCCAACCGCACCCTGCCCGGGGAGCATGTGATTGGGAGCGCCCCAGTCCATTCTCCCTAGTGTATAACCAGCCTGCCTATGGCATGCCCCAAGCCAGCACACTAACGACCCACCCTTGGCCCACCCAGACTGGTGCAAGGGAGCGCACTCATCCCGGGCTGCGACAAAAGGAGGGTTAAGTGAGCTAGAGGTACTTTGGAAGAGTTTTTGGCACTGATACTAGAGAAACAGCTTGCAGGAGCAGTGGACAGGATCCCAGTGGGGCTCATCCCCAGTTCTATGGGAGAAATCACTTAAGCAAACCACTGTCCTACAAGTGGCATCAGCTGGAGGCAGCAGTTCAACAACTGTCTACAAGAACATCACACCACAAAGGCAGAAAATAAAAGCAGATCAGTCTAAAAAGCAGAAACAAACAAGAAGAGCCACCTAAAATGGGGAGACAAAGAAATAACTCCCCTTCAAAAGGAAAGGAGGAATTCTCAGAAGTAGAGACAGATGAAATAGAGGCAAGCAAATTATGAGACATGGAATTCAAAACAATGGTAATGAGGAACCTTAATGAACTCAACAAACTCAGAGAAAACTATAATTAATTCCAGGGAAACTACAAAGAACTTCAGAGAAACTACAAAGAACTCCAGAGAAGCTACAAGGAATGTACTGACAACTACACCAGCATGAAAAAACAAACAAACAAACAAACAAAAAAACATAGAAACTATCAATAAGAGATAGGAAGAAATAAAGAATACAATTTCTGAACTGAAGAACACAGTAGTAGAAATCAAAAGCAGGTTAAATGAAGCCGAGGACTGGATTAGTGAGTTAGAGGACGACGTAGAAAAAAACTCCCAGAGAGTGCAACAAAATTTAAAAAGACTAACAACAAATGAACACTGTTTAAAAGAACTGCAGGACACATGAAATGCAATAATATCTGTATCATAGGGATACCAGAAGGGGAAAAAGAGGAGCAAGGGATAGAAAATCATATTGAAAAAGAAATAACAGAAAACTTCCTGAACATGAGGAGAGAGAAAAATCTCACAAGTACAGGAAGCACAGAGAGTCCCAATGA
The DNA here is from genome assembly GCF_987537825.1 of Furipterus horrens. NCBI lineage: Eukaryota > Metazoa > Chordata > Mammalia > Chiroptera > Furipteridae > Furipterus > Furipterus horrens. The sequence continues at coordinate 137,736,605 of NW_028327171.1, forward strand.
AGATGAATCCAAGGAGACCCACTCCAAGGGACATATAATTAAAATGGTAACACTCAAAGACAAACAGAGAATCCTAAAGGCAGTAAGAGAAAAACAGCAAATAATATACAGGAAGCTCCAATAAGGCTATCAACTGATTTCTCAACAGAAGCACTACAACTCAGAAGAGAATGGCAAAAAATATTTCAAGCAATGAAAAATAAAGGCCTACAACCAAGACTACTCTACCCAACAAGGCTCTCTTTCAAAAGAGAAAGTGAAATAAGGAGTTTCTCAGACAAAGAAAAACTAAAAGAATACATCTCCACCAAACCAGCACTGCAAGAGATGCTAAAGGCCCTGCTTTAAGAAGAAGAAGAAACAGAGGGAGGGAGAGGAACACAAGTACAAAGGAAAGTGAATAAATACCCATCAGTAATAACCTTAAATGTAAATGGGTTAAACGCTTTGATCAAAAGATATAAGGTAGCAGAATGAATATGAAAACATGACCCATGTATATACTGTCTACAAGAAGCCCACCTCAAAACAAAAGATCTACACAGAATGAAAACAAAAGGATAGAAAAAGGTATTCCAAGCAAATGGACATGAAAAAAAAAAAAAAAAAGCTAAGGTAGCAATACTCATATCAGACAAAACAGATTTCACAGCAAAGGACATAAAAAGAGACAAAGAAGGACATTTCATAATATTTAAGGGAACAATCCATCAAGAAGATACAACCCTGGGCAACATATAAGTATCTAACATAGGAGCACCCAAATATATAAGGAAAATCTTAGAAGATTGCAAGAAGGACATTGGCAGCAACACACTCATAGTAAGGGACTTTAATAGCCCATTGTCAATAATGGAAAGATCTTTGAAGCAGAGAACAACAAGGATATGGAGACATTGAACAACACACTACACCAAATAGACTTAATTGATATATAGAGAACTTTTCACCCCAAAGAAACAAAATATACAGTCTTTTCAAGTGCACATGGAACATTTTTTAATATAGACCACATGATAGAACAAAAAACAAACCTCAACAAATTTTTTAAAAAATAATTATATCAAGTATCTTTTCAGATCAAAATGGCTTGAAACTGGAAATCAACCTCAAGGAAAAACCTCAAGGACATTCAAAGTCATGAAGAATGAATAACATGATATTAAATAATGAATGGGTTAACAATGACATAAAGGAAGAAGTAAAAAAAAAATTCTGAAAACAAATGATAATGAACACACAACAGCCCCAAACCTATGGGACACAGAGAAAAGTTGCCCTGAGAATAAAGTTCATAGAAATATAGGCCTACCTAAAAAGAATAGAAGAATCTCAAATTAAAAACTTTAACCCTACAGCTACAAAAACTAGAGGAAAAACAACAAACAAAGCCCAAAGCAAGTAGAAGAAAAGCAATCATCAAGATCACAGTGAAATTAAATGACCTAGAGACTAAAAAGCAATTCAAAAGATCAACAAAAATAGGAGCTGGTTCTTTGAAAAGACAAACAAAATCGATGAGCCTTTAGGCCGGCTCATCAAGAAAAGCAGAGAGAGAACCCAAATAACTAAAATCAGACATGAAAAAAGAGAAATGACAACCGATACAACAGAAATATAAAGGATTGTAAGACATTACTACATACAACTGTACGACAAGAAAATTGACAACCTAGATGAAATGGAAAATATTTTCGGAAAACATATAATCTTCCAAAATTGAATCAAGAAGAAGCAGAAAGCCTGACTAGATCAATAAAAACAAGTGAAATTGAAGCAATAATAAAAAAAAACCTCCCAGCACACAAAAGCCATGGATGTATGGCTTCACAGGTGAATTCTACAAAACATTTAGGGAAGAACTAATGCCCATCCCTTTCAAACTCTTCCAAAAAAATCAAAGTAGAATGAAGACTCCCAAACGTTCTATGAAGCCAGTATTACCCTAATTCCAAAACAGGTTAAAACAGAACAAAGAAAGAAAACTACAGGCCAATATCACTGACAAACAAAGATGCTAAAATCCTCAACAAAATATAGCCAAACCAGATTCAGCAGCACATTGAAAAGATCATACACCACAATCAAGTGGGATTTATTCCAGGGATGCAAGGATAGTTTAATATTTGCAAACCAATAAGTGTAATACACCACATAAACAAAATGAAAGACAAAAATCACATGATCATATCAATAGATGCTGAAAAAGCTTTTGATAAAGTACAACACCCATTTATGATGAAAGCACTCAGCAAAATGGGAATAGAGGCAACATACCTCAACATAATAAAGGCCATAAATGAGAAACCTGAAGCCAACATCATACTCAATGGGAAAAAACTGAAAGCATTCCTTCTAAGACCAGGAACAAGACAAGGATGTCCACTCTCTCCACTCCTATTCAACATAGTCTTGAAAGTTCTAGCCATAGCAATGATACAAGAAAAAGAAGAAAAAAAAAAAAGGCATCCAAATTAAAAAAGAGGAAGTAAAACTGTCATTATTTGCAGATCACATGCTAGTGTACATAGAAAACCCTATAGACTCCATGAAAAAACTATTCAACCTAATAAGTGACTCTGAAAAAATGGCAGGATACAAAGTCAATATTCAGAAATCAAAGGCATTTCTGTACACCAACAATAAAATATCACAGATAGAAACTAGAAAAATTCCCATTTACTATAGCAACAAAAAAAGTAAAGTATCTAGGAATAAATTTAAGCATGGAGGTAAAAGACCTGTACTCAGAAAACTATATAACACTGAAGAAAGAAATTAAGGAAGATACAAATAAATGGAAGCATATACCATGTTCATAGATGAGAAGAATCAATATCATTAAAATGTCCATACTACGCAAAGTAATTTATAGATTCAATGTAATCATTATTAAAATGCCAGTGACATACTTCACAGACTTAGAAAAAATACTTCAGAAATTTATATGGAACGAAAAAAGACCCTGAATACCCACAGCAACCTTGAGGAGAAAGAATACAGGAGGATGAATCACAATACCTGATATCAAACTATACTACAAGGCCACGGTAATCAAATCAGTCTGGTACTTGCATAAGAACAGACATATAGATCAATGGAACAGAATAGAGAGCCCAGAAATAAACCCAGGTCTATATGGTCAACTAATATTTGACAAAGGGGGAAGGAACATAAAATGGAGTGAAAAGAGCCTCTTCAACAAATGGTGTTGGGAGAACTGGACAGGGACATACAAAAAAATGAAATTAGACCACCAACTTACACCGTACACCAGAATAAACTCAAGATGGATCAAAGATTTAAATGTAAGCTGTGACACCATACAAGTCCTAGAGGAAAACATAGGCAGGAAAATTTCAGTTATCCCATGTAGCAATATTTTTGCCAATATATCTCCTAAGACAGGAGAAATAAAAAAAAGAATAAACAAACGGGACTACATCAAACTAAAGAGTTTCTGCTCAGCTAAAGAAAACATCAGCAAGATGAAAAGGGAACCAACCATATGGGAGAACATATTTGCCAATGAAACCATAGACAAGGGATTGATCACCAAAATATATAAAGAACTTATATGACTCAACACCAAGAAGACAGACAATCCAATTAAAAAAATGAACAAAGGACCCGAATAAACACTTGTCCAACGAGGACATGCACAGGGTCCATAGGCATATGAAAGAATGCTCAACATCACTAGCCTTCAGAGAAATGCAAATAAAAACCACAATGAGATACCACTTCACATCAGTCAGAATGTCCATCATCAAGAAATCAACAGATAACAAGTGCTAATAAGGATGTGGAGAAAAGGGAACCCCAGTGCACTGTTGGTGGGAATGCAAACTGGTGCAGTCACTATAGAAGACAGTATGAAATTTCTTCAAAAAACTAAAAATGGAACTGCCTTTTGATCCAGCAATTCTAGTGCTAGGTTTATACCTGAAAAATCCTGAAACACCAATTTGAAAGAACCTATGCACCCCTGTGTTCATAGCAGCACTATTTACAATATACAAGTGCTGGAAAGAGCCTACGTGCCCATTTGTAGATGAGTGAATTTAAAAACCATGATACATTTACACAATGAAATACTATGCAGTAGAAAGAAATAAGGAACTCCTACCATTTGCAACAACATGGATGGAACTAGAGAGAATTATGTTTAGTGAAATAAGCCAGGCAATGAAAAACAAATACCATATGATATCACCTAATACAGGAAACTAATGAACAACACAAACAAATGAGCAAAATTGAACCATAGGCACATAAACAAGGAGCAGACTAACAGTTTCCAGCGGGGATGTGTGGCAGAGGGAGAGACAGAGGGGAAAGTAGGGGAAGGGTCTAGTCAAGAAAGACAACAACAAAAAAAAAAAAAAAAAAGACAACAAATAAATTTTAAAAAATGAAGAAGATAAGGTCTCATTTCTCCTTGGCTCTCAATAAAGAGTCTCACCAGGAAAGACAAAACACCAGCATTTTTCATAACCCTCTTAATCCAAGTTGAAAAGGCTAAACTTCAAAGTGTCCAGGGGCTCCCAACCTCATTCAACGCCCCTCACTCTCCTCATAGAGGGATAGTTCAGCTTTAGGGCAAGGTTCCTGCCAGGGAAGGCAAGCCACAAGCCATATTCTATTTACTGCCAGGTTCAGTGACTAAGACTTTATCCAGATGAAAAAAGAGTCCATATGAACAGAGAACTCCAAATCTTTCCCCAAAAGAACTGTCTTTATTGAAATAGTGTAGAGTAGTTCAAGTCCAAATGTGTTAACTAAAGCAATAGAGATTTTGGTTATCAGCAATTAAGAGGAGGATTTAGGTTTTGAGATTTTTAAGCAAAACTCTAGGCCAACTAGCTAATCAGACAAAAAATAGAAATGAAAATCAAAGAAGAGCCTTCCTGGAGTCCTGGCATCAGACAAAACCTCAAAGACTGGTCTCATGAACTATCACTGACAGAATTTAATTGTATCAGAGAGGACAATTTATATCAGATGGCACTGCCAAAAACATTAGAGCAGTCAGCCAGCACTTAGTGAGCCCTAACAGGTGAGTTTAATAGCAACTAAGACCATCAAACTCAGTAAGTATTAAAATCATATAGATTTATGTTATTTGACTACAATGGAGTTGAGTGATCAATAACAAAATAATATTTGGAAAATTTACAAATATGGAAAAACATTGTAATACATAATCCTCTGAAATAATATTGAGTCAAAGAAAAAATCACAATATAACTTAGAAATTTGAAATAAATTAAAATTAAGACTCAACATAAGGCTTACATGATCCAGCTCAAGTAATTCTTAAAGGAAAATTCATAGATCTATATGTATACATTACAAAGTATCTCAAATTAATAACTTAAATTATCAATTTTAGTACTAAAAAGAACTTCAAACTAACACCCCAAAAAAACTAAAGAAAGAAAATGATAAAAATTAGAGTAGAATTTTAAAAACACAGATAGGAAAATAATAGAAAATATTAACAAAAGGAAAAGTTAATTCACCGGAAAGATCAACAAATTTGACAAAGCTTTAGCTTAAATGTTCAATATAAAAAGAGAGAAGAAACCAAAGCGGTTCTACCTAATACACAGGGAACAAAAAAATACAGGGAGGCTGCCAAAATGACGAGACAAAGAAACATGGCCCAAATGAAAAAATCAAACAAAACTCCAGAAAAAAATAAACGAAATGGAGATAAGCCATCTATCAGATGCAACATTCAAAACACTGGTTATAAGGATACTCAAGTAACACATTAGATACTTCAACAGCATGAAAAAGGAGCTAGGCAGAAATTAAGGTTACACTAGGTCAAATAAAGAAAAAATTACAGGGTTCCAACAATGGAGGGGATGAAGCTGAGAATCAAATCAATGACTTAGAACCTGAGACAGAAGAAAACATTCAATCAAAAAGCAGAAAGAAAAAAGAAAGAAAAAACAAGAATAGCCTGAGGAACTTCTGGAACTCTGGAGTAACTTCAAATGTACCAACATCTGAATCATAGGGGTGCTGGAAGAATAAGAGAAAAAGCAAGAAATATAAAACTGATTTGAGGACTTCCGATGAAGATGGAGGCATAGACTGACACACTCTGTCTCCCTCTACAACTAAGCAGGATTACAACTACTGCAAAACTAAAAATAAGAAGAAGTTCCTGAAAAGAAAGCTACATGGAAGTCCAATGTATGAAGTCATAAACAGGTGGTGCTTGTCTGGACGGGTAAGAAGTGCAAAACCGCGGCTGAGAAAGATTGAACTGTGCTGAGGCGGCAGCTGCAGCAGCGAACAGCAGACCCGGTAAGCAGACACCCATATTTGGGGGAGAGAAGTGCCTGGGACCCGGCCCTGGCTGCAGACCAGACCCATCGGCTTGCGATTTCAATGCCCGGGAAGGCAGACCCCATTGGGAGGCGGCCCTGTTCCTCAGGGGAGAGTAACAGCAGGAATCCATCATGGACCCCCGCCCCACGCAAAGCGCCACAGTGTGGTGAGAAAGGTCACCAGGTTGTGACGAGCACACAGGTCTCTGCCCAATATAGCATAGGAGGTGTGACAGCACCCTGCCCAAGAAGGAAAGATAAACAAAATGGTCAGAATGGCAGAATTAATGATTGAATACAATCACACAGCTAACGAAAAAACAAATAAAAGCCTTGACAAATAGCGAATCTTTCCGAGGTTCAGTTCAGAGCTATAGTCATAAGGCAGCTTACAGGCCTAACAGCGGGGCTGAATCAAGAAAAGGAAGGAATGAAGGCTAGCTCAGCTGAAATGAACAAAAATACATACAAGACAAGTGGTGAGGAAGGGAAAGCCAGGGATCAAATTAACAAATCTGAACATACGAAGGGAACAGTCAACCAATGCAGAAGGAGGAAACAAAAAATAAGAAATATGATGAGAGGTTCAGAAACCTCTGGGACAGCTATAAGCGATTGAACATTCGAATTATCAGATTGCCAGAGGGTGAAGAAGAAGGACTAGAAATTGAAAAATTATGTGCAAAAATAATGGAGCAGAACTTCCATAACTTGGGGAAGGAAATGAACTTCCAGGTACAGGAAGCACAGAGAGTTTCTGATAGGCTGAACCCAGGGAGGACCACATCAAGACATATTATCATCAAAATGTCAAAAATTAAAGATAAAGAGAGAATCTTAAAAGCAGCAAGAGAGAAGAATCATGTACAAAGGGGTCCCAATTAAACTATCAGCAGATTTCTCAAAGGAGACTTTACAGGCAAGAAGGGACTGGCAAGAAATATTCAAAATAATGAAAAGCAAAAACTTACAACCATGATTACTCTGTCCAGCGAAGCTGTCATTCAGGATAGAAGGGCAGAGAAAGTGTTTCCAGGATAAAGCAAAACTGAAGGAGTTTGTTAGATCCAAACCACTGTTATATGAGATGTTAAAGGGGCTTGTTTAGAAGAAGGAGGATCAAAACTATGAACATTAAAATGAAAACTGCATCACAACAACCAACAGCAGAAGCTAGGGAATCGAACAAAGGAAAATTAAGTAGTCAACAAGAGTGGGAAAAGAATTATAGGGTACAGGGAACATATTGGGGGGAGGTCAGGAGGGAGGGGGAAGGAGGAAAAGAGAGGAAGATGATGTAGGAATTAAGAAGCATAGTAGGAGGGAGTGGAGTAGACAGGAAGAGGTTGAGAAGAACTATATGCACAACCAATGGACATGGACTAAGGGGGGGTAACTGGAGGGAGAGGGAGGAGGGGGGAAAGAAATTGGGACAACTGTAACAGCATAATCAATAATAAAAAAAATTTAAAAAAAAGAAAACTGATTTGAAAAAATAATAAAAAATTTTTTTTCCTAATTTGGTGAAGGAAATAGTCACACAAGTCCAGGAAGTACAGAGAGTCCCAAACAAGATGAAAACAAAGAGGACCACACCAAAACACATCATAATTAAAATGGCAAAGGTTAATGATAAAGAGAGATTCTTAAAAGCAGCAAGAGAAAAGAGAGTTATTTACAAAGGAGTTCCCTTAAGGCTGTTAGCTGATTTCTCAAAAGAAACTTTGCAGGCAAGAAGGGACTTGCAGAAGCATTCAAAGTGATGAAAAGCAAAGACCTACAACCAAGATTATTCTATCCAGAAAAGCTGTCATTTAGAATGTTAGGGCAGATAAACTGCTTTCCAGACAAGGTGAAGCTAAAGGAGTTTATCTTCACCAAGCCATTATTATATGAAATGTTAAGAGGACACATTTAAGAAAAAGAAGATCAAAACTATTAACGTTAAAATGGCAATGAATTCACAACTATGAACAATTGAATCTAAAAAAACAAAGAAAATAAGCAGAACAGAAATAGGATCATAGATATGGAGATCATTTCAAGGGCTATCAGTTCGGAGGGGTAAAGGGGAGAATGGGGGAAAAGGTGCAGGGAATAAGCAGTATAAATATTAGGTACAGAATAGACAGGGGGATTTTAAGAACAGCATAAGAAATGGAGTAGCCAAAGAATTTATATTCATGATCCAATCACATAAACTAAGGTGGAAACTGCCAGAGGGAATGGGGGATAGTAGGTGAAGAGGAACAAAGGGGAAAAACTAAGACAACTGTAAAAAAATAATCAATAAAATATATTAAATAAAGAATCAAATTATTAAACTCAAAAATAAAAAGGGGGAAGCAGCATTATTGACTTTCCAGTAATTTTTTAAAAAGCATTATAAGATAATACTATGAACAACTTTATGTCAAAATTAAATAACTTAGGTGAAAGAAAGAAACATCTCAAAGGATACAGACTACCAAAGTAGACTCAAAAATAATGAAAAATTTGAACTAAGTTATAAAAACTAAAGAGATTGAGTTGAGATGACCCAAGTAAATAGAAATATATCACATGTTAATGCACTAGAAGACATATTATTAAGAACATAATACCCCCAAATTTTTCTACAGAATATTATAATCCCTATTAAAATCTCAGCTGGTTTCTTTGCCAGGTTTGACAGCTGATCCTAAAAATTCATATATTTTATGCAATGAAAAAAAACAAGAACAGCCTAGAGACTCTTGAGGAAAAACAAAGTTGGAAGTTTCAGACTTTGAATTTCAAAAATTTACTACAAAGCTACAGTAATCAAGAAAATTGGGATACTCATAAGTATAAATATATAGATCAACAGAATAGAATTTAGAATCCATAAATAAACCTTAATCTTTACAGCCATTTTGATTTTCAACCACTTACCAAAAAAATTCAATAGTGAAAATAATAGTCAACAAAAAATGGTGCTGGGATGACTGAATAGCCACATTTAAGTCTGCATGAATATTCACATCCATATACAAATATGAACATAAATTGGATCATAGACCCAAATATAAAAGCTAAATCATAACATTTAAAAGAAAACATAATATTAAATCATAGTATTCTTGAATTAGGAAATGGTTTCTTAGATACAACAGCAAAAGCAATTACAACAAAAAAATAGGTATATTGGACTTCATTAAAATTTAAAACTTTCGTATTTCAAACTATATTAGAAAATGAAAAATAATCACAGCACGGGAGAAAAATTACATATCACATACTTTATATTGGACTTTTTCTGGAGTATATAAAGAACTCTAGAAACTCAACATAAGGAAAAAAAACAGAAACAATTAAAATAATGTGCAGATAAATTGAAAAGACATTTCTCCACGCATATACAAATTGCCGATAAGCACATGAAAAAAATGTTCAAGATCATTAGATGTCAGGGGAATGCAAATCAAAGAAACAATATACCATTTAATACCCTTTAGAATGACTATAGTCTTTTAAAAGATAATAATACATTTTGGAGAGGATGTAGAGAAATTTTACACTTCATGCACCGCTAGTGGGAGGGCAAAATGTTTCAACCAATTTGGAAAACAATCTGAAAGTTCCTCAAAAGATAAACATAGAGTTACCGTATGATTTATTAAGTTTATTCCTAGTTATATCCCCAAGATAATGAAAAACAAATACCTAAAGCAAAACATGGTTGTTCCTGGCAGCTTTATTTATATAATCAAAAAAGTAAAAAAACTTCAAATGTCTATCAACTGATGAATGGATAAATAAAATGTCATATAGCTATACAATTTAATATTATTTGGCAAAAATATTCAAAGTATTGACATATGTTGTACTGATGGATGAACATTATGCTAAATAAAATAAGTCAACTACAAAGTACCACATATCATATGATTCCATTTATAGGAAAGGTCAATAATAGACAAATCTAAAAAAACAGAAAGTAGATTATTGGTTGCCTTAAGGCTGGAACATTAGAGGAAATATGAGAAGTCTTAGTGGGTATGAAGTTTATCTTTAGGGTGATGAAAATATTCTAAAATTAGACATTGGTGATGGTAAGTAACACAACTTTATGAATACATCCCAAACCCCTGACTTATGCACTTTAAATATGTGAATTCTATTATATGGATATTATATCTTAAAGAATTTGTTAGTTTATACAAGAAAACTCTATTTAAAAATTATTACAAATGTTGGAAAAGTATTTATAGCTAAATATTGGAAATAAAATGTCCAAAAATATTGGAAAGGTCAAAATATTGATGGTAATCCACATGTTATAATAATGTACTCTTATTAAAAATAGTATTTACAAATTATTAATCATAACAAAGAAAGTGTTTGTTAGAATGGTAAGCAAAGAAAGCAAGAGAAAATCTTATCAACAATGAAATTAGTTATACTTTTAATATAGCATTAATATCAATATGTCAAAATATTAATAGCTACTGTCTCTGTAGTAGTCCTAATAATTTTTATTTCAATTTTATTTCACATTTCCTAATGTTACCAATTTCCTATAATGTAAAATTTTAATTAAAAAATTTTTAACAAATAAGAATATTTAACTATAAATTGAGATCTGTCATCAATAAGTAGTTGACGAACTAATGACTATACTTCACAAACTCACTTTAACATTGTTTAATAATTATTGAGCTGGCAGATATCTACTTTTTCATTTATTCACCACTATTTTGAGTTAATGGGGCTTCACATGAACACTGAAAATAATTGAATATGCAAATATACTCATTGGTGTCTTTTATTAAAAGTATCTATGAATTCAATCTGAGCAAAGTAAGCTCCAAACATCAGTTGCTTTATCACTAGAACAGCATTAAGGGAAAGCATTTAAATGGAAACAATTATAAAGCTATAGTCACATTTTAAATAAGGTTATTAATAAAAATCACCAATAACTCTTAGCTCATTGTCCTACTAATCATAATAATATGTCTAGATAACAAAATAGAATAATTTAATTCTTTTATTCAGGATTTAGAAAATTACTTTTTATATATGATTAAAACCTTGAATTACTGTGGAATTACCAATTCTTTTTAGTGTCTTAATATCTAATTTGTAAGGAAAGCAGTAATGTAATTAGGATCTCTTCTGTGATTATTTATTTTTCACATGAAGAAAAGAACGGATTCTATAACAGTGTCTATTTTTTTTTTAAATAATTTATTTATTTGTTTCTTTCTTTTTATTTTATTTTATTTTATTAGAGAGACGGGAAAGGAGAAAGAGAGGGAGAGAAACATCACTGTGCGGTTGCCTCTCACTCGTGCCCCCAACTGGGGACCCGACGTACAACTTAGTCATGTGCCCTGACTGGGAATCGAACCAGCGACACTTGGCTCGCAGGCCGACGCTCAATCCACTGAGCTACAGCAGCCAGGGCACAGTGTCTATTTTTTGTGTTTGAGCTATGCAAGTCTAATTCTGATTCTGTTCACATAGGTTTTAATAACTGTTGACCAATAAAATAGATGGTTTTACAAAAGAACTTATAGGTTGTTACTGTTTAAGCTCTTAATTTGGAAGTTGAATAGTCAAAAAGCTGGAACAGATCAAGAGAAATATATTTTTTTAAAGAAGTGGTTTAACTCTTTAAAATACTCCACAACTAGAGATTCACAATGCTTAACTACTCTATTCTAGCATTTAATACACTGACAATCAAGTACCATTTCTGTTTCCATCTGAGTTTTTTCCGACTTAACGTACATTCCTCTCATTTAGGCCTTAGTAAAATTAAATAATAAATAAATAAAACAAACTCTTAGACCACATAAATGAGTTCTCTTGTTTTTCAACACAGTCCTAGATGACTTCGCTGACAGACTGACTGCTTTACCCATAGCAAATGATGTGAGAGAAGGTGCTATCCTTGGGAAAGGATTTGCATAATTGCTCTTGTGTACCACTGTGGGCCAAGAAAACTGCCAATGGTTGCTAAATACTTTGGCACTTCCTTTTTGGCCACAAAACTCTGGACAGGAACACTTGATACAATACTAAAATTAATTCTAAGCATAGTTATCATTAGGCAACACTGAATCTGCACTGGGGACAAGAAAGAAAGTAACTACACTAATAATTCTGTTGGTGTTTACACATGTTTGTATTCTCTGGAAAATCCTAGACAGCTATAAGATATTTCTTAAAATACCCTTTCTTAAAGCACTTTGGTTCCAGAGAGCTATCAGTACAAGATTTAGCATAAGTTAATATTACATGAAGACTTTTCCAGGTACTGGTCAAAAATTGTAAATGGTGGTTAGAGGGAGCTGCTGGCTTTTGTTGAAGTTGTTTTATTCTTTTTTTCCCTGGAATGGTGGCCAAAAGCACATTTGGCAAATTCATAACATTAAAAGCTAGGTACTAATGAATAAGATGAACAAGATAACAAAAAATAACTTAATACTAAAGACATTGGGTTTGTTATTATTGAGAACAGTGGTGTTAAACAGAGGTGCACTTTAAAATCATTGATAATGCATGTTAGGTTTGCCCTGGTCTAGCTTTGTCAATCTCAGCACTATTAGTATTTGGGGATGGATGATTTTGGTGGTGGGAAACCATCCTGTGCATTATTTAGCAACATCTCTGGCCTGTACTCCATGGATGTCAGTAGCACCCCTTCAGTTGTGACAATAAAAAATGTTTCCAGATATTGACAAGTACAATCTGGAGAGTATGATTATTCCCAGTGGAGAACCACTGCCAGAGATCTTGTAAGTTTGCTGCATAGTACTAGGACAATCAACTAGCCCTTGTCCCAAGCCTGGCTTTATAAGCCACACAAGATGAAAGATTAGAAATTTCTGACCCTTTGCCTTATATTAACACATTTTTGTTGTTGTTGAACACTCTTTCATTCTTGGATATTTCTGGACTCCTTCTTCACTTTTGTCTTACTCCATTGTGGCATAAAAAGGACTATATATATGTATATAAAATGTTCAAATTCTGGCTTTGCCTCATTCCATCTGCAAAGCATTAGACAGATTATTTAATCTTTATCTTTTTGTTTTCTGCCCAGAGGACTTCCCCAGGTATCCAAGACTTACTATTAATTGGAGGCAAAATGGGACCGAGACCATGATCCTGGTGCTTCACAATCACTCATCCTCACTTAATTTAAGCCAGAATGCAGAGGCTTCCCATACAGGAGCACCACTGATAACCCCCAAAATCATAATTCACCTCTTACAAAACAATATGTGGGGATAATATAGATAAAACATCTATAATATTGTGATAAACAGCCACTAATGTGGCTACTCATGATCCCTACCACCTGGTATCTGTACCCTTCTCTAATTGCTTACCTTTGAGAATGTGGCTAGACCTAGCTTTTAATAAACAAAATATACCAAAAGTGATAGCATATCATGTCTGAGATTGGATTACAAAGGTCTGGCTTCCATTTTGTGTCTGTCCTCTAATTCTATTGTTCACTAGCTCTAAGGGAAGCTATTAGTCATGTTGTGAGCTACCCTATGGAGGCCCTCATTATAAGAAACTGAGGTCAATAGTCAGTGAGGAGCTGTTATTTTTTGTCAAACAGCCACAGGGAACTGAATCTGGACAACAGTCACATGAATAAACTTGGAAACACATTCTCCCTAGTTAAGCCTTCTGATGAACCACACCTCTGCCCAAAACTTTGATTCCAACCTCATAAGACACCTAAGCTGACCCATAGAAGTTATAAGATAATAACTGCTTGTTGCTTTAAGTTGCTAAATCTTGGTAATTTATTATACAATAATGGATAACTAACACAAACATAATAGAATAAGTGATTTTTTTCTTCTTATTCTTTTCCTCCTCTCCATGATCATGACCATCACCATCACCCTCACTCTTCTTTCAGATGAGACCATACTGTTAATCTCTGCCTACAAATTTAGCAGGGACAATCCTACCTTTATCATCATTCTCCCAAACCCTGAGCCCTGATACTGCCTATCAATATTTTCCCAATCATAATTAAAATATGACTAAACTCATTATTAAGTTATTAGAGATCTCATGTTGATTACTCCACTAGTGGTTGTTCAATTCATTGCTTGGGTCATTCTCAAGGGCAACAACCCCAATGCAAATCCTGAATGCAGAATTTAATGTGGGCATCCAAAAGCCACCAACTCTCCTTGGCATACTTATCTCATTCTAAATCCCAGTTTCTTCATTGTTAAAATAACGCCACCTTCCTCAACAGATTATTTCAATGAATTAAATTTCATAAACAGGTACCAATTTTGAACCTATTCTTATAATGTAGCAAGTACTCAATAAGCCTTAAGCATTTTTGATGATGTCATTTTAATTTCTTCCTCTTCCAAACCTTGTTTTCCTAATGCACTTGCAAGTAATAAGTCCCATTTTTAGGCTTTCAACTTCAGCCATGTTCTAAAAATACTAAGGAATTCAAAGAAATAATTACTTCTTTATTCAAGTCCTCAGAAGGATCTACTTACCACTTACTGCCTTTGGATAAGAATAAGACCAAATGTTAAAGAGGCATTAAAAATTCATTGCTTAGTCCAAAACAATCTCAGAAGCTGAATCATATTTTTTAAGAGAGCATGTCATAAAGAAAATGGACTAATCGTCTTTTGGTTTTCTTAAAATGGAGTGAGTACACTTTTTCAAGGTTAAATTTACACTTAACAAAATTAAGGGAATCAGTGTACCTAAGCTAAAGGAGACCTCTTCATTATCATTTAACCTGTCAGCATATTCAGTGTTGAGATCCTGGAAATAAACAGGTGCAAATCTAATGTCTAAGACTCAGAGTACAGAGTAATTTGAAAAACATCCAAAAGATTAAACCATACATAAAATACTTGCTTCAGATATCTTTAGTGATATTTTAGTTGGAGTTATGGTGCTGGATTAAGATACTGTGCTTTACTCAAACACATGCAGTAATTTGCCAATCTCCTGAAAACTACTAATAACTTACTATGAAGTGGTATAACTAGGATTTTTGAGATTAGGGTTCTTGGTAAATGCATTTTGATAAGGAAAAGAGTAAAGAGACACCAGAGTATCAGATTGTGAATGTAGCTCTATTGAAGAGAATCCCATTTCATTAGACTTGCTTAAGTGATTGTCTTGATAACAGAGAAAATAGTATATATCCCAAATAAGTTGACCAAACTTGAATCTTAATTGGCCATCAATGTGCATTTTCTGGGATTTATGGTTTTAAGAAACCTATTGAAGGATTCAGATGCTTAAGAGAAGCTGGGATTTCTGTTTTTGTTTTTGTTGTTGTTTTTGTTCTATTTTAATGTTTTGGGTTTAGAAATTATCCAAAAAAAATCTTTTTGTGTGATATTGCCAATAAGTTGTTTAACCTATAATGCTTTATTTTATGTATGTTTATGATATTTTTTCCCAGAAAATGGTGAAAAGTTTTTATTTTCTAGTGGTAGTCAGTAGATAGAGTGTTCACATGATTTGAAACTTCAGTATTGAAGCAAGTTTGAAATGGCAATACAAAATTAGTCCACTGTCCCCAAAACAAGAAGAAATGAGCCAGCCCTAAAAATTCACTTTGTAGACAAGGAAATATTTTCATAAAATTGAAAAATAATCTGAAAGCAACAGTATCATATTTCTTAAGCTATTTCTGTTAATGACATGAAAAATAATTCTTTTCTATAAGTCTTTTGTGGCCTTGGTTGATGACAGAGTGATTACTAGAAAATTTTTACACATAGCTGTTTCTTAAGACTCTAGGCATAGAAAAAAGAGACGCTGACTTGAGTGTCACCTGCTTCAATTTTTAAATGTTTTAAGATGACATTATACAGTATATAAACCAAAAGGAAATGTGATCTTCTACCAGCAGAAATTTGCAGAAGTGTAATGAAATTTCATTGTCATGTGAACAATGGTCTAAATAAAATCAGTGTTAGTGCCTACAAATGTAAGGTACATAGCATAGAGAATTAGAACTAGGATAATCTGTCACTAATCTCTTTGGGTTCTAGTTTCCTAATCTGTAACATGAAGGAATGCTACTGGATATGACCAAATACTCCTAGTTCTATGTTATGGGACTGTTAAGGGGAAAGTAGTTTATATAAATAGCTGACACTCAACTGTATCAATATGGCAAAGACATTTTGTCATATAGTCTCCCTCATAGATTTAATATTAATAAACGTTAAAATTTAGAGTAGTTTTATTTATTTTTTATGCTTCATTTTTTATATTTTTATTTTTTGTGTTTGTTTTTATTGTAATTTTTTCCATTACCAGCTAGTCCCCATATATACCCTTCCCCTCAGCAATCACCACACTGTTGTCCATGTCCATGAGTCCTTTTCCCTTATTGCTCAATCATCTTACCCCTTTACCTCCTTCACCCTTAGCTGTCTTCCTTTTCTCTGTGTATGAGTCTGTCTCTATTTTCCTTGACAGTTCAAATTGTTCATTAGATGCCACATATGAGTGAAATCACATGGTATTTGTCCTTCTATGACTGGCTTACTTCCCTTAGCATAATGTTCTCCAGGTCCATCCATGCTGTCACAAGCTTCTTTTTTATAGTTGAGTAGTATTCTGTTGTGTAAATGTCCCATAGTTATTTTATCCACTCATCTACTGATGTACACTTGGGTTACTTTCATGTCTTGGTGATAGTAAATAATGCTGCAATGAACATAGGTGTATCTATGTTCTTTCAAATTAGTGTTGGAGGTTCCTTTGGATATATTTACAGAAGTGGGATCACTAGGTCAAAAGGCAGACCCATTTTTAAGTTTTTGAGGTATCTCCATGCTGCTTTTCACAGTGGTCACGCCAATCTGCATTGCCACCAATAGTGCAAAAGAGTTCCCTTTCTCCACATCCTCACCAGCACTTGTTTGTTAATTTACTGATGATAGCCATTCTGACAGGTGTGAGAATAACAAAGGCCATATATGACAAATGCACTGCCAGCATCATATTAAATGGGCAAAAACTACAAGTGTTCCCCTTAAGATCAGGAACAAGACAGGGATGTCCACTTTTACCTCTCTTATTCAACAGAGTATTGGAAGTCCTAGCCACAGCCAAAAGACAAGAAGAAAAATAAAAGGCAGGCAAATTGGAAGGGGAGAAGTAAAATTATCTTTGTTTGTAGAAGACATGATACTATTCATAGAGAGCCTCAATGATTCTATGAAAAAACTACTAGAATGGATGATATAATTCATAAAATAGCAGGATACAAAATTAATATCCAGAAATAAGTTGCATTTTTAAGTGCCAATAACAAACTAGCAGAAAGGAAAATTAAGAAAACAATCCCATTCCCAACTGCTTCAAAAAGTATTAAATACCTAAGAATAAACCTAACCAAGGAAGTAAAAGATCCATAGTTAGAAAATTTTAAGACATTGAAGAAAGAAACCAGAGAAGATGCAAATAAGTAGAAGCATGTACCATGTGTACTGTGTTCCTGTACAAAAAGAATTAACATCATTGAAATGTCCATGTTACACAAAGCAATCTATAGATTCAACACAATTCCTATCCAGACTCCAATGTCAAATTTCACAGAACTAGAACAAATACTTCAAAAATTTATATGCAGCCACAAAATAACCCACATAGCAATGACAATCCTGAGAAAGAAGAGCAAAGTTAGAGGAATCAGGCTACCTAATACCAAACTATAAGACCATAGTAATCCAAACAGCATGAAAACAGATACACAGATCAATAAAACAGAATAGAGAGTCCAGAAATAAATTGACACCTTTATAGTCAATTGATATTCAACAGAGGAAACAAGCACATACAATGGGCTAAAGACAGTTTAATCAATAAATGGGGAAATTGGACAGATACACACAGAAAAATGAAACTAGACCACCTTCTTACACCACACACAAGAATAAATTCAAAATGAATCAGAGACTTAAATGTTAGACCAGAAACCATAAAAATCCTAGAAGAAAATATAGGAAGCAAAATCTCTGACCTTGCTCATAACAATATTTTATTGGGCATATCTCCCAGGAAAGAAAAATGAAAGAAAAAAAATAAACAAATGGTACCACATTAAACTAAAAAGTTTTTGCTCAGCAAAGGAAACGTCAAGAAAATAAAAGACAACCCACAGAATGAGAGAGCATATTTGCTGATACATATGATAAGAGATCAGTATCCGAAATTTGAAAAGAACTTATAAAACTCAACACCAAAACAACAAATAACCCAATTAAAAAATGGGCAAAGGACCTGAATAGACACTTCTCCAAAGAGGACATACAAATGGCTAGTGAAGATATGAAAAGATGTCATTAAAGATGTCAATTTTAGAGCAAAGTTGACCAGAATTCTCATATATTATTTCTTCTCCAACATACATAGACTCCTCTACAATCAACACCTCACATCAGACTGGTATATTTGTTACAAGTGATGAACTTACATAGACACATCCTGATGTACATTCTATGGGTTTTAATAGGTATATAATGACATGTTCATTCAGTGTTTGTTTGTTTTGTCTTAATAACCTGATAACTGTGTGATGGTGTGAAAGGTATTAGAATATTCCCCATAGTGAATTTGAAGAAATGACATTCAAAATATGATATTTTGATGCAATCTTAAAAATTAAATCCCTACAGATCATTCATTCACTCATTTAGAAAACTAGTTCTTGTTACCTTTATCCTCCATAGCAATTTAGCTGTTATGTTCTACAACTAACATACAGTAATCAACATTTGATAACACTGAGTTGGATAACTCACATTTGCACAATTGAGATAATAGATGAAAAAATATATAAGCATGAAAATGTTAAATAACATTCTCTGAGTAGAGTGTCTTCTATTCAAGTTAATTTTCTATTATATACTTATTATGAAAAAGTCATAAATAGCACCAAGGTGGGGTGGGGGAACCTAATAAAGTATTACTTACATAAAATCACATTATTAACTAGAGCAATAGATTTTATACTGAGGGCCTTTTTAAGTATATTTTATTGATTATGTTGTTACAGTAGTCCCAATTTTTCCCCTTTGCTCTCTTCTGCACAGTACTCCCCTTCCCTCCAGCAATCCCATCCGCCTTAGTTCATGTCCATGGGGCATGCATATAAGTTCTTTGGCTTTATCCTTTCGTATATTATTCTTAATTTTCCCTGTCTATTTTGTACCAATTACACTTCTTAATCCCTGCACTATTTCCCCATTTCTCCCCCTTCCCCTCCCAGGTTGTAATCCTCCAAATGATGCTGATACCTATGATTCTGATCCTATACTGGTTTGCTTAGCTTGATTTTGTTTTTATTTTTTAGATTCAGTTGTTGATAGCTGTGAGTTTGTTGTCATTTTAATGTTAATAATTTTGATCTTCTTTTTCTTAAGTAAGTCCCTTTAACATTTCATATAATAGCAGCTTGGTGATGATGAGCTCCTTTAGCTTTACATTGTTTGGGAAGCACTTTATCTGCCCTTCCATTCTAAATGATAGCTTTGTTGGATAGAGTAATCTTGAATGTAAGGCCTTGCTTTTCATCACCTTGAATACTTCTTGCCAGTCACTTCTTACTTGCAAAGTTTCTTTTGAGAAATCATCTGACAATCTTATAGGCACCCCTTTGTAGGTAACTCTGCTTTTCTCTTCCTGCTTTTAAGATTCTCTCTTTATCTTGATACTTTGGAATTTTAATTATGATGTGTCTTGGTGTGATCATTTTTGGATCTAGCTTGTTTTGGACTCTCTGTGCTTCCTGGACTTGTATGTCTATTTCCTTCACCAAATTTTGGAAGTTTTCCTTCATTATTTTCTCAAATGTTTTGAATTGCTCGCTCTTCCTCTTCTCCTTCAGTTACCCCTATAGTTAGTATGTTGGCACATATAAAGTTGCCTCAGAGGTTCCTAAGCATCTCCTCATTTTTTTTCGATTCTTGCCTCCTCATTATGCACTGGTTGACTGTTTTTTCTTCTTTATGTTCCAAATCGTTGATTTGAACCCCGGTTTTCTTCCCTTCACCACTGGTTTTATGTGGATTTTCTTTTGTTTCATTTAGCATAGCCTTCACTTTTTCCCTTATGTGTTTGCCATACTCAAGCATATCTGTCAAGCCTGTGAGCATTTTTATCACCGGTGTTTTGAATTCTGCATCTGTTAGATTGGTTATCTCTTCATCATTTAGTTCTCCCACTGGAACCTTGATCTGTTCCCTTTTTTGGGCCATACTTCTCTGTCTCCTCATCTTGACAGGCTCCTGTGCTTGTCTGTCTCTGTGTCTTAGGTAGAGCTGTTGCACTCATTTTGTTGTAATGGGAAGAGCCTTAGGTATTCATCATAGAGGGCAACCTATTTCACCATATTGTGGCGCTGTGTGTGGGGGAGGGGTCTGAAAGACAACAATGCCACTTTCTCAGCACTCGTCCCTTTTCCAGGCACTTTTCCCACTTTGTATGGGACTGGCACCTCTCTAGATGTTGCCCTGGCTGTCATCCCCAGAGTGGGAATGTCTACCAACATTCTAGGGCTGTGGAAGCCCTTTAAATGAGACTGTGCTGAGAGACCCACAGTTTCTTCCTCCTCCTCAACCCTCACTGGTTTGCACAGTCAGAATCAATGAGGCTTGATTTTCCCCGGGTCTGGGACCATGATCTGTGTTGTTTGGTCTGGCGCTTGGAGTGCTCCCCAGGTGTTCCTCCTGACTTTTTAAAAGGTGTGACTGTGCTTTCTGCCATCCTGCTGCTGCCACTGCTACTGCTGCCACCACACCATGTCCTCTCCATCCCGGCTCCGTCCCTCCTACCTGTCTTGATGAGTATTTCTTCTTTATTTCTTTGTTTGTTGGGCTTCCATGCAGCTTGTCTTTCTGGAAATTCTTGTTGTCTCTAGTTTTTGAGGTAGTTGTATTCCTTCTTAGTTGTGGAGGGAGACTTAGCATGTCTGTTTAGGTCTTAATCTTGGCCAGAAGTCATACTGAGGGCTTTTTGAGAAAGTAAATACAGTAATCATTCACCAGGAGGACTATCACCTAGCAGGAAAAAGTTTTCAGAGCTTTGTTTTTTTCTAGTGGAAAAAAACTTTTCCAATGAAGTGATAAGAATGCTTTGAACATATTACATGTAGCCACAGGGCCTCATTTTGTGTAGATACTATCAAATATTGCTGCATCTGGTGTATGAAATCATTCCACTGCAGAAAACTTTAATTCATTACGACCAAGACCCTTAAAGGGTCATATCTGTTAATCCTTCTGAATTATATATATTTGAACAATGTATTTACCCATATAATTTATGGTAATGAAATAATATTACATAAATTATAGTTACACTTAATAAGCAATTATCCTTCAAATTATGTTCTTATTATAATTAGAACAAGGGGCAACTGTGCCCTTCCGATATATCATCATATATTTGATTGATCCTAAAATAGGGACTATGTCCCTGATATGAACCACTAAAAGAAAAAAAAAAAAAAAAAAGGAAGAAAGAAAAAAAGAAAATGATATAATATGTCTGCAAAATAGAGGAAGGACATATAATCAGGTAAACCATAAAGACTGGTTAAAAATATATAATTGAGGATTATACATCAAAACTTGTTTTCTCGGGGGGTCCAAGATGGCAGAGGAGTAAGTGGAAGCTATACTAACCTCCTCCCAGGACCAGTCTGGATTTACAACTTAATTTTCGATAAATCATCTGGAATAACCAACCGAACACTAGCTGGAGAGAAGTCTTATAACCACGAAGAGACAGAAAAGGCCTCTACATCACAACATGAACAGTAGGAAATGCGGAGATGTGAAAGGGCTGGCTGGGCTCCCACAGGTGGCAGCTGAAGATATGAGAAACAGCTCAGCAGCTGGGCATTCACCCTGAGAAGGGCATGGTCTAAATCCTGAAGATGTTCTAAGGCAGCTGCAGGACAACATGAAATGTAATAATATCCGTATCATAGAAATTCCAGAAAGAGAAGAAGAAGAGCAAGGGATAAAAAACTTATTTGAAAAAATAATGACAGAAAGCTTCCATAACATGAAGAGAGAAAGAGTCACACAAGTCCAGGAAGCACAGATGGTCCCAATGAAGCTGAAAGCCAACAGGCCCACTTCAAGACACATCATAATTAAAATGGCAACATTCAAAGACAAAGAGAGAATCCTAAAAGCAACAAGAGAGAAACAACTAATAACATACAAGGGAGCTCCAATAAGGCTATCATCAGATTTCTCAGCAGAAACACTACAAGCCAGAAGGGAATGGCAAAAAATATTCAAAGCAATGAAAAACAAAGGCCTACAACCAAGAATACTCTACCCAGCAAGGCTCTCATTCAAAATGGAAGGTGAAATAAGGAGTTTCCAAGACAAAAGAAGGCTAAAAGAATACATCTGCACCAAACCAGCAATGCAAGAGATGCTAAAGGGTCTGCTTTAAGAAGATGAAGAAACAGAGAGAGACAGACAGGAACATGAGTACAAAGGAGGAAAATGACAATGAATAAGTACTTATCGGTAATAACCTTAAATGTAAATGGATTAAATGCTTCAATCAAAAAACACAGGGCAGCTGAATGGATTAGAAAGAATGACCCACATATATGCTGTCTACAAGAGACCCACCTTAGAAAAAAAGATCTACACAGACTGAAAATGAAGGGATGGAAACAAGTATTTCAAGCAAATGCACATGAAGAAAAAGCTGGGATAGCAATACTTATATCAGAAAAAACAGATTTCACAGCAAAGGACATAAAAAGAGACAAAGAAGGACATTTCATAATACTTAAGGAAAAAATCCATCAAGAAGATATAAGCCTTATAAATATATATGCACCCAACTTAGGAGCACCCAAATATATAAGGAAAATTTTGAAAGACTCCAAGAAAGATACAGACAGCAACACACTCATAGTAGGGGACTTTAACACCCCATTGTCAACAATGGACAGATCTTCAAAGCAAAGAAACACCAAACATATTGAGGCACTGAACAACACTCTAGATGAAATGGACTTAGTCGATATATATAGAAGTTTTCACCCCAAAGAAGCAAAATATACATTCTCTCAAGTGCACATGGAACATTTTCAAAGATAGACCACATGGTAGGACACAAAACAAGCCTCAACAAATTCAAGAAAATCAAAATTATATCAAGCTTCTTCTCAGATCACAATGCCTTAATATTAAAAATCAACCTCAAGGAAAAAACTCAAAAACATTCAAACTCATGGAGAATGAATAACATGCTATTAAATAATGAAAGGGTTAACAATGACATCAAGGAAGAAATTTAAAAGTTTCTGGAAACTAATGATAATGAACACACAACAACCCAAAACCTATGTGATACAGTGAAAGCAGTCCTGAGAGGAAGGTTCATAGCAATACAGGCCTACCTAAAAAAGCTAGAAAAATCTCTAATAAAAACTTTAACCCTACAGCTACAAGAACTAGAGGAAGAACAACAAGCAAAGCCCAGATCAAGTAGAAGGAAGGCAATCATCAAGATCAGAGCACAATTAAATGACATAGAGACTAAACTAACATTTCAAAAGATAAACATAAGTGGGAGCTGGTTCTTTGAAAAGATAAACAAAATTGACAAGTCTTTAACCAGGCTCATCAAGAAAAAAAGAGAGAGGACCCAAATAAATAAAATCAGAAACAAAAGAGGAGAAATGACAACCGATAACACAGAAATACAAAGAATTGTAAGAAATTATTACAAACAACTGTATGGTAAGAAATCTGACAACTTAGAGAAAATTGACAAATTTCTGGAAACATATAGTCTTCCAAAACTGAATCAAGAAGAAGCAGAAAGCCTGAATAGACCAATAACAGCTAGTGAAATTGAAGCAATAATCAAAAAACTCCCGGCACACCAAAGCCCTGGACCGGATGGCTTCACAGGTGAATTCCACAAAACATCTAGGAAAGAACTAACACCTATCCTCCTCAGACTATTCCAAAAGATCCAAGAAGAGGGAAGACTCCCAAACTGGTTCTATGAAGCCGGTATTATCATAATTCCAAAACCAGGCCAAGACACAACAAAGAAAGAAAACTACAGGCCAATATCGCTGATGAACATAGATGCTAAAATCCTCAACAAAATATTGGCAAAGCGGATCCAGCAACACATTAGGAATATCATACACTACGATGAAGTGGGATTCATCCCAGGGATGCAAGGATACTTTAATAATCACAAATTGATAAATGTAATATACCACATAAACAAAATGAAAGACAAAAACCACATGATCATATCAATGGATGCAGAAAAAACATTTGATAAAGTACAACATCCATTTATGATGAAAACTCTCAGCAAAATGGGAATAGATGAGCATACTTCAACATAATAAAGGCCATAAATGAGAAACCTAAATCCAACATCATACTCAATGGGCAAAAACTGAGAGCATTCCCCCTGAGGTCAGGAACAAGACAAGGATGTCCACTCTCTCTGCTCCTATTCAACATAGTCTTTGAAGTTCTAGCCACATCAATGAGACAAGAAAGAGAACTAAAAGGCATCCAGATTGGAAAAGAGGAAGTATAACTGTCATTATATGTAGATGGCATGATAGTATACATAGAAAACTCTATAGACTCCACAAAAAAACTACTCGAACTAATAAGTGAATTCAGCAAAATAGCAGGGTACAAAGTCAATATTCAGAAATCAAAGGCATTTCTGTACACCAACAATAAAATCTTAGAAATAGAAACTGAAAGAAAAATTCCATTTACCATAGCAAGAAGAAAAATAAAGTACCTAGGAATTAACTTAGCCAAGGAGGTAAAAGACTTGTAGTCAGAAAACTACATAATACTGAGGAAAAAAAATTAAGGAAGATACAAATAAATGGAAGCATATACCATGCTCATGGATGGGAAGAATCAACATCATTAAAATGTCCATACGACCCAAAATGATTTATAAATTCAATGCAATTCCTAATAAAATACCAATGGCATTTTTTACAGACCTAGAACAAATACTTCAGAAATTTATATGGAACTGAAAATGAGCCTGAATAGCCACAGCAACTTTGAGGAAGAAGAACACAGTAGGAGGAATCACAATACCTGATATCAAACTATACTACAAGGCCACGGTAATCAAAACAGTCTGGTACTTGCATAAGAACAGACATATAGATCAATGGAATAGAATAGAGAGCCCAGAAATAAACCCAGGTCTATATGGTCAACTAATATTTGACAAAGGGGGAAGGAACATAAAATGGAGTGAAAAGAGCCTCTTCAACAAATGGTGTTGGGAGAACTGGACAGGGACATACAAAAAAAAATGAAACTGGACCACCAACTTACACCATACACCAGAATAAACTCAAAAGGGATCAAAGACTTAAATGTAAGCCGTGACACCATAAAAGTCCTAGAGGAAAACATAGGCAGGAAAATTTCAGATATCCCACGTAGCAACATTTTCACTGATATGTCTCCTAAGGCAAGGGAAATAAAGGAAAGAATAAACAAATGGGACTACATCAAACTAAAAAGTTTCTGCTCAGCTAAAGAAAACATCAGCAAGATGAAGAGAAAACCAACCATATGGGAAAATCTATTTGCCAATGATATCTCAGACAAAGGATTGATCTCCAAAATATATAAAGAACTCATATGACTCAACACCAAGAAGACAGACAACCCAATTAAAAAATGGGCAAAGGACCTGAACAAACACTTCTCCAAAAAGGACATATGGAGGGTCCATAGACATATGAAAGAATGCTTAACATCACTAGTCATCAGAGAGATGCAAATAAAAACCACAATGAGATACCATCTCACACCAATCAGAATGGCCATCATCAAAAAATCAGCAAACAACGTGTGCTGGAGAGGATGCGGAGAAATGGGAACCCTGGTGCATTGCTGGTGGGAATGCAGACTGGTGCAGCCACTATGGAAAACAGTATGGAATTTCCTCAAAAAACTAAAAATGGAACTGCCTTTTGAACCAGCATTTTCATTGCTAGGATTTTACCTGAAAAATCCTGAAACACCAATTCAAAAGAACCTATGCACCCCGATGTTCATAGCAGCACTATTTACAATAGCGAAGTGCTGGATACAGCCTAAGTGCCTATCTTTAGATGAGTGGATCAAAAAACTGTGGTACATTTACACAACGGAGTACTATGTAGCAGAAAGAAAGAAGGAACTTTTACCATTTGCAACAACATGGATGGAACTAGAGAGAATTATGCTTAGCGAAATAAGCCAAGCAATGAAAGAAACATACCTTATGCTTTCACCTATTACAGGAAACTAATGAAAAACACATACAAATGAGCAAAATTGAACCAGAGGTATGTAAACAAGGAGTAGATTAACAGTAACAAGGGGGGAGGCGGGAGGGAGAGAAGGGTGTAAGAATGGGAAGGGTCTAGTCAAAGAACATGTATAAATGACCCATGGACATGGACGACTGAATGTGGGGGAAGGGCGGGACAGGGTGCAGGGAAGCAAGAGGGGGGAAAAGTAGGACAACTGTAATGGAAAAATAAACAAAAAAAATTTAGTGGGGGAGAAATGAAAATATGAATAATGGAAATGCCAGTTCAGTGAATATTGGAAGGACAAGGGTTTTTCTTCACATTGTATATTTTTCTCCCTATCTGATTCCTCCAGAGTTTGGCATTCTAAAGAAGTAAGTAATGACATAAGTTTCTTTGCATAAAACTAATAAGACCAGTTGTTAATAGAGGTGATTTTTTTTTTAGCAAGTCTTTGACTAGAATGTCATGACTAAAGGAGACATGCTTGGGCTCTGGTTCTAACCAAAAAGCCCTGAGGAACTAAAAATGACTTTCAAAGGTAATAAAAGTCCATGAGATAAAAGGCTGGTATCATGGTTGGTTGTGCAGTCCACAGCAATCTTTTCAGGGAAGGAATGAAGGTTGTTTTCCTGTGAGATGGCTAGAAGGGACCTTAAGGCACAATGTAAAACCAGAAGTAGTTGGAAAAGACAGGTGTATACAGGCAAGGTTGAATGCCCGGCATGTGGCTCAGCTTCTTTGCCCTGAAGGGCACACTGAAGGTCACCCTAAATGTTCCTTGCGTTAAGTTCCAGCAAAGCAGAACTAAAGATCATAAGTGATCATTTGTTGCTCTTGTTGTGTTTATGCAAATGAAGAGGATAAAATAAAAATGGACTTAATGCAGTCCCTTTAATGACAAGGAGGGTAATCTTAGGGAGAAAAATCATTATTCAAGGAAAATCACAATGATCAGTGGTAGACTATAAAGTAGTGCAGCTAACCATCTTTAAAGTTTTTTTTTCATTTAAAATATGTTTTCACTTGAAAGTTAGACTATGTCTGTGGTATCATCAAAGACATTTAATTTACAGGCAAGACGAATGTCAAATGCCTTGCAACTGGATGTCTTTCCAATAAGACTGTTTTACAGATTTAGAGACTTGTATGTGGGTTATGTTACATAAATTAACATGTGTTTTCTGTTCTCAAAGGGCATAAGCCTATGATCTCATTACCTGAATGATTGTCTGTACACATAAGCCTCACTTAATCCTCTCTGCAGCGCTGCCTCCTGAGACTCAATGGTTTGGCTGAACTAAGTGGTGGGTTGGTGAAGTATGGGGTGGTCTGTGGGCTTCACTTTAAAACTGGTTTCTCTTTTCTATCCTAATGGCTTGGACCGAAAGGGCCCAGAGGTCTGAGAGGGGGAAAACCTAAAATATTTCCCTCAGCCTAAATTAAGTATAATGGGTAAAAGGGTTTTGGACAGGTGAGATGTGGCTGGGACACCTTCCTCTGAAGAAGCCCCATTTTTTTCCCCCTAATGTGGGACATTGAAAAATTAATCCCTGCCTTTTGTCATCTGGTAGTTATGGATTGAATGATGTCTTTTAACCCTTTTGCCAAATCTGTTGCCCCCAGAATACAACAAGGATGCCATCCTGTTAAGCCAAGCATGCCATTGTCGGGGGACAGCCAACTGACCTTGAGTCTGCACAATCCTTCCCCATGTGGGAAGGCCACCCTCTCCTCCACATTCCCACTCTTATTAGGGATTTCTGGACCCAAGTGTAGATAGGACGATGACCATGTCCAGCTTGAAGCAGCTAGAGGAGCTTGAGACCTTGTCCTTTATAAAAGTATAAAGGGTTTTAATATCTGAGATGGAGGGATTTTTATTTTTTATTATTATTATTTTTTATTTTTATTATTAAAATAATTAATTAATCATTTAGTTATAAAAAAGAAGAAGAATATATGAAAGAGTGAAGTGGGAGAGCTTGTATATATGAACCATGGGCATGGATTTGGGGGGGATTTCTGGGGGAAGAGGGGTGCTAGGTGGAGGGTAGCAAAGGGGAAAAATTGGAACTATTGTAACAATATAATCAATAAAATATACTTTAAAAAAGTTGTTTTCTTCATTTTTTCTCAGGAACAATCCAGTTATTTTCCTTCCTTCCTTTCTGAAGCAATTTCACTCTGCAAAGTCACAGTTTGTATATTATCTATAATAATATTATAAATCATGTTGTCACTTATTCTAATTCTAATATATTTTTCTGAGACACAATTAGTAAAGCACCAGACTAAAAGAGATCGAAGTCAAATGTATGTGAAGATGTTGAAAGCTCTGGATACCACCACCACTGTCATCAGCAGCAGCATCAAGAACAGTATTTAGTTGGTTTATTGTTGAAGAACACTGCTAGCTTCCTATGTTTATATTTAATGACTTCAAATAGCTGGTGATTTTATTTAATCCTTAAATACCTGCTCTACAAACTATTCATTAGCATTATTATTATTATTAAATTCATGTCACTAGGGAAATTTACTGACCTACTCTTTCTCGCCCCAGGAAGTTAAAAAACAACTATTATTTTACACAGATAACTAAATAGAAAATACGTTGTCAGTCAAAACAACAGAAAAAAAAGATTGTTACTTAGGGGTTTAGTATAGCTTCCAGAACATTTTTGTAAATATATATCACATGTTAATTTCTATAATTTATTACTTTTTTATCATTAGATGTTGTTACTATTTTCTCATCACCTATGTATATCAGGTACTGTGAAAAAAACTTTGCACACATTGATGTAAATATTTCCCCCAAAATGAGAAAACTGAGCCTGAGAAAAATGAAGTAACCTACCCAAAGTCACAGAGCTACTAGTAAGCTACTGGTATTAGAACCTATGTTATTTGTTGCAAAAGTCAGGCTTTTCTCTGCTATATGTTTTACTGACCCCTAGGTCTCTACCCTCTCTAATTAAAACATTTTTAAATGTAGATGCTGTTTTCTTTTTGACAATAGAGATTTTGAGAGATTCCTGAACATTCTAATTTTATATGACTATTCCATATGCCCACAACCATTTACATTTAGAAGAATAAATAATTTTCTAAAAATAATTTATCTGTAGAAATACAAATTTAAAACATGGCAGGCACAATATGAAGAATATGAAGTCTTAAAATTACAAATAATTTCTCTGACAAAAAGCTACTTTGAAACCATTTATTGAAGAGGTTTTTCTTTTTTCATTGTATATTTTTGGATCCTTTATGAAAAACTAGTTGCTTATACCAAAGTCTGTCTAGAAAAATTCCAGCCATTGTTAAAATAATGAGAACAGTTTGTGTAACATCGATGTAATCTGGTAGCCAAGAAGAGTGGACTGGAATGCACATGTGTGAACACTAGCAATTTTATTGTACTAGTCAGTGGGGGTGGTAGACACCATTGAATGTGTACTCTGTTGCCATCGCATTCAAAATAACTGAGCGAGTAAAGCACTGAATCTGCATCAGATTCTATGTTGAGCTTGAACATTCATCCTCAAAATCTATTCAGATGATTCAGAAGGCTGCAGCTATGGGCAACTGGTGATTGGCAGCTTCATCACAACAATGTACCTGTTCATGCATCACGTCTCATGCAGTTTTTTGGTGAAACACCAAATAAAACAGGTGACTTAGCATCCCTACAGTACAGATTTGGTGCCCCGAGACTTCTGGCTTTTCCAAAACTAAAATAAATTTTGAATGGGAAGAGATTTCAGACCATTGATGATTTTCAGGAAAATGCAACCAGACAGCTGATGGCGATTGGGAGAACTGTGTGAGGTCCCAAGGTGCCTACTTTGAAGGGGACTGAGATGTTGTTGTCCTCTGTGCAATGTTTCCTATATCTTGTATCTTCTTCAATAAATGTCTCTATTTTTTACATTGCATGGCTGGGTATTTTCTGGACTAACCTCATATATGTATGGGCTCATTTCTGGGCTCTTAATTATGTTCCATCAATCTGTGCATCTATTTCTCTGATAATACCATGCTGTTCTTATAATTGTGGCTTTGTAATATAATTAAAGCGAGGCAGTGTGACACCTCCCACTTTCTTCTTTTTTTTTTTTCCTTCAGGATAGCTTTGGCTATCCATACAAATTTGAGAATTTTTTGTTTGTTTGTTTATTTGTTTGACAAACGGCATTGTAAAGAAATATAGATGGTCAACAGACACATGAAAAAAAAGCTCAACATTTTTAATCATTAGGAAAATGCAATTCAAATGACAATGAAATATCACTTCAATCCATTCAGAATGGCTGATATTAATAAGGCAAAAATAAGTATTGGAGAGGATGTGAAGAAAAGGGAACCCTTGTACACTGCTGATGAAGATGTAAATTAGTGCAGCCACTATGGAAAACAGTATGAATGTTCCTCAAAAAATTAAGAATAGAGCGACCATATAGTCCAGTAATCCCTCTTCTTGGTTCATATCGCAAACCTTTGAAAATACTTATGCTTAATGATACATGTTACTCTATGTTCATTGCAGCAATATTCGTAATTACCAAGACAAGAAAACAATCGAAGTGTCCTTTGATGGATGATGGATAATAAAGATGTGATACATATCTTTAATGGAATGCTACTTAGCCATAAAAAATAATAAAATATTGCCATTTGTGACAACATGGATAGATCTTGAGGGTATCATGCTAAGTTAAATAAGTTTGATGGAAAAAGACAATAACCATATGATTTCTTTAATATGTGGGATATAAAACAGAAAATAACTAAAAATCTAACAAAACAAACTCATGACAACAGCTTGGCAGTTACCAGAGAGAAAGGGGGATGAGGAGAGGATAAAAGGGTAAAAGGATGCAGATATATGGTGATGGATGTAGCCTAGACTATGGGTGGTGAGCACACAATGCAATATATAGGTAATGTATTATAGAACTGTACACCTGAAACATATAATGTAATTAACTAATGTTACCCTAATCAATTTAATTTTAAAAAAGAAAAGCTACTTTAAAATAAAATGTTTATTATTATATTAAAAATTATTAGGAATTTAGGTAAAAGAAGAGAACTTTCCTCTGCAAATAAAATTATCCTCCATCAGGACACATTATATAAACTTGATCATTTTAGAGTCAACATAAAACCTCAAAGAGTGAATTTAATTCATACAAATAATCAGTTTACCCTTAAGAAACAGGAGATTTACTAATGACCTAATCAGAACAGTTGGAACAAATGGCTTATTCTAATATATGTACCTCATGGAAATTTATCTAATACTTTAAAAAATCATTATGGTGTCTTTAAAAGAACAAATAAGTGAGACCAGCTAAAATGAGAGATTATGTATATTTAGTAAAAATATATGCAAATATATATAAATCTTTTCAAAAATTTCAAGCTTTCTCAATTTTGTACTTACTAAATCTTCACACTAATGTCCATGTTCAGGAGTCCTTTATCCTGTATTTAATTAATTTTATATAATAAAATTCTAAAGAATAAGATGCATATAAAAAGAGGTAAAGTAAATTATGCATGGTAGGGTAGTGGACCATTCATGAATAATAAGGTTTAATGATCAAAAGTCACACTGTAATTTTGGATATAACATATTACTTAATAAAATAGGCTCTATGTGTCCATATTTATTAGGGGGGGGGATGCCCTTTTAAAAAAACTAGACTGTCTGCCACTATTTCATTATAAAGATTTGATGCAAAATTATTTATATAAGAGGAGTCATCTTTGAACCATTTGTGAAATTCCCTAGTAATTCATTAACTTGTAGTCAAGAATTTCATTAACATTTAATTAAACAAAATGTGTTGGAACTAGGAAATATATAAATCTACTGTACTACTAAAAGTCCACATGCTAATGTTTAAGGATATTTTTTGAGATTATAAATCAAAAACTACTTGTTTTTAACATTAAATAAAAATAAGACTTTACAAAGGCAAAAATGTACTGAGAACATTCATGTACTTCAACACTAAAACATTAAGTCAGGAAACATGATTTAGTTAGATAAGATGTGGAGGAGACATTTGTGTTAATAAGTTTAAATCTGATTTATCATTCAAAATGATAAATCTGAATATTATGAGAGAACTATACTGAATGCTTATAATATCTTAATTTAGCAGCTAGCACACACACACACAAAAAATTGCTTACTTCAAAATATTTATAAATTTCAACTACCAATTCCAAATCATTCGTTTTTATCAGTGACAGCAAAATATTAGTGTTCGATCTCCTTTCTTTCTTTCTTTTTTTTTTTTTTTTTTGTTGTTGTTGTTGAAACAAGAATGCAAGGTAAAATCTGACTTCAAAAGAACTCATACTGTACTCATAAGTAATTTAAAATGGCTTAGTATAAATAAATATGTTCATTATTTGGGTTTTATTTGCTATTGCCTGAATTACAATATAAGATAATCACAGCCTGAAGATATTTTAAATAAGATTATGTTTAAGTATGTAATAAATAAAACATTTTATATATGTTTATATTTATAATTGGATAAAAGTAAAACTCTTATTTGAAGAAAAATATAGATAGAAATAAAAATGAAACAATCCAATGCCAATCATGATGTTTGAATGCACTTGCAATTCAAATGTGAAACTTTAAGAGAATTCTACCTCATTTTTTTTTTTTTAGAACAATGTGTGTTTGGCTTAAATATGCATCTGTAATTTGCTTTCTTATCTTTCATCTTGACTATTAGAGTGCAGATAGAATGGTTATATTCCCATCATATTTAATACATCAAGTGAAAACATTACATATAAATTATGAATAAAAAAGCTACTTACCTGCATGAAAATCTATTCCCACAGCAAATGAAGTTCCAGATATAGGCATCAAAGCATCCATTTTGTCACTTGGTTCTAGAGGTATTCCCCTGATTCCTTCATGAACAGAGTACATAAGAAATGACTCTATACCTAATTGGAAGCAAATTTAAAAAGTACAAATTGAATATTTAACATTAAAATCATTCATGAGCATTATTTTTAATGATCTTAATTTTTTTCATAAAAATATATTTCTTAACCCCCCTCCCATGTTTTGGGTTGTATATTATATTTCTTAAAAGCTAAAAGGTGAGTAGATTAGTTGTTCTCAAACTTGATTATACATCAGAATCTCCTGGAAGAATTGTTAAAACACATACTTGACCCCCATCCCAGGGGCCTGATCATCTGACTTTCTAAAAAGTACTGATGATACTATAGATCTTGGAACCATAAACACTAAGGTAAATAATACTTGAAAGCATACTGGACCTCACCACTGAAATTTACCCTCTTCTTATCTAAAGCCCAAGCATCTCTTTGCTTATGGAAGATAATAAATTTTGATTTTAGATAACTATATTAGTTATTTTTCTAAGAGGTAGACTTCTTAAATCCTTCTGAAAACTAAAAGCACACTAGGTGCTTAATTTTTGCTAACATTTTGCTTTTTCAGCATTAAAAGTATGTCTCAAAATAAGCACATAAGTATAAATTGACTACCAGAAGTCTGCACAATGATGTTTATGAATTTTTCTAATATGTCAGAAAATGTTTATTTATATCATATATACATATTTTCTTATTAAAACAAAAATGTTTAGGTTTAGATATATCTTCACCACTGTTTAACTGTGTGACTTGGGCAATCTAGTTAATCTTATGTGACTCAGTTTCCTCATCTGTAAAAATGGAAATAATAAACCTACTCCATAAGGTTATTATGAGGATTATGTGAATTAATATATTTAAGGTACTTAGAGTAATACCTGCCCATGAGTGCCATGTAAATAGATGATTTAAACTAAAGTATTAACATGCATATTTCTCACATAAGATTGAAACATTTTTAATACTAAAATTAAGTTACGATCACTGGATAAATAGATTATTCTATAACCATTGCTCTATGGGACTAGTCAAACTGGAGTCTATGAAATTAAAAGAGAAATAAAGAAAATATATTATAAAGTTCTCATTCTTCTGCAGTGCCTTTCCCCCTCAGTTAAGCAAACCTGATAATTCACATTTGCTTTGGTACTTTTCTCTTAAGTAGTTGAAAGAAGGTAAACATAACTTTTTAAATTTCAAATACATCCAAATTCAATTGTAATTGTAGTGAACCAACAACTGTCTTTTTTGTTGTTGTTGTTGTTTTTACGTCTTTTCAAATTGCAAGTAGTCTTTTTTGGATTTGGTTAAAGGTTTTATAATAAACTGTGGTTCCTGAAAATAACTACAAACTTAGACCGTTTTATAAGAACAGAGATACTTAAAATATTTTTAACACATTAAAAACCCTACATATGATACTAAGTAGTGTATCATTGTTCTAATAACAAGTGAGTATTTTTTTTCTAATTTTCTAATTTTTGTTTACTTTGTTTGCCTAATATTTGCATGAATGAAGTAAATGTATCAGAACTAAGATTTTTCAAAACCTTATACCTTGACATGACATGCGGTTCTTCTGGAGATAATATCCCATTGTACACATGCAAGTCCTTGTAGTTTCAGATGTTGGTAAACAAAGTTGAGAGCACCCACCATTATTTAGTCGGCAGGAATTGCTGCCTGTGTAGAAGGAAAACAAACAAAATTAATGAAATTTAAGAAAAATAAAAAGAATATCATTCACTGTTGATAATTTGAACAAATATTTACACTATTGTTATTTCTAAATGCAGCTTTTATATTGACTAATTTGAAGAAGCAGATTAGAGTCGAAGTATGCTCTTAGAAAACAGTAAATGTAGATCTAATATGCAAATACTGATTATAGACAACAATATTATAATCAATTTATAGTATTAATTTAACTCTGAAGACAATTCAGTGTTGCTAGACTAGATTTTAATTATTCCTACCACACACACACACACAAAGATAATTATGTGATGTGATAGAGGTGTTAGCTAAAGATATAATAGTAATCATATTGTAATACATAAATGCATCAAATCAACACACGTTTTGCACCTTAAACTTACACGGTGTTATATCTCAACTATATCTCAATAAAAATAAATTAAAAAATAAAGAAGTCATTAAAATTTTTTTAAGTAAAGGAAGATACATGATAAGATTTGTAGTTATAGAAAAGCAAAAGGAAATTGGTTTGTCATGAATACTGTCATAGATATTTATAGTATTTTAAGATCACACAAACCAGGAAATCCTTATATTTGACTTCTAATTTTTTTTCAACTCCACAGGTACTCCTTTTTTCATGACCACTTTAATCAAATATCTCAAAAAATGGTTATTAAATTATATTAATAATTCAACTCAAAGATTAAGCCACTAAATGAAAGAATATATGTAATTAATGTTTTGAAGCAAGGGAATAAATTTTGCCATTCCTAATAACATATTCTCCAAAAATGTGTTTAAAACACACCCCTAAGAACCATCTAATTAATTTATATATTAACTCTTTATTACTTTGTATTATCAATAACAAATATTAGTCAGGTAATCACAGGTAAGCATTCTATGAAGATGTCCCATTGATTTACTAGACCTAATGTGTTAAAGCTGGTGTGAAGTTAAGTAATTTGCAACCTTACATAGTAAGTTCATTGACTATTCAATTTTACAACATTTCTATTATTCTCAGACATACTATTCCATTTACTGGATGTTCAAGCTCTGATATGAAGTACAGTAAATCCAGGGAGAAATAAAAAGCATGATGAAAGCTATATATCAATAGCATTCCATGGAAAAACCAAAGTACCAATGCAATTAATTATTTCTGGTTTCCTGAAGTCAAGACAGTTGATGGGATTTAATTGTCAATCAATATCTATATGAGCTTTGTTATTTTTGAAGTATAAGATCCCCTCAACTTGTGAGATTTTTTAAATCAGAAGTTCTACGAAATTTCCTGTGTATTTTCTATAGAAGTCATTTATGTAGTACCACATACTAGGACTTGAGTTGGCCTGAACTTTTGAAATAAATACCTTTATTTTATATAAAATAAGATTAATTAATTTATTCTTTTTCCCAAGCTGATACAATACTAAGGTAAAATTTCAGATCTTTGATTGTTTTAATAATGATACAATAATATTTATATATTTATAATAATTCTATATTGACTATACATATTTGATTCTATAGAAAAACATGTGAATGTATAGTATGGTAACACAATGCCAATCTGTAAATATATACATTTTGGATATAGATTTATTTCAACTACAATTAAAGACTGAAAAGCTGGGAAGTGATTGACAAGTGATGCTTGCTTAACTATAAAATTTGAAGAAACACCAATGAAGAGAAAATACAGGAACTGGAGAAGTAAGCAGAAATAGATTAGAAAATAATGTAAATTAATGAAAACAGAGAAAATGAGGCATTATAGGACCTTAATAATATCAACATTACATGAAAAAATAGTTTATGGGACTGTGCCTTTTTAAACATAGTTGTACTAATAACAATATATATTGTATTATATTTATTTTTGATAAATTATAAAATTAATCTATGTTAACAATTATTTGTACGACAATACACATTTCATGTATCATTGTTTAGCCTCTAAGGGAAAATTGATAGTGAAGAAGAGAAAAGGTAAAAAGGCAATGAAATTAGTCATTATTTACAATAAGTATTTTTGTTTATTTAACATAGATTTGATATAGAAAAGCTATTAGAGGAAATGTTAAAAGTGACAATTTTGGTAGTAATTATCTAGCAAGTTAGAAATACTACCTTGGCTTAGTATTTTCTAATGTACTGATATTCAAACCTCATGCCTCAACTCTCTAGTGGAGTTACAAACTCACACTTGACTAATGAAAAGTCTCAGCACTCCAGTGATCTACGTCAAAAAGGATAAATGAAGTAGCTAATTGTACTTTGAAATGCAAAAAGTAGTAATGTTAACATCTTAAAGAGTCTTAAATTGCTCATATTTCATACTAATGAAGCTTTTAAGCTACTCACTGTAATTTGGTTAATGGGATTGTCTTTAATACAGATGCTTTTATCAGCATATTATTCAATTAAAAGTAGTATTTTCACTGCATTTTAAGCTTAGGCATATTATATCATTACTCTCTTACTGTTAGAGCTCCTTGTCAGTTTTGTGATACTGTTACAGGCATAGAATACCAAACTGTACCTATATAATCAAATCCTTAAAAAATGGAAGAAAATCTCATCACCATGAACAAAATCAGGCAAGAATAAAATACTAAAATTTTCCTCCAAGAAACTTTATTGAATCTTCATCTAGAAAAAATAGATGTATTATGTTAATTTAGAAATTCAAATGAATCATATGATTTTTCACATTTTTTAAAAGTGGATATAGATTTTTTTTTAAAGTCCTGTATGGAAATATAATCTCTCTCTCTCTCTCTCTCTCTCTCTCTCTCTCTCTCTCTCTCTTTCCCTCTGTCTCTATTTCTTTTGTATTTTCTAATGTGTGTTTTTAGCTATAATCTCATCAAGTATGGACTATGAACTAAAGTTTATCATAATACTATGTTTTTATATTTAATGAATATATTGTATTAAAATGCAAAAAAATCATGATATTTTATTTAGTTCCAGTGTTTTATTCCCAGTTAATAATCCATTTCCTATTACTTAAATGCCAGTAATATTTTTTTTTGCTACAGAAAATGTTCCATTATGGAATTACTAGTGAAAACTCTGCTGTTCATTAGTGTAGATAATGACCAAAATAAATGTTAGACTCCAAGTACAGATCTGTGCTAAAGAGTTTGGGTGTTGGTGTCTTCTCAACCATGAAAAGCACATAGTAATCACTTCAGATTGTTTCTTAAAGCAATTGTTTTCTCTTAAAAATTTTTTTAATAAAAAAGAAATATGTTTCCTGCTGCTCCTGTCAAAAAAGTATTTCGGACCCATTTTGTGTCCATGGTCTGTACAGGAAAAGCAACCATGAATCTGGTTTTCATTTATCTATGGATGTGCAGGTATGACTCTTAACTGGTGTCTCCAACAAACTCTGCCTACTTAATGTTTGTCACCTATCTTCAAAATTGGTGATCCCCTTGGTTCACTATTCTTTTCTCTTCTCTGCTTTGGTCTATATCCCCGCCTGCTTTAGATAGAAATTTTAAATTTTTGAAAAATTGTCCTAAGAATAAAGACATATGAAGCGAAAGATTCTCATGGCAGTGACTAATGTAAAAATATAAAATACAGAAATATATTTTTTCTAGGAAATGAGTTCTGCTAATGTATGGATCATGAAACAAAAACTAAGAAAGAACTAGCAGGTGTGAGGCTGTTCTGGCTGGCATATCTAATCAAATTGCCATTTGGGCAATGTGACGAGTCCACCTATGTAAACCATCTGCTAGTTCTCTCACTCCATTTCACTGCATACCATGTGGACAAGCAAAAACAAAAAGCAAAGTGCTTAAAGCCAAACAATGTAGTGCTCTTGGAAATGAAATCTTTATGTCGACATAGTCCATTTGAAACCACCTAGTTCATTGAGTTTCTAGGTTTAATTATACATTGCATATATTTTGCTGGGAATTTTTTCTTGTAATTTTTTAATAGAAAATTGAATAAGACTACTTTGAAGAGCTGACACATCACTATTTCTTGGGCAGCTTTGTTAATACATTGAAAGCTCATTATATACGTCATGTGAAAGCCATTTCTTCTATACTATTAAGCAGCTTTTGTCTTTTATCCCCTTTTATATTAGAAGCAAAAAATAGGAACCTTTGATTGTTGAATTGAGAAAATAACATGAAAAAATAGAACATTATATATTCAAAAGGTGGCACAAATTCTTATGGTGTGACTTACCTTGCTGTGCTTCTTTATCATACACTTTCATATGAACAACGCCAGAAGTCTTATTTCTTAGGACAGTTGGGTTTCTGCCATCTCTTTTGCTGCAGGTCCCCAGCTGAGCTAAGTTTTGGTCTGCCCACCATAGTTTCTTATCTATAAAAACAAAAACAATTTTTTTTATGGAAAAGATAATCATCTTATTAAATAATAATAAGGAGCTATTTAAACTATACTCCTTCTGAGGCCTTTTGTGATATTCTCAACCTGTGTATCTAAGGAAAAGTAAAATCACTTTTACTTTTAAAAATGCAAACCATAGTGACATTTTGTTGTTTAAATTTTCCTCCTCCATCCCCAGTTAGGAATTCTTGGTTAATTTTTCTTTTTCTTAAATAATACATGATATAAAAATTTTATTTCAAATCAATATGGACTACTTATTTTATTATTTTATCCTTAATTATGATAATAGTAGAATTGTACCATATTTGTAAATAAATGGCAAATTTCAACAAAATATATAAACAAGTACAAAAAAGATTGTTCTTTAACTTGTTTAAAGTATATAAGCTTTAAGCATTGGTACTTTTTATTACTGGATTCTTTACAGTTACAATAATTTTTTGGTTTTTTGTTTTTACAGTTTATGTCCCTTTCTCCAAAATTTTATTAATGCATAATGTTAAGTTGTATTAAGTGCTCATTTAGTAGCAGAGACTCTGCAATGTACATCAGGTAAAAAAAAAATCCTGACCCTCGTGATGTTAGCATTTTACTGAAAAATTACACATTTATTTTATATTATTTTATATTGTCATAGCAAAACCATGAGAAAATTATTGTCATTCTCTTTTTTAGACAAACAATATAATATTTATAGATACTAATTTTCTTAATTAAGTATTAAGAAATATTCTGAATATTCAAAATATTCTTAATGTAAATATTTTGTCATCCTTTCTCCAAAACATGTGTTCTTTCTAAGACTCCAGGCTAAGTGCATTAAAAACAAATTTAAGGTAATGCAATGATTTAAAATAAATATCTTTATTTTATAGGTTTTGGAATTTTTACAGTTTTCAACAAGAATCAAATGATAGTTGAGATCAACTCATTTCTACCTGGAAGTTAAAGTAAGGTTATTTATTTCTGAGATCAAAAGAATGTAGTCTTTACTTTCAACATACACTAATTCTCATTCAAATGCCAGGATATTTTGACTGAATCAAAGCATAGTTTCAGGTATGGCAAGAACAGTAATAATCGTCGGCGTCATCGGCAGCCGTCCGTCTCGAGAGACGATGGTGTAGCTTCTTAAGTGTCTATCTGCATCGTCGAGAATGGCTGTGCAGTCCGACTCGGGAGTGACAGTGTCTCCTCCCGTGTTGAATCGACATCTTGCGATGACGCTGGAGTGTCCTCTCCAGTGAAGCTGAAGCTACAGAGCCTGGGCAGGGTGATATGGAGGGTCTGCTGTTGCCCATGCAGCAGACCCCCCCTCTCTTCGCAGCTGAAGGGTCCAAGGGAAAGACGGAGTCAATACAGCTTGGCTTCAGGTGCGCCGCAGGAGTTGCCGGTGTTGACTACAACGTCAAACCGCCTTAGGGACTCCGGCTCCGGATTTTCTGTCGGGGTTTACTCCCTTAGCCTTTCCCCTGAAGAGGTATGCCGCAAGGCAGTGGAGGTTTTTTGGAATCAGAGTTTTCCTTCTCTGATGTGCCCTGACTGGAAGATCGAACCAGCGACACTTAGCTCGCAGGCTGACGCTCAATCCATTGAGCCAAACCAGCCAGGGGTCGGTAATGTAATAATGTAAACATCAATAATAACCATCCCTTACTGAATCTGATTTTGTGGAATGAACAATTCTAAATTAATTAATTTAATATTTGCAACAATTCTACAAGGTAAGTACTACTATCAAACCATTTTACAGTTAAGAACACTGACACAAAGAGAAAGTTAGTTTGGAGAAATAATAGTGGCCCCAAGTTATAGACAAAGTACTGATTTCAAAGTCTATCATGTTACTCTCTGCGGTAGTCTTCTCTCTCAACATACAGATATAGAATTTAATTAGATTAGCCAGACTGAGTAAACTTTTCATTTATGTTTTTATTTACATT
The DNA here is from genome assembly GCF_987537825.1 of Furipterus horrens. Classification (NCBI taxonomy): domain Eukaryota; kingdom Metazoa; phylum Chordata; class Mammalia; order Chiroptera; family Furipteridae; genus Furipterus; species Furipterus horrens. The sequence continues at coordinate 137,778,298 of NW_028327171.1, forward strand.
CAAATTTATATAAGAATAGGGAAATTCCCTGTAAAGAAAAAAACAGAAATTTTGAGCGTACAGACATTATCCAAAGGGGTAGAAAACAGGATACTGGACTAAACACATGGGTTTCTACTTCTATTCTTTACTATGCCACTATGAGAAAAATAGAAATATAAAAGATAAGAAAAGCATATATTAACTCATATAATAGACAAAAAAATAAGGGACATATAAAGAACATGTAAAAGATAATATGTGGGTAGAAATAGGAAAATGGAGAAATGGGCAGATAAAGTTGCAACATGGAAAAAAAAACTACAGAGGAGTGGAAGCCATCTTGCTCCACAGAACTTGGATGACCTTCATTTCAGGCTATAAATAACAGAGGAAAAATACAAAGAAAGATTCTGATAGTTATTGAGTGACATTTCTTTACATGTTATTCTCCCTACAACCACCATTTTCTCCACTCCCTGTTCTTGGACCAAAAATATGAGGACAGCATTTTCAAGTAACCAATCAGCAAAAAGAATAGAAAATGTGAACATACATGTGTGACATTTCAAACTGCAATGCTTAGTTTTTTTTTTAAGTTTTCAGACAGAAAAATGTAATTAACTTTGAAGAAAATACAGATGTCAGACGTCTCTTCAATGGTGTTAGAAACTGGTGAACAGTAGAGCAATACCTTAAACATCCTTAAGAGAAATTACAATCAAGCTAGACTTCTACACCAAACTATTAACTACCTGTATAGAGTATATATGGGGGATCACGAGGAATAAATATGTCACAAAGTTCATCACCTATGAACTCCTCAGAAGAAAGTGGAAGTTGAACTTGAGCAAAGCAAGAAGATAAGTTACAATAATGCATGGAATCTAAAAACCAGAAAATTAAACAAAGAAAGAGGGCAAAAGAGAGGCCCAGAATAAATTTTACGCATCTATCATATGGAAAAATCTATCCATGTTGGCTCACGAAACTGGAAAACTCTGGGAATAAGATTTCCAGAGGGAAATAAAAAGAATAAGAGAGAAAGTGATGAAAATAGAGATCAAAACATAGAGATTAAGAAAAAGGAAGAGAAAAAAGAAATAAATATAATCCTACCCTTTAATTCTAATCCAGTTTATAATCCTAATAAATGCCATTTATTTGTTTTCAATTTCTAAGTCAGTCTTTAAACAAAGCACAGAATACTCACTATAGTTGCAGTATAGGACATAAATGTTAAAAACATTAGCAATGTAAAAATAAAAGTGAAGTTGATCAGAAGTGAAGTTTTTACATGCAAAGCAGAATGAAAATATGGTTAAAAAGAAGAAAGACTATCCTTATGGTAAAAAAAATGAAGAGTCAATAAATTATTTGAAAACTAATAGGAAAGTAAATAGAGGATGAGCAACTTTGTTTAGTTTAAAAACTTTGAAAGGAGAATAGAGATAGTATAAATTACTTCATATCAAGATATTAATGCATGATATCTAAAGTTGATAAATAAAGAATTAGTTGCTTTTAAATATCATCTAGAATGTTTTACAGTAACCCTAGAAAAATAAATAATAGGCAGCTACATAAGAGATTTATCAGAAAAATGGGACTGGGGCTGGGAAGTTTGAATTAATGTTATTTATAATCACCAAGATACAGAAGCAGCCCAAGTATCCATCAGTAGATAAGTGGATAAAACAACTACGAGGCACTTACATAACATAATACTATTAGGCCATAAAAAATAAATTTTTACTCTGTGACAGTATGAATGGTCTTGGAGAACATTATGCTAAGTGAAATAAGGCAGTCTGAGAAAAACAAATACCATATGATTTTACTTATATATGAAATCTAATGAACTGAACTAACAATCAAAATACTGACAGACTCATAGATAGAGAGCAAGATGACAGCATAAGTAGCGGGAGGTTATGGGGGGAGGGACTGAGCAAAAAGGAAAAAGGACTCATGATCATGGACAACTGTGTGATGATTGTGGGACAGGGAGAGGAAGAAGGTGTGAGGGGAATAAATGGTAATGGAAAGATATAATGAAAATATTTTTAAAAGATATTGCTATTAATAATAGTCACAGTTCCTTTTGTATATTTGCTTTGTTACCATAAGTATATTATTTTAGAAATAAACTTTATAAAAATTGTGGACACAATCAAGAAATAATAAGAATTTATCTGAAGTATAGGGTTTGCAGTCTAATAGACTGACGTCTCTCTAACTCAAGGAAAAGGTCATGCTGGTTCTAAGTTTTGCAAGTAGCCCACATTGAAGCATGACACATTTCTGTGTATACCAAAGCATTTTACCACTGGGACATAGATAATTGAATGAAGCTATGAATTTGAATACAGTATTCCCTCACTTATCATGGGTATTACGTTCCAGACACCCACGTGAAGTAGGAAACTTACATTTATTCTACACTCTTAAACCTGTGTAACTTTAACAACATACATATACAGTACCACAAAATCCCGCGATATAGCAAAAATCCACAATAAATAATTAAACATAAAAATTTTAAAAATCCCGTGATACAGTGAGGCCACAATAAATGAACCGCGATATAGCAAGGGGCTACTATACTGAGAACCCAGGGATATCTTCTTTTGTACCACCTCAGAGTGTATCACTTAGGGAATGAGGATGATCTTTCCTTTCTTAGGCTGTAAGAACTAATGAGTCTTGAACAGCAACTACACAGCAACATTAGAGATAAAGAGAACAAGAGGTAAGTGATTTTCTAAGATAATATCTCTTTCTTCAAATTCTTATGTTTTAGTCAGATATAATTTACCTCGACCCTAGATCCCATTCACTTAAAACTGAACATGTTAAGAAGTATCTATGGCAAAATACTAATTTTATTTCTGTTTGCATTGTCTTTATTGCTACAGGAGATTGGGGAAAAAAAGAGAAAAATGCATCCCTCCTTAACCACTAGACTCATCATCCTAACCTACCAGTCATTCTCCTCCACTTCAATTCATCTGAAGAAGAATTATTTCTACAGAAATGCTAAAAATGCCAAGCACATGGGCAGTAGGGGCAGCCATACAACCCAATTCTGGATTAAGTGTGGGGGAAGGATGGGATCCTAAGGGTAGCACAAAACCACACCCTATCACATACAAAGACTCTGATGGTGACTAATTAGATTTGTATGGGACAGTACAGAGTCTTAAAATAAGCAGGAGGGGAGCCTGACACAAAGAACATGGCCTTGAGGACAATGACCAAATAATCTGGTGCCCATGAAGGCTATGATGATTTGGATAACAAGCATCTCAGCAGTGACCATGATAAAATTAATACTGCAGGTATCATGCAAAAAGATATTCAAGGTGGTTGCAGTTCTCTGAAAATATGTCTTCTTTCATCACATCTGTTTCTTGCTCAAGATCCTTCAAACTTCTTAATTATACACTGCCTCAAATTCAAAATACTCTATCAGGTTTTTAAATCATTTTATATACTTAATTGATTCTATGTACTAATACTGCCTTCTAACCTCTTTTTAGTATATGCACTTAGTCTACTCATCACATCATAATATTCATTTATTCAACTATATTGATCATCTATTATTTGAAAAGAACTAACTGAAATAATGAAAATATAATAGAAGACATGACAAATAAGATCTCCGCTTTTATAGATCTATGTTTTAGTGAGACAGATAAGAAATAAACAAATAGGAAAGAAATAACTGAGAGAAACAAGATGGCGAAGGAGTAAGTGGAAGCTACACTAACTTCCTCCCAGAACTAGTCTGGATTTACAACGTAATTTTGGAGAAATCATCTCGAATAACCAACCGAACACCAGCTGGAGAGAAGTCTTATAACCACGGAGAGACAAAAAAGGTTGCTACATCACAACGTGACCGGTAGGGAGTGCGGAGACACAGAAGGGCTGGCTGGGCTCACACGAGTGGCAGCTGAAGGGACTGAGAAACAGCTCAGCAGCCGGGGATTCCCCCTGAGAAGGGCAGGGTCTAAACCACCAGTCAAGCTTCCCAGCCTACAGCAACAGAGTGGAAAGTAAAATAGTATCCAGCTGAGAAAAGCGAAAAGCCACAGGGTTTCTTGCTAGCCGGAGAGAAACAGCTGGAGAAAAAGAGCTCTTAAGCGGATCACATACAAAAATATTTTGGCCCCCACTTACCCTGGGCACAAGCAGAGGGAAGGCAGAGTGGACTGGAGATGCTTGGGGAGAGTTTGGTGTGGTGGCTTTGAGGGGAGAGCTGGGGAAGCGGCTGACTGCATCCCAGTGCTGACTCATCCCCACACTGCAGGCAGACCATTCCCGGCCAAGTGGCGTCAGCCTGAGGGGAAGCAAAGGCCCTGCCTACAGGAATTAAGCTGCCACACCCACAGTCCTTAAGCCTGACAGCTAATCACAGATTCAATAGATTAACAACTAAAGAAGCCAGACAAAGGCAGTAGATCCCTGGAAGTCTCCAACAGGCTGCCTAGGCCCAGACTGGTACAGGATCTGACGCCACCAGGGGCAGATCCAGGAAGTGCAGATCATTCTAAGAAGCACCAACAAACAATAGGAGTCCTAAAAATGGGGAGACAGAGAAACAACACCCCATCGAAAGGAAAGGTAGAGTCCCCAGAAAGAGTGCTAAATGAAATAGAGGGGAGCCAACTATCAGATATGGAATTGAAAGCATGTATTATGGAGAAGCTCAATGAGCTCAGCGGAAACTACAATGAACTCCAGAAAAACTACAGTGAACTCCAGAAGAACTATAAGGAAGTTACTGAGAATTATACCAGCATCAAAAAGGACATGGAAGCTATCAATAAGAGCCAGGAGGAAATGAAGAATACGATCTCTGAATTGAAGAACACAGTAGAAGGAATTAAAAACAGGCTGGAGGAAGCAGAAAATCGGATCAGCGAGCTGGAGGACAACGTAGACAAAAACTCACAGACAGTGCAACAAAATGAAAAAAGGCTGAACAAGACTGAAGAGGCTCTAAGACAGCTGCAGGACAACATGAAACGTAATAATATCTGTATCATAGGAATTCCAGAAGGAGAAGAAGAAGAGCAAAGGATAGAAAACCTCTTTGAAAAACTAATGACAGAAAACTTCCCTAACATGAAGAGAGAAAGAATCGTGCAAGTCCAGGAAGCACAGAGGGTCCCAATGAAGATGAACCCCAACAGGCCCATTTCAAGACACATCATAATTAAAATGGCAACATTCAAAGACAAAGAGAGAATCCTAAAAGCAGCAAGAGAGAAACAACTAATAACATACAAGGGAGCTCCAATAAGGCTATCATCAGATTTCTCAGCAGAAACACTACAAGCCAGAAGGGAATGGCAAAATATATTCCAGGTAATGAAAAACAAAGGCCTAAAACCAAGAATACTCTACCCAGCAAGGCTCTCATTCAAAATGGAAGGTGAAATAAGGAGTTTCCAAGACAAAAGAAGGTTAAAAGAATACATCTCCACCAAACCAGTATTGCAAGAGATGCTAAAGGGTCTGCTTTAAGAAGATGAAGAAACAGAGAGAGACAGAGAGGAACACGAGTACAAAGGGGGAAAATGACAATGAATAAGTACTGAAAGAAAGAAGGAACTTCTACCATTTGCAACAACATGACTGGAACTAGAGAGAATTATGCTTAGCGAAATAAGCCAGGCAACAAAAGAAAATTACCTTATGCTATCATCTGTTACAGGAAACTAATGAACAACACCAATAAATGAGCAAAATTGAACCAGAGGTATGTAAACGAGGAATAAACCAACAGTAACAAAGGGGGAGATGGGAGGGAGAGAAGCGGTAAGAAGGGGAAGGGTCTAGTCAAAGAACATGTATAAATGACCCATGGACATGGACAACTGGGTGGGAACTGAATGTGGGAGAAGGGAGGGACAGGGTGCAGAGAAGCAAGAGGGGGGGAAAAGTGAGACAACTGTAATGGAAAAACAAACAAACAGAAAAATTTTTAGTGGGGGGAAAAAAGAAAAATATAAAGAATAGAAATGCAAGTTCAGTGAATATTAGAAGGACAAGGTTTTCCCTTCACACTGTATATATTTTCTCCCTATCTGATTTCTCCGGAATTTGGCATTCTAAAGAAGTAAGTAATGACCTAAGTTTCTTTGCATAAAACTAATAAGACCATTTGTTAATAACGATTTTTTTGACTAAGACTTTGACTAGAATGTCATGCCTAAAGGAGACATGCTTGGGCTTTGGTTGTTACCAAAAAGCCCTGAGCAACTGGGACTGACTTTCAAAGGTAATAAAAGTCCACGAGATAAAAGGCCTGGTACCTTGGATCGATGAGCGGTCCATAGCAATCTTTCCAGGGAAGGAACGAAGGTTGTTTTCCTGTGAGATGGCTAGAAGGGACCTTAAGGCACAATGGAAAACCAGGAGGACCTGGAAAAGACAGGTGTTTACAGGCAAGGCTGAATGCCAGGTATGTGGCTCAGCTTCTGTGCCCTGAAGGGCACACTGAAGGTCACCCTAAATGTTCCTTGTGTAAGTTCGAGCAAAGCAGAACTAAAGATCATAAGTGATCATTTGCTGCTCTTGTTGTGTTTATGCAAATGAACAGGATAAATTAAAAATGGACTTAATGCAGTCCCTTTAATGACAAGGAGGGTATCTTAGGGAGAAAAATCAAGATTCAAGGAAGATCACAATGCCCAGTGGTAGACTATAAAGTAGTGCAGCTAACCGTCTTTAAAGTTTCTTTTCATTTAAAATTTGTTTTCATTTGAAAGTTAAACTATGTCTGTGGCATTATCAAAGATGTTTAATTTACAGGCAAGAAGAATGTCAAATGCCTTGCAACTGGATGTCTTTCTGATAAGACAGTCCTACAGATCTATAAACTTGTGTGTGGGTTATGTTACATAAATTAACATGTGTTTTCTGTTTTCAAAGGGCATAAGCCTACGATCTCATTACCTGAGTGATTGTCTGTACGTATAGGCCTCACTTAATCCTGTCTGCATTGCTGCCTCCTGAGACTCAATGGTTTGGCTGAACTAAGTGGCTTGGTTGGTGAAGAACGGGGTGGTCTGTGGGCTTCGCTTTAAAACTGGTTTCTCTTTTCTATCCTAATGGCTCGGACAGAAAGAGCCCAGAGGCCTGAGAGGGGGGAAACCTAAAATATTTCCCTCAGTCCAAACTAAGTATAATGGGCAAAAGGGTTTTGGACAGGTGAGATGTACCTGGCATACCTTCCTCCGAAGAAGCCCTTCTTTTCCCTAATGTGGGACATTGAAAAATTAATCCCTGTCTTTTGTCATCTAGTGGTTACGGATTGAACGATGTCCTTTAACCTGTTGCCCCCAGAATACAACAAGGATGCCAGCCTGTTAAACCAAGCATGCCGTTGTCCAGAGACAGCCAACCAACCTGGAGTCTACACAGTCCTTCCCCTTGTAGGAAGGCCACCCTCCCCTCCACATCCCCACTCTTATTAGGGACTTCTTGACCCAAGGGTTGGTAGGACGACGACCATGTCCAGCTTGAAGCAGCTAGAGGAGCTCGAGACCTTCGTCCATTGTCCTTTATAAGATTGTAAAGGGTCTTAAGTCTGAGAGGGAGGGATTGTTATTTTTTATTGTTAAAATATTTAACTAATTAATTAATTATTTTTTTAAAAAAGAAGAAGAATATATGAAAGGGTGAGCCATGGGCATGGACTTGGGGAGGGGATTGTCGGGGAAGTGGGGTGCTGGGCGGAGGGGAGCAAAGGGGAAAAAATTGGAACTATTGTAACAATATAATCAATAAAATATACTTTAAAAAAAGGGGAAAAAAAGAAAAGAAATAACTGAAATTCCTAAAAATGAACAGTAAAAAAACAAATTACCATTTTGAAAATGACCAAAAGACTTGATTAAACATTTCTCCAAAGAAGAGATATAAACAGTGAAAAGATATATGAAAAGATAATTATCACTAATGTCAGGGAAATGCAAATAAAACAACAATGAGATATCACTTCACACCTGGCAGGATGAAAATCATCACCTCCCCACGCCCCCCGCCAAAAGAAAAAGCTAAAATGTTGGAAAGGATGTGGAGAAATTTGTTTTTTCTACAGTTGCTGGAATGTGAAATAGCACTGCCACTACATAAACCAGGATTATTCAAAAAAATTAAAAATAGAACTACCATATGACCTAGAATACAAAAAAAACTTAAGTCAGAATTTTCAAGAGGTACTAACATTCTGATATTCACTATAGCACTATTCATAATAATACAGTTATGGAAACACCATAAGTATCCATCAAAGGATGAGTCGTCGTCGTCGTCGGCAGCCGTCCGTCTCGAGAGATGATGGTGTAGCTTCTTAAGAGTCTATCTGCACCGCCGAGAATGGCTGTGCAGTCCGACTCGGGAGTGACACGGTATCTGTCTCCTCACGTGTTGAATCGACATCTTGCGATGACGCTGGAGTGTCCTCTCCAGTGAAGCTGAAGCTACAGAGCCTGGGCAGGGTGATATGGAGGGTCTGCTGTTGCCCATGCAGCAGACCCCCCCTCTCTTCGCAGCTGAAGGGTCCAAGGGAAAGACGGAGTCAATACAGCTTGGCTTCAGATATATATATATCTCCAGGAGGTATTGTACCATATAATATGAAAAATAGAGACATTTATTGAAGAAAATAAAAGACACAAAAAACATAATACATAGGAAAATGACACCTCAGTTCCCTTCAAAGTAGGCAACCTGGGACGTCACACAGTTCTTCAAATCATGATCAGCTGCCTCATAATATTTTCCTGAATCTCATCGATGGTCTGAAATTGCTTCCCTTTCAAAGTTGATTTTAGTTTTCAGAAAAGCCAGAAGTCACAGGGCACCATATTTGGGCTGTAGAGGGGCTGAGTCACCTGGGTAATTTTTGCCAAAAAACTCTGCACAAGATGTGATGCATGACAGGCTCATTTTTGTGATGAAGCTGACAATCACCAGGTGTCCATAGCTGCAGCCTTCTGGTTATCCAAATAATAGTTTCCAACGAAGAATGTTCAAGCTTAACACAAAATTTGATGCAGATTCATTGCTCAGTCATTTTAAATGAGATGGCCACACAGTAAATATGCTCATTTAATGGTCTCTGCTGACTAGTACAGTGAAGTCGTCATTGTTCACATATGCACATTTCAGTCCACTCTCTTTGGTTGCCAGGTTACATCAATGCAGCACAAGTTGTTCTTGTTAACAATGGCTGGAATTTTCCTGCACATACTACACACACACACACACACACACATACACACATACACAATGGACTATTATTCAGCCTTCTAAAAGAAAGAAATAGCCCTGATAGCCCTGATTGGTGTGGCTCAGTAGATTCAGCACCAGCGCTGACAGGCCTGTGAACAAAAGGGTTGCTGTTTTGATTCCCAGTCAGGACACATGCCTGGGTTGCAGGCCAGGTTCCCTGTTGGGGGTGCATGAGAGGTAGCCACACATTGATGTCTCTCTCCCTTTATTTCTCCCTCCCATACCATCTCTCTAATAATAAATAAACAAAACATTTTTTTAAGGAAATAATCTGGTGGGGATATTGAGAATGGGGGAAGCTATACATATGTGGAGATAAAATGCATATAGGAAATCTCTGTATTTTCCTCACAATGTTGCTATGAAACATAACTGCTCTAACAAAACAAAGTCTTAAAAAAAGCAGACTGGGAAAATTTCACAATATGCAAAAACATGAATGAAATTTCAGACACTATGCGAGGTAAAATTAGCCAGTCACAGAAGGACAAATACTACCTGATTTTACTTATATGAGGAATCTAAAATAGTCAAATGCATCAAAACAAGGAGTAGAAGAAGGGCGGTTGCCAGGAGCTGGGGAGGGGGAAATGAGGAATTGCTGTTTAACAGGCATAAAGTTTCAGTTATACTTAATGAAGAAGTTAACAATACCATATTGTACACACAAAAACTTGTAAAACTTGGTAAGAAGATATGTCTCATCTGAAGTATTCTTACCACCATAATAAATAAGATATAACTGATATGAAGAAAATACACAATTCCATTTTTTATTTTCTTGGTTTCCTTACCTTTGTCTACTACTATACTCAGCCATCATTGCACAAGTTTAAGGTTAGTGAAATATTTCAGACTAGCATATCTCATCTTGACCCTTCCTTCTCAATGGTTCTATGGCCTCTACAGATAGAATCATATGGCTTTATATTATTACTTTTTCTTTATTTTTCATCTGTACTAATTTTGACTCCTTATCCAGAGATGAAAGCTCATGAGAACAGGATCCTGTTTTGTTCTTTGTATTCTACAAAATGCTTTGCATTCTTTTAAACTGGGCATGATGTAGAAAGTCCCTAAATACTTGTAAAATGATTGGGAAAGTAAATACGCTAAAAAATATCTTCCGTGATAATTAATAATTTCAAAAATATTTCAATAAAACCATCTCTCCTTTTCCTTATAGATATCTTTTAAAAATACCTCTTTTAAATATTATCCTTTAAAGACTATCTCATATAGAAGATGTTGCCTTCGATAGTGTAATTATTATTTAGTTTCACATATGTTGTTCTCTTTTTCCCCCTCACATCGTTATTAACATGAATACACTAGAATTTTCAGAAATTATCAGAAATCAAAAGCTGCTTGCTTAAGCTTCATGCAAGTAATTATGAATAACTGTAGTTCACTGTTATGGTCTGAATTTAGTCCCCCAAAATTTATAAGTTGAAGTTCTAACTCAGTATTTTGGGCTGTGATAATATTTAAAGATAGGGCCTTTAATAAGGTAATTAAGTTAAAATGAAATAATTAGAGTGGGTCCTAATCCAGTATGACTGGTGTCCTAATAAGAGGAGGAAATGAGGACACAGAAACCCAGAGTGAATACCCAGGAAGAAGAGAGCCATTACAAGAGGCCTCAGAATCAATAAAAAATGCCCACACCTTGATCTTAGACTTTAAACCTACAGAAAAATGATAAAATATATTTCTGTTAAGTCACCCAGTCTGTGGGACTTTGTTATGGCAGCCTTAGCAAATCAATACATTTCCTAATAGAAAAATCAAAGGATCTGATAAAATATGAAAAAATAAATAACACAAATAACATAACTATAAGTTGATTCTACCTTAGTCTCCAAAATCTTAACTCTAAGAGAGAAATTAAATTTACTGAAACCTAGTGAGATCCAGGGCCTTTGCTAGGCTCACTTGGTATTACTTGAATTTCAATGCTCTTTCCACTTCATTGCCTTGTGCATATAACAGTATCCCACTGAACCTAACAGCACTATACATTGCAATGTAAACATTACTTGATAAGTATAAATTGAATTAAAGTGTTATCCTAGATTGAAGACAGCTGCAATATATATTTCTGTAAATGTATTTTACAATTTGTAATTATAGTTTTAATAATGCTTTATTTCTGAAAATATATCATCAAAATTAATAATTTACTTCTGAAATATGTATTTTTAGTGAATATTAGTACAGTTGTTGCGATTCATTTTTAAAGTTGGACTTTTTGCAAACACTAGCTTTTTATTTTTTAAATGGAAACTATAATAAAATTCTAAGTTACATTTGAATTTTAGATAAATAAAAAATGACTTTTTAGGACACAATTATACAAAAATATTGTTTATTTAAAATTCAAGTTAAAATGGGAGTCCTGTATTTTAGTTGGCAATTCTATTATTTATACTCTCTTCTAAAACCCCAAGACTTACAAGAAAGCAATGAAAAAGTCATAAATCTACAAAGAGAAAAAAAATAGAAGAGGAGGCTGTGGCAATAAAAAATAGATTGATAGAGACTCTGATAGGGCACCCATCTGCGGGCTTTGTTGGGGGAGGGTTTAGAAAAGGAACAGACAGAAAGCTGTCTCCCCAGCTCTTACCCTGATACCAGACAATTTAGTTCTTCCCTGTAAGTCCCTGGTGCCCTTCAAGCTGCTGCTCCAAGGCTAAAGTTCAAAGGGAATGAGCCCAAGTAAGTTCATATGGGCCCTTAAAGAGGAATGAATTGCTTGTGACTCCAGATGCCCTCTGTCTCACAGCCACAATCCCCACTGGTTTTCAGAGCCAGAAGTTATGAGGACTTCTCCTCCTGGCACAATCCTGAGCTGGGGGCCTGGTGTGGGACTGGGATCCCTCTCTCCTCAGGGAGGAGGTCCCTAGTTTTAGTTGAGATGTCCCTCCTGATTTTTAACAACCACACGTGGGTGTGGGTCCAGTTTGTTACAAGTCCCTGCTCCTCCTCTCAGTCTCTATTAGGCTTCTTATTTAACTCCCTAGTTGTAGGACTTCCATTCAGCTAAGCCTCAGGTGGTTCTGAATGATAGTTGTTCTGTAGTTGTAAATTTGTTGTGGTTGTGGGGGGATGTGAGTACCATGTTTCCCTACTCTGCCATCTTGACCTGAAGTCCAATATCCTCAGATTTATAATGGACATCACATTCTTGAAACAAGGGCTAGAGATTTTTTTTTTTAAATAGTGATGTCATGCCACAAACCAAAACAATCAGAGTGACTACAAGGTGTTTTTTAAAGGTCTCCCAGATGATTCTGATGTTTGTCTCAGGTGGACACTCACTAGACCAGCCAGTATCAGCATCACCTCAGAACTTGTTGGACATGCACATTCTCAGGACCCTCTGGGAACTACTGAATCTTACACTCTAGGATGTGGCCCAGAAATCTGTCTTAACAAATCCTTCAGCTGATTCTAATTCATGCTCAAATTTGAGACCCATTAATGTAAATTATCACTTAATCTCTTTGTGTACTTATGTATGGTATTCATGCCCTCGGTGTGTTATTTTCAGTGTCAGTCATGGTGTGGTCATCTTCTCAAGAGAGTAAATCCTCTATCTTTGACCAGGCTTGAAAAGAGCCACTTTCTTGGCTATGTAAACTGGGTTCTAACTGCTTCTAATTAGTCTAAACTAATCCTCTTACTTTTAGTTGCATTTATCTATTTTAGAAGTCATGAACTGTCTGATTTCTGATTTCTTCTGAATTTCTGAAGTGAAAATTAACTTGTACCTTGCCTCATCCCATTGCAGGTCTTGATTTTTATTTTACTATTAAGTTAGTCAACAGACTAATACCTATAACAGGAGGGGGGGTTGGACCTAGGTGAAAAAGGTGAAGGGATTAAGCAAAGAAAAAAAAAAAGAATACTCATGGACACTGACAACAGTATGTTGATTGCCAGTGGGAAGAGGATTGGGGGGAGTAGAAGAAGGGAAAGGGGGTTAAATGGTGATAGAAGGACACAATACAGTATACAGGTGATGTGTTGTAGAGTTGTATACCTGTGACCTATATAATGTTACCTCAAGAAATTCAATTAGAACTATAAAAATAATTAAATGATAAAATAAAGTAATGAAACCAAAAATTGAGTTCATAAAAATTAAAATTTTTTAAGCTGGAATACAAATTTTGATAGTAAGTTGACCAATCAAAAAATCTTCAAGGAAATAAAAAAGAAAAGAAGAAAAATGATAAACAGAAAATGAGTTACATGAGTTCAGAAAGAGATCCTTGAGAAACAAGAGAAAAAAATATTTTAAAAAATTCACATCATTTTCCAGAATTGAAGAATATCAGTTATTTTCAAATTAAAAGAGCCAAAGAAGTTCCCAGAAAAACAGATGAAAGAGAAACACGTTATTTTGAAATGCCAAAATAATAGAAACAAATAAAATATTCTATAAATTTCTAGAGAAAAATTAGTTATTAATCAAAGAATATAATAGCAGAATAGAATTGGACTTCTCAGATATAGCATTAAATTTGAGAAGACAAGCATACCTTGGAAGATCTGATACAAATTATTTCCAATCTTGATTTTTATTTTTAACTGCTAATGGTCTGAATGCATGTGCCCTACCCCCAATTCATATGCTGAAACTCTAATCCCTAGTGAGATAGTATTGATAGCTGAGACATTTGGAGGGAGTTAGGACATGAGGGGAGAGCCCCCTGATGAGACTACCATGTCCTTACAGAGAGAAGAGAGCTAGTCCAGTCTCTTTCTCTGCTCTCTACCATGTAAGGATACAACAAGAGTATGCCACTTGCAAACCAAAAAGCGGGCACTCCCTAGACATTAGATCTACAGGCACCTTGATCTGGGACTTCACAGCCTCCAGAACTGTGAGAAACTGAGAAATAAACCTTTGTTTAAGTAATCAAGTCTATGGTAATTTGTTACAGCAGTGCAAGCAGGCTAAGACAGCAACCAACCAAGTGTCAAGAGTGGAATAAAAGCATTTCAGATGTTGTCCTGATAAATTACCTCATGAGCACCCTTTCTCAGAAAGCTGGAGATACCTCACCAAAACAAGTACAGAGGAAAGTGTATAGAGGATCTAGGAAACAGAAAAGATAGACAAAAAGGCCCAACAATGTAATGGTGAATAGAGATCCAAGGATGACAGCAGCAAATCTAGAATGCAAACTGAAGCAGGAAGTCAGAGAATTTCAGGAAAAATCTATGTTGGGAAGAGAGCTCTGTGTTTTCAGCTCCCATACTATTAAATCAATAAACAATATCTACAATGTTAAAAAATGTATCTATAAACATGGCAATGAGCATGAGAAGAAATAGCCAAAAGGGCAGAGATTTTTGTCTACTGCCTGAGAATTTGAAGAGAAGGAATGGTAGAGTATTCTTACTTGTAACTTCAATAACTACATTATCATCCTAATAGCTCAGAAATCTCTATTTTATGGTAAGCTATTATCTTAATCTTCAGTCCATGTATCCAACTGCATAATAGGTATTCCTACCTGAATATAACAAAGTCACCACAAACTTTACATCAAATAACAAATCTTCTGACCTTGATCTTGGACTTCCAATCTCCTGAATGAGGAGAAATAAATATTTGCTTTTTAAGCCACCCAGTCTATGGTATTTTTGTTATAGCAACCTGAACCAACTAAGACAATTTCTCATAGTGAATGGTTCCCACTCAGTCATCAGAAGTACAAACCAGACAGTCATCTTTCCCCCTCACCTTGCCTCCATGGCCTCTCCCAGGTACCTCATTATTCTAAGCAAGTCCTCTTAATCCTTCACCCTTATTATCCCACCAGAGGAATGTTTCATTTCCTCTCCATTCCCACTGAAACTGCTTAGCTCAGTGCCTCATCAATTTTCATCCTCCAGTCACTGCTCAGGAAATACTAGATTGCTCTTTCCAAAATGTAAATCAAAGCATGCCACTCTACTGCTTAAAACACTCACATGGCTTCCCTGTCAAACCCCTTAGCATGACACAAAGATCACCCATGATTTGATGCCTACTTAGCTTCACATCACCTAATCTGCAACTGCTTCCAGTGCTCCTTGTTCCAGGAATATTGAATTGCAGTCAATTCTCAATTTCCAGGGATAGATTAACCATGTTTCAGAAAAGACATGAATGAAAATAACCAAAAGAAAAATAATTAAAACTATCATGAATATGAGAAATAGCTACACATCTGAATAACTCTATTATTTGTAATTATATAGAAGCCATTACATATTTACACTGTACCTACTGCAAATCAGAAACACCCTTCCACCTGGGCAATCAGCCATCTGTCAACCTGTCAGCTACTCTTCTGATGCAGGGACAGCTCTGCAGTTTGTTTGAAGCACTGTGCAAAAATATTTCTTAGGTCAGTTACTAAACTAGAAGTCTTTTTGCTCTTCCTTCTCCCAATAATTGTTACCATTTTTATTTTTTCTTAAACAGAGATTTGGAGAAGGACAGTGAAGGTAGGATGGAAAGCACTGAAATACAACCTCAAGAATTTTGCTGAGGAGCCTTTGTGACCTTGAACTGATTGATATGGTCCTAAATTCTTTCCATTCATTGTTATATTGAGATGCTTGCCTCATTGAAAGCTGAGGGGGCAGTCTAGGGTTCTAGGGAAAAAGTCTTGAGAATGGCAGGTAATTTAATTTCTGAGTTGATGGCTTGACTGTGTTGCCAGCAAACTTGAATTTTTGTTCAGTGCTGAAGGTGACAATGACAGTGAGAGGAACGAATTAGCTGACAAAAATAAGGCAGCTCCAAATAACTGTTTGCTGGGATGTTTAGAAAATAAAACATAGAGTTTATCCAATACAAGCTGATTTACCTAAGACTGTCTTCATTAGAAAAAGCAGAGGAGTGAGAGGAGGAGGGTCAGGGAAAGGAAAGAATGAAGAACTACTCAAGTGGGATAACAAAGCAGATGATTTGAACATTTTAATTATATCATTTAAATTAAATATTTATTTTGTATCACAGTCATGTTTAATTGTGTATAAACTGTTTCATCTGTGTACTCATATCACTTTTCGCTATACCAATTAATAGGCTAATATACAATTGATAGTATTTATGATTTTCCAAATGATAGCCAGGTGTCTCTATACCTTTGTGGAAGAAAAGAGACCACATACTAAACCTGACAAGCCCAGGAGAGGCCTGTTTGGCAGCCTTACACACTGAGACCTAAAGAAGCCACAAAGGATGGTCTGAAATTAAAATTTATTAACTAAAAGCAGTTCCTGGAGGGTGGTCATAGCCTAGGCCAGTATCTTTCCCTAACAAAGGTTCGTCGTCGTCGGCAGCCGTCCGTCTCGAGAGACGATGGTGTAGCTTCTTAAGAGTCTATCTGCACCGCCGAGAATGGCTGTGCAGTCCGACTCGGGAGTGACACGGCATCTGTCTCCTCCCGTGTTGAATCGACATCTTGTGATGACGCTGGAGTGTCCTCTCCAGTGAAGCTGAAGCTACAGAGCCTGGGCAGGGTGATATGGAGGGTCTGCTGTTGCCCATGCAGCAGACCCCCCCTCTCTTCGCAGCTGAAGGATCCAAGGGAAAGACGGAGTCGATACAGCTTGGCTTCAGGTGCGCCGCAGGAGTTGCCGGTGTTGACTACAACGTCGAACAGCCTTAGGGACTCCGGCTCCGGATTTTCTGTCGGGGTTTACTCCCTTAGCCTTTCCCCAGAAGAGGTATGCCGCAAGGCAGCGGAGGTTTTTTGGAGTCAGAGTTTTCCTTCTCTGATGTGCCCTGACTGGAAGATCGAACCAGCGACACTTAGCTCGCAGGCCGACGCTCAATCCACTGAGCCAAACCAGCCCTAACAAAGGTTACTATTTACCTTAACTGAGCCTGTCTATTGTGTTTTTGCATCTAAGATAATATACATTTGGTACGTCAAGATAATATCCTTTTTTCAGACCCTCTCAGGGCACAATCTCCCACCAGAACAGAGTCCCTCATTGTTATCTTATTTGCCATATGTCATCTCTACTTGCTGTAAATACTCAGTTAACTATCCTGTACACACCAATGTCAAAGAAGTTTATGTCTCTCTGTAACAAAGAGAGGGCCCTCCCTGAAGTCCCCACAGCTCATAGTTTTGGGGATGGGGAAAGGATATAATACAGCTTTTAAAGTACTTTGCATATCTATGGAAAGCTGATAACTAGATGATAGCTCTGCTGCAGTCCAGGACAAACGGGCTGAAGATAGGTTTAATATACTTTTCATAACAATGAAGTATAGTGCTCGAGGTCTGCATTTAAGAGTAGGGAGAGCCATGTGGATAAAAGCAGAGAGGCCACACAGTCTGAAAGGGTGTAAACAGGAGTCAGCTAGGAGGTCTGGTGTGTAGGATGTGTAGGAAGAGAACCATGACATAGTAAGTAGGCAGGCAGCTTTGTGGGAGAGCTGGTCCACTATGGGAGAGGGCCATGTGGTCAGAATGAGTGTAGGAGAGAAGAGGAGGAGGAGCCATGAGGAAGGAGCTCTGAGCCAGAAGGGGATTCAGCCATGCTGTAGAGAAGTAGAAGCTATGCAGTTTGTAGTGAAGCTGGTGTACAGTGAGAAGGAAGAAGCAGCTGTGCAGTCTGTAGTCAGGATTTGGCCATGCAGCCTGGGCTAGTGGGAAAGCAGGCATGCTGCTGCTCTGATCATGCCCACTCTAGCTGACTCTGAAGATACCAAAGACTCTGCTTTGTTGACCAGGACTCTTGGAACTCAGCACACATGGAGAGGACACTCTCTTAGGACTTGTGCCTTTCCTGGACTTCACCATGATCCAGTGTAACATGGCATATGCTTATCTGGACTGTTATACAGAGGCTAATGACAGTGTACTCCAGATCCTGAGGAAGAGAGTTAACGGTAAGGGATGGGGAACTACTGGGTTTGGTTTTGGCTTATAGCCTTTTGGGGAGCAAGGGAAATGCTGGTTGTCATGGGAAAACAGGGCTCTGAACAGATGTGCTCCCAGCCCCACAAACCCTCAAAGTTGGAATATTGTAAATAAAGATCTGTCTTTCTGAACACTAACTGTTGGGTCATACACCAAGGCACCACATGAAGGAGCCCTGGTTTATTTGGTAATGTAAGGGGCAAGAAAATAGTGACTCCCAAACCAGTAGAAAATAATAAGCAGCAAAGGACAAATGTAATTAAATCTTGAAACAGGGGGTATCTGAGCCAGAGTTAACAGTATCGGCACACTTACAAGTCAGGAAAGGGGCATTCTGCAGCTCAGCACAAATGCTTCTGAGCACAAAGGATATCTGAGATCAAAGTGGGGGAGATGGCCATCACCAAACTGCAGGAAATGGGAAAATGTATCTAGATAGCCCAGCAAACAAAATTTCAAAGAAGAGCTGGAGACCACGGACCTATAACCAAATCACCCTGAGTTAATTATCACCCTCAGTTAATTTAGTTAATCATGTTAGATTGTAACTCAGGAGTATCCAGCATGGAGAAACGGAGACCGAAGGGTAGAAGGGAAGGGGGCACTTTGCTCACATTAGGATAAAAACAGCAAGCTCTGTCTTTTTGGCATGCACCTTTGATTTGGCTTTCAGCTGTGCCCAGAGCTGCAAATCTGTGAATAAACAACTGCCTCAGTTACTGCTAAAGTCCTGTGTCCTGGTGTTTTATTGTGAGCATTTCTCACAGTACCATCTCTATTTTATTTTTTATTCAATTCCAGAGGTTTCTTTGCTTTACTTTCTCCTACCTCCATAATCTATCACCAATGAATTTCATATAACCCCCTTATTCCTCCTCCTCTGATTGTAATGTATAAAATAAGGTGTTAAATTGCCATTCTCTGGAGCATTTTTCAATCTGCTGAGAGGTCACTTCCTGGCAATTGTCAATTTAGCTCAAATAATCTCACAAAGATTCTCTACAGGTTTGAATGTTTCTTACATTGATACTATTTTTGTATTTTCTGTCAATTTACTTTTAACCTCCACTGCTACACCTACCTCTTTCCCATTATCTGAATAAGGGACACACACAGATTTCTAGACTCAGTTCAAATGGTACTTGCATTTAGAAGCTGTAGTTGTCCCCAAGGAGTAGAGTGGTTCACCTGATCCTTTGTGTTCCTCTGTGGTCTGTGTATAATTCTATTATAATATCCATAATCCTATAGCATTTTATTATTTACATATATGTCTCCTTGTGCAGAATATAAGATTCTGCAGGGCAGGAATTATGTATTATTAACTTTTATCCTCCATACTTACACTAATGCCAGTCATATGAATGGTATTCCAGGCTGGTTGAGAATCAGTACAGTAGGTAAGAGACTGGGGCTTGGAGTCACAAAAAACAGCTTAAATACTTGGTTGTGGCATTTATCTCTAGTAATCTTGAGCAACTTACTTTGACTCTTAGTATTAGTCTCATCATTTGTAAAATGGAGGAAATCCTACCACCCTCATATAATATTTGAAATATTTAATCAAGGAACTTGAATAGTAAGGATAACTGTTGATAGCTACACTGAATAAAATATGAGCAAAAGAAAAAAAAAACATCTGAAACATGTGTGACTATACTAATTATAAAGCATACACAATTCAGAAAAATATTTTTATGCACTGTCAATAGGAATGTGTTGGTGAATTATTTTTTTCCAATGATGAATAAATTTGCATCATTTTTTCCTATGATTTTACACTACTTCTCTTGTGGCTAGCAGAATGTGCCATCCCAAAATTTGCCCCTTTGGCATAGGATTAGTTTGAGCTGATTATTTTTTTTAAGTAGACACAAGAGAATCTCTGAAAAGAGTAGATGTTGCTTTTTGTAAGGGAAATTTATGTCTGAAAGGGGCTCTGCTCCAAGAGAGAGCTATTATCAGTGATGACTTTTTCATCTGAGACACTTCTGTGCCTGGCAGGGCATGTTTACCAAACATCTCTACTCATTTTCACATGAGTTGCCTCCCCTCTTTCAGCCACAGGATGGTATATAAGACTCAATAGTCTGGTTGTCTTTTGAATTTCAAATCTTCATGGGGCTCTGTACATATATGACTAATTTAAAATTTTTTTTCTCCTGTTAATGTATATTTTATTGCTGGAGTATCAACCAAGAATTTACAAAGACAGAGGGAAATTATTTTTCTTCTCCTACACTAGTTACATTCATTCACATGGAAGTTACTTAATATTAGTAGTGTAAATTCTTGGCAGTGGAAAAGAATAATGTTAGTTGCCTGTGGTAATCACTCCAAAGGTGATCACCAAGTTCAAGTCATATATAAATGACATGTTAATATAGGGAAAATGAAATATTATAACATCTTGATAGCTTTAAATGTTACTATCTTTGCCAGTTTAAAATAATTTGTTGTAATAATGTTCATATTCTATAACTTCAACTTTGATTTCAATTAATTTAAATAATCTTTACTGTGTGTTTCTTGAACATTATTTTTTTCTTTTAGTAATGTATGAGAAGCATCAAACTAGCATTTCTTCCCGCTTTAAACACATTGCATATTATAAGTTTCCAATATTTTTAAATTACTTCAGTTGGCTGTTCTATCCTGGATAATTTACTGCTCTGTCCTTATTACTAAAATATTAATGTTATTTGTGTGGTTACTACCCAACTCAACACTGACAAATAATTAATACTGTAAATTTAGAAATATATGTGTGGGTGTAAATATAAATATATTACTGGGATAAGTTAAAAAATAAATACTGTTAGAAGTAATTTTTGGTGCAATTGTTCCAGAGTGGGGCCACCAAGAAGATGGGAGAGGCTTTCACCATAAAATGGTGGTGAAAGCTTACAGAGCCTGCATAATATTCTACAAGTGGCTGCAATTGGTTACCCTGCCCACTGCATCACAGGCCACAGTCAGGGATTTAAAAATAAGGCAGCAGGCATTTTGGCTAGGAAAGTGCCATGTGACTTTGAAAGGGAAGGAAGAATTCCATGCAGTTTACAAGGAGGCTGGGAATTCCACATGGTTATGGATTAATAGCTGGAGAGCACTGCAACACAGGCAAAACCTCCCCAATCAGGCTCAAATGATTGGGAGCTACTAGTAAAACTGAACTGTGTCTGGGAAGTAGGAAAACGGTATCTCTGACTTTTCTAAAACTAGCCTGGTTTGACAGGGGGGGGCAGAAATATGTGTTTGTGGTGTTTTAAAGAAAATAAAACTTAATGGCAGAAACCCGCCCATAATCTAAATGTATATAACCTTTAAATAAATAATTATTTTTCTTTTTACCAAACTCTGGTATTGAGAGTTATGCTTCTGGCAGCAGGCAATCGGCCTCCTCATAACTGAACAGCCTGTGAGTTCCGTTTCGATTGAGAAAACCCATAGGTTCTGTTATACTCCCATTTGACATGTTCCTTTCTTTCCCAAATAATTTAATATGATGTATCTATTCAGTTAAAAATAAAGAGCATGTATTTTTTTTCTATTTAAATAATCAGTTACCAACATATTATGTCATTGTAATTCAATACTTTTATAAATCATGAATGACATATTTGAAATGTACATCATAAAATAAACAAAAACGTGTCTGCCTTTGTAAAGAAACTCAGGAGGATAGTCATTTGATCTCTTCCTTGTGCCCTCGTTTTCATTCCTGAAAATACATTAAAATAAGGAATAAATCATGACATAATGATTGTAAATAAGGAGTGTAACTCTTAGTTCACCAATACATACACTTTTCATTTTTTTCAGAATTTAAAGAAAAATAGTCACCTTATTGGTACAAAATTTTTTTTAAGTAGCGTGGTAAGATGATCAGGATATATAATTTTTGTTATTCTACACCAAGTATTCTCCAACTTTGACTAGATTCTCACAATCCCTGTGAAAAATTGGGATGACACAATATCATGAGAAAAAAAAAATACATGAATGCCTAGATTTAATTTGCACAGAAATGATTTAAAAGTATATTAACTATTAAAAAACAAACTATCAAGGAAGCAGTGCAGATACATTTTCAAATAATAGAATACAGTTAAATAATTTTGAAATTTTATTTTCCATAACTATGCAGCTTTTAGTCATTTTGCTATTCATATAGGAATATTCCAATATAGGATATATTTCAACTTAAGGAGTCTTCAATATTTCCGTTCCCATTAAAAGCAGTATTTTAGAGGTTGAGGTCAAATCTATCCTTTAAAAAAACAATTTTCTCCCAAATTAAAATCTTAGCAGTGCTTACCATTCTACAAGTATTATTTTTGTCTTACTGTTGAACTAACTGAAGAGTTCTCAGGCAAAGTTTTCTGAGTAACCTACCTGCCCTTTTAAAGCTCATCACATCTTTCAGGCAAAGCCCTTATCTCTATTGCAAAGTAAAGGAATCATTTTCCCCTCACACATAATCTCATTAGAGATTTCCTCTCACAAAAAATCTTATCACTGATCTTTTGAGCTACATAGAATAATTATACCCTATAATTTAAAAACCTAAACCACTTGTACTTTTTAAAAGGTGCATGTAATTTATGGTCTCTTCTCTTTTCCCATAATACTCAATATATTCCTTGGATAGTTATAGTTTAAATATGAAAAATAATTAATTAAAATTAAATTGATGCAGATATTTATTTCAACTTTTTAGTATTCTCATGGTATATATGACTATACTGATACTGGTTATAAAAGAAAAAAAAGAGAAATTTAAATATATGGATGCTCGGTTACAAATTATTTTTTAATTTTCTTATATCTAGCTTTAAGTTATCTATGGCCCCAGAAAACACTGTGAGATCAGATACCATCTATCCATGTCAAATCTGGCTCGAACAAATTTGCTAAATAGTCAAAAGTACCCAGGTCTGATTAACTTCAGTTAAAATGAATAATCCTTACCAGATCATGACATGATTCAAAGTTATTTGTTACAGTCCAACATGAAATAATACTTATGGTATATGAGCAGACTTCTGAAATAACCTTCTTGGTTCTCTTGATTCATATTCAAAATCTAATTAAAATGCTGTTGCAATTACATTAACTCAAAAATCTATGATAAATCTATAACATACTACATCTTTCCACTCAAAACATTTTACTATTTCTTTTGCTTAAATGAAAGGGAGCCATGAAGCAATAAAAAATAGTTATGTCTCTACTCAAAAAGTTCTGAATTTCCAAATTTGTTCTTTTTTTAATGTTTTTTATTATATTTTTTCCATTACCATTTATCCCCATTATACTCCCTACCACTTCCTCACAATCACCACACTATTATTCATGTCCTTGAGACCTTTTTTTGCTTCTTTCTGTATCCCTCTACCCCCTAACACTGCCCCAGAGCAGTCAGCCTGCTCTCTATGAATCTGTCTCTATTTTGCTTGTTAGTTCAGTTTGTTCATTAAATTCCACATATATGTGAAATCATATAGGTTTGTCTTTCTATGATTGGATTATTTCACTTAACATAATGTTCTCCATTCTCTCCCAAAGGGTACATTTTTTTTATGCCTGAGTAGTATTCCATTTTGTAAATATCCCATAGTTGTTTTATCCACTCATCTACTGATGGATTCTTGGGCTGTTTCCATATCTTGGCAATTAGAAATATTCTGCAATGACCATAGAGTGCTTATGTTCTTTTGAATTACTATTTTGAGTTTCTTTGGGCATATTCCCAGAAGTGGGATCACTGGGTCAAAAGGCAGAATCATTTCTAATTTTTTGAGTTAACTTCATACTGCTTTCCACAGTAGCTGCATGAATCTTCATTCCCACCAACAGTGAAAAAGGGTTCCCCAATTCTCCAAATCCTCACCACCACTTGTTTGTTGATTTATTGATGATAGCCATTCTTACAGATGTGAGAGGGTATCTCATTGTGGTTTTAGTATACATTTCTCTGATAATTAGTGACATTGAGCATCTTTTCAAATGTCTATTGGTCATCTGTATATCCTTTTTGGATAAGTGTCCATTCAGGTCCTCTGCCCATTTTTTAATTGGAATTTGTGTGTGTGTGTGTTGAGTTTTTTAAGTTCTTTATAAATTTTGGTTATTAACCCCTCATCAGATGTACAGGAGGATATGTTCTCTCATTCCATGGATTGTCATTTATTTTGTTGATGATTTCTTTTGCTGTGCAAAAAACTATTTACTTTGATGTGTCCTGTTTGTTTTTTTCTTTCCTTTCTCTTGCCTGAGGAAATATAGCAGATAAAATATTACTGATAGCAATGTCTGAGATTTTAGTGCCTATGTTTTCTTCTAGGACTTTCATGGTTTCTGGTCTAACATTTAAGTCTTTAATCTATTTTGAATTTATTCTTGTGTGTGGTGTAAGAAGATGGTCTAGTTCTTTTTTTTTTTTTTTTTTTTTTTTTTTTTTGCGTGTATCTGTCCAGTTTTCCCAACACCATTTATTGACTAAGCTATCTTTAGCACATTATATATACTTGATTCCTCTGTTGAATATCAATTGACTATAAAGGTGTAAATTTATTTCTAGACTCTCTATTCTGTTTCATTGATCTATGTGTTTGTTTTTATGCCAGTACCATGACATTTTGATTACTATAGCGTTATAGTATAGTTTGATATTAGGTAGCATGATTCTCCCAACTTTGTTCTTCTTTCT
Source organism: Furipterus horrens (assembly GCF_987537825.1). NCBI lineage: Eukaryota > Metazoa > Chordata > Mammalia > Chiroptera > Furipteridae > Furipterus > Furipterus horrens. The sequence continues at coordinate 137,803,252 of NW_028327171.1, forward strand.
GAGGATCATTGTTGCTATAGAGATTATTTTGTGGTTCCATATAAATTTTTGAAATATTTGTTCTAGTTCTATGAAATTTGACATTGGAATATGAATAGGAATTGTGTTGAATCTACAGATTACTTGAATAACATGGGCATTATAATGATATTAATTCTTTATATCTATGAATACAATATGTGCTTCCACTTATTTGTATCTTCTTCAATTTCTTTCTTCAGTGTCTTATAATTTTTCAACTACAGGTCTTTTACTCCTTGGTTAGATTCATTCCGAGGTATTTTATTCTTTTCGAAGGAATTGTGAATGGGATTGTTTTCTTAATTTCACTTTCTGATAGTTCATCATTGGCATATAAAAATGCAACTGATTTCTGGATATTAACTTTATATCCTGCTACTTTGCTAAATTTATTTTTTAGTTTTGATCATTTCTTGGTGGAAACCTTAGGGTTCTCTGTGTATAGTATTATGTCATATGCAAATAATGATGGTTTTATTTCTTTCTCTTTAATTAGGATGCCTTTTATTTCTTTTTGTCTGATTGCTAGGACTTCCGATATTATGTTAAATGAGGGAGGTGAAAGCAGATCTCCTGTCTTCTTCCCAACCTTGAGGGAAACACTTTTAGTTTGTGCCCATTGAATATGATGTGGGCAGTGAATTGTTCATGTATGACCTTTATTATCTTTAGGTATGTTCCCTCTGTTCTTATTTTGCTGCAAGATTTTATCATAAATTGGTCTGGATTTTATAAAATATGTTTTATGCTTCTATTGATATAATCCTGTGGATTTTAGCCTTCATTTGTTTTTGTGGTGCATTGCATTTATTGATTTGTGAATGTTGTGCCCACCTTGTATTCCTGAAATAAATCCCACTTGAACATGATGTATGATGTTTTTGATGCATTGCTGCATTTGGTTTGCTAATATTTTGTTGAGGATTTTAGCATCAATGCTCATCAAGAATATTAGCCTACAATTTTCTTTCTTTGTAATGTCTTTATCTGGTTTTGGAATTAGGATAATAATGAGCTTGAGAGTCTTCCTTCCTCTTGAATTTTCTGAAACAGTTTGAGAAGAGGTGTTAGCTTTTCTTGAATGTTTGTTAAAATTCATCTGTGAGTCCATCCAGTCCAAAGTTTTTGTTTGTTGGGAGTTGTCTTTTTTTTTTTTTTTTATGGCTTGAATTTTTCTAGATGCAATCTGTTTATACAAGCCCTCTGATTTTTTCCAATCTAGTTTTAGAAAATTGCGTGTTTCCAGGAATTTATCCATTTCACCCAGGTTTTCCAATTTTTTGGCATGTAGTTGTTCATATTTTCTTAACATTCTATTGTATTTCTTTTGTGTCAGTTGTTATTTCTCCTCTTTCATTTCTGATTTTATTTATTTTCTTCTTGATGAGTTTGCTTAAAGCTTTGCCAATCTTGTTTATCTTTTCTTTTCTAAGTATGTTTTATTGATTTTGTTGTTACAGTGGTTCCAATTTTTTCCCTTTGCTCCCCTCTGCCCAGTACCCCCCTTTCCTCCAGCAATCCCACCCCCCTTAGTTCATGTCCATAGGTCGTGAGTGTAAGTTCCTTGGCTTCACCCTTTCCTATATTATTAACATCCTCCTGTCTGTTTTGTACCAACCGATTATGCTTCTTAATCCCTGCACCATTTCCCCATTTCTCCCCCTTCCCCCTCCCAGCCGATAACCATCCAAATGATCCCCATACCTATGATTCTGTTCCTATTCTGGTTTGCTTCATTGGATTTTGTTTTTATATTTTAGATTCAGTTGTTGATAGTTGTTTGTTGTCATTTTAATGTTCATAATTTTGATCTCCTTTTTCTTAAGTAAGTCCCTTTAACATTTCATATAATAAGGGCTTGGTGATGATGAACTCCTTTAGTTTTACATTGTTTGGAAAGCACTTTATCTGTCCTTCCATTCTAAATGGTAGCTTTCCTGGACAGAGTAATCTTGGTTGTAGGTCCTTGTTTTTCATCACATTGAATATTTCTTGCCAGTCTCTTCTTGCCCGCAAAGTGTCTTTTGAGAAATAAGCTGACACTCTTATAGGCACCCCTTTGTAGGTAACTCTCTGTGCATTTTAATTATGATGTGTCTTGGTGTGGTCCTCTTTGAGTTTAGCTTGTTTGGGACTCTCTGTGCTTCCTGGACTTGTTTATTTCCTTCACCAAATTTGGGGAGTTTTCCTTCATTATTATTTCACATAAGCTTTCAATTCCTTGCTCTTCCTCTTCTTCTTCTGGCACCCCTATGGTTCGGATGTTGGCACATTTTTTCCAATTCTTGTTTCCTCATTCTGTACTAGTTGACTGTTTTTTTTCTTCCTCATGTTCCAAATCACTGATTAGAACCCCAGTTTCCTTCCCTTCACCATTGTCTTTGTGTGGATTTTCCTTCGTTTCACTTAGCAGAGCCTTCACTTCTTCCCTTATTTGTTTGCCATACTTAAGCATATCTATCAAGCCTGTGAGCATCTTTATCACCAGTGTTTTGAACTCTGCATCTGTTAGGTTGTCTATCTCCTCATTTGTGAGGTTGGCTATCTTCTCGTCGCTTAGTTCTCCCACTGGAACCTTGATCTGGTCCCTCATTTGGACCATATTCTCTGTCTTGTCATTCTGACAGGCTCCTGTGCTTGTTTGTCTCTGCCTCCCAGGTAGAGGTGTCGCACCTGTTACGTTGTAAGGGGCGGAGCCTTAGGGATTGGTCGGTATAGGGCAACCCATTTCACCACGTTGTGGCGCTGTATATGGGAGAGGGGTCTGGGAGGGAACAATGCTGCTTGCTCAGCACTCGCCCCTTTTCCAGGCACCTCTCCCACTTCTGTATGGGACTGGCACCTCTCTAGCTGTTGCTCTGGCCGTTGTTCACAGAGTGGGTGGGTCTGTGTATGTTCTAGGACCATGGGGGCCCTTTAAACAAGCGGACTCTGCTGGGAGACTGGCAGTTTCTTCCTCTGCCCCAACCCCCACTGGTTTGCACAGTCAGAAGCAATGAGGCTTGATTTTCCCCAGCGCTGGGACTGTGAGATGTGCAGTCTGGTCTGGTGCTGGGAGTGTTCCCCAGGTGTCCCTTTCAACTTTTTAAAACATGTGACTGAACTTTCCGTGGGCCCACTACTGCCACTGCTGCTGCCGCCACCACACTGTGTCCTCTCCACCCCTCCTACCTGTCTGGATGAGTGTTTCTTCTTTATATCTTTGTTTGTTGGACTTCCATGCAGCTTGATGTTCTGAAACTTCTGGTTGTTTCTAGTTTTGCGGTAGTTGTATTCCTTCTTAGTTGTGGAGGGAGACACAGCAGGTCTGTTTTGGCCTCCATTATGGCCGGAAGTCTTGTATATCTTTTCAAAGAATCAGGTCTTGGATTCATTGATCTTTAAATATATATATCTTTTTTTAATACTTTAGTCTGTTTATTTCTGCTCTGATCTTTATTATTTATTTTATTCTACTCACTTTGGGATCTGTTTGTTGCTCTTTTTCAAGTTCCTTTAAGTATAAAATTATTGTTTATTTGAACTTTTTCTTGTTTTTTGAGATAGGCTTGTGATGCTGTAGATGTCTCTATTAGGATTGTTTTCCCTGTGTCTCAGAGATTTTGGGTTGTATTCTAATTTTCATCTATTTCCAGGTATCTTTGGATTTCTTTCTTGATCTCATTGTTGACCCATTCATTGTTTAATAACATGTTATTTAGCTTCCATTTCTTTGTATTTTTCAGTTTTCTTGTGACTGATTTCTAATTTCATAGCATTATGATTAGAATAGATGCTGGATATGATTTCAGTCTTCCTAAATTTATTGGGACTTGTTTTGTGTGTTAATATATGGTCAATCCTAGAAAACGTTCAATGTGCACTTGAGAAGTATAAATATTCTGCTGCTTTGGAGTGAAATGCTCTGAAGTTATTAATTAAATCCATTTGATGAAGTGTGTTAATTAAGGTCACTGTCTCCTTTTTTATTTCTCTCTGGAAGAGTTATCCATTGAAGTCAATGGGATGCTAAAATCCCTACTATATCTGTATTTCTGTGTATCTCTCCCTTTATATCTATCAATATTTGCTTTACATAAGTGCTCCTATGTTGGGTTCATAACTGTTTACTAAACTTATACCTTCTTGCTGGATTATTTCCTTTATCATTGTGTAGTGTCTTTCTTTGTCTCTTATTATAGCTTGGTTTTAAAGTCTATTTTGTTTATTATAAGTATTGCTATCCCAGCTTTTCTTTTGCCTTTCCATTTGCATGAAATTTCTTTTTCTATTCCTTTATGTTTAGTATGTGTGCATCTTTTGATCTTAAGTGGGTCTCTTGTAGACAGCATATATATATGGATCTCATTTTCTTATCTGTTCAGCTACCCTATGTCTTTCACTTAGAATATTTAAGCCATTTACATTTAAGGTAATTATTGATAGGTAAATATTTATGGACATTTTATTTTTTAATTACTTCCCTCTGTTTTCCTTCTTGTTCTGCTTCTCCATCTCCTCTTCCTCTTCTTCCTTCTTGTTCCTATTCTTCTTCTCTTCCTCCTCATTCTCCTCCTCCTCCTCCTCCTCCTTCTTCTTCTTCTTCTTCTTCCTCCTTCTCCTCTTCCTCTTCCTCTTATTGTTCAAGAAAACTCTTAAAATTTGTTGCAGTACTGATTTGGTGTGTTAACAAACACTTTTAGCTTTTCTTCCCTGGTGAACTCTTTATTTCTCTTTAAAGTTTAAATGATAGTCCTGCTGGGTAAAGTAGCTTCGGTTGTAGGTCCTTGCTTTTCATCACCTTGAATATATAATGCTAATTCCTTCTGGCCTGACATGTTTCTGTTAAGAAATCAGAAGACCATCTAACTGCAGCTCCCTGGTAGCTAATTAACTGCTTTTCTCATGTGGCTTTTAGGACTCACTTCTTGTCTTTAAGCTTTGCCATTTTAATCACGATGTGTCTTGGTGTGGGCCTACTTGGGTCCATCTTGTATGGGACTCTGTTTCCTGACTTGTGTGTCTTTTTCCTCCACCTGATTAGGGAAGTTTTTGGTCATTATTTCTTCTTCTGTAGGTTCTCTATCCCTTGTTCACTCTCTTCTCCTCTGGTATTCCCATGATGCAGATGTTGTTACAATTTATGCTGTCCCAAAAGTTTCTTAAGCTCTCCTCATTTTTTAATTTTTATGTTTATTTTTATTTTTGCTGTTCTGCTTGGGTGTATTTTTTCTACCTTATCTTCCAAATCACAGGTTCAAGTCTCTCCTTTATCTAACCTACTGATTATTCCTTTCAATGTACTACTTATTTCAGATATTGCATTCTTTATTTCTGACTGGTCCTATTTTATGGTTTTGATGTCTTTTCCATGCAGTTAAGTAGCCTTATAATCATTACTCAAACCTCTTTATTTAATAAATCACTTGCCTTCACTTCATTTAGCTATTCTTCTGGAGAATTTTTTTGTTCTTTCGTATGGGCCTTTTTCTCTGTCTTCCTATTTTGACTCCTTCTTTGTATTTGTTAGTATGCATTTGGTAGATGCGCAGATGTGCAACAATTCTGGTTCAGACTTATGTCATACAATGCCTGTGATCATCCCTGGGCAACCTGTTTGGAGCTATCAGTGATCCACAATGTGTAGCTTCCTCTGCTAGGCTTGTTTATGGGCAGAAAGAACCAGACTGAACATCAATGTGGCTTTTACCAGCATTGGGCACAGGGAGAGGCAGCTAAAGTCTCACAGGTCCCAGAAATCTACCTTTGCTGTTAGGCTTAATCACTGGTAAAGCTTCCAGCTGTACTCAATAGCCTGGCTTAGGATCCACAGGACGGGGCAAAAGGGATTTCTGCTGGTTGTTCTATTGCTTCCCCAAGGCTGATGATGTTAGAAGGGGAATGTTCTGCCTGAGAAAGATGGCTTCCTCAGTATGGGAAGTGACTCAATACAGGGATCCTGTGATTGATCCTTCAGCTCTCTCCTCAGAGCCTTCAACCCTAGACTCTCCTAAGGTTCTCTCTGCTGGAGCCCTGGGTAAGTGGTTGCAAATGAAATTTTGTGCATTGGCCCTTTAAGAGGCACTCTGTGTCTCCAGAAGTCTCTCCCTAGCAGACAGAGACTCTGCTGCTTTTCACTGCTGAATATTCTTTGAGTTCCTTTCCAAGTTCTGGTGCTCTATCCTAGGGAGCTCAGCTTGGTATTTATATGCCATACTTCTCAGGGTGAACCCTCTGGCTGCTGAAATATCACTCTGGAATTTTAACTGCCACCTGTGGGAGCTCAGCCAACTCTCTCATGTCTCCACACTCCATATCAATCTCATTGCGGTGAAGTAGTTTCTTCCATATGTGCTTCATTATAAGGGTTCTCTCCAGCTAGTATTCAATTGGCTATTCAGGATGATTTTTCTTTAATTTAGTTGTAATTTCAGTTTGGTCCTAGGAGGATGTTAGTATTGTCTTCATTTATTCCTCTGCCATCTTGGTTCTTCCATGTCCTGTTTTTAATGTCATAAATATGAATGATGTAATTTTTCTTCCTTGAAAATGATTCCAAAAATAGTTAACCCTTAGCAGTTTACAGAGGAGAAACAATCACTATTTAATTCTTTTAATTATGATAAAGCTGAGATGACGTAATCATTCTTTGATTACTAATTATAATTAGTGAAAAATAGGGTGCTATGATGCACTTTGTAACTATAGCATTTATCTGTTCTGTTCAGTAATTAGTGTTAAGAATAACAACATATTGGGACACCACAATTGAAGGTTGAAAAAATTGTTGGAATCATAACACATGTAGTTCTTCAGAGATTTCTCGTAGTACTTTCAATGTAAATTTTGATGGGCTATTAGTTTTCATTAATGGTGATTTGAGTACTTAGTGAGGACAGCTATGTGCTATACTTCATGCTGGGCAAACTGCCTAGATATATTTCATATATTACTGTTACTTTAATGAATAGTATGGCAATTATAAGACTGATGGCTTACAAAATTTATGTGGATGTATTTCAAGTTCTTAGAACTAAAATATGTTGCTTCGTATACACTAAAAAGTAAGAGTATGATTTGAAAGCATAATCATTTAAATATATAGAATAATTATAATGCATTTATTTAAAATGGTTTGTATATATCAAGTTACATGTAAGTGCAATACAAAGATAATGAAATCACTGGGTCTTTTACTGAAAAATGGTTGTAAACATAATTTTTAAGTAAATAGGATCTTATTTGATACTTTTAAAAATTATGTTATTTGCTTTACTTTTCATTACTTATATTTTATTGAGTAGAACATGCTTACATAATTTGGGTATAAACACAATAATAATAATTATATATAACTATAAAACATAATTGCACTGATAATCATTCATATATCTAACAATTAACATTTTTTAAACTTTGAGATAGACACAAACAAGGTTATTTTTCTAATCTGTCTTAAAGACTCAATTTAAAAGGCCATTCTCAAGCATTATATTCCATGGCTCATGAATGATTTCTATAAAGTAATATTTTACAAATATTGTGTATTATCTGGCCTCTAGAGATCATTCTTTCAAAAAATTTATCTTGTTTTTTAAAGAATAAGTTAATTTTTCTAAATCTAGATAATTTTAACTTGTACAATACAACTTCATAAACATATAAATCATACAAGTTTTCATTTTTAGAACATTTGAAAATAATGCAACAAACTAGTTCTTCAAAATTAAGGTTATTCTAAATGACTATAATTAGTACTTTATATGAGTGATTTTATGGTTTAATATTGTATGAACATTAGCCATAATAGTTGGAAATAATCATATTTAGTAGAATTTGTCTTCTTTCTTATTAAAATACATAATCATTAATAGTAACATTGTATATAATACAGCAGAAATAAAGCAGAACACATGGGGCAGAACTAATTTCATCATTATTAGAAATTTCATACACATAGAAGTTAAAACATTTTCTTTAGAAAAGTTATTGTAGATTACTAACTTTAGTTCATATGCATGAATTAAATATGTATTCTATTTTAGTATATTACGTTCTGGCAGCAGTGAAACCCCATGAACCATCCGGTATTTTTTTAAACATAGTATAAGTCCCGTGGTTCCACAGAGGGAGAAAGTTAGTTAGATGCTCATAGCGCTAATAACAACAACAAAAAGATGTAGCCTCCCATTTTAAAAGCACAAGGTGTATAAAATATGGTCAAATAATCACTTTCAATCTGCATTTCCTGTTCTCTCTTCTTTGTATGTTCTTTCCTCAAATACTTGAATGACTTGCTCCCTCACTTCAAATTTTGCTTGTCATTTCTCAGTGAAAATTGCCATGGCCTGCTTCTTATTCCCAGTCCAATGCTGTACTCCCTATTCTCATGCCTTGGTTGAATTTTCTCCCTTAGTACTTAGCACCACTTGACAAGCTTCACTTCACTTACTTGCTTTTGCACTGCTCCAGAGACAGTCTTCTCCACTCCAGGTACTATCAGCACCTAACCACTGGGGATTGTTTTATACCCTGCATGATTCTTAGAATCTGCAAAGTGCCTGGCTCATAATAATTACTTAATAAATGGTTGAATGAGTTAATGAATCAAAATTAGGACAGATAAGAATACTATGTGTATTTTATGACACATTATATAAGTATGGAATAAGTATAAATATGAGATACCAATCCTGACTTTTTCATTAAATTACATTTAAAAGAGAGAAAATAAACATAAAAAAAAAATATATCTTCCCTCCATTCTTTGGCACCTTACCTTTCTCTTCAGGGCAATTCCTCCCATCAGCTTTTATAAACACAAGGTTTGCTTTCACTTATTTATTTTTAAGGGTTTCTATTTTAACCACAATTTGTGAAGATAGGTCTAGAGGCACAAGATCAGGTTTCATATAGTTAGCTCATTGGCCTCTTAAGGTCAACAGGAATGTTTTGGGTGTAAAGGAGGTTTCTCAACATTAACTATTATACAGCTATTAAAAATGAACATTCTGGGCCTAATAGTTCCTAAAGGACTACATTGTGTCCTGTAGGATATTTACCAGTATCCATGCTTTGCATACTAGAATGTGAGTAGCAACTCTCTCTGTCCAGCACCCGTGGCCATCTAAAATGTCTTCAGGCAGTGCCAGATGTTCCCTAATGGACAAAATCACCTTGTGTTGAGAATTCTAACTTTAAAGGTAGAGTTACATTAGAGACTCAGCTTTAACCTTGGACAACCCACATTGTTTTCAATGATTATATTGAAGTTACAATATCTCCTTTGCATGGTTACTGTGTCTATTAGCAATAATATGTATAAATTTAGAGAGTAGATGTTCTAAATAATAATTATTCAGATAAACAGTGACATATAATAAAAGCATGACTTAAGCGTACATATCTAAATTTGTTTCCTTAATTAAAGAAACACATATGACCATGGCTGGTGTGGTTCAGTTGGTGGGGCATCATTCCACAAACTGAAAAGACACTGGTTTGATTCCCAGTCAGGGCACATACCTATGTTGCAGGTTTAGACCCCACTTGGGACATATATGGAGGGAGCCAATAGCCGTTTCTCTCTCACATCAATGTTTCTCTCCCTCTCTTTCCCCCTCACTTCCTCTCTCTCTAAAATAAAAAAAATTTAAAAAAAAGAAAAGAAATGCATATGTATGATAAAAATTAAAGCAACCTGTGCTAACCTTTTTGAACTGAGCAGTTTTCAATTAAAATGTATTTTGAATAATAGTTCAAATCAATATAGATGTACACAATTTTTAATAGCTGCATATTTTACCATACATAGATTCCATAATTCACTTGACTAGTCCTTTATAATAGACATGTTTGTTTTCCCCCAGACTTTTTAATTGCAAGTACCATTGCAAAATAATACATTTTTAAAAGATTTTATTTATTTATTTTTAGAGAGAGGGAAGGGAGCGAGAAAGAGAGGAAGAGAAACATCAATGTGTGGTTGCCTCTCACACCCCCCCAGCTGGGGACCTGGTCCACAGCCCAAGCATGTGCCCTGACTGGGAATTGAACCTGTGCCCCTTTGGTTTACAGGCCAGCACTCAATTCACTTAAAAATATTCTTGCATACATCTCAGTACACATATGTCTTAAGAGTAACTGCACCTGCAGGACAAATTCCTAGAAGAAACACTGGCTTTAGAGTCTAAGAATCATGTTTTAGAGAGGTTGCTATGCTATTTATTAACTGTGTAACCCTGAGCAATTAGTTTATGCTAGCTACCCCTCAGCAGAAACCTCTAAAATAAGCAGTATTAATGGTACCTCTCTCAGGGGATTGCTGTGAGAATAGTATGAGTTAAGATTTGTAAATTAAACACTAGAATGCTTTATTTATTTATACTATCAATTATTATTATTAGAGAATAATGCTGTTAGGCCCAGCTGTGAGAGACTAACTTTAAGAGCTTGAAACGTTCAAAACACCAAAGGTTTTCTTTTGTTTTAGAACTCTTTCACCTGTGTGCACTTATAGGTATATTTTCCTTCCTAGTCCATTAATCTGTTTAGTTCCTTTAAGAACAAACACAATCCAATACAACCCATTTTTCTTGCATTTCTATATACATATGTATGCGAAATATGTGCCAGAAATAATGACTATATTTTACACATGTATCTTGTTACTCATTTTTTCATTTTAAATTCAAATTTTTATATTTTAAAGTATTTTCTTTTAGTACTTACACAGTCATTTCTTAACATCCATGGTGCAAATGGGTTCCAGGATGCTCCTAAGGATACTAAATTCTGTGGCTGCTCAAGTCCCTTATATAAAGTTGTATAGATTTGTATATAACCTATATTTGCACACAGGCTACAGCAGGGTGTGCCTACACATCACTTCCTTCATGTGGATTCAGTGCTGTACTAAGATAGAGGCAAGTTCAAGTTTTGGTTTTTGGAATTTTCTGGGATTTTTATTTTTTAATTTTGATCTGCAATTGACTGAATTTGTGGATGTGAAACCCACAGATATGGAAAGCCCACTATATTTAAATTCTGTAATATATTGATATTTATGGTTGTAACCATTCTACATAAACATGTTCCTGACTGATTGAAGATATTTTTATTGCTATGGCATATATTTTTCTGGGCAGATGATTATTGTTTTACTTATTCATATATTTTACTATTATTAATTGAAATATATTCAGTGCAAAACATCTTGCTATGTGTCATGAATGATGCATATACGAATAACATATGGTCCCAAATTATGGAGAAGTGAAACATATTCACACATTAGAAAAGACAAAAATAAATCTATTGCATTAAGAAAATAGAAAAAGTTCAGAGGAGGAAAGAAAATATCTCAATCACACTGAGGTAAAGTTGAAGTAGGACTTAAAGGGTGGTATTTCACTTACTAGCGTACTTAATAAATCAGTCAAGGAACAAAGAGTAGCAAGAAAAATAGAAATAAGCGGACATAATCCGATAGAGAAGGACAATTTACCTGGTTGCAATTTCACTTGACTGACTGAAGTGGAAGTAGAGAAAGAGCTAAAGAAAGTATGTTTTCACAGCAAAGACTCTTTCTAGCAGTGTAAAGGGAACTTGAATCTCAGAGGACGGGGTTTTTACAGATCTTATTGACTCTGATTTTCTTTATAAATTGGGACTAGTAATGCTTTGGGTTTTAACAAATCTTATTGACCCTAAGTTCCTTTTTCCATAAGGTGAAACTACTAATGCTGTGACAAACAACCTTTGTTGAATGAAAGGAAGTTTACAAAATGAGCATTTTCAGAGTAAGTTGCAAGTGCTTATTTCGGTTCTGAAATATTATGGCTAAGGAGAGGGTGTTCCAGGAAGTCAGAACATAACAGGTCTGAATGTTTGGAGACTGGAGATACAGAGAGTGAAAAGCAGTAAGGGGTTGTTGCATCAGCCTGTGCAAAAACTCAAGTACCTAACTGGACTGGAAAGGAAGAGAAAACAGCAAATCAGAGCAGAGAGCTATCAGGTGTAAAAGGAAAACTGGAAGTCCAAAGAAGTAACACTATGTTTCAGCCTCTATCACATTCAGAACCAGACAAATATTTAATAAGCTTTGACTTAAAGAAGAAAACAAAAAACCTGCACTTGACAACATGTAAACTGGACTTGCATTGCACAAAACAGAAAAACGGACTCCATAAGGTGAACTAGTGAAGTCAAGAACTGTGATATATCAGTCCTGCTGCCTTGTCATAGACGAGCTTAGATGATCCTTTCACACTAGATTTCAGAGGGAAATTGTGAGTGCACAGTCTACGGATCTTAACAGGACTAAATGCACCAGAAGTGCACCCTCTCACTTGCCATCACGTGTAGTGTTCCATATATGTCATGACAACTTGCCAATAATAATTCATCTTAGGAAGTAGAAAAAAAAAGGCTTTTGATAATTTCTGCATGCCAATTTTATAGGGTGTTTATTTTTCAAAATTCTATCATTATTTATAAACATTATATCTGAGGATTCATAACAAGTATACAAATTGAGCACTAGAAATATTTTATCTTTAATAAATCCTAACTTTAGTCATTATGCCACATAATATTTATATACCACATAAAATTTGAGATACAAATTTTAAAAACTGTATCATGGAGAGATTAGCTGAGAGAACTTAAGTGTTTATGTAGGTAAAGAATGATTATTTGCCATTAGAGTTCTTTTCACTCAGCAGAAAGATTAGACAAGTTTAAGTCCTGTTGTAGAAGCTGTAGTGGAAACATGAGGAACATTTAATCCCCAAAATATTAACACTGTATTCATTCTTAAGCAAACAAATATGACCTTCTCATATTCAGATGGTACTGAAAGCATTTTAATCTGATAGCCTTGGCTTTCCCATGGCAAACTATCCATGTGCCTCTCCCTAGCAGCTCTAATGATGATTTCAAATTTGTGAAGTGAGCCTATGAAAAGTATGAACAAATGTTCTTACAGGTTACCTTTGTTCAAGTTTTTCGAGGGCTCCCTGAAGGGCAAATGATTATTTTGTTAACATTGATTTAAAACAAATGTGGGCATAACCAGATCAAAGGAAGTTAACTATTTACTCATTATAGAGCTGAGTTTATTTCTGTGAGAAGACTAAAAATGCACAGAGAACATGTCTTTTATCCCCTCTTGATGGGTTCTAACAGAAGCCGAAATTCAATATCCTCTTAATATTTACATATTAAACCTAGTCTGACAAATTGCTACTTAAAACAGATCAATAGTATATCTAAACTGCAATCAATGAAATAAAAATTCAGCTGATAGCCTAACTATTCATAGAAAATGAGTAATTTAATAGTATTTCTTGCCCATACCTGTGACTCAAAGTTTCTTTTATTTCAAACAGAAGTTAGCCAATTTTTGCAAGTAATTCAAAGATTAGGGGGGTGTAGAAGATAACTACTTAGATATTGTGTTGGCTAAAACATTTGTTTGCTTTTTTCTCATAAGATGGTTCTAGTAGCGCTTAACTGTTTTTAACTTTATTTGAAAAATTTTTGTTAGATCGTATTGTGACAGCTGTCCTATCAGCATGCAATGAAAAAACAATGATCAAAATCAGTTAATTTTTTGTATATCCATGTTAATATTGAAGATGAAAGAAAATAAGCAACGTTTTCAGCATATTATTCTTTATATTTCAAGAAAGGTAAAAATGACACAAATGCAAAAAAAAAGATTTGTGCAATATATGAAGAAGGTGCTGTCACTGATTAAACATGTCAAAAATGGTTTGTGAAGTTTCATGCTGAAGATTTCTTGCTGAATGATGCTCCACAGTCAGTAGACCAGTGAAATTTATAGCGATCAAATTGAGACATTAATTGAGAACAATCAACGTTATACCACATTGATTACTCAAAATATCCATATCAAGTGTTGAAATCATTTGCACCAGCTTGGTTATGTTAATCATTTTGATGTTTGGGCTCCACATAATTTAAGCAGGAAAAAAAAAACCTTCTTGACTATATTTCCACATGAGATTCTTTACTTAAATGTAATGAAAGTGTTCTCTTTTTAAAACAAATTGTGACAGGCAATGAAAAGTGAATTCTTTACAATAATGTGGGACAGAAGAGATCATGGGGCCAAGCAAAATGAACCACCACCAACCACACCAAAGGCCAGTTTTCATCCAAAGAAAGTGATGTTATGTATACATTGTGATCTCAAAGTAGTCCTCTAGTATGAGCTCCTTCCGGAAAACCGAACAATAAATTCCAGCAAGTACTTATCCCAATTAGGCCAACTGAAAACAGCACTAAATGATAAAGTGTCTGGAATTAGTCAACAGAGAATGTATTATCTTCCATCAGGATAATGCAACACTGCATGTTTCTTTAACGACCAGGCAAAAACTATTACAGCTTGGCTGAGAAGTTCTGATTCATCTGCTGTATTCACCAGACATTACACCATTGGATTTATGTTTATTTCAGTCTTTACAGAACTCTATTAATGAAAAAATACTTAATTCACTGGAAGATTACAAAAGTAACCTGGAACAGTTCTTTACTCAAAAAAGATAAAAAGTTTTGAGAAGATGGAATTATGAAGTTGCCTGAAAGATGGCAGAAGGTAATTGAACAAAATGGTGAATAAATTCAATGAAGTTATTTGTGAAAATCAAAAATGTATCTTTTAGTTTTACTTAAAAACTGAATGAACTCTTAATTTTACAAAACTTCTAAAACACATTAATATGAACTCTGATTAGCATAACTTCACAAGTGACCTTTATTTTTATTTTCTATTTTTGCCTGTCCTGCATTGCTACAACTTACTCAATGGTTTATGTTGAACTATTTCCTGTACCCTTAGATCAACCCATTGACAATAAATTCATAAACGATTTTTAGGACTCTGTAGCTCATAGGGTCAAGGCTCATATTTTTGCAGAATAAAAAATTAAGGCATAATTATTGTCCCGTATCCACAGCTAGCTGGTTAATAAATAGCAGGAAACTAAAGTACACTTCTTTAATTGATAAAAATGATAAATTTGGTAATCTTTAAGTTTACATTTAATTTTAAATGTCTATGATTTAATGATATAATGAAGACTATATATATATATATATATATATACATATGAGTATATATATATATGACTTAAATATCCATCTATTATCTATCTGTCTATCTATCTATCTATCCCTAGACATTCAATATACAGACACACCTATTTCCCTTGACATTCAAGAAAAATATTCAAAGTTAATTTTGTTATTCCTATCAACAAATATTATGATAAATATATATAACCCATAAAAGAACAACAAAAATAGTAGATGTAAAATTGAGTTTCAAAGAGAGTAACTGTGTATACAATGGATTAGCAGAGTACAATGAATAAATAGCACATAAGGTATGAGTGTAGAATAGATGTTTAAATTCAGACCCAAGATGGTGGAGGACTAAGTAGAAGCTACACTAACCTCCTCCCAGAATCAATCTGGAATTAACTAAATTGTGGACAAATCATCTGGATAAGTAACTGAACACTAGCTGGAGAGAAGCCTTATAACCACAGACAGACAGAAGAAACAGCTTCAACACAATGTGACTAGTATGGATTGTGGCTTGTTGGGCTCTCACAGTCAGCAGCTGAAGTGACAAAGGGAAACTTCAGTGGCTGGAGGTTCCCCATGAGAAGTGTGGGGTCTAAACCCCAAGCTGGGCTCCCCAGTCTACAGCACCAGAACTGAAAAAGAACCCAGGTAACATCCAACTTTGAAAAGCAGGATGTTATAAAGGTTTTTATCTGCCATTGAAAAATGGCTGGAGTCACAGAGAGCCCCTTAAAGAGCCAACAAAAAAAAAATTTATTTGCATCTACTTACCTGGGGCTCCAGCAAAGGTGGTGCAGAGTGGACTAGATATGCTTGAGGAGAGCTTGGGAATGGTGGCTTTGGGGTTGAAATTGAGGGAGCAACTGCCAGGATCCCCATACTGAATCATTCCCCATACTGCAGGAGCCATCTCATTCAGGCAGAGCAGTCCCCTCCAAGTGGCATCATCCTGAGGGGAGCAGTAGCCTTGTCCACAGGAATTACTCTGCCCCACCCTGTGTTTCTTAAGCCTGATTTCTGATTACAGATCAACAAGTTTAACAACCAAAGGGACTGCCACAGACTGTAGATGCCTGGTAGTTTCAAATAGGCAGCCTAGACCCAGACTGGGACACCATCTGATGACACCAGGGGCAGATCCAGAAAGGTAAGAAAGTGGTAAACACTAGATACTACTGAGATGAATTCTACTGCTGTCTTCTACAAGATTTACATTATTTTCTCTCCTGCATAGCTGTTTAACATTCATTTCTTGTCCTTCAAGTTTGTGCATAGTAAGTCAGTAGATTTGATATCATAGCTATTTTAAATCTTATATTTTGCTCTTCTCTCCTCTAACCCCATTTTACCTTCTTCTTTTCTTTTCTTATTTTCATTTTAAATTTTATTTTCTCTCTTACTATGAATTGTTTCCATTCTGCACTATTACTATTTCTCCCCCCTACAGCTTCTCAAAACCATTTTTCTTGTCATTAGTCATCTCACTCACTTATTTTTCCTCTCTTAAAATAACCTTAGTCTCTCTCCATTTTTATCAGTCTTTGTTCTTTGGTTGTGAATATGATAATTGTTGTTACATTTCTTCAATTTTATTTCTAAATCTTTATTAATTTTGTAATTCAAATCTCAAATTTTACAATTTCTCTCTCCTACTCTATTTTGCCTTCCTCCTGAACTTTATTCTTTTTTTTCATTTTAAGTGTAAATTTTTCCTGTCTTAGCTTGGTTTTCATTCTCCCTGCATCATCTCAAAATCACTTCTCATTCCTCTAGACATCTCTTAAACTTTTCTTTCTTTCTTTTCTCCCTCTTATTCCCATCCCACTTATATTAAGCTTTTATCATTTGTTGTTGATATACTGTGGTGGAGCTTTTTCTCCAGTTCAGTTCCTTTTTAAAAAAAATTTACTTATTTTTTTTCTTTCTCTCACTATATATATATATATGTGTGTGTGTATATATATATATATATATATATATATATATATATATGTTAAATTTTTGTTTAAATCTAATATTATACACTTCACTTCTCTTATTCCATTATGCCTTCTTTCCTCCTTTAATTTATACTGTAACCTTTACTTTCTTTCTCTCTTTGTCTTGTCCCTATTCCCTACTCTTATTATTGTTTTTCTCCCATATACTCTCAACTATTTTTCTTTCAGTTAGTCATCTCATATTCATTTTACCTTCTTATAATATTCAGTCTCTTTATACTTTTATTAATACTGGTCCATTTGCTATTGATAGTGTGATTGTGGGTGGGGGTTATTTTTGCAGACATGAATTTGTTTCCTGGACTATGTGGTTTTGTGTTGACAGCACTGGTACAAAAGCATATAAGACGTGGTGATAGGAGTGACTCAGTCAGACAACTGGAGGGAAAGCCCACCAAACACCTACCCAACAAGAACCAAAACCAAGTTAAACCAGAGAGAGTCCTCATAAGTGGCATAATGGCATCCCAAGAGCATCAAGTTCAGGAGGTCAACAAGATGGCACCACTGAATCCCACAGGTCTCCTACCACTGGTCACACCACAAAGACAGTGTGTCAAAGCAGATCAATCTAAGAAGCAAAAACAAACAATAAGTCACCTAAAATGGGAAGACAAAGAAACAACTTCAATCAAAAGGAAAGAAGGTATCTCCAGAAAGAGTGCTAAATGAAATAGATGCAAATAACTATCAGACATTGAGTTCAAAATAATGGCTATAAGAATTATTAATGAGCTCAGTGAGAACTACAAAGAACTCCAGGGAAGCTACAGGGAACTTACTGAGAACTAAACCAGTATGAAAAGGGTATAGAGACTATCAATAAGGGCCAGGAGGAAATAAAGAATATGATTTCTGAAATGAAGAACACAGTGGAAGTAACTAAAAGCAGGAGAGATGAAGCAAATGATTTAATCCAGCAGTTCTCAACCTGTGGGTCACGACCCCTTTGGACATCAAATGACCCTTTCACAGGGGTCACCTAAGACCATCGGAAAACACATATATAATTACATATTATTTTTGTGATTAATTGCTATGCTTTAATTATGTTCAATTTGTAACAAGGAAAATACATCCTGCATATCAGATATTTACATTACAATTCATAACAGTAGCAAAATTACAGTTATGAAGTAGCAACAAAAATAATTTTACGGTTGGGGGTCACCACAACATGAGGAACTATATTAAAGGGTCACAGCATTAGGAAGGTTGATAACCATTGATTTAATTAGTCAGCTGGAGGACAAGGTAGAAAAAAATTCCCAGGCAGAGCAAAAAAAGGAAAAAAAAAAGATGGAAAAAAATGAAGAGGGTTTAAGGGAGCTGTCGGACAACATGAAGTGTAATAATATCCATAGCATAGTGATACTAGAAGAAGAAGAGGAACAAGGCATAGAAAATCTGTTTGAAAAAGTAATCACAGAAAACTTCCCTAACTAGATGAAAGAAACAGTTATGCAAGTCCAGGAAGCACAGAGGGTCCCAATCAAGACAAATCCAAGGAGGCCCACTCCAAGACACATAATTAAAATGGCAAAATTTAAAGACAGAGAATCTTACAGGCAGTAAAAGATAACAGCTAGAAACATACAAGGGAGCCCTGATAAGGTTATCAGCTATATATTCAACAGAAACACTACAAGCTAGAAAGAAATGGCAAGAAATACTCCAAGTAATGAAAATAAAAGGCTTGCAATCAAGCAAAGTTCTACACAGCAAAGTTCTCATTAAAATTGGAGGATGAAAAAAAGACTAAAACAATACATCTCTACCAAAGCAGAATTGCAAGAGATGCTAAATGGACTGCTTAAGAAGATGGGGACAGAGAGAGAAAGAGAGAACAACACAGGTACAAAGAGGAAAAATGGCAATGAATAAGTGCCTATCAATAATAACCTTAAATGTAAATGGATTAAATGTTTCAATTAAAAGGCATAGGGTAGATGAATGGATAAGAAAACATGACCTGCATATATGCTATCTACATAAATCAATGCCAGAACAAAAGACCTACACAGACTGGAAGTGAAGGGTTGGGAAAAAAAAAATTCCAAGAAAATAAAACTGAAAAAAAAAAACAAAAACAAAAAATTGGGGTAGCAATATGTACATCATACAAAATAGATTTCAAAACAAAAGCCATAAAAAAAGACAATGAATGACATTAACTATATAATACTTAAGGGAATAATCCTTCAAGAAGATATAACCCTTGTAAGTATATATGCACCCAACATAGGAGCACCCAAGTATATTAGGAAAATCTTGGAGAACTTCAAGAATGATATCAACAGCAGCACACTAATAGTAGGAGATTTTAACATTCCATTTTCAACAACGGATAGATTTTCCAAGCAAAGAACCAACAAGGATATTGTGGCATTAAATAACACTCTAGATCAAATGGACTTAATTGATATATATGGAGCCTTTCACTCCAAAGAAGCAAAAAATACATTATTTTCAAATGCACTTGGAACATTTTCAAAGAAAGACCACATGGTTATTAATAAAACATGCCTCAACATTTTCAAGAAAATTGAAATTATATCAAGCATCTTCTCAGATCACAATGGCTTGAAACTTGAGACCAACCTTCAGGAAAAAACTCAGAGACATACAATATCATGAAGACTGAATGGCATTATATTAAATAATGAATTGATTAACAATGAGATCAAGGAATAAATCAAAAAGTGTCTAGAAACAAATAAAAATGAGTACACAACATCCAAAAACCTATGGGGCATAGCAAAGGCAGTCTTGAATGGGAAATTCATAGTCATAGCCTAAAAAAGATAGAAAAAATTCAAATAAAAAATCTAATCCTACATCTACAAGAACTAGAGGAACAACCACAAATAAAGTAAAATTGGGTAGAAGGAAGGGAATAATCAAGATCAGAGAAAAATTAAATGACATAGAGACTAAAAGAGTAATTCAAAGAATCAATAAATCCATGATCTGGTTCTTCCAAGAGATATACAAAAGCAATAAGCCTTTAATCAGGCTCATCAAGTAAAAAAGAGGGATGACCGAAGTAAATAAAATAGAAACCAAGGAGGAGAAATTACAACTGCTACCACAAATTTACAAAGGATGGTAAGCAATTACTATGAACTATATTCCAAGAAATTTGAGAACCTGGGAAAAATGGGCAAATTTCTAGAAATATATAATCTTCCAAAATTGAGTTAAAAAGAAACAGAAAGCTTGAATAGATCACTAACAATGAGTGAAACTGAAGCAGTAATAAACTCCTAGTACACAAAACTCCTGGACCAGATTGCTTCACAGGCAAATTTTACCAAACACTCAGGGAGGAGCTCACTCCTATCCTTCTCAAACTATTTCAAAAATTTCAAGAAAAGAGAAGACTCACAAACTCTTTTTATAGTGCCAGTATTATACTAATTTCAAAACCAGGCAAAGACACAAAAAAAGAAAAAATACTACAGGCAAAAATTGCCGATGAACATAGATGCTAAAATCCTCAACCAAATATTCTCAAACTGGATCCAGAAATACATTAAAAAGATCATACACCATAATAAAATGGGATTCATCCCAGGGATGCAAGGGTGGTAAAATATTTGCAAATCAATAAACATAATACACCACATAAACAAAATTAAAGACAAAGAAATCATATGATCATATCAATAGACGCTGACAAAGCATTTGATAATGTATAGCACCCATTTGTTATACAAATGTTCAGCAAGTTGGAAATAGAGGGAGCATACCTCAACTTAATAAAGGTCAAATATGATAAATGTACAGCCAATATCACACTCAATGGGCAAAATCTAAAATCTTTCTAAGATCAGGAACAAGACAGGGTGTCCCCTTTCACCACTTTTATCCAACATAATATTGGAAGTCCTAGCCACAGTGATCAGACAAGAAAAAGAAATAAAAAAGCATTTGAATTGGAAAGGAGGAAGTAAATCTGTCTTTATTTGCAGATAAGATGATAATGTATATAGAAAACCTTATAGGCTCCACCAATAAACTACTGAACCTAAAAAAGTGAATTTGGCAAAATAGCGGGATAAAAAGTCAGTATTCAGAAACTGAAGGCATTTTTTGGACATCAACAATGAAATATCAGAAACAGAAACTAGGAAAACAAATCCCATTTACTGTAGAAACAAGAACAATTAAGCACCTCGAAATAAACTTAACCAAGGAGGTAGAAGACCAGTACTCTCAAAAACTACAGAACACCGAAGAAGGATATTAAGGAAAATCAACATCAGTAAAATGTCCAAAATACCCAAAACAATTTATCGATTAAATGCAATCCGTGTTAAAATGCAAATGAATATTTCACAGATTTAGAATACCTCAAAAATTTATATGGAACCAAAAACAACCCCAAATAGCCTCAGCAATATTTAGAAAGAAGAACAAAGTAGGAAGAATCACAATACCTGATATCAAACTATATTACAAACCCACTGTAATCAATAGAGTCTGGTACTAGCATAAGAACAGACACACAGATCAATGGAACAGAATAGAGAGCCCAGAAATAAACTCAGGTCTCTCTGGTCAATTAATATTTGACAAAGGGGGCGCAAACATACAATGGAGTGAAAAATAGCCTCTTCAAAAAATGGTGTTGGGAGAACTGGAATGGTACATGCAAAAAAAGGAACTAGAACACCTATTTCCTCTATACACCAGAATAAAATCAAAATGAATAAAATACTTCAACATGGGCCATGACACCATAAAAGTTCTAGAGGAAAACATAGCCAGTAAAATTTCAGATATCCCACATAGCAATATTTTCTCCAATACATCCTCTAGGGCAAGGGAAATAAAGGAAAGAATAAACAAAAGGGACTACATCAAATTAAAAAGCTTCTTCATGGCTAAAGAAAACATCATCAAAATGAAACGGGAACCAACCATATGGGAAAACATTAGTCAATGATACCTCAGATAAGAGTTTGTTCTTCAAAATATACAAAGATCTCATACAACTCAACACCAGGAAGACAAACAATCCAATTAAAAAATGAGAAAAGGAGCTGAACAGACACTTCTCCAAGGAAAACATACAGGGTCCCCATAGGCATATGAAAGAATGCTCAACATCACTAGCCATTAGAGAGATGCAAATTAAAACCACAATGAGATACCACCTCATACCAGTCAGAATGGCCACCATTAACAAATCAACAAACACGTACTGGTGAGGATGTAGAGAAAGGGAATCCTAGTGCACTGTTGGTGGGAATGCAGACTGGTCCAGCTTCTGTGGAACAGAATATGGGATTCTCTCAAAAAACTAAAAATGGAACTGCCTTTTGATACAGATTTTCCACTGCTGGGATTATACACAAAGAATCCTAAAACATCAACTCAAAAGAAGCTATGCACCTCTATATTCACAGCAGCGGTATTTATAATAGCCAAGTGCTAGAAACAGCCTAAGAGCCAATCAGTAAATGAGTGGATAAAAAAAATTGGTATATTTACAATGGAATACTACACAGTAGAAAGAAAGAAACTCCTACCTTTTGCAACAGCATGGTTGGAACTGAAAATTATTATGCTAAGTGAAATAATCCAGGTGGTGAAAGACAAATACCCTATGATCTCATCTATAAGAGGAACCTAATGAACAAAACAAACAAATGAGCAAAATAGAACTAGAGGCATAAAAACAAGGAAGAGACTAACAGCAACCAAAATGGTGGGAGGAAATAGATAAGGGGGAAAAGAAGGGGAAGAGTCTAGTTAAAGAACAAGTAAAAAAGACCCATGGACATGGAAAATAGGGTGGAAATTGACTGAAGGAGGAGGGGGTGAGTGGGGCAGGTGAAAGCAATGGGGGATAATTGGGACAACTGTAATAGAACAACAACTTTTAAAATATATTCAAATTGACTCTTCATAACTAATATATCCTTTTAAAAAAGTTATTCTATATACTTCATGACATTTAGAATTATAAATATGAAATTGATTTCTGATTTCCTGTCACCAAATATAACTACTGAGATTGTGCGTGAAACACCTTACTTATTCTTACACTGTCACCTACCATGAACACCCTTGAGCCAGCCATTCACTAAATAAAGATGCAGCTATCCTCACCATAAAAAGCTTTCTTATGATACCCATTCTTATATCTTCTTTAAAAGGTCAAACTATCTTTTTACATTAAAATTCAGATTTGAAAAATCAGCTTCTAAGACCAATCCCGTAGAGTCTGATTATTTGTTCTATGGAAAGCCATATCTCCCATTAAGCTTTGTAATTATCTTACTTGACTGAAAACTTTTTTCCAGAAGACTGAAGAAAAGGAATGAAAACAGCCTCAAATTAGTAAAATCTCCCTCCTAAAAATAGGCATATTTCATTGCATTGTGGTTTGCGTATTGCAACTTGCAGATATTACATATTTTATAAATTGAAAGTTTGTGGCAACCTGTGTCAAGCAAATTTGTCAGAGCCATTTTTCAACAGCATTTTCTTACTTTATGTCTGTGAGTCACATTTGGTAATTCTCAAAATATTTCAATTTTCTTTCATTATTGTATTTGTGTGGATGTAATTGTTTTGGAAAATTAGGAACTGCCCATGTAAGGCAGTTAACTTAATTGATAATTGTGTGTGTTTTGACTGCGCCAGTAGCAGGCTGTTCCCCACCCTTCTCAGTCTCCTTGTGCTTCCCAATTCTCTGAGACACAAAATATTAAAATTAGGCCAATTAATCACTCTATAAGGGTATCAAAGTGTTCAAGTTAAAGGAAGAGTTACACAATTAAATCAAAAGCTATAATGACCACACTTAGTAAAAAAGGCCTTTTGAAAGCCTAGACAGACCAAAAGTTCCACATTTTGTGAAAAACTGCCAAGTTGTGAGTGCAAAGGAAAAGATCTTGAAGGAAATTACAACTGTTTTTCCTTTAGTGAACATACAAATGATAAGAAAGAGAAACAGCCATTATTGCTGAATCTACTCCTGGTGAATATGCTGTGAAGACTGTTCAAATGACAACAAAGGATTTAGAATATTACATAAACTTAGTTGATAAAGCAGTGATAGTTGACAAAGCTGCTTGAAAGGATTAACTCCAATTTTCAATGTTCTACCATGGGTTAAATGCTATCAAAAGGTATTCCTGCTGCAGAGAAATCACTTGCAACAAGAAGAGCCAATTGATGTGACAAACTTCACTGTATTCCTATTATAAGAAATTGCTCCAATCACCCAAACCTTTAGCAATCACCACCCTGATCAATCAGCAGCCACCAACACTGAGGTAAGACTCCACCAGCAAAACGATTGCAGCTCTTCAAGACTCAGATGAATGCCAGTCTTTTTTAGCAATAAAGTATTCTTTAAATTTAAGTATACAGATTGCTGTTTTAGACATAATGCTATTACACACTTAATAGACTACAGTATAGTACAAATATAACTTCTATATGCACCAAGAAACCAAAAAAAAAAAAAAACTAGCGTGACTCACTATATAGCAATATATGCTTTATTGTGGTGGCCTGGAACTGAACCTGCAATATCTCCGAGGTGTGCCTGTATGGAAAAGAATTATTTGTGGGAGAATAATTTTGATCCTTGTTGAATAGACCCTGTGGCCTCATGTCTTGAATTATTTGTGTAGATTAAGCTATCCTTTTCATAAGCAGAGGTGTGGCAGATTTGCTATTGTGACAAATAAGCAAGGCCCTTACACTTTAAAACACTGCAGAACACAGAAAGTAATTGTAAAATAAAACAAATCTCAGTAAGCAAAGAACCAATAATAATAAACTCCCTCATCAGATAATCTCAAAAGTCTGTTTGCTAATGCTAAGAAAAAGAAGAAGGAAAAAAATCCTCACAGAGATGTGCAATTTAAATGTGCTTCTTGTGTTAATGGAGCAGTGACTCTTCTCAGCTTTAAACAGGCCATAATTAATCAACCCCCAATCAATACAAAACATCCTAACTATAGGACCATTGTACTTACCCATGATGGTTAGCGCTGTAGCTTTTGTTAATTCTTCTTTCATTGACTCTATTACTTCTAAATGACCACCATCTAGGTTACATCTATTTATGGTTCTATTTCCCGAACTGATCCAATAAAGCTTGTTTTCCATGTAGTCTATCGATAGACCTGTAATTAAATTATACATCTCAAACATAATAGTAGCCACTTAAATAGTAAAAGTCACATTGTACTGGATTTTAGGGAAAAAAATATGTTGCAAATGCAGAGTTTTGTCCTAAAATATAGGGTCTAGCTAATGAGAAATATACAGGGGTAGGCAAAAGTAAGTTAATAATAATAAATAACACAATAATTAATAAATACATATTAATAAAAGAATAAAATCTGTTTTGCATACTTACAACTGTAAATATACTTTTGCCCACCCTGTACATATACTGTTTTAACTCTCTGAAACAATATACTTTTATAAGCAATTAACTATTATCTCTGTTAATTATTACAACAATCTTAGGACATTGAGTTCTACTTTATAGATAAGGAAAATAATACATAGAATAATTTTAAATGAGTCCTTAAATAGTTTCGTTCCAGACATTTTAATAAAGGTTCTATTTACAAAATGAGTGCCTGTCCTCTTATTACACCAGTTGGCCTCAGAAAGTTTTCATGTGTAATGCTCACTTGGGATACTAATTTGACTTATACAATTTATAATCTCTCTTCTACTTTCAGTAAAACTTACTTTAGGCAGATATACAATAGACTTAAATAGGGGTATTCAACTTTTCTCAAGTAAATTCAGAGGTAAGAATTTCAACAATTAATAATTTCACTGATGTGAAATTTAACTGCCCTCATTTAGGGGCTGCCTAGAAGAGTAACCGTGCAACAAGTAAGTGAACTAAGTCAAAATCATAATGTGTCAAGGTAGGTTAAATTCATTGTATTTTATGGACAGTTTTATATGTTAAAATAGTATTTACAGTTATCAAAAGTCTCAGTACATGTATATTTTGATTGCCAAGGGTTTTTAGTACAAATTTATTTAATTAGTTGCATGCTCAATAGGCTCAGGATCTACATTATAACAATAACTGTGTTTCCATTTTGGTTGTTTGTGATCCACAACTAGTTGAAAAGCACATTCAGACATACATGTACTCACGCATACAATACAATAAACTGTTTCTGAGATCTCCCTCAGAAAATGAACAAATTGCAAAAAAAAAAAATCTTCCCTATAAAAATCCGTATAAGATTTATTTTTAAAAAGGAAAGAAGAAAAGAAGGAAGAAAGGGAGAAGGAAGGAGTGAGGGAAGACAAATGAAGAGAATTACAAGTTCAAGTGCATTGAGAGAGGATTAAGCACAGCTCAGATAGTCTCAACTATTGAGTTCCAGACCAGAGAGTGGAAATGACTTATCAGACCACTTTTAATAAATTAGAAATAATCCAACAGTTCTATACAATATGTCAGAGATTTATTGATGTTTTGGCAATAAAAGTCTTGAAGTTCCACCAGAAAAATCACAATGCTTAAAATTAGACATTTCAAGAAAGACATTTTCAGGTTTCTCTTTTTTATTTATTTATTTATTTATTTATTTATTTATTTATTTATTTATTGGATGACCACAGATTGCCTTTAATCACAATGAAAAAAAATTAGATTATGACTATCACAGTCATACTCTATGATGTAATATTTTCAGAGTGAAAGTCTGCTCACCATTTAATTTTTTATGAGAGAAATTTGGTTATTCTGCAGATACCTTAGTGCATCTTTTCTAGTGTAAAAAATTCTGGTTTAGACCATTTAATTTCCAGAAGTGGTCTATTTTATGTTGTGCTTAGTTGATTATCTAAAGCACATAATTCCATCTGTAATCAGCAATAATGAATATCTTTACTACAAGTTGATAATACAAAATATAACTTCAAACCTTTTGTTGCCAAATTTTCATTAAGAATTAAATTAACAAATACATTTACAAAAAATTTTCTTTAGGAAAATTATCTATCCTTCTAGGTAGTTTAAGTTTTATCTCTCAATTAAGACAAGCCACCAGAGAACAATATACATTTTTATATCACTGTGTTTTTATTCTTCTCTGACTCTCTTGCTGAATTGAGCTTTGGCATTATGCCCTTCATTTAAATGAAGGATGCTTTAAGAAGTAGTCATAAGAAAAACACTGTTATATTTCCCAGGGTAGAGTATCTGAAAGTAGTACATCACACAGTGCCTTCTTTATATAAAGACCCATGGGAGAAATTTCTTTCAGGGCTCAGTGCCAGGAAAAGCTATATATGGAAAATATAAAATTGTAGCTGAGCATATTTCTCTCTTTGCTTTAGCTGCAAAGGAACTGAAGAATCTGATTGTAGGCCATATTCAGCAATTGTAAAGGAATTGCATTTATGCTAATTTTACTCCTGACTTAAGTCCTTAACCTTGATTTTTAAAACTAGTATTTTTTTGGCCTTTCTTAGGGAACGTGTTTAAGTTTCCTCAACCCCTTTTTGGAAGGACATTTCATTCTTACTGAATGTGTTTAACTTCAAATTAGTCCACTATGTCAGAACTTTCTCATGCACTTAACTCCCAGCAGATTGTAGAGTCTAACTTACCCAATATAAAGCAGCTATCAGAGAGAGGAGAAAAGTTACAGTCTGGGTTAAATTTCCCAGAATCTATTACTCAACACATTTGTTTCTGGACTATGAGTAACCTAGAGGGAAGAAACTCTGTCAGTGAGCTTTTTATCTTTGCTTACAGCAAAAAAATAAAAATAAAAAAAATAAACATTGAGTGAATGAATACGTTATTTAAATGACCCCATCATGAATATTATAAGTTGTCTTCAAGAAGTTCAGCCTAGCAAAGTTAAATTATCCTCACAATAGAATTTTTAAAAATATACCCAGACACTATGATAACAAAGAGGAATAAATTTTGGTACAGCTTATATTTTTACATCAATATTAAAATTAAATACTTTAAGATTAGTAGTTTTAAGATTCACAAGACAAATATTTGAAATTTTCACATTAACCTATATATGCATGTGATATGTCACCTAGTCATTTACATATATCATCTCTCCTACAAAATATATCAGTTTAACCACTAAATGTTATTGAGTGTGTTTATTCTCAAGTTTATAAAATATAATTGGAATCTTTGAAAAATCCTGATTAATTCAAGAAATTGGTGATATGTTTTAAATTCATGAGTATTAAGTATATTTAGAAGTATATATTTATAAAGTTTATTAATATTAATGTTTTCAGATCCTAAGACATTTTTTGTTTTACTACTATCATATTCTTGGGTCTGTTTTAAAAATCTTTACCTGAGAATATGTTTATTGATTTTAGAGAGAGAGGAAAGGAGAGTAAAAGAGAAACATCAATGTGAGAAATAGCAATTGGCTGCCTCTCGTACATACCCTGACTGGCAATCAAATCCACAACCTAAGTATGTGTCATGATGAGGAATTGAACATTCTATCTTTTGGTGTATGGGGCAATGCTCCAACCAACTGACCCACCTGGCCATAGCCTATTAAGGTCTGAATGACACTGAAAATTTAATTAGTATCCAGTTATTGGAATAATTTCTGAACCAGATTTCTGCTACATGAGATATGACTCACTAAGCAGTAGACTAATATTAATTTTGATTCAGTTTAAACTACTGAGTGGATCCAGAATGCTAATCAATAGTCATGAAAAAAAAAACAGATAAAATATGAGCATGTTGATAAAACTGTTCTGGAACCTACACAAAGAAATATGATTGTGTCTGTATGAGAAGGTCCTCAGAGTGGGTGACTGACATAAAAAAAAATCTTCAGGGTGATCCAAGAGGGCGGAGGAGTAAGCGGAAGCTACACTAACCTCCTCCCAGGACCAGCCAGTGCTGACTCAGCCCCAGTACAGCAGACAGACCATTCCCCTCCAAGTAGCATCAGACTAAGGGGAAATAAAAGCCCTGCCTATAGGAATTAAGCTGCCACACCCACAGTCCTTAAGCCTGACGACTAATAACAGATTGAATAGATTAACAACTAAAGAAGACAGACAAAGGCAGTAGATCACTGGAAGTCTCCAATAGGCTGCCTAGGGCCAGTCTGGTACATGATCTGACGCTACCAGAGGCAGACCCAGGAAGAGCAGATCATTCTAAGAAGCACCAACAAACAATAGGAATCACAAAAATGGGGAGACAGAGAAACAACCCCCCATCAAAAGGAAAGGTAGAATCCCCAGAGAGAGTGCTAAATGAAATAGAGGGGAGCAAAATATCAGATACGGAATTCAAAACATGGATTATGGAGAAGCTGAATGAGCTCAGCGGAAACTACAAAGAACTCCAGGGAATCTACAAGGAACTCCAGAAAAACTACAAAGAACTCACAGAGAATTACAAGAGCATGAAAAAGGACATAGGAGCTATCAATAAGAGCCAGGAGGAAATGAAGAATACGGTCTCTGTACTGAAGAACACAGTAGAAGGAATTAAAAGCAGGCTAGAGGAAGCAGAAGATCGGATTGGCGAGCTGGAGGACAACGTACACAAAAACTCCCAGACAATGCAACAAAATGAAAAAAGACTGAACAAGACTGAAGAGGCTCTAAGACAGCTGCAGGACAACATGAAATGTAATAATATCCGTATCATAGGAATTCCAGAAGGAGAAGAAGAAGAGCAAGGGATAGAAAACCTCTTTGAAAAACTAATGACAGAAAACTTCCCTAACATGAAGAGAGAAAGAATCATGCAAGTCCAGGAAGCACAGAGGGTTCCAATGAAGATGAACCCTAACAGGCCCACCTCAAGACACATCATAATTAAAATGGCAACATTCAAAGACAAAGAGAGGATCCTAAAAGCAGCAAGAGAGAAACAACTAATAACATACAAGGGAGCTCCAATAAGGCTATCATCAGATTTCTCAACAGAAACACTACAAGCCAGAAGGGAATGGCAAAAAATATTTCAAGCAATGAAAAACAAAGGTCTACAACCTAGAATACTCTACCCAGCAAAGCTCTCATTCAAAATGGAAGGTGAAATAAGGATCTTCCAAGACAAAAGAAGGCTAAAAGAATACATCTCCACTAAACCAGCAATGCAAGAGATGCTAAAGGGTCTGCTTTAAGAAGATGAAGAAACAGAGAGAGACAGAGAACACGAGTACAAAGGGGAAAAATGACACTGAATAAGTACTTATCGGTAATAACCTTAAATGTAAATGGATTAAACACTCCAATTAAAAGACATAGGGTACCTGAATGGATTAGAAAGAATGACCCACATATATGCTGTCTACAAGAGACACACCTTAGAACAAAAGATCTACACAGACTGAAAGTAAAGGAATGGAAAAAAAGTATTTCAAGCAAACGGACATGAAAAGAAAGCCAGGTTAGCAATACTTATATCAGACAAAACAGATTTCACAGCAAAGTCCATAAAAAGAGACAAAGAAGGGCATTTCATAATACTTAAGGGAAAAATCCATCAAGAAGATATAACCCTTATAAAATATAGGCACTCAACTTAGGAGCACCCAAATATATAAGGAAAATTTTGAAAGACTCCAAGAAAGATATAGACAGCAACACACTCATAGTAGGGGACTTTAACACCCCATTGTCAACAATGGACAGATCTTCGAAGCAAAGAAACACCAAAGATATGGAGGCACTGAACAACACTCTAGATGAAATGGACTTAGTCGATATATATAGAAGTTTTCACCCCAAATAAGCAAAATATACATACTTCTCAAATGCACATGGAACATTTTCAAAGATAGACCACATGGTAGGACACAAAACAAGCCTCAATAAATTCAAGAAAATTGAAATTATATCAAGCATCTTCTCAGATCACAATGGCTTAAAACTGGAAATCAACCTCAAGGAAAAAACTCAAAAACATTCAAACTCATGGAGAATGAATAACATGCTATTAAATAATGAATGGGTTAACAATGACATCAAGGAAGAAATTTAAAAGTTTCTGGAAACTAATGATAACGAACACACAACAACCCAAAACCTATGGGATACAGCGAAAGCAGTCCTAAGAGAAAAGTTCATAGCAATACAGGCCTACCTAAAAAAGCTAGAAGAATCTCTAATAAAAAAAACCTAACCTTACAGCTACAAGAACTAGAGGAAGAACAACAAGCAAAACCCAGATCAAGTAGGAGGAAGGAAATCATCAAGATCAGAGCACAATTAAATGACATAGAGTCTAAACTAACAATTCAAAAGATCAATAAAAGTAGGAGATGGTTCTTTGAAAAGATAAACAAAATTGACAAGCCTTTAACCAGGCTCATCAAGAAAAAAAGAAAGAGGACCTAAATAAATAAAATCAGAAATGAAAGAGGAGAAATCAAAACTGATACAACAGAAATACAAAGGATTATATGAAATTATTACGAACAACTGTATGGCAAGAAATTTGACAACCTAGAGGAGATGGACAAATTCCTGGAAACCTATAGTCTTCCTAAACTGAATCAAGAAGAAGCAGAAGGTCTGAATAGACCAATAACAGCTAGTGAAACTGAAGAAGTAATCAAAAAACTCCCAGCACACAAAAGCCCTGGGCCGGATGGCTTCACAAGTGAATTCTACAAAACATTTAGGAAAGAACTAACTCCTATCCTCCTCAGACTATTCCAAAAGATACAAGAAGAGGGAAGACTCCCAAACTCGTCTATGAAGCCAGTATAACCCTAATTCCAAAACCAGGTCAAGACACAACAAAGAAAGAAAACTACAGGCCAATATCGCTGATGAACATAGATGCTAAAATCCTCAACAAAGTATTGGCAAACCAGATCCAGCAACACATTAGAAAGATCATACAACACGATCAAGTGGGATTCAACCCAGGGATGCAAGGGTGGTTTAATATTCACAAATCAATAAACGTAATACACCACATAAACAAAATGAAAGACAAAAACCACATGATTATATCAATAGATGCAGAAAAAGCATTTGATAAAGTACAACACCCATTTATGATGAAAACTCTCAGCAAAATGGGAATAGAGGGAGCATACCTCAACATAATAAAGGCCATATATGAGAAACCTGAAGCCAACATCATACTCAATGGGAAAAAACTAAGAGCATTCCCCCTGAGATCAGGAACAAGACAAGGATGTCCACTCTCTCCACTCCTATTCAACATAGTCTTGGAAGTTCTAGCCACAGCAGTGAGACAAGAAAGAGAAATAAAAGGCATCCAAATTGGAAAAGAGGAAGTAAAACTGTCATTATTTGCAGATGACATGATAGTGTACATAGAAAACCCTATAGACTCCACAAAAAAACTACTCAACCTAATAAGTGAATTCAGCAAAATAGCAGGATACAAAGTCAATATAAAGAAATCGAAGGCATTTTTATACACCAACAATAAAAACTCAGAGATAGAAACTGAAAGAAAAATCCATTTACCATAGCAACAAGAAAAATAAAATACCTAGGAATAAACTTAACCAAGAAGGTAAAAGACCTGTACTCAGAAAACTACATACCACTGAAAAAAGAAATTAAAGAAGATACAAATAAATGGAAGCATATACCATGTTCATGGATGGGAAGCATCAACATCATTAAAATGTCCATACTACCCAAAGCAATTTATAGATTCAATGCAATCCCTATTAAAATACCAGCAACATATTTCGCAGACCTAGAACAAATACTTCAAAGATTTATATGGAACCAAAAAAGAGCCCGAATAGCCACAGCAATTTTGAGGAAGAACACAGTAGGAGGAATCACAATACCTGATATCAAACTATACTAAAAGGCCACGGTAATCAAAACAGTCTGGTACTGGCATAAAAACAGACATATAGATCAATGGAACAGAATAGAGAGCCCAGAAATAAACCCAGGTTCATATGGTCAACTAATATTTGACAAAGGGGGAAAGAACATCAAATGGAATGCAAAGAGCCTCTTCAACAAATGGTGTTGGGAGAACTGGACAGGGACATGCAAAAAAATGAAACTAGACCACCAACTTACACCATACACCAGAATAAACTCAAAAGGGATCAAAGACTTAAATGTAAGCCATGATACCATAAAAGTCCTAGAGGAAAGAATAGGCAGGAAAATCTCAGATATCCCACGTAACAACATTTTCACTGATATATCTCCTAAGACAAGGGAAATAAAGGAAAGAATAAACAAATGGGACTACATCAAACTAAAAAGTTTCTGCTCAGCTTAAGAAAACATCAGCAAGATCAAAAGGAAACCAACCATATGGGAAAATATATTCGCCAATGACATCTCAGACAAGGGATTGATCTCCAAAATATATAAAGAACTCATATGACTCAACACCAAGAAGACAGACAACCCAATTAAAAAATGGGCAAAGGACCTGAACAAACACTTCTCCAAAGAGGACATACAGAGGGCCCATAGACATATGAAAGTATGCTCAACATCACTAGCCATCAGAGAGATGGAAATAAAAACCACAATGAGATACCACCTCACACCAGTCAGAATGGCCATCATCAACAAATCAACAAACAACTTGTGCTGGAGAGGATGCGGAGAAATGGGAACCCTGGTGCATTGCTGGTGGGAATGCAGACTGGTGCAGCCACTATGGAAAACAGTTTGGAATTTACTCAGAAAACTAAAAATGGAACTGCCTTTTGAACCAGCAATTCCATTGCTAGGATTATATCTGAAAAGTCCTGAAACACCAATTCAAAAGAACCTATGCACTCCAATGTTCATAGCAGCACTATTTACAATAGCCAAGTGCTGGAAACAACCTAAATGCCCATCTGTAGATGAGTGGATCAAAAAACTGTGGTACATTTACACAATGGAGTTCTATGTAGCAGAAAGAAAGAAGGAACTTCAACCATTTGCAACAACATGGGTGGAACTAGAGAAAATTAAGCTTAGCGAAATAAGCCAGGCAACGAAAGAAAAATACCTTATGCTATCACCTATTACAGGAAACTAGTGAACACAAACAAATGAGCAAAATTGAACCAGAGCTATGTAAACAAGAAGTAGACTAACAGTAACAATGGGAGAGGTGGGAGGGAGAGAAGGGGGTAAGATGGGGAAGGGTCAAGTCAAAAACATGTATAAATGACCCACGGACATGGGGAACTGAGTGGGGACTGAATGTGAGGGAAGGGAGGGGCAGGATAAAAAAAAAAAAAAGAAAGAAAAAGAAAAAAAAATCTTCAAAAGAACAATAGGATCTCTCTGAAGAATATGAACGTTGTGATATAGTCTTAATTTTGCAAAACATTTATTTTTTAAATCACTCGGATCTGCTTATCAAAAGAGGAACTCTGGATTCAATATTCTAATAGATATATCAAAGGGAAAAACAGTAATCATTTAAGTAGAAAAACCTTTATGACAAGAAGAATCTTTTTTATCTCTTCCTTATTATTATAATAGTGCAGTTAATTTATATGCTTTGATTCTACCACTTTTTAATTTAAGCCAAAATTTTTCCTTAATTTATTATTTTATTTGAGAATTTGATTAAAATATGCTAATTTTTAAAATTGAGAGACAATGTAATTTGTTGAAATTATATAATTGCTCTCATAATAGAAATAATTCACACATTGATATGACACTTCTATATATATTCTTAAAAATATAATCTGAATATAGTTTTCATATATTACTAAAAATTAAATCCATTAATATTTAAGTATTGTTAAAATTAAGACTAAACCATTCATGTTTCTAATTTTTCAAATGACTTACAATTAAATCAATGTAGTATGAAATATGGAATTAAAACTAAATGTGGCATTAAATTATACAGTATCTTGACTATAATAATAAACATAGAAATCTACACATGATAAATTTTATAGATATAAATACACAAATATAAATAAGTACAAACAAAACATAAAATCTGACTAAGACTGGTGGATTGTATTAAGGTAAATACCTGGGTTGTAATATCGTACTATTGTTTTACATAATATTCTAATTGGGTAATATTAGATAAAGTATACATGAGACCATCTGTATTTGTTTTTGTTTTTTAAGATTTTGTTGATTTATTTTTAGAGAGAGGGGAAAGGAGGAATAAAGAGAGGGTGATAAACATCAATGTGTGGTTGCCTCTTATGTGCCCACAACTGGGGACCTGGTCCACAACCCAGGCATGTGCCCTGACTGGGAATTGAACCAGCAACCCTTTGGTTCACAGGCCAGTGCTCAATCCACTGAGCCATACCAGCAGGGCTATGTATTAGTTTTTGTAATGGCAGGTGAATCTAAGATTATCTCAATAAACATTTTAATTTTTTAAAAAGCCAACTATTTGACAACTAGTTGAGTATGTATAAGAACAGAATATGCCACTCTAAAATATGCCATTTTGGCTTAAGAATTATTGTAACCCAAAGACATTTGAGATATAGCATAAGCCAAGTAAAAGCATTCTGTACTTCCCCACTATTTGCCTAAAAGCTGGCTTAGACTCTTTATCACTAGGCTAGACTGATCAGCCCAGAGATGGCATGAAGAATCTGTATAACAAACCTTACTAAAACAACCCTTATACTCCATTATTTTCCCTCAGTTTTACCTACCACAGTTTGTCTTCCTTTAAAGTCTACAATCTTTCCTTTGTCTTGTCACTTCTGTGCAGCCTTATTGTTCTTTGTTAAGATGCTATATAAGCCTGAGTTCTAACCACTCCTTTGACTTACTCATCAATTACTTTCTCCCATGCTACTTTTGTTAATAAATACTTTTTCTTCTACTAATTTGTCTTTTGTCTGTCTACTTTCATGGGTCACACCCAGGGAACATAGGAAGACAGATAAGTTTTTTTGCTTTACCTCTTCTGCAAGTATCTATACTGCCCTAATCTTCATCTAAATTCTTGCTTAGAAATATCCTTCTCAATTTGTGCTTTAAAAAGTCATTAATACCAGAGAAAAAAGATGGCGGAGGAGTAAGTGAAAGCTACACTAACTTCCTCCCAGAACTAGTCTGGATTTACAACGTAATTTTGGAGAAATCATCTGGAATAACCAACAGAACACCAGCTGGAGAGAAGTCTTATAACCACGGAGAGACAAAAAAGGCCGCTACATCACAACGTGACCAGTAGAGATTGCGGAGACGCGGAAGGGCTGGCTGGGCTCACACGGGTGGCAGCTGAAGGGACTGAGAAACAGCTCAGCAGCCGGGGGTTCCCCCTGAGAAGGGCAGGGTCTAAACCCCCAGCTGAACTTCCCAGCCTACAGCAACAGAGTGGAAAGTAAAATAGTATCCAGCTGAGAAAAGTGAAAAGCCACAGGGTTTCTTGCTAGCCGGAGAGAAACAGCTGGAGAAAAAGAGCTCTTAAGCGGATCACATACAAAAATATTTTGGCCCCCACTTACCCTGGGCTCAAGCGGAGGAAAGGCAGAGAGGACTGGAGATGCTTGGGGAGAGTTTGGTGTGGTGGCTTTGAGGGGAGAGCTGGGGAAGCGGCCGGCTGGGTCCCAGTGCTGACTCATCCCCACACTCCAGGCAGACCATTCCCATCCGAGTGGCATCAGCCTGAGGGGAAGCAAAGGCCCTGCCTACAGGAATTAAGCTGCCACACCCACAGTCCTTAAGCCTGACCGCTAATCACAGATTGAATAGATTATCAACTAAAGGAGACAGACAAAGGCAGTAGATCCCTGGAAGTCTCCAACAGGCTGCCTAGGCCCAGACTGGTACAGGATCTGACGCCACCAGGGGCAGATCCAGAAAGTGCAGATCATTCTAAGAAGCACCAACAAACAATAGGAGTCCCAAAAATGGGGAGACAGAGAAACAACACCCCATCGAAAGGAAAGGTAGAGTCCCCAGAAAGAGTGCTAAATGAAATAGAGGGGAGCCAACTATCAGATATGGAATTGAAAGCATGTATTATGGAGAAGCTCAATGAGCTCAGCGGAAAGTACAAAGAACTCCAGAAAAACTACAGTGAACTCCAGAAGAACTATAAGGAAGTTACTGAGAATTATACCAGCATCAAAAAGGACATGGAAGCTATCAATAAGAGCCAGGAGGAAATGAAGAATACGATCTCTGAATTGAAGAACACAGTAGAAGGAATTAAAAACAGGCTAGAGGAAGCAGAAAATCAGATCAGCGAGCTGGAGGACAATGTAGAGAAAAACTCACAGACAGTGCAACAAAATGAAAAAAGACTGAACAAGACTGAAGAGGCTCTAAGACAGTTGCAGGACAACATGAAACATAATAATATCCGTATCATAGGAATTCCAGAAGGAGAAGAAGAAGAGCAAGGGATAAAAAACCTCTTTGAAAAACTAATGACAGAAAACTTCCCTAACATGAAGAGAGAAAGAATCATGCAAGTCCAGGAAGCACAGAGGGTCCCAATGAAGATGAACCCCAACAGGCCCACTTCAAGACACATCATAATTAAAATGCCAACATTCAAAGACAAAGAGAGAATCCTAAAAGCAGCAAGAGAGAAACAACTAATAACATACAATGGAGCTCCAATAAGGCTATCATCAGACTTCTCAGCAGAAACACTACAAGCCAGAAGGGAATGGCAAAATATATTCCAAGTAATGAAAAACAAAGGCCTACAACCAAGAATACTCTACCCAGCAAGGCTCTCATTCAAAATGGAAGGTGAAATAAGGAGTTTCCAAGACAAAAGAAGGTTGAAAGAATACATCTCCACCAAACCAGTATTGCAAGAGATGCTAAAGGGTCTGCTTTAAGAAGATGAAGAAACAGAGAGAGACAGAGAAGAACACTAGTACAAAGGGGGAAAATGACAATGAATAAGTACTGAAAGAAAGAAGGAACTTCTACCATTTGCAACAACATGATTGGAACTAGAGAGAATTATGCTTAGCGAAATAAGCCAGGCAACAAAAGAAAATTACCTTATGCTATCACCTGTTACAGGAAACTAATGAACAACACAAACAAATGAGCAAAATTGAACCAGAGGTATGTAAACGAGGAATAAACTAACAGTAACAAAGGGGGAGATGGGAGGGAGAGAAGCGGTAAGAAGGGGAATGGTCTAGTCAAAGAACATGTATAAATGACCCATGGACATGGACAACTGGGTGGGGACTGAATGTGGGAGAAGGGAGAGACAGGGTGCAGAGAAGCAAGAGGAGGAAAAAAGTGAGACAACTGTAATGGAAAAACAAACAAACAGAAAAATTTTTAGTGGGGGGAAACAAGAAAAATATAAAGAATAGAAATGCAAGTTCAGTGAATATTAGAAGGACAAGGTTTTTCCTTCACACTGTATATATTTTCTCCCTATCTGATCCCTCCAGAATTTGGCATTCTAAAGAAGTAAGTAATGACCTAAGTTTCTTTGCATAAAACTAATAAGACCAGTTGTTAATAACGATTTTTTTGACTAAGACTTTGACTGGAATGTCATGCCTAAAGGAGACATGCTTGGGCTTTGGTTGTTACCAAAAAGCCCTGAGCAACTGGGACTGACTTTCAAAGGTAATAAAAGTCCACGAGATAAAAGGCCTGGTACCTTGGATCGATGAGCGGTCCATAGCAATCTTTCCAGGGAAGGAACGAAGGTTGTTTTCCTGTGAGATGGCTAGAAGGGACCTTAAGGCACAATGGAAAACCAGGAGGACCTGGAAAAGACAGGTGTTTACAGGCAAGGCTGAATGCCAGGTATGTGGCTCAGCTTCTGTGCCCTGAAGGGCACACTGAAGGTCACCCTAAATGTTCCTTGTGTAAGTTCGAGCAAAGCAGAACTAAAGATCATAAGTGATCATTTGCTGCTCTTGTTGTGTTTATGCAAATGAACAGGATAAATTAAAAATGGACTTAATGCAGTCCCTTTAATGACAAGGAGGGTAATCTTAGGGAGAAAAATCAAGATTCAAGGAAGATCACAATGCCCAGTGGTAGACTATAAAGTAGTGCAGCTAACCGTCTTTAAAGTTTCTTTTCATTTAAAATTTGTTTTCATTTGAAAGTTAAACTATGTCTGTGGCATTATCAAAGATGTTTAATTTACAGGCAAGAAGAATGTCAAATGCCTTGCAACTGGATGTCTTTCCGATAAGACAGCCCTTACAGGTCTATAAACTTGTGTGTGGGTTATGTTACATAAATTAACATGTGTTTTCTGTTTTCAAAGGGCATAAGCCTACGATCTCATTACCTGAGTGATTGTCTGTACGTATAGGCCTCACTTAATCCTGTCTGCATTGCTGCCTCCTGAGACTCAATGGTTTGGCTGAACTAAGTGGCTGGGTTGGTGAAGAACGAGGTGGTCTGTGGGCTTCACTTTAAAACTGGTTTCTCTTTTCTATCCTAATGGCTTGGACAGAAAGAGCCCAGAGGCCTGAGAGGGGGGAAACCTAA
Source organism: Furipterus horrens (assembly GCF_987537825.1). Taxonomy (NCBI): domain Eukaryota; kingdom Metazoa; phylum Chordata; class Mammalia; order Chiroptera; family Furipteridae; genus Furipterus; species Furipterus horrens. The sequence goes on from NW_028327171.1 coordinate 137,842,806, forward strand.
AATATTTCCCTCAGTCCAAACTAAGTATAATGGGCAAAAGGGTTTTGGACAGGTGAGATGTACCTGGCATACCTTCCTCCGAAGAAGCCCTTCTTTTCCCTAATGTGGGACATTGAAAAATTAATCCCTGTCTTTTGTCATCTAGTGGTTACGGATTGAACGATGTCCTTTAACCCTGTTGCCCCCAGAATACAACAAGGATGCCAGCCTGTTAAACCAAGTATGCCGTTGTCCAGAGACAGCCAACCAACCTGGAGTCTGCACGATCCTTCCCCTTGTAGGAAGGCCACCCTCCCCTCCACATCCCCACTCTTATTAGGGATTTCTTGACCCAAGGGTAGGTAGGACGACGACCATGTCCAGCTTGAAGCAGCTAGAGGAGCTCGAGACCTTCGTCCATTGTCCTTTATAAGATTGTAAAGGGTCTTAAGTCTGAGAGGGAGGGATTGTTATTTTTTATTGTTAAAATATTTAACTAATTAATTAATTATTTTTTTAAAAAAGAAGAAGAATATATGAAAGGGTGAGCCATGGGCATGGACTTGGGGAGGGGATTGTCGGGGAAGGGGGGTGCTGGGCGGAGGGGAGCAAAGGGGAAAAAGTTGGAACTCTTGTAACAATATAATCAATAAAATATTCTTTAAAAAAATTCATTAATACCATCTAGAGTTACTGAGATAAGTTAATTACCTCAGTTCTTGTTACTTATCATATCAGCTAAGATTTCATTATATCCTCCACTCTCTAGCACATAAATAATTGTAACTGAGGAAATTTATCCTATATTTCAAGTTTTTGATGACATTATAATCATGTCCCTTATGAGACTCACATATGTAAAAATGGAGGAAAACCAGTACAATTGACAGATTGTTTTTTGAAAGAAGTTTTGTTCTAAAATATTATTTTTAAAACTTTAGTTCTTATAGTTTTATATTTTTCCAAAGCTATATTTGATAGCTTGATAAGTAAAATATAACAAAATATTTTTAAAATCCCTATATTGTGGCATTTTAATTTTTTGAAAGTTATAGTTCCTGTGAATATAACATTCCTTTATGTCAAATATTTTTTCCTAGCCACACAGAAATATTCAGTTTGTTAGACATATCACACTGTTTTATGGCTATTATGCCTCTTTACTCTTCCTGTTAAGAATAAGAAAAACTCTCTTATCAGTTTTTTATAAACCAAAGTAGATTTATTCTTCAAGGTAGTTGAAATTTTAAAATAAATCCAGTTCGGTTAAAACTATTGTCTTTAGTTTTTTTCCCATGAAGAATAAATTGTTTTCTCTATTTTTGTAGTGTTTAGTCAGATTAACTCTATTGTATTTGAAAGATAGTACTTATGAACAACATTGTTTTTGTTTTGCTTAACTAAAAATCTCATCAGATGGTTTGCAGTTATCTGTGTCTTTTTCATCTATTAAACCATGACCTTCTTGCTAATGGGTCTCAAGTTTTATTTTCAGGGTCTGGTACCATCTATACATTTCATAACCTTTTAAAATATATACTTTTTCACATTTAACATTTGAAATAACCAGTAAATGAATGATCAGATGAAACAGTATAATACATTTAAATAATTTGTGTACATAAGCATGTGTAATTTTAATATCACTTTCTCAATTCCACCAGCCTTTAAAAAAAAGAGACTATTGTTAACATTTCATTTGGGGTGTGTAGGCTTATATATTGATTGTACTTCTTACATAATGAAAGTGACTGTGATGAGTAATGAGTGTGTATAAATAATATAACTACATTAGCAAGCAAGAAAAAAAATCCAGGAATTAGTTTTCATCTCATTTTTTAAAAATGAAGTCCCTTGAATTCTTTTGATCTAGTGAAAAGTGCTTCTGAATGCTATCCAAGAATAGATTTCAAAATCCCTGTTATAAAGCATATGGATTGAAATGATTAAATAATAAAAAAATGTTTTCTAGGTTTCAAGAAGGTGTCCTTGCAGGTTGAGTAAACACGTGACTTTTGGTTGTGATTTCATTAAAAATAAAGGGAAACATCAGGAAATAAAATGTACAGGACACAAGATTCTTAAGAATCGCCCACGAAGGGTAATGCTGATTGACAGGCCAACTTACTTTATGAGGCTTAAAGGATAAAATTCATAATAATGTAAACATTTTAAACGTGAAAATGGCTTTAGGTAGTCAATTAAAATCTTCTGTTATGCAAACTGCTCTAAGCATTTAATGTATCCAAGACTAAACAATAAATCTTAATTGAGAATATTTAGTTCAATAATGAATAACTGGGAGGTTGATTTGTATTTAACAGAAACAAAGTTATTCAGCCTGAATTGCCTGAAGGCTATAATTACTTAGTCTTCAGTGATACACACTCATGAAATGCCAAGTTTGGTGTTTTGATAAGATTATAATGTACTTCTACCTCAAGTATACCACACATATGGATTTAACAGCAAATAAGCAAGGGAAATCCAGTGAATTAAAATATAAAAACAATTTAAAAAACTGGAAAGCTTATATGTTGGTGGCATTGCTTTTTAAATCTAGCATTTAAAGATTCAGAAATAATTTTTGTGAGGCACAATAATTGGCACAGAGGCAAAATTAATTCTTGCATGGTCCTGCCTGCTTGGAAAAGCTGACTTCTGTGTCCTAATTGGGCCCACATATCTCAGAAGTACCCAAACTCTAGATTTTTCTCTCCTACTTTGTACACTTAAAAGAGCACCAGTTTATTCCCTAATCTTTTTATGAGGTCAGATAATTATTATATGATATTAGCCACCATGGGAACAACATAACTGTTAAGATTTATGGTTTTGGAATCAGATAAACTTAGATTTGAATTTCAACTCTATCATTCATCACTGGCAACTAACTTCTTTGAGTAAACCTTAGTTTCTGATCACAAAAGAAGTATAAGCCTTCAATAAATGATTACTGTGAGATGATTAATACAAATCATTTTGCAAGTACTTGTCATTTCTAAGTGCTTAAAAAGTAGTCACTATAATCATGCTATTTTTATTGCCAAAGTGATGATGGCTCTACAGTATCGCACATCCCAGGCTAAGTGCATGCAAGCACAGAGGTGCTGCTTCAGGTTCCATAAAGGGTGATAGATCATATTGTTTTGAGTTGAAACTTCCCAGCCTCACCAGACAGAATATTGTGTTTTCTCCTAACTTACTGGGAAACAATAACTTATAATTAACAGTCAATGTGCATGAGGAGAAAATTGTGTGAACAGTAGCTCTCCCTATCCTAATCACCTAATTTTCTTCACAGAAATGGTTTAGATAATGCAGTGGGCAGAAGTTTCAGCCACTGATTGCCCAAAGAAACTCATCATGAAAATATAATCACAATAACAAATATCAGTAAAATTCAGTGAGTAAATAACACAGGACTAAATATCTCTATGTATATAAGTATTTCATGGGCACAATTATCACATGTGCCAACAAAAACAGTTAGTATTTATTTTCTTCATACATTCATATGTCCATTAAGAGTATTTGAGAATTTTTATTTTTCTTTTTTTTTTAATTCAGTGGGTATTTTATTTTATTTTTTTAATGTATTTTATTGATTATATTGTTACAATATTTCCAATTTTCTCCCCTTTACTCCCCTCCACCCAGCATCTCCCTCCCCCAGCAATCCCCCACTCCAAGTCCATACCCCTGGTTCATAAAAAATAACTATCCCTCCCTCTCAGATATTAAGACCCTTTGTAATCTTGTAAAGGTCCACAGCAATCTTTCCAGGGAAGGAACGAAGGTTGTTTTCCTGAAGGATGGCTAGAAGGGACCTTAAGGCACAATGAAAAACCAGAAAGACTTGGAAAGGACAGGTGTGTACAGGCAAGGATGAATGCCAGGTATGTGACTCAGCTTCTGTGCCCTGAAGGGCACACTGAAGGTCACCCTAAATGTTCCTTGTGTAAGTTCGAGCAAAGCAGAACTAAAGATCATAAGTGATTATTTGCTGCTCTTGTTGTGTTAATGCAAATGAACAGAATAAATTAAAAATGGACTTAATGCAATCCTTTTAATGACAAGGAGGGTAATCTTAGGGAGAAAAATCATTATGCAAGGAAAATCACAATGATCAGTAGTAGACTATAAAGCAGGCCAACTAACCATCTTAAAAGTTTCTTCTCATTTAAAATATGGTTTCACTTGAAAATTAAACCATGTCTGTGATATTATCAAAGATATTCAAGTTGCAGGCAAATAGAATGTCAAGTCCCTTGCAACTGAATGTCTTCCCAATAAGACAGTCTTACAGATTTAGAGACTTGTTTGTGGGTTATGTTACATAAATTAACATGTGTTTTCTGTTTTCAAAGGACATAAGCCTATGATCTCATTACCTGAGTAATTGTCTATACATATATGCCTCACTTAATACTGTCTGCATTGCTGCCTCCTGAGACTCAATGGTTTGGCTGAACTAAGTGGCTGGGTTGGTGAAGAACGGGGAGGTCTGTGAGCTTCACTTTAAAACTGGTTTCTCTTTTCTATCCTAATGGCTTGGACAGAAAGGGCCCAGAGGTCTGAGATGGGGGAAACCTAAACTATTTCCCTCAGTCCAAACTAAGTATAATGGGCAAAAGGGTTTTGGACAGGTGAGATGTGCCTAGCACACCTTCCTCCAAAGAAGCCCTTTCTTTCTTTCTTTCTTTTTTTTTTTTTTTTCTTTTCTTTCTCTTAATGTGGAACATTGAAAAATTAATCCCTGCCTTTTGTCATCTAGTAGTTATGGATTGAATGATGTCTTTTAACCCTTTTCGCCAAATCTGTTGCCCCCAGAACACAACAAGGATGCCAGCCTGTTAAACCAAGCACACCGTTGACCGGAGACCTTGTCCAGCTTGAGAATTTTTCTTTTTAGAATCATCTCAAGGGAATCGTTCCACAAAAATCTTGTAAAGTGGGATTACAATGACATGAATTCTTTTTTTTTCTTTCACCGTTCCCCAAGCGTTTTTATTTTTTTATTTTTTTATCAGATTTAATGTGTTTTATTGATTAAAATATTACATTTGTGCCAATTTCCCTTCCCTCTGCTCCTCTCCACCCGGTGGCCCCCCTCCCTCCAGTTGTCCCCCCCTTTTAGATTATGTTCATTAGTTGTGCATACAGTTCCTCCCAACCTCTCTCCGTCTATTCCATTCCCTCCTACCATGATCCCCAATTCCTATATCATCTCCCTCCCTCTCCCCACTCCCCCTCCCTGTCGACCTCCCCCCAATATGCTTCCCGTACCCACAGTTCCTTTTCCACTCTCGTTGCCTGTTTAGTTTGCCTTTGTTTCATCTCCCTAGGTTCTGTTTTTTAAACCAGTCCCTTTAACATCTCATATAACAGTGGTTTGGATCTAATGAACTCTTTCAGTTTTATTTTGTCCTGGAAACACTTTCTCTGTCCTTCTATTCTGAATGACAATTTCGCTGGATAGAGTATTCGTGGTTGTAGGTTTTGGATTTTCATTACTTTGAATATTTCTTGCCAGTCCCTTCTTGCCTGTAGGGTCTCCCTTGAGAAGTCAGCTGATAGTCTAATTGGGACCCCTTTGTACATAATTCTTTTCTTCTCTCTTGCTGCTTTTAAGATTCTCTCTTTATCCTTAATTTTTGACATTTTGATTATAATGTGTCTTGGAGTGGTTCTCCCTGGGTCCAGTCTCTTGGGAACTCTCCTTGCTTCCTCGACCTGCAAGTCTATTCCCTTCCCCAAGTCTGGGAAGTTCTCCTTTATTATATTTTCACTCAATTTTTCAAGTTCTAGTTCATCTTCCTCACTCTCTGGCAAACCAATGATTCTTATGTTGGGCCTTTTATAGCTGTCCCAGAGGTTTCTGATCCTCTCATTGTTGCTTCCCATTTCCTCTCTCTGCATTGGTTGACTGCTTGTTCCTTCTCCATATTCCAGTTTGTTGAAATGAACTCTGGATTTTTTTTCCTCACCATCTGTCTCATATGTGGTTTTGTTCCTTTTGTTATGAATGTTTTTCGCTTCTTTCTTATCTTTTTCCTGCTCTTTTGTGAATTCTGTAAGCCACCTGATAACAATGGCCCAGAACTGAGCCTCTGACAGGTTTCTTATCTGTTCATCTGTCAGGTTCTCTATCTGATGCCTGGTGAGCTGTGTCACTGGGATTTCTATAGTTGTCTGCCTCATTTTGACAGATGTGTTTTGTTTTCTTGGGCCGGCTGTCGGGGGCGGTGCCTGTGTACGCGTCATAATTCAGCGACCGGCGCCTGTCCGCGACCTATTTCGCAGCCCTGTGGTGCTTTCTTTGGGGGCGGGGGTCCAAGATGGATTCACACAGTTATTCAGCTAGGATACCGGGATCCGTCCTCCCGCCCCCCTGGGCCTCACTGTTCAAGGCGATGCGGCGGCCGCTCTCCCCAGCGCTGGGGTCGCGCACTGCCAGGGGCTTGACTGCCGCCGGGATTTTTTGCCGCCCCGCCGCTGTCCCAGGTGCGACCGCAAACAGCACTGCCCTCTTTAACTCTCACCTGCCCAAATGGCACCGCTGGTTTATAACTTCATATGTTGGGCTTCCATGTAGTTTTATTTTCTGGAATTTCTAGTTATCCTTTGTTTTGAAGTAGTTGTATTCCTCTCTAGTTGTAGAGGGAGACCTAGCGTGTCAGTCTAAGCCTCCATCTTATGACATGAATTCTTGAGAGTATTTTAGTCTCTATCAAATGTTTCCTTAAGAGTTTTAACCTTTATGCTACTCTAAAGAGCAGTTTAAACGTATGTATAAATCAAGAAAAAAACATTTTCTACACTTATTTGCATTACAGCTCTAAATTATTCATAGAGGAAAAAAACGGCAAATAAAAAGAAAAAATAATAAACCAAATTCCTTCAGTATTTTGTGTTAATTAGTAAATAATACATTATTTAATATATTTAAAAAAAATGTTTCAAGCACAAAAATGAAAATACTATAACTTAAAGTAATAATTACTATACAACATAGTTATAAATCAGTGCATCAATCTCTATTCCCCTTGATCCCTCACAAATAAAGACTTTAAATTAACTGGATAAAGGTAGGACTTTTCTGCAATAAGTTCATTTACAGTAATATTTTTATAGTTAATTTACAGGCAAGAGTTTTTCTAGCCTATTAGAAGAAATAAAAAAATTACAAAATAGAATGAAAAAGGATTACTGTAAAACGATTTTGGTTTTGTCTTTATACTCTGTGACAAAAAGGACTTGTTAATGAGTATATAACTTGAGTGATACTATTTTTGTCTATGATTCCTTTATATGAGAAATCTCTGGGCTTATGAGAGCCAAATGGACCCAGAGTCAGAATGGCAAGAGTGAGAAACAGTACACAGAACATGTGAAAAAGCCAACTTAGAAACCAAATATTTCCAATATTTCCTCCCATGTGAGCCATGCATTCCTTTATAAACAACTCACTTTATAGATACTTTGTACTCCACAGTTTGATAAAATGGTGCTATAAATATAAATGTGAGAGTAATTTCAATTTTTTCCACACATTGAATACTTTGAATGGGATGCATCACGAATCTATACCTAGATTGCAAAGTTTCACTTCTTTCAGATAGTAATTCTAGTCAACTAAGACATAGGAATAAATCTTAAGTTTTATTCAGTTCTGTAAGAGCATCTTGCTATGTGATAGGAAACAGTATTCACTTCTTTCAACAAATATTTGTTGAAGATCTATTTTTATGCCCCACATTGAACATTGAGCTGAGGACATAATAAATAAAACAGATATGGATCCCTAACTTTGTACAGTTTCCTTTCTAGTTAATAAGCAGTTGTTAATCAAACATTCAAAAAACAAGCAGAAAATTAAAATAAAGATAAGAGCTAAAATGTGAAATAATAGTGCTAAAAGTATCAAAGAGACTTCAGCCTAATGAAAGAAGACAGGAAATTCTCCTCTGAGGAAATAATACTTGAGTTAAAATCTAGTAGATAAGTGGGAAACTAAGAGGAGATAGGACACATTTCTGGGCAAGGGAATGCCTTGTTAAATATATACTTATAGGGACTTCCAGCCAAATGGAGGCACAGGTAGGCACACTTTGCCTGCTCATACAACCATAGAAAGAATTACAACCAATCTCAAAAACAAATAACAACCAGAACCATCAGAAGATCAACCTACATGGAAGTTCAACAACCAATGATTTAAATAAATCACATTCTTTCAGATGGGTAGGAAAGGTGGACTCATGGAGACAGGGTATAGAGGCAGTGTTGCTCAGACAAATGGTGGCAGAAGTGGTGGTGGAATGGATGGCCCCACATTCATGTGTGGTGGTTAAAAGTCAGGAAGGATACCCTGGGAGCAAACAGTCCCAGCCCCAGTCAAGAACACAAAGCCCAGGGTTTCAGCACTGGGAAAATAAATCCCCATCACCTCTGGCTGTAAAAACCAGTGGGGGTTGGGTGGCAGAAGAAACTGCCAGATTTGTGCATTTAACGGGCCTGCATGATCTTAGCACATATGCAATCCCCAGGGAAGCAACTAGAAGGGCACTGATCACATATGGGAAGTAGGTGAAGTGACTGCAAATGGTGTGAGTGTCAATCAAGCCACTAGAATCCAGACAGCAGTATGGTCTCCCACCACAAAGCAGTGAAGTGAATGGCCCCACACTTGCAATTACCTAAGGCTCCTTCCCACACAATTTATAGGCATCTTGGCTACACAGGTCACACTACTAAGACAAGGAGTAAAAGCTGCTCTATCTAATACACAGAAATAAACACAGGTGGGATGCCAAACTGAGGAGGCAAAGAAATATGGCCCAAACGAAAGGACAGAACAAAACCCCAGAAAAATAACTAAACAAAATGGAGACAGCCAACCCATCAGATGCATATTTCAAAACACTGCTGACCCAAAAAAGACCACATTAAGACACATCATGATTAAAATGCCGAAGGTTAAAGATAAAGAATCTTAAAAGAAGCAAGAGAAGAAAAGAAAGTTGCCTACAAAGGAGTTTCCATAAGACTATCAGATGATTTCTCAAAATAAACTTTGCAGGCAAGAAAGGACTGGCAAGAATTATTCAAAGTGATGAAAAGCAAGGACCTACAACCTAAATGACTCCATCCAGCAAAGCTCTCATTTAGAATGGAAGGGCAAATAAAGTGCTTTCCAGACAAGGTAGAGCTAAAGGAAATCATCATTACTAAGCCATTATTACATGAAATGTTAAAGGGACTTATTTAAGAAAAAGAAGAAGATCAAAACTATGAAAACTAAAATGACAACAAACAGCTACCAATAACTGAATCTAAAAAATAAAAACAAAAACAAACTAACCAAACAACCAGAACAGGAATAGAATCACAGACAAGGAGGTCATTTGGAGGATTATTAGTTGGGTGGGGGAAGGGGAGGAAGGGGGAAATGATGCAGGGATTAAGAAGCATAATTCTTAGGAACAAAATAGGGGGATGTTAAGAATAGTATAGGAAAAGGTGAAGTCAAAAAACTTATATGTATGACCCATGCACATGAACTAAGGGGGTGGGATTGCTGGAAGGAAGAGAGGTACCAGGTGGAGGGGAACAAAAGGAGAAAAAATTAAAAACTGTAACAGCATAATCAATAAAATATACTGATAGGGAAAGGACATTGGCAAGTTGAGATAATCAAATAAGGAAAATATGAATGGAATGAATAATTTTGAGTAACAATGCAATTCATCTTGGATTGTAGATTCCTTGGGGAAAGACACTATATCTCCCTTATTCGCTTCTTTTCATTTAGCCAGGATGTTATAGGAACTCATTTTTTTTTTTAAGATTCCTACATACATACAAAGCAGTGTATGGATATTTAACACATTTCTCTGCCTCTCTGTATGTTAACATTGCAAGGTATTATGTGAAGTTCATTGTTGTGTCAACCACAGTGCTTAGCATAACACATTAATTGTAGCCACTTAACACATGGGGTTGGGTTTAAAAAGAAGATTGATTATGTAGTTATTCTCTTTTCTTGCTCTTTTTAAAATATTTGTAGTTAAATATTTTGGCAACTATTCAAAACATTCTCAACCATTGCTTTTTTTATCCACCTAGATTAAAAATAACATGTTATCACATTTTATATAATAATCTACATCAAAGTTAACATGATGCAAATCTTGTAATATTAGTGTGTCAACATGGTTAGATTATAGTCCCCAGTTATTTAATTGAACACTAATCTAGATGTTGCTGCAAAGGTATTTTGGAGATGTAAATGTCATCTGAAATCAGGTGACTTTAATTAAAGGAAATTATTACCCTAAGTTATCTGGGTGTGTAATTCAATTAGCCAAAAGGCCTTAAGAACAGAATTGGAGTTTCTTAAAAGGAAGAAGAAATTCTTCCCCTGGTGTACAGCTGAATCTCTGCCTGAGTGTTTCCAACCTACCCAAAGATTTCAGATTTGCCTGGCAAGCGCCTATACTATCATATACTAAATCCTTGTAATAAATCTCCTTTTATATATCTATGTATCTACACTTATATCTATCATCAATTTACCTACACACACACACACACACACACACACATGCTACAGTTTCTGTTTCTCTCATGGAATTCTGATGGATACACAACTCCATCTAATGTAGATTATTTTTAGACTCAGCCAGTGAAGAATACATTAGTATACACATTTTCTTACAAAGAATATTTTAATACATTTTAAATGAGAAATAAAAAGGATCCATGAAATTTTATAGATGACAGTCAAAACCAAACACACAACTTATTGTGTATATTAACATGGCTTTACTATTATGTCGATATTAAAACTTTACTACTCTAACAAACTTTTGTTTGTTAAGATAAGAGTTGTAGACATTATTATTGTTCATTTCATGAACTTCCTGAATATACCAACAACTCTTCAACAAACAAGTACTAAATTATGCTTTTTTAAAAACCTCGATGCTCTTTGAACCATCTTTCCTCAAAAACTTCTTTCTGTCTCCACCAATCAGAAATCATTATATAATAACCCTTAAATGTAACCAAGACTCCTACTGAAACATGTCTTAAACCAGGTTGCAAAATCTCAGTTACTATTTCAACTTTGTACTTCCCCCTCTGAGACACTACTGAGGTGCTAATTAATTAATGCTCTCTTATTGTAGTACCCAAGAAACCCAGCTTTGTCTAAACTACAAATTCTTTTGGCGTTATTTTGAGGAGCCAGCATTTAACATAGAAAAGAGGCAAAAATTATAAAATTCATGTATTTACTATACAAAACTGAACACTGTTAATACTTTATTGTATTTCATTTGTATCTTTATATGAAATAAAAAATAAATTCCCTAATACAGTTAAATCCTCTTTGATAACGATAAAATTTCCTTTTTGAATATCATTATTGCTCCTTACCAAAGAAAAATACTATTATAAAATTGGTCTGCATATTTCTAGTTTACTTTTTTTTATTTTATAAATATGTGTATCCAAGAGCCATGTATATTAATGGTGTATGTTTCATTTAAAAGATATGTAAGTGGTATCATACCATATCATTCTGCTAATTACTTTTCTCATTCAATGTTTTTGAAATCTATTTATGTCTTTATATGTACATATATACATAAATATATCTGTATGTATATACAGTATTTCAGCACATAAACATACTATATTTATGTATTAATTCCTCTTTTGAGTAAGATTCATGCGTTTTCCAATGTTTTTATTATTATGAACAATGATTAATGGAATCCTTGTACTTGTTTTTTTTAGCACTATATATATATATATATATATCTTTATGAATACAAGATATTGCATATCTATCTTTAATTCTAAAAATAACATCAGAAGATAGAAAATAGTATCTCCATCTCATAGTTAATGAAACTGAGCCTTAGAAAAGGTAAATGTTTAAAGTTGTAGATTTAATATGCATCAAAGCAGAGATTCAAATCCAGATTTGTTTGGATCCCTAAAACAACTTTTTGCTCAATCATGTTTTCCCCTAAACAGAGCAAAAGGGATGCTTTATGTGAATATAAAAACTGGTATAAGTTTTCCCTAGATTCTAGGTTCCTGAAGTTCATTCTTCGCGTACCTTATACTTTGAATACTTTCATTCTTAATTTGGAGTGCCAGCTAAGGATGGTGAATGTTAACAAAAGTAATGTTAGCGATCCACCAACACAGAAACATGGCTCATTATAGGGAGGTGGGGGAAATTAGGGGCAGAGGACAACTTCATCAGCTCACTTTGCATCTTTATCTAAAAGAAAGACATTTCCCAGCTGGTGTGGTTACGTGGATTTGAAGACATTTGTGGGAAAAGTGTGGTAGACTACAACAGACTGGGGATTTGCAACAGAGCATCCAGATTTTGAAAACATAAATGATCAATGATGTGCATACTTATATACAGACAATGCAGGCTCTCATGCAGCATTGAGGAGACCATCAATCTTAGTACCTAGGTATCAGTTGGCTAAAAGTAGAAAGTTACCAGGAGGAAGATGGAATTAACACCTGTTTGCAAACCAGTCAAGAACTACAGCTGCAAGGTAAGGACCCAGGTGTCTTTGTATCCTGGGGACTACACTGGGAAAGTCTGAGAGTAAAACCCAGGTACTTCAAATTGTTTGCCTTTCAGCATTAACAGCAAGATATATAGAGTTAAATCTTCACATGTGCATAAAAATTTGCTCATTTTAGACACCCACTTGATTGCGTGTATTCCTCTGTGAGACTTCTATGAATTCTATTCTATGATTATTCTTCAATGAACTCATTCATATTTTTAGTACTGCAGACAATCAAATCATTCATATTCTTGTCTATTAGACCCAATATACCTTCTATTTCTACTGCTTGAGTTTCTATTATTAAAGATGAGATGTTCTCATCATAATTTTTATTCATTCAATCCTCATGAGAACTTTGTAAAATATATATTCCGTCTTGATTTTACAGACGAGAAAAGCAAACACCACAAGCTAATAATAACTTGCTCAATGTCACTAAGCTAAAATTTACTTAATGAAATCTAAAATGATTAAGTTTCTTGCACTTTTTAGGAGAAGGACTATCAAATTCTTATCAATAGACCAAATATAAAAATCTAATATGCAAACATCTGTTGATTTAATAAATTTCCAACTCAAAAGCCATAGTTATTAATACTAATTTATTGTATAGTTTTTAATGAAGATTCTTTTTTCCCCTGGTAATATAGTATATCTTGCATAAATTAAAATGCAAAAAAAGTCATTTTGAATTCATTTAAAAGTGATTTTCAAATATAATAATACTGACATGAAGTAGACATGTAATATTTGTTATTAAATGTTGAGTCATCATCTATATACACTTAAAATATCATTTGGCATATAACACCTGAGAGACCAACTACAAAGTGTAAATAGCAACACTAATTTCTTTCTGTAAACTCTCCTTATATAAACTGTTAGGTTTTTTTCTTGATTTATTTTGAGCAGGGACATGGGAAATGGATATTTAGTATTAAAGAAGATAATGTTTTCCTTATTATAGAAACACACATGTAAATTAACATTTTGGTGTGACCTAAAGCTACCACATTACAAAATAATAATTTATTTACTCATACTATTTTCATAACACTCATTTTTACATATTAAATATTTTGGGCAGCTCCAGATAAATGCTAACTGAATTGGTTTAGTGCAAATTAAGTCCTTATAATGGGTCCCTTGTTTATTTTGTTCTATTATTTTCCACACAAAAATATTAGCATTTTATTTTACCTTTAATTGCAACACTACTTTGAATTTCAGTTGTGATTCAAATCTTAGAATACATCATGCAAGAAAAAAGTTCTTAAAAGTATCATTTTATATCAAAATTTATACATGAAAAACATTATTTGTTGCAAATATTGAATCACCACTATTAAAAATGTGCTACTTCAAGTAAGTATAATTCCACATTTTTAAACAACAAAAATGCTTAATAGCTTCATGTTATATTGATTTTACCCCCACATTAAAATTATACTATATATGCAATTCAAAGCAAAATTATGATTTTCTTTTCTACATTCCATTATTTGCACACTTAACATAATATCAAAGTTCAAGTTCATTACTGGATTATTTTTAAAAGGTATTTTGAGATGGCAAATAAACAATTGATAATTCTTGCAATTCAAAGAAATGTTAGAAATTATGAAGGGAGTGATTATAGTTTGAAAAATATAATATGTAGATATCAATGTATAAGTATGTAACATCTATTAAAGAAACTTTGTACTTAAGATTTTCAAAGATGTTTTATGGGAATAAGTTGAAGCTCTCTTTTAGCACCATATCATTTTAGTGAATAATTTACAATGGTTGGCAAAGGTAGGAAAACAAACTAAATAAACACACCACAGAGTAAATGAAAACCAAATAGATATTACTTCGATTCAAATCATTGTAGCTATTAATAAGGTCACAATAATGGTTGGAGAAGTCTCAATACATTATATTGCCATGGTAGCAACATATCAGATATTCATCAGTGAAAATAAGATATTTATTAATTACATTATATTAAGCAACTTCAGTGCTTAAGATATTGTAAAAATTCTCTTATCCAAAGACTTATCTTCTTAACCAGAAAAAGATTTTCTTCTTATCCCACATAGACACAACAGATATAATAAGATTGATAATTTAATTTCTATTACTAATCTGTAATATCTTCTTTCAGGCTCTAGATCAAAAATACATTGTGCAAGTACAGCTTTGTCATATTAAAAACTGCAATGATTATTTAAAAAGTGAAAACAAAAAAGAACTTACCAACTGGTTCTTTTTGATTTTGAAAGAGAATCTTGCTATTACTTCCATCCATGTTTGCCATGTTAATTGTGTTTCCATCTGTCCAGTAGAGTTTCCTTCAAAAAAAAAAAAAAAAAAAAAAGATACGGATTAAAAATACTAGATGTACACTGCTAGAAACATACATGAAAGAACAAAAGTAATATCAAAGTATATTGTTGGCTCAGGATTAATTCTTCTCAGGAAGGCCTCAGATTGTTGAGCCACTTGCTTACAGTAATGTGCACATTTGCATGGGAAGAAAATATTACTCTTGCTTTTTTCCTGTAATTGAAGGATAATTATCTCACTTTCTTTCCCTCCTACATTCACAACTAA
Organism: Furipterus horrens; assembly: GCF_987537825.1. Taxonomy (NCBI): domain Eukaryota; kingdom Metazoa; phylum Chordata; class Mammalia; order Chiroptera; family Furipteridae; genus Furipterus; species Furipterus horrens. The sequence goes on from NW_028327171.1 coordinate 137,858,000, forward strand.
ATATTGAACTATGACTGCAATAAAGTATTTCCATTTCAAGTACTTCATCAAGATTGCATTTTCTTGGCTTGGACAAATCAGACATCTTATAAACAAAGTTGTTTCAACCATTTTCATTGCAAGTACCAAGGAGAAAGAATTGCTTTTAGATCAACACAAGCTCTCTATGTGCGTACATAATGACTAGCCAGTAGATGTGATAACGTAATCAATTTAGGATATCAACATACAGTAAATACATTTTAAAAAATTTGGGTTAAAAAAAATCAATGACTTTTCATGCAGTTTTAAAATTGTGAACAGTCACTCCCTAAAACAGAAATTAGTGAGATTTTATAATAATATATAAATGTCTGATTTTATGCAGATAAGTTTTTTTAACCAGGGATCCCTTATACAATTTCCATATTTACACTTGCACTTCCGACTCTATATCTGATATAACAAAGAATTTTAAAATGTTATTTCCAGGTACAATTGACATTCAATATTAGTTTATATTAGTTTCAGGTGCACAGCATAGTGGTTAGACAGTTGTATAATTTACAAAGTGATAAAGTTTTGTTATATGAAGTCAAAGCAAAGGTGTGTAAACGTTTTGAAAAACTTAAATATAATCATACTTTACCCCTTGACTGGATGAGCTATCAGACACTGTGGCTTATCGATTCCATGGATAATTGAGGTTTTCAAAGAGCCATCTAGTCGTGCCACATTAATTTGTGTTTCATCAAATTCTGAGCTAATCCAGTATAAATTTCGTGAGACCCAATCCACTGCTAGCCCTCTGATACTCTGAATATCTATAAAACAGGAAAGAGAAATTAAAAGTACATGAAAGTTTCACATTCTTTTGGCTTTTCAAGTAAGTTATTTTCTGTCTTTGATAAATTTTAATTTACACTTTAATTTGTTAGCTAAAACTGTACAAGATTGTAATCTCATTCCCTTATCCGCCCTTCTTAAAATATAAATAATCATTAAAGTTTTACTGCTGAGCCATTTGAAACCTGGTGCAGCAATTAGCATTGAAATTACACTAACCATCAATGATTCACTAGTAAACACTTAGAAACAGACCCAAGCATCAGTCCTACAGACCAAGGTGACAAAAATTTAAATTAGAATGATAGCTTCTCTGCTTGGTAGCACACCTTTCTAGTTAGGAGAAAGTACTTGTGGACCATCAACAAATGGGCTATTTTATGCTTTAGGTGCCAATTTGTGACTGAAATGAAATGAAACAATTAAAATTTCCTAAAAGAATAAACAGATTTGAACATCTTTCAAAATAGATAATTAACAGAAATAGACTGAGATATGAACAAAACCTAAAATCCTTTTAACATTCCTCCAACATGGATTCTACAGAAATTACTGAAATCTAATTATGTTTCTATTTCTTACAGCCAATATGAATATTTGGGTTGTTATTCCTTGATCATTCAATTAGACATCTTTTTAAAATAATAAAATTTAGGCTTAAAAACAATTGCACATTTTAATTAAAGGAGCAAATTAAAATAAAGTGTTAACAATGATGGATACTAGAAAATCGTTTTAGCATATTAACACATAAAGTAGGCCAGTTTGGTCCCCAGTCTGTAGCAGGCATGTGATGGCTCTAACCTGGCTTTGCCTTGATTTTGCAAAGTTTAAAGATTTTTTTAGCATTCAGTAACTTGACCAGTGTTACTCAAACTTACAAGATACCTGGAGACTGTTAAAATGAATATTCTGATTCAATAGGTACCGGTAGGGGACTGAAATTCTGCAAGTTGTAACTAGCTCCCAGGTGCTACTGCTACCTCTCCAAAGCAGTGGTTCTGATCCAAATGCCTCCAGAAGCCCAGAGCTGCTGCTACTTAGCTCCTGGAATTGCTACATCTATTTATCATTTTCAAAAATGTTACAAAGCTAGATTTTCACCTGGAAGTGAAGACTCCAGATTGTCAGATTGTAAATTTGCCAACTAGTTTAAAATTAAAAAGATCAGGCCCTGGTGGGTTGCTCAGTTGATTAGAGCATCATCTTTATATGCCAAGGTTGTGAGTTTGATCCAACTGATGAATGCATAAATAAGTGGAACAACAACGATGTTTCTCTTTCTCTTTCCCTTCCCCTTTCTCTCTAACATCAATAATAAAAACTTTTTTTTTTTTTTTAAGAACAAAATAAGACCGGGGGACCTTGCAGTTCTAGGTCAGCAATAAAGTGTTCCACCCCGGCAGATGTCCTTGAATCTCAACCAACCCAACTTTCCTGCTTAAAAATCCACTTATTATTTCTAAATAAATTTTAATGACAGTGTCCCTAAAATATATTTCTCATGTTTCAATTACTCCTTTAATCAACATCCTCTCATTCTATATTTTACCTTTCATTATTAATTTACTGGTACATTGGGGGATTTTGAATGTGAACTTCATTTCTAAATTCAAAACTGGAAATTTATTTTTAGTTATAGTTATCCTTCTCCAGTTCCCTCTTTTCTCAAGTAATACAATACCTCTGTAAAGCTAAAACAGCCATGTTTGAACTTATTTGTCTCACCCAAGATATTTATACCTTCCTCTTCTTTTTCCTCTAGATTTAACCAGTGGCAAAAAAAAAAAAAAAAAAAAGGACAAGGCTTCTATAATAAGATCTGTCTTTATGTTTTAGCTTGTGTGCCTATTGTTTGTATTTAATCAAATCACTTACATTTTGGCTTTTTTATTAGGAAATTAAGCTAGTTATAGATAATGCATATGATTGCTATAAATTTTTTATTAGATGATGTGTGTTTATGTACCTTAATGCAGGGTTGAGAGGTACATTTTCAATCGAAGGACTTAATATCTTCTGTATTTTTACCCTGGATTTCTTGGTGTTGGCAAAAAATAATGAAATTAGTTTTTATTTCCTCTAATATACATGGTTCCCAACTTTTTTTTTTTTTGCTATCTCTGCCACTCAGAATATTTTTATTCATTTCTGATTGAGTCCTTATCATACGGCCTGGAATTACATTGCACTGTTAAACTGGAAACCTAGCTACATGTAGGCTATTAAGACCTATTTAGCCCCTGTCAGTTGTATGGCTCATGCTGTTCCAAATCTAATCCTTTTTTTAATATTGCAATAGCATTCAGTCTTTTTCTTCTTTCAAGTAATGAATTTAGTTGCTGCCAGATTATTTTTCTGGCTAGATAGCCGTAGATCATAACTTTTATTTGCCCCAACGTATTCAATAGCTTCCAACCACTGAGAAAGTGATGTCTACATTTCTTAACCAGGCTTTCTATATAATCTGAATATAATTACCTTTCCACATTTATTTCTCACTATTTTTAACAATTTCCTTACACTTCAGTCATGTTGATGTGTTTTCAGATTCCTAGACTTGTTCTGTCCTTTTCAACCTATGAAGAATTATCTGGATCTCATACCCTCTCACAGCTTCACTTCACCAAATCTCATGCAAAATAGGCTATATGATAGCCAATATTACTCTTCATCTATAAAAACCTAAGAAAATACCCTATATATGCTAGACAAAGGTTTTCTTTTTCTATGTAATTCATCAGGACTATATATGGCCAATGTCTTTCAACATAACGTGAGTTATTTGCTTATATATGACTACTCTCACATATATTTCTTTAGGGCAGGCTCTTTGCTAATTTATCTTTATAGCTTCTATCCTCAAATGTATACAACATTGCCTTTTAAATATCATCAATGAATTTATGAATAAATTCATAACATTCACAATTGGTAATTTTAAGAATGTGTGTGAGCTGAACTAGAAATATCAGATGTAAGGTCTGTAAATTTACTTTCAGTGGTACATATCCAAAGACACACTCAGGCAATCTCAATTCTCATTCTCTATCCATATTTTTTTCTACTAATTAGTTTGATTGCAGCTCCTAATTATCAACTTTATGTCTTATATAAAACTTAATTTTTTTAAAACTATCCTAAATGCCCAAGTCTAGTTGTTTTAGAGTGCCCTCATAAATTCACTATAAGAATAGTGATGCCATATATTTAATAATATTTCCTTGATATGAATATTGAAATAATAAAAATTCTGCCTTTTAATTCTTATCTTCAAGTAAGTCAGACCATGACCTCTGAACAAGTTACTTGGGAAGTTTAGTTTTCTATGCCAAGTGACTCTTTTTAAACTAGCAAACAGATTTGATATTTTGTAAATTCTTTCATTGCCACAAAATTCCCTGAGGCATGATAATTTATGATGAAATTATAAGACAGAAAACCTCCAAGTGCTGGCACATATTCATTTATTAGCTAAAACCATAAAGGCAGGCAAATGGGAATACAGAGGCTAGTGCTTCCATAGGGACAAACACTTGTAAGAAGAATCTAGAGATTTATGGCTTAGTAGTTGCTCGGTTTAGAGGATTCAGTTTGTAAATTCCCAAAGAGTAGGACAGTTAAAGAAGAACAAGCTCAGGTATTATCAGAAGGGTCTAAGTCATCAGTGCTAGATGAATAGGGAGAGAAATGGGCTTGCTTAAAAAGGAGGACATTTAAAATAAAAACAAAACTTAGTTTTGCTTGTCCTTTCTCTGGGTTCAAAAGAAGGAAGAAGAAGAAGGAGGAGGAGGAGAAGGGGAGGAGGTTGGAGGAGGAGGAGAAGGAAAAGGAGAAAGAAGAAGAAGAAGAAGAAGAAGAAGAAGAAGAAGAAGAAGAAGAAGAAGAAGAAGAAGAAGAAGAAGAAGAAGAAGATGATGAAGAAGAAGGAGAAGGAGAAGGAGAAGGAGAAGGAGAAGGAGAAGAAGAAGAAGAAGAAGAAGAAGAAGAAGAAGAAGAAGAAGAAGAAGAAGAAGAAGAAGAAGAAGAAGAAGAAAGAAGGAGGAGGGGGAGGAGGGGGAGAAAGGGGAGGAGGAGGAGGAGGAGGAGGAGAAGGAGAAGAAGAAGAAAATATCTACATTCCAGCAAGAGATATCTAGTATATCAGTAAGGTATCCACTGGTTGGGAAGGGGAGAAATCAAATTAAATTAATTTCTGGTTTATAGTGACTAATTTTTCCTCCAGCAGAAGCATATTAAAATTCTTTATGGAAAAAATAAATTCCTCAACCCAGACCTTCATAATTTTTATAGAATGAGTTCATTCTCAGGATAGATCAGAACAAAAAATTAAACCACACACAAAGAAATGAGACATAAGATATATTGTGGAGAAAAAAATGAACAGGTTTAAAACTTCAAGAACTACATGTTTTTAAATGATTATATGTAAAATAAAGAAAAATGAGTGGAATATTTTAAAGAAAAAATATGCTTTGAGATAATAAGCAAGGTAAAATCATTTATTATTATTTTTAATTCTTATAAGACATAAATGAGGACCAAAAATAACTTGTGAATAGTTTTTTTTAAAAATATTTTAAAAGTTTATTAGGTGAATTAACTAACAGATTAGCTCAACCAGTGAACTGCAAGACAAATTGAAGGAAGAAAGCCAGAGCCAGTGCAAAGAAAAAAAAAATGTTAAGTGAGTTGGAGGTCAGAATGAATAGTCTGGCACATGTAGTCAGTTTCCAAAGGTGGGAATAGAAAGACTAGAGTAGAGAAAATGGTTATGGATAACATTTGAGGGGTCTTTCCCTTTCCCCAGACTGATGAAGGACATGACTCATGGGAGACACAGGACTCTAAGTGGTTAACTAAAAAATATTTTTATGAGGAAACAGAACTTGAATATATGTTTATCTAAAAACAGTCATTGAAATGGCCAACATAGGACATTCAGGATCACTAATCATTAGGAAATGCAAATCAAAACCATAATTCACTACCACCTCATACCCATTAAAATAGCTACTATGAAACAAAACAAAACAAAACAAACAAACAAACAAAAAAAAGGAAAACCAAAACCTCAGAACATAACAAGTGCTAATGGGGATTTGATTAAATTGGAATACATATATTATTGGTGGGAATGTGCAATGGTACAGATTCTGTAAGAGACCATATGGCAGTTCCTCAAAAGATTAAAAATAGAGTTACCATATGATCAAGAAATCCCGATTTTGGGTAGATAGTCAAGAATCACATAACAGTATTTTGGTTAACGACAGACTACATATCATATATAAAGGTGGTCCCATAAGATTATAATGGAGGTAAAAATTCCTATCACCTAATGACATTATACCCATAGTGACATTATAGCCATCTAATATGGTGGTGCCAGGCATTACTATTTTGCACTAGTCTCAGTCTGGCCAGAAATGCATGGGGGCACTAAGCTGGGTCTGGGTAAGCTTTCTACAGACACCTCCCCCTTCTAAACCAATGTTACAACTGGACAGAACATTTGGGTTTCTATTATAATTGTAAGACACCCTTCACCAAGAAGAATCAGCATACCTTAAATTAAAAAAAAAAAAAGTTTTTTATTTACAGGTACAGAAATGTACAAAGCACACCAAGAGGTACACAGTGAAGTTGATGTGCAAAGGCCACACACTCACAGGAACCTGGGGTTCTACTATCATTGGGGTTGTGGGTGGTGCCTTGGGTTTTAAGGTCTCACTTTTCAATGGCGAATTTAAAACATAAGATCAAGAATTTCAAGCACAGGAAGAGAGGGGAAAAAAAGAGTAGTCTACATGATCCATCAGTTAGGGAATTCAACGAGATCTCTAAAAGAAGAGACCTCAGTGCAGAGACTGGCCCAGCTCTTTATCTAGTTGTATGGCTGGCAATGTGTTTATTCAAGATAGCTTTCCAGAATGGGATGTCCCATTGCAATGGATGCCTTAAACAATCAAAGCTTAAGTCAGGCACTTGCATTACAGAAAGAAAAGCCAACTATCAGGGCTCACGCTACAATTACATGTTTGTTGTGATACTGGTGGATACAAAGCTACTATGCTGCCAGCCCTGGAAAACTAGTATATACAATTACAGTGGTAGACTACACTATCTAAGTTTGTGTAAGAACATTCTTGATGTTTGCACAATGATGAAATCTCCTAATGACACATTTCTAAGAACGTATCCTCATGGTTAAGTGGTACATGACGGGTACACCCAAAAGAATTGAAAGCAGAGTCTCAAAGAGGTATTTGTATACCTATGTTCATTACAGCATTTTTCACAATAGCTAAAAAGAGAAAATGAGGGTATAAACTGTAATACATACAGAAAATAGAATTTTATTCAGAGTTAGAAAGGAAGGTCTGACACATGCTACAACACAATGTGGATGAAATTTGAAGTCATTATGCTATTCACAAAAAGACAACTTTTTATATGACTCCACTTATATGAGATATTTAGAGTAGACAAAGTAGACACAGAAAGTAGAATCATAGTTGCCAGGAGTCGGAGGGAGAAGGGAATTGGGAGTTGTTGTTTAATGGGTATGGAGTTTCAGTTTTGCAGACGAAGACTTCAGGAGATGGAGTGCACTATGTGGATATACTTAACAGTCCTGAACTATATGTTTAAAAAAGGTCAAGATGACAAATTTTATGTTATGTGTATTTTACCACAAATTTAAATATTATATTTTAAAAGTGAAGGCTAAATATATTTTCAGATTATAGAATATTACTAAACTATAAGAACATTATAATATATAATTTAGATAGAAGAGACACAATCACAGAAAGGCCATTGATGAAAGGGGTGGGGATAATAACATAAATTGGTTATCATGTAGGTAAGTCTAAATTTAAAAAAAAAATTGCTGGTCACTTCTCTATGAGATTTATTTATTTATTTTTCTATGAACTGGACCTGCCAACGCTAGCATCTTGAGGGTGTGCACAAAGGATTTTTGCTGAAAATCAGGAATGTCTTCAAAGGAGGAGGGGATCTCATGCTATATAAATTAATAAAACACCCATAAACACATGATCAAGCTTAAGAATTAGAACATTATGAATATTTTAGAGATCTTCTATGTCTCATCCTAATTTTCTGCCTTTCCAACTCTTGATTTTAACACATGTATATATATATAATCTATTTTTTTTCTAGAGAATCTAGGGGCAAGAAAGTTTAACTGCATATAATCTTCTTATCTCTTAATGTCCTTAACCTATAATTATTCTTATCTTAGGGAAACAGCTTACTGATGATTTCAGGAAAAGTCTAAAGCAAGCCTCCTTTTTTTTTTTCTCACCTGGGTTGATGTCTCCAACATCTTTCCAATTATCTGGTCAATTCTACCTCTCTCAGTCACCAGGGTCACTTATTTCTATTGTACAACACCATGAGCTTGGTATTTGTTACCTCCTCATACCTCTCATTGTTCTGGTCTAATTTTTATTTTCGAATTTGAACATTTCTATAATTTTCTCATTGTATCTCTCCCTATGTTTTGTCACATATCCAATCTAACTTTCAGGTGTCCACCAGATTTATCTTCTGAAGAGGTTGAATCACCTACATCTGTCTGTAAATCTTCAGTGGTTTTCTGTTGCCTTGAGGGGAAAAATAATAACAGCTCCTCTCCCTGGTATAAGACCATATATGCTGCCATTATATTAACCTTCTAGTTTACTCATGTATAAGGTCTAACTACCCCTAACTACGTATTCCTCTTTGAAGTGTCCAGAGCTTTGTGCCTACTGACATCTCAACCTGGGTTGATTTTACTACCATTTATTTTCCCTCAATGTCTAGATTGACTGGAACCTAGATTGATATGGAACTTTGGTAATTCCATATAAGAACTCAGTGCTCCCTGTGAGAAGTGGTTTACACCCCTGTTAAACTCCTTATGTAGCCTTATATTTAGTTAGTTCCTTAACTCATTCTTTTACCAGTTATGAAGACCCTTGAGGTTATAATCTGTCTCAATTAAATAATCCATCCAATGTCCCAGATACAGAATCCAGAATAGTATTAAAAAAAAGCCTATGAAGTAAAGATAATAAAATAGTATTTCTATTCTTCTAACTAAAAGATAAAGAATAAACATAAGAACTATTTTGCACCTATTGCTGTAGAGACATAGTTCTCATAGTGTCATTTTTACCTTTCTTTCTTTCTTTTTTTTTCTTTTTTAAAAAATCACAGATGTTGACATTTTTCCACCAAAAGGTTTTCTGGATGAAAATAAAACTTGAAAATTTTATTCAAAAATAGGCAAAACAACAGATGTTTCCCATCTGAACTTTCTACTTTAATTCAAGGGCTGTTTCCAAAATTTAGATTTCACTGTTATTACTGGCCTGTTTTCAGTCCTTTCATTTTCTCTGGGACAATTTCCACAATAGTTCTTATTTGTAAGCATTTTTATTACTGGGTACAATTTAATATGGTTTCTTGCAAATTTCAGGGAATGAATGAGTCTTTAGTACTCACTGGGAAAAAAATGGTTGGCAGAAGAAGCTAACAATTTCAAGTACTGATGGAAACTGATTCTGAAATAGGTCCAATTAGATTTAAAGTTACATTGGGAATTAATTTTTTTATAGTAGAAATGTGATAAAAGATGTGTTTTAAATGGTTTATATTCTTGTAATTAAAAAAAAAGCATATGTCATATGATAATTTCCTAGCACATAAAATAGCATCCTTTATAAAAATAAACAAATGCACTTCTAATTTATATTCATCATTTTTTAAATTCATTTACTTTCTGCTTAACTCATCCTAACAGCTTAGTTCATTAAGTTAGTAGATGATTCTAATACTCAAAAATTAACTTAGCTCAAGCAATAGTCCTGAACCAAAATTGAGTACTTAATTGTTTCCAAAAATCAGCAATTTACACTTTGGCCTAGAAGAATCATATATATCAGAGGTCATTTCCTATTTAAAAAAAATAAGATTCTATTGACAATGGCCTGGAATTTCATAAAGCTGCCAATTGCTTGGGTGTTGTTCATTTTAAGGTAGTCCCACATCTTGATTGCCTCTTTGGAGTGCTTGTGTACTGCTCAGAATTATACCTTAATTGATAAAAGATTGCCCCCCAAAACTGACAAGTTTTTCTTGTTATTAAAACACTTCCTTGGTTCCCCTTATTTTTAGTATTAACATCAAAATCAGCAATTTATCCTTTGAAGGCTGGCATGATTTGGTTTCTATTTCTCTTTCTTTAACTCCAAACCTGTCTCATTCTGGGCTCCATATTACTCAGTCTATACCAGCCCACCTTCAACTACTCACTTACCCTATAGAAAATATGCCAGTATTTGTGACAATGACAGAATTAGTGATTGTTGATCCTAATGAGTGTATGTATTATTAGTGAGAAAATATTATTGCTTAATTTTTGGTTAAAAATTGTAAACAGAGTCTGCTAAATGCAATTTAGTCCCTGTTATTTTCTCAAAGATAGACTCACTAAATTACTAGAATTTACCAGCCTGTAATTAGAGACAAAGTTGTTCCCCACTTTTTTAGAAGTAGAACATCTATTACATTATAAAATTCACAGAGCCTTTTGGGAAGTATTTTACATTTATAACGAAGTGTTTGAACTATTTTTTATTAAATTGTCAGTCTTGGGAGGCACCTCATGCTTTTTAACTGGTCTTTTGAGTTTTTTAAGTCATTACCTAGGCAGTCTTTTCAAGTCTAGACTAACAATGATCACCTACCCATTCCTTTCTGTGAAAAATCCTGTACAAAGAGGAAATCCTTGCATTAGTTTTGTTTGTTTTTTTTTAAATCCACACCCAAGGACATGCTTAATGATTTTAGAGAGAGAAGAAGGGAGGAAGAAAGAGAGGAAGAGAAACATCAAATGGTTGCCTTTCATTTGCACCTTGACTGGGGACCAAAGTTGAAACTCAGTCTTGTGTTTTGACAGGAAATCGAAACACTGACCTTTCAGTTTATGGGATGATGCCCAACTAACTGAGCCACACAAGCCAGGGCCACATTAGCTTTTTTTTTTCTTTTCCTTTTTTTTTTTTTTTTTTTAAGAAAAGCTTTTCTCCTATAGAAAGTTTGAAATCAATTATTTGAATGAGCTCATAACCAATTCATTCAAGTTGATTTAAGAGTACTAACCTGAGATATGTAAAGAGCTAGCATAAATAAAAGAATATTTTAGTGGCCAAATACTCTTGGTTATACTAGTGAAGCCGGTTTTTAGCATTATGTGTAGTAACTCTTGAAAAATACTGTGATTTAAAAACCTGTACTTGCTGCTTTCATTAAGAGATTGATCATTGCTCAAATAAGATGTAATTTTAAATTTTCAGTATGAGTCAAAGCATAAGAATCTGAAATATCTATATAAATTACTAATTATCCTTTTATTTATTCTCTTCTGAATCACTCTATTATGCTTGAGGTCATGTAGTTGAAGAGAAACTGTTTCATTTTGCAGCCATGGAAAACATCAGGTGCTCGGTTCCAGCCAAGATGGAGGTGTAGGTAGACATGCTTCACCTCCTTGCACAACTATAAGAAGGATACATATATCTCAAAACAAAAAATGACCAGAACTGCCAGAAAATTGAACTGCATGGAAGTCCAACAAGAAAGTTATAAAGAAGTAATACTCATACAGATGGGTAGGAGAGGCAGAGACAGGGAATTGGGGCAGAAATTATGTGGTGTGGCTGTGGTAGTGGCAAGTCATTAACTGTGGCCAGCTGGCAGAATGAGTGGTCATTCATTATAAAAGCCAGGAATGACACCTGGGAAGCAATCCCAGACCTAGGCCAGACCGCACAGCTCATAGTTCTAGTGTTGGGAAAATAAAGCCTTATTGCTTTTGACTGTAAAAGCCAGTGGGTGTTGAGGTGGTGCAAGAAACTTCCCATCTCTCAGGAGAGTCCTTTTAGAGGGCTTCCACAGTCCAAAACATGTGCAAACCCATCCACTCTGGAAACCATCACCAAGGCAACAGCTAGACGGGCGTCAGTTGCATATGGGAAGCAGGTGAAGTGACTAGAAAAGGGACGAGTACTGAGTAAGTGGCATTGTTCCCTCTCTGACCTCTCCCCCACATTCAGCACCACAAGGTGGTGAAATGGGTTCTCAGCACTGACAAATACCTAGGACATAGAGGAAAACATAGGAGGCTGTGAAGTTGAGGAGACAGAGAATTATGGCCCAAAAGAGGGAGCAGGTCAAGGCTCCAGAGGAGGAACCAAGCAAGGAGGAGATAACCAACCTAATGGATGCAGAGTTCAAAACACTGGTGATAATGATGTTCAGAGAAATGATTGAATGCAGCAAATGCATAATGGAGGAAGTGTAGGCTACACTAAATGAAATGAAGAAACATCCCCATGAAACCAATAATGAAGGGAAGAAAGCCAGAGTTGAAATCAGTGATTTGGAACATAAGGAAGAAATAAACAGCTAGTACAGAATGAAGAAATAAGAACTGAAAAACAAAATGACAGGCTTAGGAACCTCTGGGTAACTAAATGTACCAACATCTGAATCATAGGGGTGCCAGAGGGAGAAGATGAAGAAAACTTATTTGAATAAAAATGAAGAAAAATTTCACTAATTTTGCGATGGAAATGTACATACAAATCCAGGAAGCACAGAGTCCCAAACAAGCTAGACCCAAAGAGGAACATACCACACACCAAGGCACCTAATAATTAAACTGCCAAAGATTAAAGATAAAGAGATAATCTTAAAAGCAGCAAGAGGAAAGAAGAGAGTTACCTACAAAGGAATTCCCATATGACTGTCAACTGATTTCTCAAAAGAAACTTTACAGGCAAGAAGGGGCTGACAAGATGTACAGTAGTCCCTTGCCATATAACGGTTCACTTATTGCAGCCTCACTGTATCGCAGGGTTTTAAAAAATATTATATTTAATTATTTATCACGGATTTTTCACTATATCGTGGGATTTTGCGGTACTGCATACATATGTTGTTAAAGTTACATAGGTTTAAGAGTATAGAATAAATGTAAGGTTCCTACTTTGTGAGGGATCTGACATGTAATATCCATGATAAGTGAGGGAGTATTGTATTCAAAGTGATGAAAAGGAAGGGTCTACAACCAAGACTACTCTATCCAGCAAAGCTATCATTTATAATGGAAAGGTAGATAAAGATAAAGCTAAAGGAGTACATCATCATCAACCCCTTATTATATGAAATATTTAAGAAAACATTTTTAGGAAAACATATTTAAGAAAAAAAATCTGGGACAACTGTAATAGCATAATCAATAAAATATACTTAAAAATAAAAGAAAACAGCAGGTGCTCAATTAAGATTCAATCAATAATATACTAACTAACCCAGAAGTCACAATATATCAACATATAGCAAAGATTAGGGTAATTTAATGCTAAATATTTAGAGTTCAACCACTGCATTTGCATATATATCTCATTTCAGCTATATTTCCTTTTTTGAGAAAAGTTATTTTTTTTTAATGGTTAATTCAACAACACTTATTGAGAATCTATGCTTCAACCTGCAGGGTGAAAAAGTAAATAAGAACAGGCTCCCAATCTTATTTGTGTAGTTTAGTTCTGTAGAAATATATGCAAAAGGAAGTTGATAATAAGCTTGAGTCAGAGGGGAAAACCAGTCCTGCAAATGTAATTATTCCCCATCAGCAAAAATGAGTCTTTAAATCTGTTTATTTAGAAATCTGTGAAATTTAAGGAGATTCGTTTTGAATTTTTTTCTTCTTGTGAAACTAAATGTGTAGTTATCAGATGATGTACAACATACTTATAGCATTCTACAATTATGACATATTAGTAAATTTCCCAATAATCAACTCCAACTTTAAATTAACAACATAGAATTGAATAAGAGAAAAAGAGTACAAAAGAAACATGTCATGATTACAAACGAACATTTTTTAAGTTGTAACATGCAATTCTTTTACCTCTTGAAATAACAGTTTCTAACCCAGTTCCATTAATAAAAGCCCGTTTAATGGTTTGTGTTTTAATATCTGTCCAGTATAAACGTTCTTCAGATGCATCAAAGTCTATCACAGTAACATCATCAATATCAGGTACTGTAAAGGCCGTGATAAAGTTAAAATACGGATTATCAATATCCACTCCTCTGATTTCAGAACGCCTTGCATAAAGAAGAAATTTTTTCATTTCTAGAAAAAAAAATAAAAATAAGCATTTTTCTCTTATAAGCTAGGCAAGTTTGAAGCAGTCTGAGAATTCCTCTATAAGATTACTTGATGATTTAATAGGTTTTTAATACCAGAAAATCATAATCATGCTTTGATAAAAACATTAATGCCAAAATTATCTATTTTTAAATTATTAATAGGAACAACTGTAAAACAAGTTAAGTCATCATTTTTCTTTAGTTAGAAATGCCAAGAAATTATCAGTAATTGATTTGATTTTGTAATTTCTAACTTGCTAAAATGCATGAACTCTTCAATTGTCAACCATATTTTTGCTTTTTACATAATTATAAAATTATTGCATTGCATTAAATAAGTTTTGAATAAATCTAGATCATTTTTCTATACTATCACTGAATAAAAAGTGAAACATCACTTTAAAAATATTAAGTTTTCTTTATTAATATTGGTGTTCAAATAATGTTAAAGCATGTTTTATTGTAAATTTTTGTAAACCTGTAGTAACTAACATTGTGAGGCACTGTATCATTCTTACTTCCACAGGTCCCTACCTGTCTTTCATTGAGTTTGTGAAGTATTAGTTAATTAAGTAGAAATAGGAGTCACAGTTATTCTTTTTGTTTGTTTCTTTGTTTGTTTGTTATTGTTTGCTGCGGGGTTATTGTTGTTATTTGAGATATGTTATAATTATATGAAATCAGTTGAATTCAAATATGCCCAAATTTCTAAATTATGGTTTTGTAGAGGGCATTCTTTCTGTCCTTAACACTTCTTTGCAAAAAAAAAAAAAAAATTACTCAAAATTAAAGTAAAACAAACCAGAAAAATCCCACAATATAATTTTCATTCACAAATTTTATTACCCTTTTTAAAGTTTAAATGTATTATTTATTTTTACAAATATTTAAAGTTATATATTGTACTTTATTTCTCCCACCCCTTCAAGTTAATAATCCCCTACAAAATGATGTTGAAGTGACTTTAGAAGAGCAGGAGGAGACGGAAGTTATTAAGTGCCTCTTGGTTATGTAGGTTCCTTACATTCATCATTTTCTGATAATGCACTTTCACTTACAAGTTTCCCTGTTTTGTAGAGATAAATTCTGCTAACACACCAAATAAGAAAGTTGCAAGAAAAAAAAAACGAATATGGTAATAAATAGCAAAGTGCAGCGTTGCACATATTTTAAGAATTTGTCAGTCACCCCAAAAGTAGATGACTCATCAATAGTCTAGAAATAGACCACCTCAAATGCTTTTAAGGACATTAACAACCTCTTTTGCTTTACTTTGAGGAAAATTGTAATGCTAATACATTTTGAGAGAATTCAATTTGAATTTTAGATGAACTTTAAGATATCTACCATAGCAGGTCTTGTTGTCTGAGGAAAGCTTCATCAAGTGAGGGCATGCGCAGGCAGCGCTCCTGTGGTGGTTGATCAGACACATGTGAGAGCAGGGGCCTCGGCCGGCATTAGCTGCACAGGGATTGGGAGCTGGAATCACAAAGTGAAACATTAACAGTTGAGGAAGGATATGTTAGGGAACCTTGTATGGTCACAGGTTTAACCCCTTAATGATTCAAAGTGAAGTTCTCTACATAGCACTCATTACCAGGGTGATTAATATGACAATAGATAATCATATACAGTAATTACATTAATAAAAATCCTTTTCCTTCTCAAAGGTAATGAAGATAACCCCTTCAATTTCCTCTATGATGAATGGTATGCATCTTATTGCCTTGGAGCAAAGGCTTTTAAAGGATTTAGTCTGATAAAAAAAAAAAAAAACTCGAAATAATTATTAAATTAATTAAATTTAGTATATAACAAACTCGGGTAGAGTATAATCCAAGCACTGGGGGTTCTGACGGATGTTATTTTCCTAATCTACCTATAGACTCCTTTTTTGCTGGAGTAACCACTGTAAACATCTTCCCTGGGAAAATGCTGTTACACATTCATCCTTTCTTTAGACCATTTCCTCCTTTTCAAATCAGAGGCCAACGTGAAGAAATGTTTGTCTTCCTTTATTATTAAGACAGCTTCTTCATTTTTTAAATTTCCTCTATTAACTGATCCCATCTCTAAGTCTGATCCATATACAAATATTTACAAAATTCTATTGTATAATAATTTGATATATTCAAATTTAGAATGGAATGTTAAAATTTGCAGTTCCATATTATTCATATTATTCTCTCAGTCTTTTGTGTTTCCTGCTCTGTCATTGTTTCTTTTGGATAAGATTTAAAATTTTTAATCTCAATTGATTAGTTACTTTTCTCTTAAATTCTATTTTTATAGAGCCTGTCTAGTAGAATAAAGACTTTAGGTGCAGGCTACTAAACAGAAGACAGAAAAGTGTTACTTATTCTGATCCCCTTAGTAATAGTTTAGTTTTCAAATAATTGCATCTGTCTAACTGGTGGACCTATTGCTCAGAGTAGTTAATATCAGTCCTGTAGAGTTTTAAAATGAAAAGAATAAAAATCAAAGGTATATAATAAAATTGTAGAGGATATGAGAAATTAACTGAATTTGAGACTCAATGTGGCTTTGGCTAGTCTTTAGCATCTATTTCCACTCCAAGATAATACAAATATGCATGTCTTTACATTGATTAAAAATATAGTAAATAAAAAGAAAATAGAGACTCAAACATTATTTTTAATGAATATTAACTAAAAGCAAAAACTATTAGGAAAGAGTGAAAGTCAAGATATAGATAAAATTTAGCTTCCATTATCCCTTGGAGTGCCATATATTCTGCTTGCTTCCGTTTTCACTCTATCTATTATAATTGGGGTTCCTAAGAAATTGCAGGTTAGAGAAGCAAGAGAGTAAATGTGAAGGCTATTGAGGAGGAAAGTTGTTGCAGGAGAGGCGGCAGAACAAAGGAGAGGCACTGTTGGAGAACTTAGATACTGAGAGGCAGGGGTACCTAGTTGTGGCAGATAGAAAGAGGAAACTCAAAGTTTTCAACACTTGAAAAAGAAGAAGGTTAGAAAGAAGAAAAACAAAAAAGAATAAAGACAAGTAAAGGGAGAAGAGAGAAAAAGGAGGAGGGTTATTCTTTTAAAAAATAATGGCATATACTATTCCTCTCAAGAACATTAAAATTATAATCCATGACAGTTCAATAAGTAGTTGGAGTTCACTTTGAGCATCATTATTTTTAGCCCAGAATCATATCAGCTCTTCTCAATATCCTATAATTGTGATCAAATTCTTTTTAAAAGCAAAGATATTGAATTTCTCTATATAGACTAAAGTCAAAACTACAATGATTTTGTAATCCAATATCTGTTTTAATGATAACATTGTAATGTAACATTCACAATATTTTCTGCTTCACGGCATGAAAACTCCACAAACTTTTTATTTAAATTTTATCTCTTATTATTTTGAAATAATGCTGTTAAATCTTTTTAAAGTTTATTTCTAACCATGCATTTGAACAGATATCTATTCCAATTACCAATTTAAGGAATTTGGCTCATTACACTTACATTTTACTATAAAACAGGGATTAGTACTAATACTTGCTTTACATTAAAATGACCACTAAGCCAAATTTGGTCCACTGCCTGTTTTTGTAAATAAAGTTTTATTGAAACATAGCCATGTTCTCTGCTTTATATTCTCTATGGCTGCTTTCACACTACAATAGCAGAGTTGATCAGTTTCAGGAGAGACCATAAGGCCCACAAACCACTAAAATACTTGCTCTCTAGATCTGTACCGAAAAGGTCCATCAATGTCTGATATAAAGCAATTAAATATTATATGAAAAATACTATTGCAAAATTCAGTATCAATACAGATATTGTAAACTCCTATAGAATCAAAGTTACCCCATTTATTTGTATACAGGAGATGGGAAAAGCTGACCACTCAGTGGAATGCTATAAGCAATCTTAAAAGGTGGAATTCATATACAGCTGTGCTCACTGGGATCACTAATAATTTACATTAACTAAACTTAAGTTGACCAAAAATTCTTAGAGATACATGTAATATTGCTCCTTATACCTATGTATTGAATAAATATTTATGAAGGACCTATGTGTCCTGCCTAGTTTTTAAAAAGCTGGGATATAATTGAATAGTAGATAAAACATACTTCTTGAACCAAGGAGTTTCAGTCTGTACTCTAATCCTGTACTCTATTCTCTCCAATTCTACGATCATTGGCTAATTTAGGATCTCTCCATCTCTTTCTTCGATTGCTGCACTAACTTTCTAACTAACTTTTGGATTTCCCAAATGTGTACAGTTTTGTTGTAAACCACAGACTTGATCAGATACGAAAGGGTACAAAAACAAAAAACAAGAAAATGATATTATCTTCTGGAAGGTGGGCCCCTTGTAGAGTAGGCTTCCCCCACTAGGTGAGTGTGCTAGGAAACAATGTGTATCAGTGTACCAGCTGGTGATGTTGTGAGAGGCTAAATTTAGCTTAAGTAAATTTTTTTGAAGGCTCTTACAACACGTTTACCCATTTCATGAGCTCACCTGCCCATATCACGTTGATTGCTTAGCAGTTCTGGATAAAAGACAACATGATCCCCAACCCCACTCTCCCTATTCCCCTGATCTCGCCCTGAATGGCTTTTGTTTCCCTGGATGAAAACAGCCCTCAAAGGCAAAAGTTTGCCAATGTGGGAGAGGTGAAACAAAGAATGGCAGAACACTAAAAGGCACCAAAATATACAAGTTTAAAAACTGTTTTGAACAGTGGAAAATAAAAATCTCAATAGATAATGGAGAGTATTTTGAAGGTGACTGAAGTTTAAACCTGTAAGGATAAATACACAGTATTTTTATAAATAAGTTCCTTTTTTTTTTTTTTTTTTGGATCCTGCCACCTTGTAGCTGCCTAGCTTAAAAACATTGTGTAGCTTCCCATTGTCAACATTCCAAAATCTCAATCTTCTCTCCTATCATTTCTCCAATATGTCTCCACACTAGCCAGATTGATCTACTTTATGTTCACATTCACCTTTTAGGTTTCTTTTTTTTTTTTTAATTTTGCTTCACTTTATTTATTTTTATTTTATTTTTTAAATCCCCACTTTATTACTTTTTATTTTTAACATTTGCTATATTCTAGGTGTTTTATTTTATTTTATTTTATTGATTACGCTGTTACAGTTGTCCCAATTTCTTTCCCCCATGCTCCCCCTCCCTCCAGATGCACCCCCCTTAGTCCATGCACATTGGTTGTACATATAGTTCTTCTCAACATCTTCCTATCTACTCCACGCCCTCTTACTATGCTTCTTAATTCCTGCATCATCTCCCTCAGTTTTCCCCCTTCCCCTTTCCTGCTGACCTCCCCCAAATATGTCCCCAATACCTATAATTTTTTTCCCCTCTCGTTGCCTACTTAGTCTGCCTTTGTTTCAATTTCCTAGCTTCTGCTGTTGGTTGTTGTGATACAGTTTGCATTTTAATGTTCATAGTTTTGATCCTTTCTCCTAAATAAGCCCTTTAAACATCTCATATAACAGTGGTTTGGATCTGATGAACTCCTTCAGTTTTGCTTTGTCCTGGAAACACTTTCTCTGCCCTTCTATCCTGAATGACAGCTTCACTGGATAGAGTAATCGTGGTTGTAGGTTTTTGCTTTTCATTACTTTGAATATTTCTTGTCAGTCCCTTCTTGCCTGTGAAGTCTCCTTTGAGAAATCCGCTGATAGTCTAATTGGGACCCCTTTGTACATAATTCTTCTCTTCTCTCTTGCTGCTTTTAAGATTCTTTATTTATCTTTAATTTTTGACATTTTGATGATAATGTGTCTTGATGTGGTCTTCCCTAGGTCCAGCCTATCTGGAATTCTCTATGCTTCCTGGACCTGTAAGTTCATTTTCTTCCCCAATTTAGGGAAGTTCTGCTCTATTATTTTTGCACATAAGTTTTCAATTTCTAGTTCTTCTTCTTCACCCTCTGGCAATCCTATAATTCAAATGTTCATTCATTTATAACTGTCCCAGAGGTTTCTGAGCCTCTCCTTATATTCCTCACTTTTTGTTTCCTCTTTCTACACTGGTTGACTGTTTGTTCCCTCCCTATGTTCTGGTTTGTTGATTTGATCCCTGGCTTTCCCTTCTTCTCCACTTGTCTTGTATGCATTTTTGTTCATTTCAGCAGGACTGGTCTTCATTCCTTCCCTGTCTTGATTCAGCCCCACTGTTAGGTCTGTAAGCTGCCTTATGACTATAGCTCTGAACTGAGCCTCAGAAAGATTCATTATTTGTTCATTGGTCAAGTCTTTTATTTGTTTTTTTGTTAGCTGTGTGATTGGTATTTCAATCATTAATTCTTCCATTCTGACCGTTTTGTTTATCTTTTCTTCTTGGGCGGTGCGCTGTCACACCTCCTATGCTATATTGGGTGGAGCCGCATGTGCTTGTCACAACCTGGCGACCTTTATCACCACACTGTGGCGCTTTGTGTGGGGGCGGGAGTTCAAGATGGATTCCTGCTGTTACTCTCCGCTAAGGAACCGGGAGCCTCCTCCATCCTCTCTCCAGGCCTCACAGTCCTAGACAATAGGGTCTGCCTTCCCCAGAGTTGGAATTGCAAGCTGATGGGTCTGGTCTGCAGCCAGGCGCTTCTCTCCTTGCCCCAAATACCGGTGTCTGCTTAATGGGTCCTGCTATTTGCTGCTGCAGCTGCTGCCTCCAGCACAGTTTGATCTTTCAACCGCGGTTTCGCCCTTCCTACCCGTCTGGACGGGTACCACTTGTTTATGACTTCATATGTTGGACTTCCATGTAGCTTTATTTTCTGGAACTTCTGGTTATTTTTTGGTTTTGCGGTAGTTGTAGTCCTTCTTAGTTGTGGCGGAAGACAGAGCGTGTTGGTCTATGCCTCCATCTTGGCTGGAAGTTCCACTTTGTTTATTTTTATTAAAGATATCATCCGTCTTTCAAACTTACAAAATTTTATCTTCAAATTTTTTTCTTCACTTCTCTTTACACTATTTAAGCAATTGTCAAGTATTGTTAGATTCTCCCTAAATTTTTTTTCTTTTTTTTTAAATCTCTCCTTTTCTAACATGAAGATTTATTTCAATTTATTTTATCATTTCTGAGTAACCCTTGTGGTCATGTCATTGGTACACTGTGGTTCTGCTAAAAACATACCAATATTTCTTTGTAATATATAACCTAAATTCTATCCTTACCTACCACTTTCTCATTTATATATATATATATATATACATATATACATATATATACACATACATTATAAATATATTAGGCACATATATATAGATATAGATATAATAGATATATATCTCACACATACACACATTTATATTAGGTACATGCAAAATGGACTCCTACTGTTCTTTGAGGATCTATAGCTTTTTCTCTTCTATCTCCACATGATGTATTTTTATTCTTAAAGATTTCATCACCAACATTTTTACATTCCTCTTCTTTCATGAAGCAACTTGTCATTTTTCTCCCACAAATCATTTTCTAATGGTGCTAGCTAATGCTGATTTCATCAGCCACTAAATATTATCGACTATACAAAATGTTAGACAATTTCTTATTTACTAACTTATTTTCTAATTGTCTGTGACATATATGCATATATTTTATATCAGTATACACTAGTCTCTCTACTTAAATTAGGGGGTTGGCAAGTTTTATTTTCCATAAAAGGCCAGATGGTTAATATTTCATAGTAACTATTCAACTGCTATTATAGCACAAAAGAAGCCATAAAACAATATGTGACTGAATGTATGTGGCTATATTCAATTAATATTTTCTTTACAAAATATGCAGAAAGCTAAACTTAGCCAGGGGGCCTTAGATTTTTAACCTTGGAGCTAGAATATACTGGCAGGAACTATGACTTATATACATACATTTTCCCAAAAATCTCTGTGGTATCTAAAACAATGTTAGACTTTAGGACATTTGATTCACATGCATGCTCATCAATGTGTGTCTGTATATGTTCTAAAAAGAGAGCAATTTAAAAATTTGGAAAATAAGTTAATCTTCTAAAGCATATCATAACTCTAGCTGAACAGGCTAATAACATAACTGTAAAATTTTATAGGAGAACCAAATGCTAATTATGTAATCACAAAAGACTGATCTGTGCTCTATAAAGAAAAACTATTAATTTCATATTTCATGAAAACTATATTTAATTGCAGTTTATTTCTCACCCAAACATAAATAATTTAAACACAAATATTTTATCCATTAAATTCAAATAAAATTCATATGCAATTGTGATACAATATAAAATATTTATGTAATAAAACTATGCTCAAATCAGAAGACTTCCAGAATCCAATTTGTTAGTTTAGAGAAATTTTTTCTCCTTCCCATGTAGTCTTTTTTATTGTAATTAATATTCATTCTGATAATAAATTTTATTGGAGCAAAAATGATTACAAATTTAATAAAATAATTTATTTTGATTTTTTTAGAAAATAATTAACACTAAAGATAATTTTCAGAAGAATCTTGCAATTAAACTTTATTTCCAAATCTTATTTTCCTTTGACAAATATCTTCAAGTCATAATTTTAACATCTGATGTAGAAAAACTAAATTTTATCTAATCTTCTGTAGGTATCAGTACTTCAAAGAGAAAATTTATAAAAACCACAAATAGTATTTTATTTTATTTTATGTATAGTTTTCTATGAAAGGGTGAAAACCAACATGTAAGATTATGTTATATTTTGTTGGTAAAGTATATTTTATAGTACCAATTAACTTTCTGTTATTCTAAAGAGGCGACATTCCTTCTGTGGCCTCTTCATTTACTTGGTGATTATTTTGTTTGCTATATAACTTAAAATAACAAATATTAGTGTCAGGGAAATTTATATCTTCAAAAATGACTTTATAATCACACAAAAATATTTTTATCTAAAACAGTGATTCACAGTCAGTGGTGGTAGTGTGGAGATTTTGCCCCCCAGGTGACATTAGGGAATGTTTGGAGACATCTTTGGTTAAAAAATAAGCGGTACTTCTGGCCAAGATGGATGCATAGGTAGACATGCTGTATCTTCCTCACAACTAAGAAGGAATTTACAACCATTTCAAAACCAAAAGCAAATAAACAACAAACAAAACAAAAAACAGAAGATCCAGAAAATCAAACGAAAAAGAAATAAATATTCAGCCAGAAAGGTAGGAGGGGCAAAGCCAGGATGGTGAGAAGGAGGTGTGGGCCTGTAGCAGTGGCCGTAGGGGTGGAGCTTGGCAGCAGCAGTGGGTCTGGTGACAGGGGCAACCGCACAGGGACTGTAGCTGCAGCAAAAAGCAAAGTCATACATTTTAAACATTGGAAGTGATCCCAGCCCCAGACCAGACCATGTGGTACATGGTTCCAGCACTGGGAAAAATAGAGCCACATTGCTTCTGACTATGAAAGCCAGTGGGGGTTGGGGCAGAGAAAGAAACTGATGTCCCTCAAAGGAGGCAGCTTGCTTAATACAGGAAGAGGTGGAAGTGCCTGGAAAAGCAGTGAGTGCAGGGCAACTGGCACTGTATTCTCTCAGACCCCTCCCCCACAAACAGCACCAAAATGTGGTGAAATGGGGTCACCAGCACTGATGACTACCAAGGGCTCCACCCCTTACAACATAACAGGTGTGACAGCACTACCTAAATCACAGAGGCAAACACGGAAAGCTGTAAAGATGAGGAGACAGAGAAGTATAGCCCAAAAGCAGGGCAGATCAAGGTTCCAGTAGGAGAACTAAGCGATGGGGAGAGAGTGAACCTGACAGATGCACAGTTTAAGGCACTGGTGATAAAGATGCTCACAGACTTTACAGAAATTATTTATCAGGCTAGAGAAGAAAGAAAGGCTGTATGAAGTGCAATGAAGTAAAATCTACACAAAACTAGTGGTGAACAAAAAGAAATCAGGGCTCAAATCAACAAATCAAGAAATAAACAGTCAATCAGTACAGAAGGAGAAGTGACAATTGAAAAAAATGAGGAGAGGCTTAGAAATATCTGAGCTAGCTTTAAACATGCCAACATCAGAATCATAGGGGTGCCAGATGGAGAAGAGGAAGAGCGAGAAGTTGAAAAATTGTGAGAAAAAATAATGAAGAAAAACTTCCCTAATTTATGCAAAGAAATAAACGTACAGCTCCAGGAAGCACAGTGAGTCCGAAACAAACTAGATCCAGGGAGAAGCACACCCAGACACATCATAATTAAAATGCTAAAGATTAAGGAAAAAGAGAGAATCTTAAAAGCAGCAAGAAAGAAGGGAGTTACCTACAAAGGAATTCCCATGAGACCATCAGCTGATTTCTCAAAAGAAACTTCACAGTCAAGAAGGAACTGGCAAGAAATGTTCAAAGTGATGAAAAGCAAGGACATACAACCAGGATTACTCTATCCAGAAAAGCTGTCATTTAGAATGGAAGGACAGATGAAGTGCGTCCCAGACAAGGTGAAGCTAAAGAAGTATATCATCACCAAGCCATCATTATATGAAATGTTAAAGGGACTTATTTAAGAAAAAGAAGACCAAAACTATGAACATTAAAGTGACAACAAAATCACAACTATCAACAACAGAACATAAAAAAATAAAAACAAAAACAAACTAAGTATACAGCCAGAGTAGAAATAGAAAGGTGGATATGGGGAGCATGTGGAGGGTGTCAGCTGGGAGGGGGGAGGGGGAAGTGGTGCAGGGATTAAGAAGCATAGTAGGTGGGTGCAGAACAGATGGGGTTGTTAAGAATAATATAGGAAAGGGTAAAGTCAAAGAACTTATATGCATGACCCATGGACATGAACTGAGGGGGATGGGACTACTGGAGGTAGGGGAGTGCTGGGCAAAGGGGAGCAAGGGAAAATAAATTGGGACAATTGTAACAGCATGATTAATAAAACATACAAAAACAAACCCACAATGAGATACCACTATACACCTAGTAAAATAGGGGGGGAAAAGCAAATACAATTAATTTTTGGGGTTTTTACATTGTTCATTGTGTTTGTTAACTTTTAAAAATAAATTACTTATTATTTTGATCATTCTAAATAAAAACTCACTTTTGTACCTTAAAAAAATAAAAAATAAAAATGGTGGTACTCTTAGTACCTTGGAGGGTAGAAGCCAGAGAAAATGTTAAACTTCCTACAATGCACATAAAAGCCCCACACAACTAAGAATTCTTGCCCAAAATGTAAAAGAGTATAGAGGTTTAGAAATCTTGATCTCGGAGTAGAACTATGAATTCTACACCTTAATGGATCTGAATGGAGGGCTCTAAATCACTTAGCTTTGTATGTCTGAGGCAAGTACATCAAACAACCAATAACAAGGAAGAAAAAAATTTAATTTCTTTCTTGCTAATCTTTTACACTGCTCCAAGGTAGACAGTATTGTACCCTGTTTTAAAAATAGCAATTTACAGTGTGGCCGATCTTAATACTTGCATATCAATTCATTTGCAGCTTAGTTGTTTCATATTTGTATTACACTTTGCCAAAGAAATAACGCTAAAAAATAATAACTGATTTTTCAGGTGAACAAATAAAACCTATTAATTCCTAAAATGATTTTAAGATGATACAGAGGATTCATTAAGAAACTAGATCAGGTGCTACTCTTTATTTTTGGTTCTGGAAAAAGAAGACTATCTATTATATGAAGGTAGCATTATAAGAGGAGAAATCAAGTTCCATGGTGATTTTTTTATATCAATAGTTGGAATAAGGTAGCAATGTGTCTTTAGAATATTTCAATTCTCATTTCTCCTGTGCATTGCTCATTTCCTCTCTTCTCGGAGGCCCTCAGTACTGCATGATGTTCTGAGAATCTCACAGGTTTTCTCAAACCTCCAACACCCCTCCTTGTTTTAATATCACCTGTTTTTCACTTTACTTCAGTCAGAATTTGCATCCCTTCAAAGCTGGTGATGTTAACTAGATGTAAAAGTAGGAGCAGTTTTACTTACTTATTTTAAGCCAAGTTAGCATTCTTAGAAATATTAGCAATTTATGATAAGGTGATTGTTAAATAAAACAAGTCTCCTACTGATAGTGTTTAAATATATGAAATAAAGAGATACTATTAAACAGTTAGGAAAGCAAAATTTTAACACAGTTATAATATGTAGAAGGAAGGTACAGGTAGATAGAGGAATAGACATATAGAGGCATAGATGGATAGACCTGGTTTATTTGACAGGTCATTAGACTTGATACAGTAAAGTACAGAAGTGAATAATTTAAAGTAACCTGCAAATATTAACATTCACCTCCGCCACACTGAAACATGGTTTTAAGACTAACTTTTTCTCTTAAACACTCTTATTAATAATGAAAAATGTTATTAACTGAATATGTTAATAGCCCCAAACGGTATCTCTCTTTCTTCAAATTTCATTAAGTGATACATTGTTCCCTAAAGGAGCAAGGATATTATTAATATTTTTAGAATCTATAATTCTTGTTCAAAATAAATACATAAATAAATTGTCCAGTTTCTTACAAATGTGGTCCAAAAAAGTTTAATTTTCTACAGAAATATATATATATTTTTAATGAAATTGGAGGCACTTAAATCACATCAATGTTAAAATTACTCATGGAGAAACAGCCTGAGATTCTCCCTATACTGTTATAAAAGGATGGGCAACTGAGATAAAAACTAATAGAAAGAATAAAGTTTCCAAAATGGAATAATTTATTTTTATAACAATATTCTAGAAATGTGCTAAGTGTTTTGCAGGCCTTATTTCTTTTATTCCTCCTACTGCTTATTTGTGTTTATAAAAATAAAGTATTATCATTTTATGAGAGTAAACTTACTTTTGAAAAAGGAAAAATAATTCTTACAACCACACAACTATTAAGACAGGAATAACATTTTGGATACCAGGGGATGAGCTCTAACCATTATACATACATACTGCCTCTATAATGATGACATTTCCTTACACTCATTCATTCATTAACAATTCTTGGATGCTTGATAAATCAGGAGTGGGGGATGGGTACTTCTTTAGAGTATAATTATTATAAATACATTTAATCTGATTGTTGTGACTGTGAATTAACTTGTCATGTCTCATTCTGTTTTGTGTTTTTATTTATTGGTTTGTATTTTGACCAGTCAAAATGGTTTTTAAGAACAAAATTAAAAAGGACAGCTGGATCTGTAAGACTGTTTTTAAAAGTAAAATAAAATAGTCTCTGAAAAATGGTACTGTTTTTAACAATAAATATTAATTTTGTTCCCAGTAACTGAGTCTTTTTCTGAAAAGGAAGTTTGTTCAAAGAGAGAAAAACATTTTGTACTAGGTGAAAATCTAATGAATATAGTATTTGCAAAAATCTATATTTAAAGTGACAATCCTATTCTTGAGTTTTTATGGGAAGATTCCAATCAAAGCAGCTAAAGAAACAAATAAACAAACAAACAAAAGCCAAGTGGTGGGATCTTCCTGGATTCATAAAGAATTTGACTCCATTGCATGTTAAATCACAAATAAAGCTGTGATTAAGAAAACACCCTTAGCCTGGGAGAAGACAGAGAAGAATGGCCTATATGCTGAACAAGAGAAGATGTACATACAAAAGAAGAAAGTTA
The DNA here is from genome assembly GCF_987537825.1 of Furipterus horrens. NCBI lineage: Eukaryota > Metazoa > Chordata > Mammalia > Chiroptera > Furipteridae > Furipterus > Furipterus horrens. Next base: position 137,885,673 of record NW_028327171.1, read on the forward strand.
CACTTTCTCCATGTTTACAAATGGCTCCCCTTATAAGATGAGAGGCTAAAACTGACCAGTGAGTCACTTACTTTTTTAAATGGTGAGAAAAAAAAACATGGAGAATAGTATTTTGTTACATCTGAAACTTTTATGAAATTCAAATGTCAGTGTCCATAAATAAAATGTTACTGGAGGAGAGCCTCATTCATTTTCTGTGTGAACGCTTTCACACTACAGCAGCAGAGTGAACAGTTGTGATGAAGACCATATGTTCCATAAACCTAAAATACCATCTAGCCTTTCTTGGATTAAGTTTACTAACCAACTCCCTTAAACCATGACCATGGTCTCCATGTCATACTTTGATTTTGAAGCCAACTACAGAAACTAGAAAGCTAAAGCTATCTCAAATTCTTCATTCTCTCTCCAACCTTTCCCACTCCACAACCCTCTATCACTATTTTTAATTGATTTTGCCTCTAAGTATATCTTAACTACACTATTGTCTCTGTTTTTAGGACAAGCTCCCAGATTTTGGGATGAGGTACCTGTTGAACTACAAATGTAGCATCCTTACTAGATTTTACCTATATCCTCTCTCTCCAACCTATCCCTTGCACAGATGGAGCTATGTTTCTAACATGCAAATCTGCTCTTTTTACTCCCTTAACAATTATTTTTAATGTTTTATCTTTCCCTTTGGGCAGCATGGTCCTTAATGCAGTATCATCATTTCCTGGGAATTTGTTAAAAATGCAAAATCTCAAGCCACACCCTAGACCCATTGTATCTGAAGCTTTTAAGTGGAGCCTAGAAATCTGTGTTTTAATGAGCCCTCCAGGTAATTTTAATGCACATTTAAATTTGAGATCATTGTCACCACTTATACTAAATGATACAAATTGAAATTCCATTGTAAGGGGATTATTTTAAATCTCACCTCTGCCCACTCTGGTTTTCCATTTATTCCCACGTTCCCTCTAACTTCTTCAATTTACAAATAAAGAAATAAGATTAAATAATTTGCCTCAGGTAAGGAGGTAGTGAGTATAGAGAAGAAGGAATTGAACTAGGCTAAACCCAGGAGATTTTAGGACCACACCCTGCTAAATTTTAAAAATATATTTACTATACTCTTACATTCAAATTCATCAATGATAAAAATTATTTTATTCATCTTAGTCATTAATTTTAGTATCTTTCTCTTCTAGATTCCAAGAAGGTAAGAATGCTTGTCCCATGTGAATGTGTCAGTAAAACTTGAGTCTCTACTGTCTTCTGGTGACGTGACAATTCCATGGTAATTCTCAACAAACATGAACCCAATTTCTTCTGCCTGTAGAGCATATGGTTAAAGCAAGAGCTCCATGACATCAAATAATGGATAATCATCCCTTTCTATTAGACCTTGAACAAATTACTTAACATTTCTCTGCCATAGGTTCTCTATCTGGAAAACAGCACTGCTAATAATCTTCCTTGTGGAATTGTAATGAGGATTAGCAAGTGTAAGGTGCTATTACTGTTATAATAATTAATATTGTTATTATGAATGATTGGATAATTTAGCCATAGTTTATAGAAATAAATAAATGGCACCCCATTACTCAAATATTTTATAATCCAAGTGGGTAGACAAAACAGAATTAGGAAAAATGCAATAACTGTAAAAGTCTAAGTGTTAATCTTGACTGTGGAGAAGGTAAAAGCTGAATTATGTAAAAATTTATAATTGGTATGTAGTTTTGAACTAAGAAAATCTCTTAGAAGAATAATTTTCTCTGCAAATCTGTGTACATATTAAGAGTAATAGCTGTAAAACACTATTAAAAATAAAATGCCTACCTTCCTAATTATTACAAAGTCATGATCATGAAATCATTTTTGTTTATTACTTAGTCATGCAAGCTCGAATTTTATTATCCAAACAAATAAAAACTCATATATGGCTCAAAAAGCTTTTATTATAAAAGTTTGTTGGTGTTGCTGCTGTTTTTAATATACTTAACATTAATTCAATTAATAAGTGGATTTAGTGAAAAACATTTAGATTAGACAGCTTCATAAATGTAAATTATTTATTGTCATCTTAAAGGGAAACATATAATTTTGCTGTTTTTACTCATTATAAAAGTAGCAAATATATATGTTTATGTAACTTCTTTCTATTCTAAGGAAACAACATTCTCTTATGCATTTTTTAAAGTATGTATCCATAATTATCAGTGAAATGCAGTAAATTGCTAATATACAGCAGAGATAGAGAATTTAGGTTAAAGGACCCAGTTCTATTAATGGAACAGGGTGATTATATGTCTTCCAAAAGTATATGGGAATACATGTGATTATTTAATCATTGTGAACTAGTAAATTTTATGTGAAATTTATGTGAAATTCTATTTCCAAATTTCCCCAAATTGTGTATCCAAATTTTTATCTTTAGTCCCTATAGTATCTGTCACAGTAAAATTACTGTACTACTCTGTGTCCTTGTACTTTACTTTAGACTTTCTTGCTTTACCTTTTTGGAGATGTCATATGCTCAAAACTACATGCTTCATCTGCAGCCTCTTTCCTTCTCCATCTCATCTTTACTTCAATGGTATAAATACATGCCTAATACATGAATCCTATGTGTGACTTCCTGTAATTAGAAATATTTCATGTCCACTCCCCAGCACCACCCTTATTGACAACAGCACAGTGTTTAAATGTACTAGCCAAACTTAGAACTTCTGTGAAGACCAAGTGGTAAAAGGTGAAGCTGGGCATTGATCTGGTGGCTCTAGCTTCCCTACTGCTTCAGCTGGAGCACTTCCAATTATTATTTTTCCTGGACTAAATGCAACATATCGTATATATATATCTTTAAATGCAAGATTGATTTAATTTACTAACATTAGATTTCAAATTTGGGCATCAATAGCTACATATTGGTTACAATTATTATCTTCGGAGTTTCTATCCCTATTCTATTATGAACTCTGGTAGGACTCTGCTAGAACTGGGGCTACACTCTGTGTGTGTGTGTCTATGCCCCAAAGAATATATTTACATATAGATATTAAATATTTTTTGTTCTAAAGGTAATATGCAAGTGTAAAAACAGACACATGGTTAAATGGAGCAGTATAGAGAACTCAGAAATAAACTTAGACATACAATGTCAATTAATTTATGACAAAAACTCCAATAAAATAAATGAGGAAAGAACATTCCCTTCAATAAATGGTGTTGGGAAACCACATAAAAAAAGAACAAAACTGGAGCACTATTTTACATCATACACAAAAATTTCTCAAAAAAGATTAAAGTCTTGAATGTGAGCTGTGAAACCATAAAACCAGAAGAAAACAGGTGGTAGGCTCCTTGACATCTGTCATGGTGATGATTATTGGATTTGATATCAAAAGCAAAAATCAACAAAAGGAACTACAACACACTTAAAAGCTTCTGCACAGCAAAGGAAAACATTAACAAAATGAGAAGTTAACCTACGGGAGAAGTTATTTGCCACTAATATATCTGAAAGGGTCAAGATCCAAAATATTTAATTATTTATCACAGATTTTTCGCTATATTGCTGGGTTTTGTGGTAATGTATACGTATGTTGTTAAAGTTATGTAGGTTTAAGGGTATAGAATATGCTTAAGAACATAAGTAGCATTTATAAAAGTGTGGGAAAGGTTAATAAGGGACTGGGAACAGATTATAAGTGTATGGGAAGGGTTTATAAAGTCTTAAAAAATATATAAATACTAAAATAAGTGTAAGGTTCCTACTTCACGGATTTTCACCTATCGCAGGGTGGTCTAGAACGTAATACCCATGATAAATGAGGGAATACTGTACTTTAAAAACTCATAAAACTCATTAGCTAAAACAAACAAAGCACAATCACATTTAGAAATGGGCAGATGATCTAAATAATCATTTTCCAAAACAAGACATACAGATAGCCAACATATATGTGAATATACACTCGACATACCTAATTATCAGGGCAATTCAAATCAAAATCACTATGAGATATTATCTCACATCTCTTAGAATGGCTCTAATCAAAAAGACCAAAAGAGTGACAGAGGGATCAGGGAGAGGAGAAGGATGGAAGAAGGGAAAGCGTCTAGTCAAGGAACATGTATAAATGACCCATGGACATGGACAACAGGATGGGGATTGACGGTGGGAACAGGGGTGGGCAGGGTAGGAAGGGAGCAATGGGAGAAAAAGTGGGACAACTGTAATAGAAAAATAAATTAATTAAAAAGTATATTTTCTGGCCAGGAAACATCATTGGAGGGCTGAAATGAGAATGAAACTGAAATGTCTAGATATCTTACATGTTAAATGTGCATATAATTAAAAAATTAAAAAAAAAAAAACCAAGTGTTGGAGAGGATGTGGAAAAAAGGCATCCTCATATACTGTTGGTGAAAATGCAGACTGGTAGAGCCACTATGGAAAACAGTGTGGAAGGTTTTTCAAACAATTAAAAATGCAACTATATGTTTCAGCATTACATTTCTGTGTATTTATAATAAAAAATAATTTAAAACACTAGCTCAAATAAATATATGCACCTGCAATGTTCTGCAATGCCAAGATATGAAGACAATCTAAGTGGCTATAAATGAAGGACTTGATAAAAAAGGTTACATATATCATCGTCGGCAGCCGTCCGTCTCAAGAGATGATGGTGTAGCTTCTTAAGAGTCTATCTGCACCGCCGAGAATGGCTGTGCAGTCCGACTCGGAAGTGACACGGTATCTGTCTCCTCCCGTGTTGAATCGACATCTTGCGATAACGCTGGAGTGTCCTCTCCAGTGAAGCTGAAGCTACAGAGCCTGGGCAGGGTGATATGGAGGGTCTGCTGTTGCCCATGCAGCAGACCCCCCCTCTCTTCGCAGCTGAAGGGTCCAAGGGAAAGACGGAGTCAATACAGCTTGGCTTCAGGTGCGCTGCAGGAGTTGCCGGTGTTGACTACAACGTCAAACCGCCTTAGGGACTCCGGCTCCGGATTTTCTGTCGGGGTTTACTCCCTTAGCCTTTCCCCTGAAGAGGTATGCCGCAAGGCAGCGGAGGTTTTTTGGAGTCAGAGTTTTCCTTCTCTGATGTGCCCTGACTGGAAGATCGAACCAGCGACACTTAGCTCGCAGGCCGACGCTCAATCCACTGAGCCAAACCAGCCAAGGGCCAGGTTACATATATATAAAATAAAATACTATTCAGCAATAAAAATAAGGAAATCTTGCTTCTTTATATTGCATATATTTAAGCTTTTATTTATTTTTTCTTAAGTTCACATAACAACATTAAGAACCAAAGGATTTAAAATAGACTTTATTTTTTAAAAGTTCTGTTTAAACATCCAATAACCAAACTGGAAATTTGTATATATGACAAATACTTACTGATAAGAAAAATGGTGTTAAAAATTTTATTAGTTTCTTACTTGATGTATTAGATAACTTCAAATAATATTTCTAACCTTTAATTTATGAAAGACATTTCAATTTTATAGCCCTGAATATCATATATTTTGTAAATTTATTATTTTTTTCATGAACCTCACATTTTTTCATCAGAAAACAGGGGCTACTATTATTGTACTTGTGTTAATGCTGAACTTTGTCTTTATTTTCATTGTTGTAAGTCTATACTTGGTAATAAAATAGTCATCTTTTTATTTTTTCCTTAACATTGGAAGTGTTACTTCACTGAGGCATGTAACAGGATAGATAATGATTGTTATATGCTCAGTGATCCTTATAATGGGGAAAAATTGAATGTTCTCTGATCATTTTCAAAATTGGAAACCGACTGAATTTCATTTAAGAAATTACAAGTTCTCATTATAGATGACATTCTCTAAAAGTATATAAAGACAAGAATATCTTCCCTGAATCCTGGGAATATATATTAAATTAGATCCTTAATAGTAAAAACTTTCCTATTTTATGCAAAGTGGAGAAGTCACATATAAATTATTTTTCAAGATGTCAAGAAAATCTCACCCCAGCCTATTGAATTATATTGAATGTCTCCCTTCCATTTTATATATGTGAAAGTGTCAGAAAAGCTTGAAAATATCATGTTCCTTTCCATTCTATAAATTTTCTAGGGGTCATGTTAATGTGGGAAAATCAGACAGTTAGTAAATGAAATACATTGATTCTATTATGAGGGAGGGAAATGATGTAAGACCCAGGCCATTTTTCTAAACATAAAAATTATAGTTCCTGCAAAATTTTGAATAGCCTGGGGAATAAAATACATATGTACATATTTTTGCCTTTCTAAATATTAAAACTGATCCTATTTTAAAGTGTTTGTACTCCATATAGAGTGGTTGTTTATTACTAGATGCTCCTTCATGCTGAAGGATATTTTTAGAGACAAATATCTTTTTTCATTACACCAGTGGCACATTGCTGGTCAGACTCATGATTTCTTGCCTAATTTCATTTTAGTTATACACACACACATACACACACACAAATTTAGTTATGTTTGGGTGTGTGTAATACCTATTAAATACAACTATGATTAAGCTTTATTTATTTCTTTTAATATCCTCATACTTTTCAGGTTTGCAGGATGAAAGAAGTAAAAGATTAAGGGTGATAAGAAAGAATTAAAGTGATTGCTCACACAATCCAGGGTGTGTAGAAACTCCCATGTAACAAAGAAGGATCAATTACATATGAAAATTGAAACTGAGAAATTGAAAATAACTGGAAGAAGAACTGGGTTCAATCAGACTATGTCAGAGTGAAGGCACACAAAATTTTACAAATGAGAACCTTTAGATGGGAGAAATAGTATCAAGGGAGAATGAAAACCAATTATTCAAGAAAGACATGACATTTATGGACCATAGAGGTGAGTATTTTCAGTCCAGTCTAGCAGAAGATAATATAACATAATTTCAAAATAAGGCTTGAAGTGTAGTCCAGAATACCAGAAATGCCAATGAAATGGAAGCTCTGCTTACCCTACACTGAAAGAGGGAGAAAAAGAGAAAACGTACCCTCTGCAGAAAAGAGCTTGTCACCTGAGAATCATATGTCTCAAACTATGCTAATGAAAAGAAAGCATTATTCACATTGGAAGGATATGACACATATGATAAATAGGGAAGCATCAGGCAAGAGGTATAAAAACATGAATTGAAGTTACACAAAATGGCCATGATATCACAGAAAAATAAAAAAAAATATGAAAAGAAATGTGAGACAGAATTAAGAATATTTGGCAAGAATTAGGTGGATAAAAATAAAATCACAAAAGCAATATGAAGATTCCTATTGCATCAAAATGTGGAATACATGTGGAGAGGTAGCAGATATGTTCATGTGAACTCAATTTTCTTAAAATAGATAAGCTCAAGTAGATGGTTTATCCTTCCTTAGGCACCATTTGCTGTCCTCTCAATATACTACACAGAGACTAGTCGGAGGCTAATGTTAATATGTCCTTGGTATATTCCTCTGACTTACTTAGGTTAGAGACTCAAATTCAGAAGATAATTTACAACTTCCCAGAGTATCTTTTATTGATGCACTAGCAGTGACTAAAAATATGGGGACTTGGTATAAAACCCTTAATTTCTAAGATTTATCTATTTATTTAGATGTGAAGGGAAAAAAGGGGAAAGAAAAAAAAATCCTGAACTAATAAATATAAAAGCCTGAACTACTCCTGTCATACAATATACATAAAATATTAATAACTGTTAAATTACAAATTTATTTTACAGTTCAAATATTATATGGTTAAGGTGAAAATACTTTCTGAGTGGTTAATTAATAACAACTACTTACCCTGTGGCTGACGACTAGGATGGTATATCTGAAGGTCAAATGGCTGTGCACTGGTTTTCTGAATCACACTGACATTCTGCCCTGTCCACTTATTGGCTTTGGACAATGTGTTGGTCCTCCAGTCTGTCCAGTAGACTTCACTCCCATACAAAGACACAGCAAAGGGATGAGAAAGGTATTCATGACCGCGGATGATTTCTATCATTTCTGTTCCATCATAAAGGGCTGAATAAATAGCATCTGACCTACAGAAAGATAAATACATCAGTAGTTTATCAAAACTCATTCAAATAGTAAAGTGGTGTGATTATATTACTTAAATGACAGAAAATATTTTATAAAAATATTTTATGAGCCTGTATCTAATTTGTAAAAAGAAATAAAAGCCATTATAGTAAAACCAAACAAAAATCACCATGTATTTCAATGTGCATATATTATACATGCATATTCAAAAACATTTTGAATTTGTAACTATTAGCTGAGGCAGATGATAGAAAATGCAGAAAAAAAAAAGATTATTTTTGAAACCTGGCATCTGTCCAAACTATTCTTTTTTCAAAGTGGTCCACAGTTAGTCCATTAGGCCAAGCCCCAGTTTTCATGTCTTTATAGATGGTTTTTCTCCCAGCACCACTCATAGAGGCAGATTCAATGCGAGGAAAATTGGCATCCCAGTCAGTCCAGAAGAGAATTCTGAAGAAAGGGAAATGTAATTGTTTTAGTCATTCATTTCACAAATACTTACTGAATGCCTACTGTCTGCTAGGCACTGTCTTGGGAAAGAGTTACAAGAGAAATGGATTTACCCCCATGGGGTTTAGAGCCCAGTGGAGGAGATATGAATATATATTTGCAGCTTCTAAAAACTTTGAAAAAAATTGTTATTAGACAGAATAGCAGGTGGATGACCTATTTAGAGAAGTGGTCAAGGATAAAAGCATTTTGAGGAGGTGATAGTCACTCAGAAAGATGAGGAGAGCAGTATAAGAGCATGCCTATAAAAATAAACAGCAGATACAAAGGTCCTAACAAGGGGGGAATGTGGTAAACTGGAGGAAGAGAAATAAGACCAATGTATCAGAAATGTGGTGAGTGAGGAGCAAAAACAGGAAGATACAGTTGAGGGTGATTTTATGTGTTTTGTAGGATAAGGCAATTATTTGGAATTTTATTGAAAGGGAATAAGAAGCACAATTAAGTGGAGAGAAACAAGACATCATTAATAAATGGATTATAGTGAGGCAAGAGTGTGGCTATGTCAGGTGGTTACTTCAAAAGGACAACTAAAGATGATAGTGGTTTAGATAGAGTATGGTGATAAGGGTGATGAAAAATGAATGGTTTCAACATATATTTTTAAAATAGAACCCTGGTTGTTGTGGCTCAATGGACTAAGTGTCGGCCTGCAAATCAAAAGGTCTCAGGTTCGATTCCCAGTCAGGGCACATGCCTGGGTTGCAGGCCAGGTCCCCAGCTGGGGGTGTGTGAGAGGCAACCACACATTGATCTTTCCCTCCTTCTTTTTCTCTCTCCCTTCCCCTCTCTCTAAAAATAAATACATAAAATCTTTTAAAAAATAAAATAAAATTGCCACATCTAGCTGGTGATTGGATGCAGGGACTGAAATAGAGAATAGAATCATAGATGACTGTCAGCTTATTGTTTCAGCAAACTCAGAGTGAGGATAGGGAGAGGGCATGCATGAAATGCATTGACTGAAATGGGAAAAAAATGAGGAGGAACAGGTTTTAAGAGCTAGTAAAGAGTTTGGAAGTTATCAGTATGGAGATGATATTTAGATTCACACAAGTGGAATAGATCATATAGCAGAAGATCTAGAAGAAAAACAGAAGCAAATCATGTTCTTTGATATATATAAATGTGTAATTGTTCAAATACACCATTTTAAGTTAAAGAAAATTACTCTTTTTAACTAAATACTATTTGTAACTCTAGAAATTCATGATACACATACAGATCCACACAACAGGCATTCAGTGCTGCATGTACTGCTTTGATTTTTAAGATGATTAGGTAATTGATCATTTATCTTTAATTCGCAATGGCCTAAACGACTGATGGATGTTTCTTTAGTTTTTATAGAATATAGTTACACAACAGTTCCACAATTATTGTCACAGCTAATATTTTTGAGTGCTTATTACATGCAAACTACTATTTTCAGGTTTATATAGATTATCTCATTTACCTGACCACGAGGTCATCAACGCTTTACAGATGAGAAAACAAGCTTAACAAATTTAAATTACTTGATCAGGGTTACACTGCTAGCAAGTGGTAGATAGAAGTGGGAAAGTAGACAGCTTAATTTATGTTCTTATGATTTTAACATCTAATTATTCAATGTCATGTCATTAAATAAAATAACAAAGGGAAAGCATCTAGTATGGAAGTAGGAGAAAGCCTAGTTGCATTCTTGACTTGGGTAGTGGAACCCAATGGAGATCATGGAGACTAGGTAATGGAGAACACAAAGAACTAGAGGTAAACTGACAGTCCAGTAAACTCTCTTATTATTAGTTCTGGAAACATTTCGATGATCAATAGTTATTGGTAAAAATAAACTTGTTCTTTGTTATATTTACATATAGTTTGCTATTTTTTAATTCTTCTATTATTTTTAATGTTCCTTAAGTATAGGAATTTGATAGATTACCTTAGAAAATAAAACAATCCTTTGGAAAAATCTGATTAAACTTATCTTGTTTTAAAAAAAAATCTATTTAAGAAAATGCTGAGTGATATAAAGTGAGTATTAATTTTGACTTCAATTTTTGAGAAACATTTAGTCTCTTTTATAATATAATGATTGTAAATATGAACTGATTAGAAGACAACTCAACATTATATAATCAAGTTAGTGTATATGCTAAAAGAGTGTGGTGAACAGGGAAAGATGATATTGACCTTGATTAAAATGGAAGTTCAAAAAAATGTATTAAATAATATGTGTCAGTGTTGAATTGTGGCAACGCATATGTTTTTCTGTAAGACCAATTTGGATCAAGTTTGGGATTGTCACTGTGGCACAATTAATCTCAGACTCCATTATATCTTCTGTTATTGAAAAGTATAACAGTAACAATTATCAGGACAATTGCATGAGTTAATGGATGTAAACAATTAAGTGCACAGGATGACTAGCACATAGAAAATATTTGTGTTTGTACAAGCGTACACACACATTTATAGATAATATTTTTAAAGGCAAAATTTCAAATTCTTTCCCAACTGTTAAAGAAATGAAGAGAATTATAATTAATGCTAATTTCAATATTTAAATGTTACAATAGCATGTATGTGAAAATAGACTGGTTTTATAAAATAACCGTGAGTCAAAGCCATGAGAAAATAATTCAGAGGAATAGGTCTTAATATTAGGCTAATGTCATAGAATAAATTACAAATCATGAGTTTATATATTTAAAAAAACTAATTTCATGGGTAGCTTTAAGAATTTCCATATTGCTGGTAGGTGGAACCGTATCCACAAAAACAACATTGAAATTATTCATTGTGTAAGCACCAAATATTTTAGTGAATGAAGTAAACTGTTGGAAAAGAATATATCACAGGATGATATACTGATAATTGTTTAAGTTTTGTGATGAATGTGTGGGAATTTATTATGTGAATCCTTTTATTTCATGTATCAGGAAATTTCTATACTAGAGGTTTATTAGTATGAATAACTAAAAATTAAATAAATAGATAAAAATTTTAAAATGTAGTAGAGGATATTTATAAAATCTTACTGGGAGTATTTTTCTGAAAAGGTTATTGGTTAAAGATACAATTGTTTTGTATGAAAAATACTAATCTAGAAAGATAAGCATAAACTAGCTTATAAGCAATATATAAAAGATATATATATATATAATATGTTGTTAGTTAAAGTGAAACAAAGTTTAATTAATATAAAGTTAGTAGGTTATTCAGTTAATTAGTGGAATGTTTTATTGAAAACAATGACTATTAAATGAATTATATTTTTTACTTCAAATTTACTTTTCGATACACACATCCCTTCAATGACACAACTTCTTATTTTTTAGCAACCTTTTAAACTTAGTATTAAAAAAAATACTTAAAATAGAAACAAAACCAACATAGCATCACTCAAATTTATGATGATATCTTAACAAGGTAGAGAGATTTGCAAATTTGAAAAAGATTAATAAAACATATGGTGTTTTCTCTAGTGGTCACTATGGTCCTAATTTTTCATCAATTCAGGTGGGAAATTTCCAACATTTTTAATAAAATAATATGCTTTAGAATTAGTTCCCCTAATACTGTTCTTAACCTTGCCATAAGTCAGTTTACATTCAATTTAAAAAGCTGATTTCAAGAATCATTGTTTCATAAAAATCTAGGCACTCTTAGGTATACTTTACAATGTGGTATTTCAAAAGAAGGTTTTTCTCATATTACTTTCTTTTTATTGTTAAAATGTATTAGCACTTTAATGATTGTGTTATTTCTTTGCCAGTACTCATACTGAATATCCTTTTTTACAGGACATATGAAAATGTTCACCCACAACTGATTTTAAAAGAGACTACAGTTTACTGATTCAACAGTTCCTGCATTCATGGGTTAGTCTCTATCAGGATTAAATTGGGTCAATAGGCCATGAACAAATTATAGCATTACATGCATGAAAAGACCATTGCTGTCTTTCAGGTCAAGCTGCACAGGTGAAAATAAATGATCTTGGCAAAAAAGGAGGCTACTTGTCTATAATATTTAGGTCTCCTAAAAAAAAAAAAAAGTCTGTATTATTTTTGTTTACAAACACTCCCACATAAAATTAAAATTTTTTTAGGTGTCTTATTAATCTTCACAATTACTATATCTGCTTTCACCAACTGGCAATTGTTATAGCAGAATTCAGTTATTATGACAAAGAGAAACTAAATACCAGCAATGGAGCAGGAAGGTGCAGAAGTTCAAGAACTAGAGTGAGTTCTGCTGGATAGATTCTGAACTTCCTGGTGCTTCTTACTCTCAATAATAAGCTTTGTATTTAGAGGGGATTCATGTACTTATTCAGGTCACCTTAGAAATATGTATAATTCCTTAAAATGGAATGAATAAAAAACATCTCCTCTCTAAGACTGACAATTTTCCGTCTTGGAATAACTTATCACTTGGGATACTGAGTCAAACCCACAATACTAAAGGAATGTAGCATGAGGAAAAAATATGCTTTATAATGTAAAATGAAGGCCATTGGATTCTATGAAAAATATTAGATTAAATACACTTTTTTTCTGGTATCTGTAAAATAGGTCAGAAAGACTTTGGTTACTGCAGGAACCTTACACGATATATGTGTTTTATGGGGCTAATGTTATATCCTGTTTTCTTTTATTTTTATTTTTTTCTTAGCTGTGTTGAGGAAGCAAAGTCGCCTATTGCAAACCTTTTTTTTTTCTTCACTTTTTTATAAACAAAATTCATGAGTTTTTTTATAGTATAGTTTACATTTTAATGTATATCCTTGAATTCCTGTAAGTTACATTTAAACAAAGTTTATTCATATGTATATGTTAATTTATTTAGCACAATTATATATATCAAGAGCATTTATTGAGCACAATTATATATACCAAAAGCAGTGAAGACCTTCATAGATTTGGAGCAACTCTCCTTGCCATTGGAAGGCTTATGATTCACTAGGAAAGGTAATAGTATTTATACAAATAATATTTCTCAAAAAATTATCATAGATTTATCCTAAATAAAATATTTCAGATGATGTGTAAATATCTTTAGGACTCCTATCAATTTTGGTTCACAGTTTCCTTATGTTTTTCATGAATAATTTGAGAAATAGGGGGACATCTTATATTTATTTTTGAATATGTTAATAGCACAAATTATTTTTAAATGTTTCTTTTCTTGTGCTTAGCTTGGCTTTGCAGTTAAGTATATGTGTGTGTATACACACACACACCATTTTACTATGCTCTTAGCCTACATTATGAAAGGTCCAATGTTTAAAAATATTTATGTACTCTTTATCAAAATATCCAATAAACCTGAAATATTTTAACATTTAAACTATATTTTAAAATTTAATTGCTACTACTGGACTTTGAAAGTGTTTATAGAAACCTCATTTCTTAATTGTATCAGCACTCTATATAAAACAATTTTTAATAATAAAAATTCTATCACATCAAGACACCCAAACCTGTCACCCTTTCAATTCATTTCTAGAATTGAACAAATTAGTACTGTTATTGGAACTTTGAAACTTTGCTCATTTATGCCAGAAAAAAAAATATGTGTTATTTCTTCACCCTGTACAATTTTTAAAAATTATTACTGTAGTTATCTTAATTAGCCTTACAGTATCATAATAGCCATTAATAACAAAAGGCATCAACTTTCTCTGATGCATTATCAGGTTTACCCTACTCACAGGCTAGCTCTATTCAAAGTTTCAATCTCAGAGGTTCTTTCCTTCTGAAGATCTCTTTATACCACTAATATAGTATCTGATATTTTTACTTAAATGGTATTTGGGGGTTGTGTGTCCTTTGTGTTTGTTTTCTTTTTCTCCTCTCAGGTTGGATATTCTCCAAACAAACTGTTTATCCTAAGTGTTATCAGTTCAAAGCTGTAGAAAATGAAATTTCAACTCCCAGCTTTACTGCTTTGTTTCATCAGATAATTTTTAAAACTTTCATACACCTATATTATTGTTTCTTTTTCAGTTTTTGGTTTTCCTCTCTGTGTGCCCATTGCAATTTGGGAGGCATTCACAGTTTTCCTATTGTGTTGGTATAAATGCTAAAACTACAATATTCTCTAAAATACCACTTTTCCCTTATGCAGATAAATTACTGATACAACTTAAGTAGATATAATAGGTGCAAATTTCATACCAGTAGCTGTTACATTGAGGGTATAGCCTCTGTTGATACTGAACCTTTGTAGAAAGTAAAGGATCAGGATCAAGAATCTACTTATAACCTCAGAAATAGTCTCTTTGCAAAGGGGAGATTTCTCATTAAATATAGCACATCTCTTCCTGTGAATTGTTATTACAAAAGGTAATGAGTGGAATGGGAAAGCGTAGACTGTGTAAACTAGAGAACATAGCCCCAAGGTGAAAAATGCTCCTCTCATTGCTGCCAAACATCCCTGGTTTTTCAAAAGAAGTCAGAAATCCACAGCTGTATGCAACATATCTCAGTATTTTAAGTTTTGGCAACTAACTCAAATAAATTTAAAATCCTGTGGAAGGGAAAACAAGCACATTCAGTGAGGGTTGTCAGTTTGGAACCCTGCTCTTGACAAGCTGCTTTGCCCATTTAATTTCTGTGTCTGAAGTGAGGAAAAGAAAAACAAACAAACTTCCAGTGTTCTGATATTTGGTCTTGGGCATAAAGCAGAGCACAAGGCAGTGTAACCATGAAGCTGACTAAACAGGAAGCTCCCTTTTCTCTCTTCTGCATCTCATTAAATGATCCACAATCCAATCAACTGGTGCTCCCTGGACTTTGTATTACTTAAAAGTACAGAGTCAAAAACAATTTTTTTTCCACTGTCCTTTAGACTTGACAATGGTTTTGGATTTACAAAATAATTACCAAGATAATAAATAATTAATAGTCCTAACAAAATGTTCTCACACATATTAGTTATATATTACCCTCCATGTGTTCACTATCTTCTTAAAACAACCTAATGATAAATAAATATGTTATCATCATCATCATCATCATCATCTCCGATTTACAAAAGAGAAAAATAAAATCTAAGGGAAGATACTATACTTCAGTAGTTTCTCCAGAGAATAAGTGACTGACCAGGAACTGTAACCCTTCTTTTCTGGCTCCAAATCCAGTGGCTCTCTCTGGTCTTTCACAAAGGAACACACCGGAAACAGCAGGGGCAATAACACAACATCTGACCTTGTTTTTCAGAATCATGTGCCTTATGTTTCAAATGTTTTGATAATCAGCATCTCACCAATGGACTCCTTCAAGCTTGTTCTAATTTTCTTTTAAACTGACTCCAAATACATACAAAACAAATAAAGGTTGAGGTGGTTAACATCTGTGACTGTTTGAATCCAAGATTGGCCCTGTGATTTGCAATTATTAGACACAATTACAGCATTTTTAGCAGGACAAAGAGAAATTCACTAAATTACCACTACAAAACAGAGTTGAAATAGTTTTCAATAAGGCCTGCCTAATGCCCATATATTTTTTAAAAATTATATATGTATCTTCTAAAACTATCTATGTAAAAATCCTATAACCAAATTCATGGTAATAAAACATATGTGTGTGTGTATGTGTGTGTGTATACACACACACATACATACAATCATATATAGACATATACACATACCACATACACACACATATATAAACCTGTACAAAATAAACTCTTTGACTCTTAATTTATGAGATAATTGAATCTGACATTAATTTGAATAATTACATTTTTATGTTAAATTGGAAATGAAAGTTAAATTTCTTTACCCATATCTTGGGTCCAAAGCAATAGCCCTGGGATGTTCCATGGCTCCTGCTATTAGTGTAGTTCTTAAGGAACCATCAAGTTTGGCCACTTCAATTTGGTCCAGATTGCTGTCTATCCAGTATATGTTGCCTGCTATCCAGTCGACTGTCAGTCCTTCTGGGGTAGCCAGGCCATGTTCCACCACCACTTCGATTGCACTTACACCTACAACAAAAGGGAAAAAAATAAATAAATACACACTTGCACCCATTTAAGAAGCATGTTAAGCACAAAGGAAAATACCTCCTTATTAGCAGTACAAAGTACTTAAACATTTTATTAACTTTGAGAGAGAGTGTAAAACTAATACCTGACACAAAGACACTAAAAAGGTCCCAAATTTAGAATCACTGATTTTCCCACCAGAAATTTTTAATCTCTTAGGTTATTTCAGTGATAGTAAGATATAATTTTTAAACAACTCTGAAGTTAATAACAATATTTAGGCTGCAAAACTGTTATTTTTTTATTTCTGACTTTTTAGACAGAATAAAGGATTGAGGGTATAATAATAATGTTCTGGTTAAAATCAGTGCAATTTATTTTAAATGTTGATCTTTATGGGTAGGATAAAGATAAAAGTTTACCTGGGCAGCAACATTATAGATAATCAGCACCCATTCTTTTTAGAAGCACGACAGATATTATAGCTTTACTGTCTTTAACCTGAACAAAGGTAAGCCCCAAATCATACTCCCCTTACCCCTGTGCTAGACCACAGATTTGCAAGATATAACACATTTACAAATAACAGAAGAAGGCATTAGTGTGGTCTAAATAAAAATAAGAAATGTGTTGATGTTCATCAGTACTCTTATCTGCTTCTTTCACAGTTTAAAAATATTTTAAAAACACCTTTTTCTTGTAAAATAACTCCTCATAGTATATGACATTACCAGTGATTAAAGTTAGAGATTTTGAGTGTGTTTTTAAAATAGTCAACCATCTAATCCCATCATTTGAAATCAGCATCTTGCAAGAACAGAGGACACAAATTCACCCATCATAACTATATTGTGGGTTTAAATAATATAATTTTCCAAATTATTGAAGTGATTTAAGGAGGAATTTAGACTTTGATAGAAATATCTGGCTCTTCAAATGCTACACACATATAACATAATCAAGTATTGCATATGTTTATCTTAAAGCCTTGTTAGTTAGTAAAGGCTTAGGTTAGACAGAAGAGATGAATCAATATATGGAAAAAATATTTAGCTTTGTAAATATTTCTTCATCATTCCTTTGAGATATGCTCAAAGATTATAACAAAAAAGAAGACAAATTATTTTAACTTACAAATATAACTGTTAGTATTTAGAAGATAGTCATTTTTTTCTTATAAATAAATTTCTTCACCACATATCAATGCCAAAGCCCACAATTTAAAAATGGAGAGAATAGCACAGGCCTTCACCATACACTCCAACATATCTTCACACATATATGTGACATGCCTGGTTTTACATATATGAGGCAGGAGATTAAAAAAAAACAAAAAAAAAACAAAAAAGCAATGAAGGTCAAAAGTTAATCAAAACTCCTTTTGACTACAACATATTTTTCTTGAGTTTTCAATTAAAATTCATCTAAATATTAAGTCAAAATTGTAACATACATACCTCCACTTTCAGAAAGCTTGCCTCGGTATATCCTGTCTTCTACAACGTCTGTCCAATAAAGTAAATTTTGACTGAAGTGAAAATCAAGAGCTATTGTGTTTCTCAATCCAGGAACAAGTAGACTGTAGTCTCTTTTATGAAGATCAATTCTTCTGATTTCATGGCGAATAGAAAAGATGATGAATGCCTCAAAAGGATCTGAAATCAAATTTATTTTTAATAAAGTTATGAAAATATTTATGTACTTTGGTAATTGGAATAAAATGGTTGAGGTCAAAATTCATTCATTTAGAAGAATAATTTATTATGTAATTTTCTTTATTTAAGAAGCAATTTATTTTAATAAATATTTAAAAAATAACTTAAAAAACTTAGGTTTATGTGTATTTATTAAAAAGGGTGTAAGTGTTTTTTTCCTTGGATTATTATGTACCTGACTTTAATTAAAGAATACAAGAATTATTGCAATACAAAAACAATGGAAGGTTTTCTGTTTCATGGAGTTTTTGTTGACAATCCACAAACCTCAGAAACATCACAGAAATTGGTAAGAATTAGCTAAAATTAGCTCTGCATTTACAGCTCATTCCATGCCTACAGATCCATGAAGGAAAGAGATACAACAAGAAGAAGATTTCTATAAAAAGAGTTGATGGGCGTGAAGCTAAGGAGCAGTCTGCATAAGAATGAAGGTTTAGTATTTTTCACAGTCCAAGAAAGTCATAAGTTCACTATTCCTCACTAGTTCTTAAGAGCCTGGATCAGGCCTGAATAGAGAAAAAGGGAGAAGCTTTGAAAACAGAAATAAGAATAAAGCTTTATATTTTTGTACCTAAAAATAAGTTTCAATTCCTGAAAGTTACAAAAAATATATTATTATTTCAAAAATGCATCAAGTTCAATACCAATTACTATTCAACATACTAATATAAGCTAGACATGAATTCTGCTTAACGAATGCATTTCTGAGGGAAAGAGCCAGGCTTGCAAAGATTTTCCCCATTTCCTTGTTTGTGCCACCTCTCTGCATGCACTTCCTTAAGAGAAATTGGTTTTCCTATTCCAAATCTAGATACATCCTCTGAATATGAGCAAACCTGTCCATAATGATCAGCCCAGGAGTTGGATATAAGTCAGATTAATGGGTCTGTTTTCAAACTAAAAGTAACTACTTTCTTTTCCTCTTAGGTCACAAATCTCTAAGGCTAATGTTACCAATGTTAACGTACTTGTAGCTTGAAGAAGTCCATTTGTAGTGCTACAGAAGAGAAAAAAAAAAGTCACAAAAAATGAAGCAGCGATGATCTGGGCAGAGACGATGTTCTAAGTACTTTCAAATCTATAGTTCCAATTATACATAAAACTCTTTCTTCAAGTCTTCTATGCATGTCTCATGCTTTGTATATGTAAGCCAATGCACAGTTTACATTTATGTGAACTGGGTTTCTGTCAACGGCAACCAGGTTTACTGTTCTTATTTATCTTATCTTTATAGAGAGATTTTTCTTGATCGGTTACCTAATAAAGACCCATCTCTATTTTATCACCATAGCCTATTTATCCTGTTAAAAATATATTTTAAAATCAGTATTTACTTGGACATTTACTTCCCTCAGTAGATAATAAGCTTTGTGAAAAAAGGGATCTTTCCATCCTGCTTGTTATGCTGTATCTAAAACCTAGCAACAGGGGAAGATATAATAGGAATCAGGTCTTAGATACAGAAAGGTGTGAACTTAGGCTAGTTACCCCTCATTGTAGGGGAATTGCTGCAATTTTCTTTCCATTGGACATGATTCTATTTTAGGAAGCTCTTTCCAACACATTACCTTAATATTTTTAATGAATAAATGAGGAGAGAACCTTAATACATCCCAAGAAACTAGCTGATAGCTAGTATGGGAGAGAGCCCTGCCATGATCAGCAGAGCAACCTAGTAGATCCGCAGCTGAGTGCACGATTAGTAAGTCCAGTTAAGACCACAGGGATTGCTCAGAAGGCCTGAGAACTTGTGAGTAAAAATTATGTGTATTATAATCACTTTAGGTATCGTGATGATTTATTGCACAGTATTGGGTGTTTGTTGCATAACATTACTATGACAATAGCTAATAAACACAGCATGTACAAAATAACTAGTTTCAAATAGCTCTCAACAGAATAAGTACTCATAAAATTTCTTAATCCAGAATGTATTATTATTAATGTAAAAATGATTGTGTTGGATGTACAGTTATTTTAAAGAAAGATACCTAATTTATTTAAAAGGAAGATACCCTGTTTGATTTTCTGCTCCAGTTATGAAACAGCTGTCTGCCTTTGGAAAATTATTTATCTCTTTAGAAATTAAAGGTCCTTACTTGCAATACAGGGTTAAAAATAACCCACTTTCAATCTAACTTAAACTGTTATCAGAATCCAAATAAATAACGTAAGCAAACTTGCTTGTAAGCTGAAAAACATCACAGTAAATACAAACGTGGAAGTAACTGTGATATAGTCAAAAAGTAATAGACTTGGAGTAAGAAAATGCAGGTTTGAGATGGAGCACTGCTATCCACTAGCTGTGCAAATTTTAGAAGTTTATTTAAACTCTCTGATCCTCAATATTTTTTATTTATAAAATGTATAACCTACTGAGTTATTATGGAAATTGATAATCAAAGTATGAATACTTAATACTTAATATATGTTTAATAATTATTATAAATATTAAATCCCCAAGATTACTCAGTGGAATAAGCAAAAGAAATACTGCATAAGAGAAAAGGCTGGAATGATACAGCTAAAGGAAGTCAGTTATTCACATGTTCTCACACTAGTCATGTTTCAGCTTTAAATAGCTTCCTCATCCATAAGCTTACAGTTTGCACTTAGTCAAGTACTAAATTATTGTTACAGCAGCTATTTGCTAGAAAATTTATATTTAACATCAGTTAAAGAATGTATAATTATAAAATTGAAAGGTAATGTTTCCCTGCTGCTTCTTCCGTAGGATATATCATCAGAAGAACAAAGAAAACCAGAAAGAAAAAGAAAAAAAGAGAGAGAGAAAACAAAAAAAGAAATGAAGTGTCATCTTCACTAACACTGGAAAACATCTATTACTAAACCCCCACAGTATTAGAAGGACTGATGAGGGCATTTAAACTGCAGAAAGAGATGGCTGAGCTCTCAGAAACTAGTATATATAGAGGATGGCTGAAAGAGAAAATTTCTCATAGGAGGTAGAGCAACTAAGGGGCAAACCCCACAGTCATTCTTTAAAAACAGTGGGACGGATTAACAGATTGGTTTTAGGACCTCCTCTTTGCCCACAGGCACCATAAAGACCTAGGAGGAGTGTGAATGAAGAAACAGAGAGGCATGCAGGACATTTAGTGAAAGAAACCCAATTCAAAAGTCTACACACTATGTAATTTCATCTCTATGACATTCTGAAAAAGACTAAACAACAGACAGAAAACAGAACAGTGGATGCCAGTAAAAAAGTTTTTTTAGACAAAAATCATTAACCTTCCTATGTACAACTTCTGAAAAGACACAATAAGAAAAAAGAATACACATTAGCAACCACAACAATAAAAGGTAAGGGATCTAGGAGTAAAATTATTTAAAAATATAAAAAGAGTATATAAATAAATTTTAAAAACTAATGAGAGGAATAAACTTCAACAAATGCAAAGGTATATTGTACTGTTAGATAGTAAAACAATATAGCCCAAAGATGTTGCTTCTGTTTAACTTATAATTTTTCTGTGATGAAAAACAATTGCAAATATCATTCTTTAAAAATAGTACAAGATAAGTCTAAAGATGAAGTTTAAAAAGTGTAACTCACCAGAAAAATTTTAGAAGAAATATATAATAGTGACTTACTCCAATTGACATTTAAAATATATAACTGTTTCAATAGAAAAATACTTTGTTACTGATCTATAATTGACTATAAAGCTGAGAAATATGATAGCCTCAGGGCACCTGGAGAAGAAATTAAGTTGAAAGATTTTCTGATTTAACACACAAAAAAATAGATGGCTTAACAATTTTGATTTAGTGGATAAAACTCTAAGAATATTAGGAGTACACATAAAATATTTATATTTAGAACTTCAGAATGAAGAAGGCCTGAATGTGACACAAACCTCAGAAGGCCTGAAAGAAGAATAATGTTTAATATACATTTTAAAATTATACAACAAAAATAGTGTAAAAAAAGGTCAAAGGCCAAACAAGGTAAAATATTGATAATATACTAAAGAACTAAACACTTCAGTATATATGAGCTTTCATAAACTGACAAGAAAACAATACTCAAATAAACAATAGGCAAAGAGTATTAAAGAACAATTCATAGAAAAAATAGAAACAAATTTTACATTTAAAAAGTGATCAGTTTCTGTCATAAAATAATGAATTTTAAAGCAATAAAAAAGTTGATGACTGTATTGATTAAAATGTAGACAAAAGGCACTCTGATATATTGAAATGGAAATATAAACTGTTATAATCCATATGGTGAACCACTGGACAATACTATAAAAAATGTGTGTGTGTATATATTTATACCCCTTTTGTATATATATGAGGTCTGTCAGAAAAAGTCCAATCATTATTAATATAATGAGAATGGTTTGCACGACATCAATGTAATCTGGTAGCCAAGGAGAGTGGACTGGAATGCACATGTGTGAACAATGATGATTTCACTGTACTAGTCAGTGGGGATGGTATTGAGTGAGCATGTATACTGTGTGGCTGTCTGATTCAAAATGACTCAGTGAGTAGAGCAACAAATTTACATCAAATGTTGCGGAAACTTGACCATTGCTCCATGGAAATTATTTGGATGATACAGAAGGCTGCAGCTATGGGCAACTTGTGGTCGGCAGCTTCATTATGACAATGTGCTCACTCATGTATCACATTTTGTCCACGGTTTTTTGGCAAAACATCAAATCACCCAGATGACTCAGTCCCCTTACAGATGAGATTTGGTACCCTGAGACTTCTGGCTTTTCCCAAAACTAAAATTACCTTTGAAAATAAAGAGATTTCAGACCATTGATGAGATTCAGGAAAATACGATGAGGCACCTGATGATGATTGGAGTGTGAGGTCCCAACGTGCCTACTTCAAAGGAGATTAAGTCATCTTTATCTTATGTAAAATATATCTTATATCTTCTTCAATAAATGTCTCTATCTCATTAAATGGCTGGATACCTTCCGGATAGACCTTGTATGTGTGTGTGTGTGTGTGTGTGTGTGTGTGTGTGTTTATCGCTTTACCAAAAAGCTTATTTGTCAAAAATTATTTATCATAAAGACATAATTATATATATATATATGTATGGCAGATGAGTGAGGAAATTCTTAGCAACACTGTTTGTCGTAGCAAGAGATTAAAAACAACATAAATGTTTACCAAAAGTGGGCTGTATAAATAATGAATGATACCGTCATATAGCATAATGCTACTTAGCCACATGAATTACTGTGGTTGATATATGTGTGCTAATATGGAATGATTCCCAATATTTCATAAGTTAAAAATGACAAAATGCAAACAATGTGCATGCTATGCAACATTTTAGTTAAAAAATAAAAGATTTTTCCAGATCTATATGAAAGTAAATTATAGACTAGTTCTTGAAGGCTTAATGAAGGAATGCTGGTACCTCTGTCATGGGAACTGATGATGGGGATTCAGCAGTGGAAACAAAACCAGTCTTCACTTTATTCTGCTTTTGTACAATTTTTAAGCATATACATATCTTTTACTATTAAGAATGGTCATTCTTAAAAATAAAAATTGAACCTATAGTAGAAGAAATTGTTTCCAGCTCCTTGGGAATATAAATAAAACAAGAATTGTTTAGGCATGAGATACATGCTGAGCAAGATAGCTCAGTATGACAAACACTGTAAAACACATTTTTCCCCTCAGGAGAACTCATTTTTCCACTACAGTAATATTTAAAAGATCACTTACTGCTCTTATTTGTATCCTCTATTTGAGAAAATATGTTCTTTTGAACCACAAATTACTGACTAGTTTGCTACAACTGAGAGAGAAAGAAATTCTACAGAAGAAGTCCTGGATTCTACTTTTGCCTTGAAAGAAATAAAGGAAAGTCACTAAAAGTACTTAAGTCTTGCTGTCTTGGTTTTTAAAATAAAATAACATTTTTGGTCATACATTCTCTAAAATATAATTGAATTATTAATAATGCAATATTATTAGCCAACATATACTTTAATAAAAATAGCTTTTACATAAATAAAAAGGATCACATTAAATGATAAGATAAACAAGTCAACAACAAAAACTCTTAAATTGGAATATGCTTGATAATTTAGGTTGAAAAGGTATAAAGCAAAATCTTATAGAATTAAATGAAGAAATTGATAAAATTATGATATTTTTAACTGCAACTCCTACACAAACTAATAAAAAATATAGTAAAAAAAGGATTAGAACAACAAAATTTAAAAAGTTCAACCCACCGGAGACTGGTAAAAATTTATACCATCAAAATAGTAGACACGTCCCCATTAAGCACACATAGAACAACAAAATGCTTATGTTCTAGAACACAGAGTATGTCTCAAGAGATAACACAGAATCAATCTAATAATGAACACATCCTCCAAACACAATAAAATTAAATTAATAATCAATAATAAAAACAGCTTAATTCCTTATATGCTTTAAAACTAAAAATAATAATTAAATAATTACTTCACTAACAGGACTTCAAATAAGAAATTCAGAAATGAAGAGAAGCATTATGACAATGAATGTATAAATTATAAAGCATGAACAGAGGACTTCTGGCCAAGATGGAGGCCTTAGACAGACACACTGCATCTCCTTCCACAACTAAGAAGAAATACAACTAACTTAAAACTAGAGACAACAAAAAGTTCCAGAAAATAAAGCCGCATGGAAGTCCAACAAACAAAGATATAAAGAAGAAATACTCATCCAGATAGGAAGGACAGGTGGACCTGGGGCAGAGAGGATGTGGTGTGGTGGTGGCAGCAGTGGCGGCAGTGGCAGACCAGCAGAAAGCACAGTCACACATTTTAAAAAGTAGGGAGGGAAACCTGGACAGTGCTCCTAGAACCAGGGAAAATAAAGCCTCATTGCTTCTGACTGTGAAAACCGGGGGGGGGGGGTGATGGAGGAAGAAACTGTAAGTCTCTCAGCAGAGTCCACTTATTTAAAGGGCCCCCACAGTCCTAGAACATCCACTCTGAGAATGACGACAAGGACAAAAGCTAGAGAGGAGCTAGTCACACATGGAAGTGAGAGAAGTGCCTGGAAAATGGGTAAGTACTGAGCAAGGGGCATTGTTCCCTCTCAGACACCTCCCCCACATACAGCACCACAACATGGTGAAATAGGTCACCCATACTGAAGAATACCTACAGCTCCAACCCTTGCAACATAACAGGTGTGACAGCTCTGCCTAAGACACAGACACAAACAAACACAGGAGCCTGTCAAGATGAGGAGACAGAGAAGTACAGCACAAAAGGGGGAACAGATCAAGGTTCCAGTGGGAGAACTAAGCGATGAAGAGATAGCCAATCTAACAGATGTAGAGTTCAAAACAGTGGTGATAAAGATGGTCACAGGCTTGACAAATATGCTTAAGTATGGGAAACACGTAAGGGAAGAAGTGAATGCTATGCTAAATGAAACAAAGAAAAATCCACAGAAAATCAATGGTGAAGGGAAGAAAACTGGAGTTTAAGTCATTGATTTGGAACATATGGAAGAAAAAACAGTCAACCAGTACAGAATGAGGAAACAAGAATTGAAAAAAAATGAGGAGAGGTTTAGGAACCTTTGGGACAACTTTAAACATGCCAACATCTGAATCATAGGGGTGCCAGAAAGAGAAGAGGTAGAGCAAGAAATTGAAAGCTTATGTGAAAAAATAATGAAGGAAACCTCCCCAAATTTGGCAAAGGAAATAGACATACAAGTCCAGGAAGCACAGAGAGTCCCAAACAGCTAGACCCAAAGAGGACCACACCAAGACACATCATAATTAAAATGTCAGAGGTGAAAGATAAAGAGAGAATCTTAAAAGCAGAAAGAGAAAAGCAGAGAGTTACTCACAAAGGGACTTCTGTAAGACTATCAGCTGATTTCTCAAAAGAAACTCTGCAAGCAAGAATGGACTGAAAAGAAGTATTCAGTGTGATGAAAATCAAGGACCAGGATTACTCTATCCTGCAAAGCTATCATTTAGAATGGAAGAGCAGATAAAGTGTTTCCCAGACAAGGTAAAGCTAAAAGAGTTCATCATCACCAAGCTATTGTTATATGAAATGTCAAAGAAACTTATTTAAGAAAAAGAAGATCAAATCTATGAACATTAAAATGACAACAAACTCACAACTATCAACAACTAAATATAAAAAATAAAAACAAAATACAACTAAGCAAACCAGAATAGGAACAGATCATAGATATGAGGAACATTTGGAGCATTATCGGCTGGGAGGGAGAAGGGGGAGAAATGGGAAATTGGTGCAGGGATTAAGAAGCATAACACAGGGGAACAATTTTTAACATAATTCATGTTGAGGTTGATTTTTCAGTTGTTTTAGGCTTAAATAGGCATACTGATTTCAAAACTGCAGTTAATTATGTTCTATAACATCAAGTTTTTTTTTCTGTACAGCTTATCTTAATGTGACCACTCTAGGATGGATTGAACCCGGGTTGAGGGAAGCACTAGTTCTCTCCTATTGGCTGAGAGCAAATCTCCCTCTAGTGGGGAGGGATGAAGGACAACCTTGGAGACCAGCAAAAGGTTCATACTTGTATAGGCTATTCAGTTACATATGAGAGAGTGTGGTGAGAGGTTGTGTGCCACTCTATATAGTGAATCATATTCCAAAGTGCAGTTTGAGTTCTTGTCTGTATACAAGAAGTTAGCAGAATTTAATTTTTAATTTACATATGTACTTATTTCCTTTCCTTCGGATTATGCCTGCCTCTGCTATTTCTTGTCGTAAGTGCCTAAACAACCCTGATTCATTTTGTTATATTTGTGGCAATTTCATTTGTCAGGCAAGCTTATTCTGCATATTTTAAAGTAAAACTTGGTGATCAAGATAAGTCTTGGGCCCTTCAAAAAGTGTGCAAACAGTGTGTCGAGAGTTCGCAGATGTGGACTAAGGGAAGACGTGATAAATTGCCATTTGGTATACTTATGGTTTGGCGAGAGCCCACACATCATTCAAGTGACTGTTACTTTTGTAGAATGAAAATGTCAGGATATAACAAGAAAAATAAATGTAAAATAGAGCATCCTAGTCTACCATCAGCTATACCCCCAGTGCCTCATTCAGCTGAAATCCCAGTGCCAGTTTTCATTGACATACCCTATTTCAAAAAACAGGAATATGGTGAAGAACTAAGTGATAGCAATGATGAAGATTTTGAAATTGAAGATAACTCAGTTCATCAGGGATTTGATCAGCATGAGTTGAATGATTTGGCATGAGATTTGGGACAATTCAAAGAGGCTTCAGAACTCCTAGCATCAAGACTACATGAGAAAAACTTGCTTGAAAAAGGAACGAAGGTATCCTACTTTTAATCACGAGAGAGTGCATTTCTGCAGTACTTTTGAAGTGTTGGTGGCTTTGTGTATTGCCATAACATACATGGTTTAATGGAGGAATTGGGAATACCAATCTAGAATGCAACTGAATGGTTACTATTTATCAATAGCTCAAAGCAGAGCTTGAAGTGTGTCCTCCTTCACAACGGCAATTGATTTGGTGCAGTCCCAAATGGCCATTCAGTTTGTTTTTGTGAGGAATATGAAAACGTAAAGAGAGTCATCGGTCTGTTGCAATATCATAAGCACAATTGGATCATCTGTGTTGACCTTAAAATGGTCTGCTTCCTTCTTGGTCAGCAATATGGATACAACAAGTATCCCTGTTTTCTGTGTATGTGGAACAGGAGAGCTCGTGCGAAGCATTGGGTGGAGTCCAACTGGCCTCCAACATCTGACCTCAAACCTGGTGATCCAAACATTCTACATGAGACACTTGTTGACAGAAAGACCATTATGATCCCATCTCTGCAAATAAAACTGGGTCTCACAAAGCAATTTGTTAAAGCTTTGCCAACTGAAGGAGACTGTTTGGCATTTCCTAGCCTGTCATTTGAAAAGATAAAGATTATGGTGTTTGACAGTCCACAGATTTGGTAGCTCATTAAAGATGAACATTTCAATGGGACAATGTCAGAACTCCAAAAGAATTCTTGGTTGTCATTCAAAAACTTTGTCAAGGACTTTCCTGAAAATACACAAGCACAGAATTACACCAAAATTATCCAGACTTTCGGAGAGCTTCAAAATGCTTGGTTGCAACATGAGCATCAAGGTGCATTTTCTGCAAATCAATCTAGCTGACGTCCCAAAAAACCCTGGTGCAATGATGAGCAAGGTGAATAATTCCACCAAGATTTGAAGGTCACAGAGGCACAGTATCAGGGTAAATGGGATGTATGTATTATGGCTATTTTTGGAGCATCAGGCAAGTTTGTATACAGACTGTACACTCCATGAAAAACTATAAGTGTAAATTTTTACCTTAATATGTACGTTTGGTAGAACTTTACTACTTGTACACAATTTGACTTACAGTAACAATATATAGCATTTATGTGAATAAAATAACCCTAAATAAACAGTGTATTCAGGTCATTTTTTCTTTATTTTCTTTTGTATGTACACTTTATATGATTTTTGGGACAAAGTGAGAGTATCCTGTACCTTAAAAAGTTGACGTGATAGAGAAAAACTGGGGTCATTTTTGTATTCAGATGCCAAAATTAGTCAAAAACAAGTGTCAGATCTAACTCAACAAATATTGTGTTCCCCAGTAAATTGGCTGGTACAAAAATAGACAAGGTGAAGTTAAGAATAGTCCACAGCAATCTTTCCAGGGAAGGAATGAAGGTTGTTTTCCTGAAAGACGGCTAGAAGGGACCTTAAGGCACAATGGAAAACCAGAAGAACTTGGAAAAGACAGGTGTATACAGGCAAGGCTGAATGTTAGGTATGTGGCTCAACTTATGTGCCCTGAAGGACACGCTGAAGGTCACCCTAAATGTTCCTTGCATAAGTTCCAGCAAAGCAGAACTAAAGATCAAAAGTGATCATTTGCTGCTCTTGTTGTGTTTATGCAAATGAACAGGATAAATTAAAAATGGACTTAATGCAGTCCCTTTAATGACAAGGAGGGTAATCTTAGGGAGAAAAAGCATCATTCAAGGAAAATCACAATGATCAGTGGTAGACTATAATGTAGTACAGCTAATCGTCTTTAAAGTTTCTTTTCATTTAAAATATGTTTTCACTTGAAAGTTAAACTATGTGGTATCATCAAAGATATTTAATTTACAGGCAAGAAGAATGTCAAATGCCTTGCAACTGGATGTCTTCCCAATAAGACAGTTTTACAGATTTAGAGACTTGTATGTGGGTTATGTTACATAAATTAACATGTGTTTTCTGTTTTCAAAGGACATAAGCCTACGATCTCATTACCTGAGTGATTGTCTGTATGTATAGGTCTCACTTAATCCTGTCTGCAGCGCTGCCTTTTGAGACTCAACGGTTTGGCTGAACTAAGTGGTTGGGTGGGTGAAGAATGGGGTGATCTGTGGGCTTCACTTTAAAACTGGTTTCTCTTTTTTATCCTAATGGCTTGGACAGAAAGTGCCCAGAGGTCTGAGAGGGGGGGAAACCTAAAATATTTCCCTCAGCGCAAACTAAGTATAATGGGCAAAAGGGTTTTGGACAGGTGAGATGTGCCTGGGACACCTTCCTCCAAAGAAGCCCCTTTTCTTTCCCCGAATGTGGGACATTGAAAAATTAATCCCTGCTTTTTGTCACCTAGTAGTTATGGAGTGAATGATGTCTTTTAACCCTTTTGCCAAATCTGTTGTCCCCAGAATACAACAAGGATGCCAGCCTGTTAAACCAAGCATGCCGTTGTCCGGGGAGAGCCAACTGAACTGGAGTCTGCACAATCCTTCCCCATGTGGGAAGGCCACCCTCCCCTCCACACCCCCACTCTTATTAGGGATCTCTGGACCCAAGGGTAGGTAGGACAACTACCATGTCCAGCTTGAAGCAGCTAGAGGAGCTTGAGACCTTCGCCCATTGTCCTTAATAAGATTATAAATGGTCTTAAGTCTGAGAAGGAGGGATTGTTATTTTTTATTATGAAAATAATCAATTAATCATTTATTTATTTAAAAAAAAGAAGAATATATAAAAGGGTGAAGCGGGAGAGCTTGTATATAAAACCATGGGCATGGATTTGTGGGGGG
This sequence comes from Furipterus horrens, assembly GCF_987537825.1. Lineage (NCBI taxonomy): Eukaryota > Metazoa > Chordata > Mammalia > Chiroptera > Furipteridae > Furipterus > Furipterus horrens. Next base: position 137,916,063 of record NW_028327171.1, read on the forward strand.
TATTGCTGGGGGAGGGAGGTTCTGGGTGGAGGGTAGCAAAGAGGAAAAATTGGAACTGTTATAACAATGCAACCAATAAAATATACTTAAAAATAAAAATAAATAAATAAAATTAAGCAAGGAGTAATTTAAAAAAAAAAAAGAATAATATAGGAATAGGTGAAGCCAAAGAACTTATATTCACAAACCATGGACATGAACTAAAGGTGGTGGTATCACTGGAGGGTAGGGAGGTACTGGGTGGAGGGGAGCAAAGGGAAAAAAATTGCAACTATTTTTACAACATAATCAATAAAATATACTTTAAAGACAGCATGAACGAGTAACTATTAATCAGATAGAGAACTACTTCCTGAATGGTGAAATAAGGACCATTCAAAATCTTCTATTCCATAAAAACAATACAACCATTAACAAAATGGCCAAGATCATCTTTTTCTAAATTCCAAATATTAAAGTCTGGTAATGATGCAATTACTGTTTATTCATTAAAAATGTGAACTATTAATAATAACAGCAAACTCTGTGGAGTTTAAATATGTATTAACCCCATTTTCCTTTCTCCAGCTTCATAGCAGCCTTGGAAACAAATGATTCAGAAGCTACCAGAGAGGCCAATTAGTTTGGAGCTAATGCAAAAGCTTGATCTTTAGATAATGGTGGAATTGTCTTTTCAAGTGCTGAAAGAACTGGATTTTGATGTGCAAAAGATAGAAGTTGCAACCTAACACTGTACAAAAATTAACTCAAAATGTATCATAAATCCAAATATTTAAAAATAATAATAAAATAAAAAAGAACTAAAACTATAAAACTATTAGGAGAATGTATCAGTGAATTTAGATTAGGCAATGGTGTCTTATTTATTACATCAATGCAAAAGCAACAACAAAAATGAACTTAATCAAGATTTTTTTAAAAATTACTTTTGTGCTTCCAAACACAATGTCAAGAAAGTAAAAAGAAAACCTACAAAATGGGAAAAAATATTTCCAAGACACATATCTTGTTGGGGGCTTGTATCTAGAATATGTAAAGAAGCAATATATACAACTCAGTGATTTAGAGAACTTGGATTTAAAGATGTGGTCATAGACTAATTCCAGTCTACAAACTGTTGCTAGTCCAAAATGAGATAAGTGTTGAAACAGAGAAAATTTTATTAAAACAGCAAAACCACACCCATTATATAGGGCAAGTAATTAGAGTCTGAACATTGCTGTAATAGAAAACTTTCATGGAGTGCTTCCCATGTAGTAGAATTATTTTCATACTGTCATAAATTCCAATTAATGCAATCCTCACAAAACCATGAAAAGTGAGTGATATTGTCATCCCCATTTTGCACTGGAAGAAACAGAGACACTGAGAAATCATGTAACTAATATAACATAGTCACACAGCTGATAAGTAGAGAAGCATGAATTTGTCCCACTATTCTATCTAATGTGAACAATGATTTGGAGAATCGGGAACTCTCATAAACTGCTGATGGCAGTGTATACTTATAATTTTTGAAGACATATTTGTCAATAATAGAGATGAAAATGGGCAACTAAAGTTGTACATGCATTTGGGAAGATCCAAGGTGGCAGAGGAGTAAGTGGAAGTTACATTAACCTCCTCCCAGGACCAATCTGGAATTACAAGTTGATTGTAGAGAAATCATCTGGAATAACCAACTGAAGACTAGCTGGAGAGAAGCCTTAAAACCACAGACAGACAGAGAAGACCACTTCATCACAACGTGACTGAAAGGAAGTGCAGAGAAGCAAAAGGGCTGGCTCGGCTCTCACAATGGCAGCTGAAGGTACTGAGAAACAGCTCATCAGCTGGCAGTTCCCTCTGAGAAGGGCAGGGTCTAAGCCCCCAGCTGGGCTTCCCAGCCTACAGCAACAGAACAGAAAGTAAAATAGCATCCAGCTGTGAAAAGCAAAAAGCCACAGGGTTTTTTTGGTGGCCTGAAAGAAACAGCTGGAGACAAGGAGCTCTTAAATGGGTCATGTATAAAAATATTTTTGCGCCCTGGGCTCAAGCAGAGGGAAGGCAGAGAGAACTAGAGACACTTGGGAAGAACTTGGGGCAGTGGCTTTGAGGAGAGAACTGAGGAAGCAGCTGACCAGGTCCCAGTGCTGACTCAATCCCCAGGATGGCAGGCAGACCATTCCCCTCCAAGTGGCATCAGCCTGAGAGGAAGCAAAAGCCCCACCCTCAAGAATTAATCTGCCCACCCTCTGTTCTTAAACTTGATGGCTGATCACAGATTGAATAGATTAACAACTAAAGGAGACAGACAAAGGCAGTAGATCCCTGGAAGTCTCCAACAGGCTGCCTAGGCCCAGACTGGTACATGATCTGACGCCACCAGGGGAAGATCCAGAAGTGCAGACCCATCTAAGAAATAGCAACAAACAAGAAGAATCAAAAAATGAGGAGACAGAGAAACAACCCCCCCCATAGAAAGAAAAGGAGAAATCCTCAGAAAGAGTGCTAAATGATATAGAGGGGAGCAAACTATCAGATATGGAATTCAAAACATGGATTATGGAGAAGCTCAATGAGCTCAGAGGAAACTACAAAGAACTCCAGGGAAACTACAGGAACTTGCTGAGAATTACACCAGCATGAAAAAGGACATAGAAGCTATCAATGAGAGCCAGGAATAAATGAAGAATAAAATTTCTAAATTGAAAAACACAGTAGAGGAATAAAAGGCATGCTACAGAGAGCAGAAGATTGGATCAGTGAGCTGGAGGACAATATAGAAAAAAATTCCCAGACAGTGCAACAAAACAAAACAAAAAGACTGAAAAAAAAAACGAAGCAATTTTAAGAGAGCTGCAGGACAACATGAAACATAATAATATCCATATCATAGGAATATCAGAAGGAAAAGAAGAGGAGCAAGGGCTAGAAAACCTCTTTGAAAAAGTAATTACAGAAAATTTCCCTAACTTGATGAGAGAAAAAGTCACGCAAATCCAGGAAAACAGAGGGCCTCAATGAAGATGAACCCCAACAGGCCCACTCTAAGACATATCATAATTAAAATGGCAACATTGAAAGACAAGGAGAGAATCCTAAAAGCAGCAAGAGAGAAATAGCTAATAACATACAAGGGAGTGCTTATAAGGCTATCATCAGATTTCTCAAGAGAAACACCATAAGCCAGAACGGAATGACAAAAAAATATTCCAAGCAATGAAAAACAAAGGCCTACAACCAAGACTACTCTACCAGCAAGGCTCTCATTCAAAATGGAAGGTGAAATAATGAATTTCCCAGACAAAAGAAGGCTAAAAGTATACATATCCACCAAACCAGCATTGCAAGAGATGCTAACGGGTCTGCTTTAATAAGATGAAGAAACAAAGAGAGACAGAGAGGAACACAAGTACAAAGGAGAAAAATGACAATGAATAAGTACCAATCAATAATAACAAAAGATCTTATGCATCCCTATGTTCATAGCAGCACTATTTATAGTAGTCAAGAGCTGGAAACAACCTAAGCTCTCATCTGTAGAGGAGTGGATCAAAAAACTGTGGTACTTCTATGCAACGGAGTACTATGAAGCAGAAAAAAAGAAGGAACTCCTACCATTAGCAACAACATGGATAAAACTAGAGAGAATTATGCTTAGTGAAATAAGCCAGGAAATGAAACACAAATACCATATGATATCACTTAATACAGAAAACTAATGAACAACACAAACAAATGAGCAAAACTGAACCAGAGGCATGTAAACAAAGAACAGACTAACAATGACAAGCGGGGAAGGGGGAGGGAGAGAAGGAGGGTAAGAAGGGAAAGGGTCTAGTCAAAGGACAGGTATAAATGACCCGTGGACATAGAAAATGGGGTGGGGATTGATTGTGGGAGAAGGGGTGGGCAGAGTGCCGGGAAGTAATGGGGAAAAAAAGGTGGGGCAACAGTAATAGAAAAACATCAAAAAATTTTAGTGGAAAAAAAAAGAAAGCAAATAAATAAATGAGCCAGCAAATCCCTCACCCAAAAACAAAAACAAAACAAAAACTTCACATGTAGGAAAGTGAACAAAAGAAAATGTAAAGTATGGAAATGCAATTTTAGTGAATATTAGAAGGACAAGGATTTTCCTTCACATTGTATATTTTTCTCTCTACCTGATCCCTCAAGAATTTTGCATTCTGAAGAAGTAAGTAATGACATAAGGTTCTAAACATAAAACTAATAAGACCAGTTGTTAATAAAAGTTTTCTTGACCAAGACTTTGACTGGAATGTCATGCCTAAAGGAGGCATGCCTGGGCTCTGATTGTTAACAAAGAGCCCTGAGGAACTGGAATTGACTTCCAAAGGCAATAAAAGCCCACAAGAAAATAGGCCTGGTACCTTGGCTGATTGTGTGTTTCATGGCAATCTTTCCAGGGAGGGAACAAAAGTTTCTTTCCTAAAAGATGGCTAGAAGGAACTTTAAGGCACAATGGAAAACTAGAAGGACTTGGAAAAGACAGGTGTTTAGAAGTAAGGCTTAATGGCAGGTATGTGGCTCAGCTTCTGTTCTCTGAAGGGCAAACTGACAGTTACCCTAAAGGTTCCTTGTGTAAGTTCCAGCAAAGCAGACTTAAAGATTATAAGTGATCATTTGCTGCTCTTGTGTTTATGCAAACAAAACTTAATGCAGTCCCTTTAATGACAGGGAGGGTAATCTTAAGGAGAAAAATTGCCATTCAAGGAAAATCGCAATGCTCGGTGGTAAACTATAAATTAGTGTAGCTGTCTTTAAACTTTATTTTCATTTAAAGTTTGTTTTCATTTGAAAGTTAAATTAGGTCTGTGACATCATCAGAGATGCTTAATTTACAGGCAAGAAGAATGTCAAGTGCCTTGCAACTGGGTGTCTTTCCAATAAGAGAGTCTTGCAGATATAGACTGGTTTGTGGGTTATGTTGCATAAATTAACATGTGTGTTCTGTTTTCATAGGACATAAGCCTATGATCTCATTACTTGAGTGATCGTCTGTATATATAGACCTCACTTAATCATGTCTGCATTGTTGCTTCCTGAGACTCAACAGTTTCACTGAACTAAGTGGCTGGGTTGGTGAAACACGGGGTGGTCTGTGGGCTTCACTTTAAAACTGGTTTCTCTTTTCTATCCTAATGGCTTGGACAGAAAGAGCCTAGAGGTCTGAGATAGGGGAAAAATAAAATATTCCCCTCAGCCCAAACTAAGTATAGTGGGCAAAAGTGCTTTGGACAGGAGTGATGTGCTGTCTTTTTTCCTAATGTGGGACATTGAAAAATTAATCCCTGCTTTTTGTTATCTAGTGGTTATGGTTTTAATGATGCCTTTTAACCCTGTTGCCAAATTTGTTGCCCCCAGAATACAACAAGGATGCCAGTTTGTTAAACCAAGCATGCTGTTCTTTGAGGACAGCCAACTGACCTGGAGTCTGCAAGATTCTTCCCCATTTGGGAAGGCCACCTTCCCCTCCACACTTATTAGGGATTTCTGGACCCAAGGGTAGGTCAGATGACGACCATGTCCAGCTTGAAGCAGCTAGAGGAGCATGAGACCTTCACCCATTGTCTTTTATAATATTATAAAGGGTGTTAAGTCTGAGAGGGAGGAACTGTTACAGAGTGGGGGTCCCCCCCAAAAAAATAAGTTAATTAATTTTTAAAGATTAATAAATAAATTCCAACTAAGCAAACCAGAATAGGAACAGAATCATGAATATGGGGATCATGTGGAAGGCTTTCAGCTGGGAGTGGGAAGGGAGAGAAAAGGGGAAGTGGTGCAGGGATCAAGAAGCATAATTGGTTGGTACAAAATAGACAGGGAGAAGTTAAGAATAATATGGGAAAGGGTGGAGCCAAAGAACTTATATACATGACTCCTGGCCATGAACTAAGGGGGGTGGGATTGCTGGAGGAAAGTGGAGTACTGGGCAGAGGGGACAAAAGGGCAAAAAAATTGGGACTACTGTAACAACACAATAAAATATACTTAAAAAAAAAAGATGTACATGCATTTGTACATGTGGCTCAAATTGTGCACTTCTCCACAAGTGGACATTATAAGAGCATTCAATACAACATAGATTGACATAGCAAAACACTGGAAACAACTTCAATGATGGTAAATAAGAGATGACTTACAAAACTACAGTCTTTATATAGTAGAGTACTATATAGCAGTTAGGAGAAATAAAGAGTTATATATAATACTATGGATAAATCTCAAAATCATATTTGTGAGATTTAAAAAAAGTAGTTCCAGTTGGATATATAATGTATATGACTATGTATAATTATTTTTTAATGAAAGGTAGCAGGCATTTATTTGCGATCAATAAGAATAGCTATTCTAGATGCACTAATTTAGGCAGAAGTCCAAATAGTTCTCTAATTAGGAGGCAAAAGCTTATGTTTTTAACTTTCAGTCCAGTAGTCATCAGTCCTCTAGTCATAATATATGCTTTCTTGTTATCCTTGAAAATATTTCTTTGTGCCAGTGTTGCTTTAGGCCCTGCCCACACATTATTTTGTCCTGTTTTAACATTTCAAAGGTTTGAGGAAGAAGATGTGCAAGGCAGTTCCTCTGGGATGGCAGCTCTGGCTTCATTTTTTAAAACACAAACATTATATTACATGTTGTTTAAGAATGTAAACTATAATAATAGAACTGATATACAAATGTCACAAAAGTAGCTATTTCTGTGGATGGAGGAGTGTATGCACAGAGGGCTTTAAAATTATCTTTCATTATTTTTTAAAATGATTTTTATAATTAATAACAAATTATGTACTTTTATAAAGTATTGGCTATGAATACAATATTCTACATTGGTTTCAAATAGTTTTGAAAGATTTCATAATAAAATGAAAGGTGGTGAAACATATCTTCTTTTCTCTGAGCAATAACCATTAATTACATTGAGTATTTTACTAAAACTACTCAAAAGTTTTCAAGTTCTTATATTAAAGTTATTTTGAGTTGAGAGTGTAGTTGTTTTATAAATGTTACTTGACTATGCTGAACTATAATAAAAGTTTATTACAATTTTAAAAATCAAGGTATAAATATTCAAAATAATATTTGGACTCTGAATTTTGATAACTTCTTTTTTTTTTTCCTTTTTTTCTCTCCTTCTGGAGTTCTCCAAATTGTAATTTCTTTTTTTTTAAATGTGTTTTATTCATTATACTGTTACAGCTGTCCCAATTTCCCTTCCCTCTGCTCCCCTCCACCCGGTGGCTTCCCTCCCTCCAGTTGTCCCCCCCTTTTAGTCCATGTCCATTGGTTGTGCATATAGTTCTTCTCAGCCTCTTCCTATCTTCTCCATTTCCTCCTGCTATGCTTTTTAATTCCTGTACCATCTCTCTCCCTTTCCCCCTTCCCCCTCCCTGTTGACCTCCCCCCAATATGCTCCCCATACCTATAGTTCTTTTTCCACTCTCGTTGCCTATTTAGTTTGCCTTTGTTTCAATTGCCTAGCTTCTGTTGTTGTTTCTTATGATACAGTTCTCATTTTAGTGAAACCAGTTCCTTTAACATCTCATATAATAGTGGTTTGGATCTAATGAACTCCTTCAGTTTTATTTTGTCCTGGAAGCACTTTCTCTGCCTTTCTATTCTGAATGACAATTTCGCTGGATAGAGTATTTGCGTGGTTGTAGGTTTTAGATTTTCATTACTTCGAATATTTCTTGCCAGTCCCTTCTTGCCTGCAGGGTCTCCCTTGAGAAGTCAGCTGATAGTCTAATTGGGACCCCTTCGTACATGATTCTTTTCTTCTCTCTTGCTGCTTTTAAGATTCTCTCTTTATCTTTAACTTTTGACATTTTGATTATAATGTGTCTCGGAGTGGTTCTCCCTGGGTCCAGTTTTTCTGGAACTCTCTGTGCTTCCTGGACCTGTTAGTCTATTTCCTTCCCCAAGTTTGAGAAGTTCTGCTTTATTATATTTTCAGTTAATTTTTCAATTTCTAGTTCATCTTCTTTACCCTCTGGCAAGCCAATTATTCTTATGTTCAGTCTTTTATAGCTGTCCCAGAGGTTTCTGATCCTCTTCTCACTTTCCTTGCTTCCTGTTTCCTCTCCCCGTACTGGTTGACTGTTTGTTCCTTCTCTATGTTCCAGTTTGTTGATTTGAACTCTGGATTTTATTTTCTCACCAGTGTTTTTCAATCCTTTCTCATCTTTTTTCAAATCTTTTGTTAGTTCTGTAAGCCACCTGATAACAGTGGCCCTGAACTGAGCCTCTGACAGATTTCTTATTTGTTCATCTGTCAGGTTCTTCATCTGTTGCCTGGTGAGCTGCGCCACCGGGATTTCTATAGTTGTCTGCCTCATTTTGACAGATGCGTTTTGTATTCTTGGGCCGCCTATAGGGGGCAGTGCCTGTGTACTCGTCACAACCCAGTGGCCTGCGGCGATCCGCAACCTTTTATGCCGCGCTGTGGCCCTTTGTTGTCAGTACCCAGTGACCGGCAGCCATCCAGCAACCTTTTTCACCGTGCTGTGGCACTTTTTCGTCACTGCCCAGTGACTGGTGGTGATCCGCAACCTATTTCGCAACGCTGTGGCACTTTGTGTGGGGGTGGGGGTCCAAAATGGATTCCTGCCATTATTCCGCTAAGAGACTGGGATCCGTCCTCCCGCCCCCTGGGCCTCACTGTTCGGGGCAATGTGGTGGCTGCTTTTCCCAGCGTTGGGGTTGCGAGCTTCAGGGGCTCGACTGCAGCCGGGATTGCTCTCCCTGCCGCTGTCCCTGGTGCTACCACAAACAGCACCGCCCAATTTACTCTTCTTACCTGCCCAAAGGGCGCCGCTGGTTTATAACTTCATACGTTGGGCTTCCGTGTAGTTTTATTTTCTGGAATTTTTAGTTATCTTTTGTTTTGAAGTAGTTCTATTCCTCTCTAGTTGTAGAGGGAGACCGAGCGTGTCTGTCTAAGCCTCCATCTTGGCCGGAAGTCCTGAATTTTGATAACTTCTTCAGAGACTCTCTACTTCTAAGATTTCTGTTGGTTTATTAAATTATTATTTCTTTGAGAGATTTAAAAGTTTGTAATGAAGAATCCAATATGTAATTTCATAAACTATTGGGAAATCATGAAGATTGAGTTTCAGATTTCCAAATCTTACAAAGTCTTTTCTTTCTTAAAAATAAAAAGTATAAAATATTTAGAGGTAAAAACACAATGAAGAAATTTTTGTTGTGTTACAATTTTGAGATAGGTGTATTATATTCTTGGTAGGCAAACTTAATTTGGAATGAATATCAGCAAATTATGAAGTAATCATTCATTTTTATAGTCTTCAGAGAATTTTTCTATTATACTAGTTCCTGTCTCATAAATTTCTAGATATTTTACCTCAATAGTTCTGTTTTATATTTCTTTTTTTTTAAAGTCATATATTTTTTCCATTAATAAGTAGTAAGAATCTGTATTTGGTATGTGTGGGTGAGGGAGGGCAGGAAGGAGAAAGAGACCTCATTGGGGTAAGGGATTGAACAAAAATACTTTGCATTTCTAGAACGTTGCCTTTTTCTAGATTACATTTAATAAATATTTGTGGTGGCATAAGTGAATGAGTGATTAAGTATCAATGAATGGTTAGTCCAGAATACATTAAATATGAATTTAAAGTTCAATCTAATACATTATACTCTTAATGTAGAAGAGGCTTAAAGATTTTCTGCCTTAGCATGTTATGAGACGACATATGTACAAAACGAAGAGGTTACTATTTACAGTTTTGTGGTGATGAATTTCACATTTATAAATGTAGTACATCACAAGTAGCTTCTAAAAAACACTCAAAGGATTGCATTGTTTTATATATTATTCAATATTCTTTGATTATTTTAAAGTCTTACTACCGGCTCACCTAATTTTTACCAGACAGAATATGAAAGCAGTAGATAATCTAAGAAAAAAAAGAGTCTTTCTATAATATTCTCATGGTAAATTGTTAGTATAACTTTTCAAGTAGCAATTCTATATGAATAGCTCTGAATTCTTTATCATAGATATATCATTAAACAAAAAGTAGTAGTATAATTACAATGTTTTTTTCTCATAATATTTCAGGGTTTTTACTGTCTTTTCTGTTTTTGTCATTAAGGATTTATTTTAGTTTCTCTTTCCACAGCATCAGATATATTTCTTTTACACAGTAGAAACTTATGAAGTGTAAATGGTGTATCGTTTCTCTGGTTCAATAGATATTATTACTTCCTTTTCTCCATATCTTAGCTATAGCTATATTGGGAATAAATGATAGTTAAACATTACTGAAATGTGATATACATAAAGGCAGAGGATAGGATCTATAGAATGAAGGGTGATATGGGCTTTCAACTATTACTCAAACCTATGAATTTACAAGATTTTGTCACCAGCTGTCCATAAATTTTTCTTGAATATTATATTTGTTTGTTTCTCTCCCCTTAATTATTTTCCTGGAAATTTCTAGATATTTTACCTCAATAGTTCTGTTTTATATTTCTGTTTTTTTTTTGTCATATATTTTTTCCATTAATAAGTAGTAAGAATTTGTATTTGGTATGTGTGGGTGAGAGAGGGCAGGAGGGAGAAAGAGAGCTCATTGGGGTAAGGGATTGAACAAAAATACTTTGCATTTCTAGAACGTTGCCTCTTTTTATATTACATTTAATAAATATTTGTGGTGGCATAAGTGAGTGAGTGATTAAGTATCAATGAATGGTTAGTCCAGAATATTAAATATTAAGGAGATAAAAATGATTATGGATAAAAAGGATAATAAAAGGAATGAAGCAAAGGAGGGAGGGAAACAGAAAGATGAAGAGAAATTGTATAAGAAAGATTAATGTGACAAAAGTTAAATTAATAAATAAAGAAGATATTTGAAATGTCTAAGTTTAGAATATACAATTGATTCCTACAAATCAATAAGAAAAGGCAGTGATATTAACAGATAAATGGTCAATGGAAATGAAGAGATGCAAAAGACTAAAAGCACATAGGGAGATGCTCAATTCAGAAGTAATAAGAAACAGACAAACTAAAGAAATCAAGTATAACTTTACTCCTGTATATTGGGGAAAAGTTGGATAATTTTGAGAGCTGGCAGGGATGGGGGAACATTGGAAATATACTGTTAGTGCAGATGAAGACTGTTCAACCACTCTGAAGTGTAACTGGTCCTCCTTACACATAGGAAATAGATCTTATGAGTCAGTAATTTTTGTTGAACAATTTCTCATGCAGGCCTATAATAGTACATGTAACTGTATGTCTATGGCAGCATTATTTGTGTAGGAGGTTGGAATTGAGTTGATTGTACTTACATGATAAGATGAATAAATAAAAACAGATGGATACATGCCATATGATAGTGATGAGAAGCAACAGATTAGTTGTAGAAATAGCACAAATCATAAAAAAAAAATAGGGGAAACATTACTATTTTAAGTAATAGTGGATGCTTTTGCATTCAGCAGCATTTGTTATAACATTTTTACATAATTCAAAAGAGATACAAAATAATTTGATTCAATCTCAACTTTTAAAAATGTTTGAGCATAAATGGTGATAGAAATATGCTCATAGAACATAGACTACTCAAAGGCATCAAGGGAGTGTGAGAGCACCTAGCACAGAGAGACAGCTGGATCTTTGCAATTGCTTGTAAAAGCTCTTGCTTGGGACTCAGTAGAAATGAAGTTCAAAAACTTTTCTCTAACATCTCTTCATCACAAAGTCCCTGGCTGGTTTGGCTCAGTGGATTGAGCGTCGGCCTGCGAGCTAAGTGTCGCTGGTTCGATCTTCCAGTCAGGGTACATCAGAGAAGGAAAACTCTGACTCCAAAAAACCTCCGCTGCCTTGCGGCATACCTCTTCAGGGGAAAGGCTAAGGGAGTAAACCACGACAGAAAATCCGGAGCCGGAGTCCCTAAGGCGGTTTGACGTTGTAGTCAACACCGGCAACTCCTGCGGCGCACCTGAAGCCAAGCTGTATTGACTCCGTCTTTCCCTTGGATCCTTCAGCTGCGAAGAGAGGGGCGGTCTGCTGCATGGGCAACAGCAGACCCTCCATATCACCCTGCCCAGGCTCTGTAGCTTCAGCTTCACTGGAGAGGACACTCCAGCGTCATCGCAAGATGTCGATTCAACACGGGAGGAGACAGATACCGTGTCACTCCCAAGTCAGACTGCACAGCCATTCTCGGCGGTGCAGATAGACTCTTAAGAAGCTACACCATCGTCTCTCGAGACGGACGGCTGCCGACGATGACGAATACCCAATTGGTTTCTTATAAGTTATAAATAAATTATCCATCACACTTCAGATGCGTGATAAATTATAGATATTTACAACATTATAATAAAGTGGAAAAATTATTCATGGAGGAAGCAGTTTTAAATAGAGTACAAAATCCAAATTTTCAGAGGGAATGTAGAAGATAATGTCATCCTGAAAGGTCATAAGTGACAATGAGTAGAATACATGAAGGAGATGGTAAAATAAAGTGACAGTTGTGAAAATACTTTAAACATTCTTGCCCACTATACATTACTGCCATTACTAATGATGAAAACAGTAATAATGTACCTGGAGTGGAAACCCATAATTGAAGATAATGAAATATCAGGTTGGTGAGATAAAATGAGTAAAAATAACAAAGACCTGAATAGCAGGCTGAAGAATTTGAGTTTCTTTCTAAAAATGATAGAAAGCTACTTTAAAATTATGAATGCGGACTATGTTAAACAGTTGCTTTATTAAAATAAATAAAAGAATGGATGGCCAGATTATAACCCTCCCCAGATTCATTCTCCTAGTCTTACTTTATCTTCCATTTTTCTCCAATGTAGCCATCTGCTTATTATTACTTTATTATTTTTCTTTCAAATTTTATTCATGGCCATATGACTGATATCTTGTGCTGTTTTATCAAACTTACAAATAACAGCACAACATATTTTAAGTAAAAGGAAAATAATTTAATATTATTTGAAAAAAATAGTATTTTTATTGCATGTTATATTTCCAGAGCCACACTGAATATTATGTGAAAACAAGAGAAAAATCTACAACTTGATTTCTGACTTCTAGATGCTTATTATTTCATTGAGGAGATAAGGAATAAATAAAAATGATAGATAAGAATATACATTATTAAATAAGTAAAAAATAAATAAAAATTAAAAATATGATCACATATTCATGAACAATATATTCTAGATACAGAAAGGATAAATTCATGCAGAGCAAGAATATTTGAAGGAAGACTCCATTAAAGCAAAAATAATTTGATCTAATACGTCTGAAAACACATCTGGGATTTTTAGAGATGAAAAGGGAAAAGTACAATCTAAGTAGAAGAAGCAAAATGAAAAAAAAAAAAGTTTGTGATGTATGGGTTCTCAGTCTGATGAAGTCTGTGTGTTCCTTATGAGAAAGTTTTAAAAAGTATAAAAACAGTAAAAGTAAAAAAAAAAAAAGTTACAAATTGATAAAGGAATCAAGAATATTGAAATGCATAAACACTTTTGTGGTAATATATTTGTTTTTTTTTATTAATGCATTTGATAACAAAATGGTCGGTGGGTCTAATGACACCTATTATTGAAATAGTTGTGGTTTTCAAAGCTTTGAACATAAGTAATATTTTGAGATAACAACTTTAACGTGATATAAATATGCCTGTTACTACTATTGGAGACAGTCATGGTTGCCGATAATAGCTGGTCTGAAGCATACATTCACAACTGGAAGAAATGGCAACTTCCATGAGAGGTTAGAGAAAATAAGGTGTAATATTTTCCCCAACAAAGTTCATAGAGCCCTTCAATTTTATTCATGGACCACTATGTGTCCTGCAGATGCAGACTACAAATCTGGAGGAGACAGGGGGATGCCATCATTCATTAAGCACCTAATGTGTGTGGGGCACAATAAGTGTTTTATGCTATTCTTACAACATGCTATGTATGATAATGGGCATTGATATTTGAAAGATTAGAAAACTGAGGGGCAAGAAGTTTTATGTAATGTGCCTGGAGTCACACACATCATCAATGCCAACTGAAAGATTAGAGTTCAACTGTCAGATTCCATAGCCATTGTATGGTTTTTCCATTGTGAAATACAACCTGGAGAATCAGCAGAATATTGTAAGTGGGCAATTAGAAGATGAACAGAGCCAGACCAAGGAGCTGTTTTCAAGAGTAGTAGAAATACAGCTAGAAGTGTGGGAAAGAACCAGATTTGGGTTCTAAAACGAATGCCAAGAAGAGTAAAAGTAAAAGCTGTAGAGCATACAAAGTAAGCCATTAGGAAGAACACAGATGAAAATAGTATCTAGGAGAAAATGCAATCTGATGGATTTTAATGGTGAGGATTATTGTAATTATTTTCTGTCTAGAAGATTTTGGAGAAGGTCTAAAATAGCACATTATGCTTATGCCTTTTATTAATTTTCTAAAGGTGCCTTTGGTTTTATGTTTTAAGATCTGTTTTTAAATAAAAATACACAATACACAAAAATTAAAAAAAAACACTTGTTATTCTTAAATATAGCAAAACACATATCTACTTACCAACACTTGTGCAACTTTCACCGTCTGCATCCAGCTTCCACCCTTCATAACAGGAGCACTTGACCGTGCGCTTGTGCTGCTCACACACTTGACTGCACTTCAGGTGATTGCTACAATAATCCACGATTTCACATGTTTTATTGTCTTTGTTGAGTTTAAGACCTTCGGGGCAGGAGCAGACAATTCCTTTTCCAGGAACAACAGAACAGTGGTAACTACAGCCTCCGTTGTTCAGAGAACATTCATCTATAAAAGGAGCAGAAGAGAATATAGGGCATTATCAATTGTTTTGATCAATTAGATACTAATCATTGAACTCAATACCATAAGGCTGATATTAGAGTGAGAGTATAATAATAAATAGAAATAAAGACTTGTCAGGTTTTTTTCAGAGGTTTGGGTAAGAATGATGAAAGAATTCATTCCATGACCAAATATAATTCTATGTAAGAGCTGGAAATTAATTTTTTTTGATTTCTCTAAAACTTTGGAGTATACTTGATTTTACCTAATAGAAGTAAAATGCGATCAATGCTTCTATTATTACAGGAGCAATACGGTGAGCCTTTTAGCAGTTACATGAAAACTTGAAGTAAACAAATGAATTCAAAATAAATTTTTCCAATTCAGAGTGCAGGGGATAGGAAAGTAAAGCCGTGTTTTTCTGTCATTCTCTTCACTTTTCTTAAAATTGTATTTCCTCCTTTCATTTACTTCATTTAACCCAGGGGTAAAGAAAAGGTGAAAAAACTCTAATTTCTTTCAACACTTGTAGTGCCTCAGTTCTTATTACCAGATTTCCTGATTGAGATCATTATCTCCATTTTTGTTATGAGGAAACTGATAGTTTCAAAAATTTGAGCCACCTGTCTGGATGACTTAATTGAAATAATTGAAGAATATGATTTAAACTTGTCAAAGTCTAGACTTCTTCTATAATCACACATTTAAAATGTTAAGAATATTAATAGTTTCCTTAATTCAGAAATGCTTCATGAGCAATCCTCACATTTGTAATGCAAGAGATATTTCCGTACACCAAATTACTCCATCAGGGAGAACAAGCTAGGAGAGAAAGGAGTGAATACAGATAATCTGTCTGTCACCTGTGATTAGTGTTTTTATTTTTGTTGTTACTTAATTTAGTTTTTTTTTTTTTTTGGTTTAAATCTTCTTATTTAAATTTTAGCATCACTGACAGACACTATTGTAGTACTATTTCAGGGTTATTTTATAGAATCACAAACTGTTTGGAGGAAAAGACATTTTGTTACATAAGTTTAAAAAAATAATAGTCTTTTTGTAATACTCATTGTACTATCAATGTTTAATTCATATCAAAATATGATAACTTTAGGTTTAAATGTAGTTGTCTTTCCTATTTTTAGTTGGACAACTTCATCATTTCCTAAAGCTATTTTCTCTCAACCTCAAGTTATCTCATTATTGTTCTTACCATTCCATAAACTTGTCTTCATTATTCTATTGGTTCCACCTTCAGTATTATTTTGAAAATGCATTTTGTAAATATCCTCACTAAAAATGTAATTTTCTTTATATGTGCCGGATGACATAAGGGGATGTCTAGTCAAAAGTAATTTTAAAGCTCAAAAGCTATCAGATAGAAATCATCATTTTAACTAATTAAAGTACACTAAAGAAAGCTATTGTATGAGGACTTAAAACCTGATGAGAAAATTAAGTGATATCCAGTTGGTCTTATTATCTTTCCCCTCTTTTCCTCTTTCTAAAAATGTTTGTATTGTAATGATTAGAAATCATGACAGAAGTTATTATGTGGCAGTAAATGTATTCTGTACATCAGTAATAACAAGGTTCTCCTGTTCAGAGTGACTCACTGACAAAAAAATAATCAGCTTAATTGTGGCAATAGCATTTACCATCCAGAGATCTAAATGATGAATGCAACTTTCAATTGTTAAGTGGATGAGATACAGGCTAGACTCCCCTGCTTTATTTTCAGAAATTTCTAATCACATTTTAAAAAACTTTATAGACTTACAGGATATTAAAAAATGTAGATAATGTAGATAGGGTCAGTGCTAAAATTTTATTGAAATAGAATGAATGGGAGGAACAAATGCTACTATAATAAGTAACAGCAAGTGAACTAAAAGGTTCTAGTTTTCAGAGAAAAGCAAATGCAGTGAAAAGTACAATACCACAGAGATCGCCTTCATCAGACCCATCAGGGCAATCCCTTCGCCCATTGCAGAGTTTCTCTGGCTGCAGGCAGACTGATGTGTCATTAGTGCAAGGGTATTTGGGTGGTGCGCACAAGAAACTGTCACAGTCTTCTTCATCGGATTGATCTTCACAATCAATATCTCCATCACATACCCATGCTTTGTTGATGCATCTCCCTTAAAAAAAAGAAACAACATACATTTGATTTTTGTAATTAAACCACTGTAATAATGAGCGGTCATTATTGTCTTCAAAGGCAGATATACTTGCCACTAATAAGAAATCTACCTGCTGATAGTTGGACAGTTTATTTTCATGACATCTGAATAGCTCTTGCCCTGGTTGTTAAAGTGACTCAGTGTTAAAGCCATGATGTTTTCTATTTTTTTAAATATGCTTTATTGATTATGCTGTTACAGTTGTCCCAATTTCTTTCCCTTTGTTCCCCTCCACCAAGTAAATCCCTTCCCTCCAGTTTCCCCCCCCTCCTTAGTCAATGCCCATTGGTTGTGCATATAGTTCTTCTCAACATTTTCCTGTCTATTCCACGCCCTCCTACTATGATTCTTAATTCCTGTACCATCTCTCTCCCTTTCCTCATTTCCCCCTCCCAGCTTAGCTCACCCCAATAAGTTCCCCATACCTATAATTCTTTTTCTGCTCTTGTTGCCTACTTAGTTTGCCTTTCTTTCAATTCCCTAGCTTCTGTTGTTGGTTGTTGTGATACAGTTTGCATTTTAATGCTCATAGTTTAATTCCTCTTTCTCCTAAACAAGTCCCTTTAACATTTCATATAATAGTAGTTTGGATCTGATGAACTCCTTCGGTTTTACTTTGTCTTGGAAGCATTTCTTCTGCCCTTCTATTCTGAATGACAACTTCACTGGATAGAGTAGTTGTGATTGTAGGTTTTTGCTTTTCATTCCTTTGACTATTTCTTGCCAGTACCTTCTTGCCTGCAGAGTTTCTTTCAAGAAATCAGCTGATAGTATTATTGGGATGCCTTTCTATGTAATTCTCTTCTTCTCTCTTGCTGCTTTTAAGATTCTCTCTTTATCCTTAATTTTTGACATTTTGATTCTAATGTGTCTTGGTGTGGTTCTCCCTGGGCCCAGTTTTTCTGGAACTCTCTGTGCTTCCTGGACCTGTAATTCTATTTCCTTCC
This sequence comes from Furipterus horrens, assembly GCF_987537825.1. NCBI lineage: Eukaryota > Metazoa > Chordata > Mammalia > Chiroptera > Furipteridae > Furipterus > Furipterus horrens. Next base: position 137,934,022 of record NW_028327171.1, read on the forward strand.
CCAAGTTAGGGAAGTTCTGCCTCATTATTTTTCACATAATTTTTCAATTTCTAGTTCTTCTTCACCTTCTGGCAACCCTATGATTCGGATGTTGGCCTGCTTATAGCTGTCCCATAGGTTTCTGAGCCTTTCTTCATTTTCTTCACTCTTTGTTTCCTCTTTCTGCACTGGTTAACTGCTTGTTCCTTCCCTATGTTCTGATTTGTTGATTTGATCCCTGGTTCTTTTCCCCTCACCAATAGTTTCATATGTATTTTCCTTCATTTCTGCAGGACTAGCCTTCATTCCTTCCCTGTCTTGTTTAAGATCTACTGTTAGGTCTGTAAGCTTTCTTATAACCAGAGCTCTGAACTGTGCCTCAGAAAGATTTCCTATCTGCTGGTTTGATAGATCATATATTTACTGTCTGGTCAGCTGCATGATTGGGATCTCTATCATGATCCCTGCCATCCTGACAGTTTTGTGTTTATCTTTGCTTCCTGGGTGGGGCAGTCACACCTCCTATGCTATAGGGGACAGAGCCTCATGTACTCATCACTACCAGGCGACCCTTCTTACCACCCTATGGCGCTTTGTGTGGGGGCAGGGGTCCAAGATGGATTCCTGCCATTCACTCTCCACTGAGAGACTGGGAGCCTCCTCCTCCATCCCCATGCCCTCCAGCTCTCACAGTCTGAGGCAATGGGGGTCAGTCTTCCCAGCATTGGAATCAAGAGCTGATGGGTTTGGTCTGCAGCCAGACCAATTCTTAAATTCACCATTTCACTTTATATTTACTGATATGAAGATGAAAAGAAACAAAAATCTAAACACACACACAAAAAAATATTACTTTGCCATTCCCAGAAGCTTACAGTGGATTTTCATTACACAGAGGACCAGAACACAACATGAGGTTTATGAAACCACTGTCAGAATTAAATCCCCAAGTGTGTCAGCTCATTTTGTTACATTCTTTTGCTAAATATCACACCATCCTTAAGTCTTAACCCTACCCTGAGACCAGACTCGATCATGTATATTGCTTTTTCCAATGGAATTTAAAGTGAAAAGTACATGGGCTCTGTATTGTTGCGGCTACATAGGCAAGACTGAACACTCTGAAGCAGTGTATAAAGTAAGCAAAGGATTTTAATAATTGCCAGCTGTCAGGCAGAGACCATGAGCTGGTCTTTAACAAAGCTCCGACATGGAATGGGGTTTAAAGGCTGGGTTTATATACGGGTTGTGTCCCTTTGTTTCTCCTTTGGTGGGAAACAGCCTTAGGAAGTGGGGGTTGGGCAGGACTGCAGGAATGTCTTGGCAGTAACAGGAACAGGAATTCACAAGGCTATAAGGTCATACTTAGCTTGCAGCTGCAGCTTTTTATTTAGGTTGAATTCTTTGTAAACCAATTAATTTTGCAAAAAGGCTAGACACTTTGCAAGACATAATTTTACGAAAGTTATTAAAAAATTACAAGCAAATGGAAAGAGATAGGGGCTAAGCTGGGGTCTTCTAGCTTGTAAATCACAGAGTGACTGTAACATTCTTCTTTTAAGGCTTTTAGCAGGCCTTTGCTACTTCTTACAAAGAACATCTGAAGCCCCTACATATTTACATATTTAGCAGACCTCTGCAACTTTTTACAGGGAATATTTGGTGCCCCTACAGTATCAATCTATCACTACTCCTGGAAAGACAGTAATCAAAAGAGGAGACCATGCAAGTATGATCTTCTCACTCCTTTTCTCTAGACACCCTTTCTCTCTATTCAGAGGTGAACATTTACAATGGTTTCTCATTATTCCTTCTAGAAATATTTTTCTTATAGAAAATAATATACTTTTATTTATTTTTTATTTATTTAAACAAATATTACATACTATGCTGACTGAATTGTTCCTTTACTTTTTACTCAACACTTAATCACAGATAAATGTTCATGTCAGTATATTATAGTGATTTCCATTCTTTAAAATTACTGCAAGGTAGTCTTTTTAAAAATATACCATACACATTTGCAGAAAATGGAGTTTCACTATGGTTTTTACTTTCTCTTACGGGTGGGGTTGATTGTCTTTTGACATGTCTAAGAGCTTTTTATATTTCTTTTTCTATGAACTTTGCCCGCTTTTATATGAGTTGTTGGTCTTTTAAAAAATGATACAAACAGCTATTGTGTATTAGGGCACTTATTATTTGCAATCCATGTTGCATAATTTTCTCCCAGTCTGTTCTGTATTAACTCTCTATACTACTCTATATCATTTCTCTTCTCCATTTTTAGACTATCCTTGGTTTTAAAAAGGGTGATTTCCATGGTGAATTGTTATTTGACTATATTGCTGAATTTCCTCACATTTTATCTAGAATGATGGTAGCAATGGTCATAAGAGAGATTTTCTGTTATCTTTGTGTGTATAGGAGGTGCTGACTTTTGGGGTTGTTAAACTAATATGATGAGGCTGTTGTTTAAAAGGATAGCTTAAAATTTTTATTCCTTTCAAATGATTTAGAGGAGATAAAATTGAATGGTAACAGTGTTTTTTAAATAACTGGTAGAATTTTTCAGCTGCACCTGAAACTTTTTGTGGAATGGTGAGAGGGGATAGGTTTTATTCATTTTTTTTCTATTTTTATAAAATAAATTGCCTAATTTTTCTTCCAGAGTTAATTTTGGAAAGTTATGTTTTTCAAGTACATGATTTTTTATCAATACAGGTTTTTAAGTTCATTTCTATGATGTTGCATAGTTTGACTTTTATAATTTCTTCAGCATATGTGATTATTCTCTTATTCTCATTTTATGTACTGTATTTTGTATTTTTAAAATTAGGTCAGTTAATGTATTAGAAATCTTAGTTATTCTTTCAAAAAACTAGTTCTGGAACTTTCAAATTATATAATTTTTCTTTCTAATTTTTCAAACCAGAATGTTCTACTTATGCATGTATTTATTTATTTATTTATATTGTTGACACTATTACAGATATTCCCATTTTTTCCCCCCTTTCCTCCCTTCTACCAACACTCCCTCCTTGGCCTTCAACATACTGTTATTTATGTTCATGGGCTTTGCATATATGCATATATGCTATTTGGCTAATCTCTTCCTACCCCCGCCAACCCTCTCTCCTTTTATTTTTATTTCTTGTCTTTCTGTGTTTCTGTTTTCCTTTGGTTTGGTTTGTTATTTTCTAACTTCTTGAGTTAGATGTTGCATTAATTAGGATAAGTCATGCAGCAGTAACAAACCTTGAAATCTGGTGGCCTAATTCAATTAAGCTTCATTGTTCATTCACATAAAATTTTATAAAGTCAAGTTGCCTTCTCCACCTTGTACATATGCCCTCTAGACCTCTAGTTTAAAAGGTCACTGGGGCAAGAGAAAAAATCAGAAGAATGCTCACCATAGCTTAACTGAGTTGGCATGCATGTGCCATAGTTAATTTTACTCACAGCCCATTGGATAGAACTAGTCACTTGGCCTCAATCTGATTGCAAGAGAGTTGAGAAATATAGTAAAGTTTAAGAAAAATTGATGGATAGTGTCTTTGTTATATAATCTGAAATAATTTATTTTAATGTTTAAAAATTTCTTTATGTAAATACTGGTATATCAATAGTTCTTAGAGCAATTTCTTAACCTTTCAATAATGCTAGAAATATCCTACATGCATAAAATTTATTTTAGTTGTTTTAATCCTTCTAAATAAAGGGGGGGAAATGACTAGAATCAAAATAAAGTGCTTTATTTTATTAATAAATTTTCAAGGCGAAGAATGGTTAACTTTTCATAATTACTAGATTTATTGTACAATGATCTAGAAGTTTTGCTTTTATGATTTCTTTTGTACTTCTTGAAATTTATTAAAGCTGACTGTGACAACAAGTGCTCATTTAAAAATATTTCATGAGCCTTGTAGAAGAATTTTGCCTTCTAAGAATAAAGGTATATCATTATTAGTTTGATTTAAACATGAATTATTTAGACCTTGTACAACCTCTTTTATTTTTCTTCTGCTTAATTTTTCATGGGCTAAAAGAGAAATTTTCAACCTTTTTCATCTCATGAGACACATAATCTAATTACTAAAATTATTTGACACGCCAAAAAATAATTATAATCTTTGTCAATCTGACAAAAATATAATTTTGATTCACTCACACTGGATGATTGTTGTCATTTTTTTACTTGACAATCTAAGAGAAAAGAGGTCAGTGTCCCTGGCTAAACAGTGAGATATTGCACATTTTAAAAATGTTTGCCCTGCACCAGTTTTCTGTGGCACACCAGTTGAAAATTTCTGGGCTAAAATAAGTGAATAAGAGGACTTCCGGCCAAGATGGAGGCTTAGACGGACACGCTAGGTCTCCCTCTACAACTAGAGAGGAATACAACTACTTCAAAACAAAGGATAACTAGAAATTCCAGAAAATAAAACTACACAGAAGCCCAACATATGAAGTTATAAACCAGCGGTGCCATTGGTGCAGGTAAGAGTTAAAGAGGGCAGTGCTGTTTGCGGTCGCACCTGGGACAGCGGCGGGGCGGCGAAAAATCCCTGCGGCAGTCAAGCCCCTGGCAGTGCGCGACCCCAGCGCTGGGGAAAGCAGCCACCGCATCGCCTTGAACAGTGAGGCCCAGGGGGGCGGGAGGACGGATCCCGGTCTCCTAGCTGAATAACTGTGTGAATCCATCTTGGACCCCCGCCCCCAAAGAAAGCACCACAGGGCTGCGAAATAGGTCGCAGACAGGTGCCAGTCGCTGATTTGTGACGCGTACACAGGCACTGCCCCCTACAGCCGGCCCAAGAAAACAAAACGCATCTGTCAAAATGAGGCAGACAACTATAGAAATCCCGGTGGTGCAGCTCACCAGGCAACAGATGAAGAATCTGACAGATGAACAAATAACAAACCTGTCAGAGGCTCAGTTCAGGGCCATTGTTATCAGGTGGCTTACAGAATTCACAAAAGAGCAGGAAAAAGATAAGAAGAAGCGAAAAACATTCATAACGAAAGGAACAAAACCACATATGAGACAGATGGTGAGGAAAAAAAATCTAGAGTTCATTTCAACAAACTGGAATATGGAGAAGGAACAAGCAGTCAACCAATGCAGAGAGAGGAAATGGGAAGCAACAATGAGAGGATCAGAAACCTCTGGGACAGCTATAAAAGGCCCAACATAAGAATCATTGGTTTGCCAGAGAGTGAGGAAGATGAACTAGAACTTGAAAAATTGAGTGAAAATATAATAAAGGAGACCTTCCCAGACTTGGGGAAGGGAATAGACTTGCAGGTCCAGGAAGCAAGGAGAGTTCCCAAGAGACTGGACCCAGGGAGAACCACTCCGAGACACATTATAATCAAAATGTCAAAAATTAAAGATAAAGAGAGAATCTTAAAAGCAGCAAGAGAGAAGAAAAGAATTATGTACAAAGGGGTCCCAATTAGACTATCAGCTGACTTCTCAAGGGAGACCCTACAGGCAAGAAGGGACTGGCAAGAAATATTCAAAGTAATGAAAATCCAAAACCTACAACCACGAATACTCTATCCAGCGAAATTGTCATTCAGAATAGAAGGACAGAGAAAGTGTTTCCAGGACAAAATAAAACTGAAAGAGTTCATTAGATCCAAACCACTGTTATATGAGATGTTAAAGGGACTGGTTTAAAAAACAGAACCTAGGGAGATGAAACAAAGGCAAACTAAACAGGCAACGAGAGTGGAAAAGGAACTGTGGGTACGGGAAGCATATTGGGGGGAGGTCAACAGGGAGGGGGAGTGGGGAGAGGGAGGGAGATGATATAGGAATTGGGGATCATGGTAGGAGGGAATGGAATAGACGGAGAGAGGTTGGGAGGAACTGTATGCACAACTAATGGACATAATCTAAAAGGGGGGGACAACTGGAGGGAGGGGGGCCACCGGGTGGAGGGGAGCAGAGGGAAGGGAAATTGGCACAAATGTAATATTTTAATCAATAAAACACATTAAATCTGAAAAAAAAGTTAACGAATAAACTATACACTTTAACTGTGAAAAAAAATAAAAAATAAAAAATAAAATAAGTGAATAAAATTTTGCTCCTAATAACACTTTCTCATTGTGATTTCTGTAATTTTTATTGTATAAATTTTGATAGTTATGTTATTTAATGTAAGATATTTAAGACTGAAAAACTTTTATTGGTAATTGCATTTTTTATCATTAAAATGCGTTTGTTTGTTTTTTAGGGTCATTGACGTTTTATTCTGGCCCCTAAACTTAACTCTCTGATAAAGTCCTATTTTCCTATTGTTCTCATATTTTTTTTTTTACTAAGACTCTATGCGGAAAAATACCTTATAGTTTGTATGTCTAAATTATCTGGAATAATATTTTATCAGGGTATAGTATACTAGTCTGAAAGTGTTTTTGCTTTAGCTTCTAATTACTCCATTATCTTTTGGAATTTATTAATGCCTTCTTGCTCTCATTTTTCTTTCTGGTAGTTTCAATATCTGATGTCCTGTAATTTCAAAATGATTTATAGAGGCTTAAGTTGAATTTACTTATTTAATGAGGAAGCAAGTTTTTTAATTTATGGAAACCTTAGCTTGTTTGTTTGTTTCAGTTAGCATCTCTATTCTATCATAGATATTTTTTTTCATAGAATTTTTTAAAGTATCTGTTGTGGCCTTCTAACCATGTATTTTGATTACTCTTTCTATTTTTAAATTTTTTTGACTCTCTCTAGGTGCACATATTTTTTAATCCATTGTTTCTACTTCCAGTTCATTTTAATGTCTGTAATATTAAAGGTCTAACATAAATATACATATTAAATGTAAATTATGACTCCTTAGTTTGATACACCATGGTTTACTATACTTAAACTACAGATTAAATTAGAAGCAGATGATTAACATCATGGTTTACATGATGATATTTATAAACATTTGATGTTTTAATAACAACATTATTAGCTGGATAATCTAAATCCTAAATTCTCTCAGAACCTAATTTTCCAAAGATAGTATATGAGATTAAAATATACTATCCCTGAAATATGTCACTTTAGCATAAAAATTATGCTAACATGCTTCAAGAAAAAAGCCTTCCCATAGCTTCCCATATCTGACAAAAGCTTAAACTTCTGAGACATGAGGAGTACCACCAATCTCTTTCCCAGTGAAGTTTTATGGCCATGAAGAAGGAAGTCAGTGATGAGATGAACCTGCATAAATGAACCTACAGCTCTTATCTTGCATCAGTTTTGTTATATATTTACTTTCTCACCATGCTATCTCTAAAAACGTAACAGCATTTTCCTTTGTGTTGTCACTTCTCTACAAATTTACTCTTCTTTGCGAAGATACTAAGTATGTACAAGTTCTAACCACCCTTTGGAGTTATCCATCATTGAGTTCTCCCACTTATATGCATGATTCATATGTTAATAAACTTCTGGGATTTTTTCTTGTTAACCTTTCTTTTATGAGTCTAATTTACAGAGCCCCACCCAATGAATCTAAGAAGGGTAGAAGAAAAAGTTTTTTCCTCTCTATTACATCAGCCATTCTCTTAATATTTCAGATTTATGCTTTTTAAGTTGATTCATATTCAGAGGAAGGTGTTTCATGAGTTCATTGCAAAATATCAACACATACATAAGATAAATTGTAAGCACTTGAAATTTTCTATTAACTTTAAACAATCTTGTTATTATTTATTATTTATGTTTTCTCTGCATATTATCTATCATTAAATGGTGAAAACAGTTTTTATCAACATATGGCTTTTAATACTCATTTTGTTATGAAGTTATTTATAATTTCTTTCTTCACAAAGAAGTTTCTGCTTGGTTCTATGTTTCACCTCTAAATTTGTTAAATATTGATAGTATAGTCAGTTAGTTTTAGCTTAGTATTTCCCCTGTCAGTTTATATTTTGCTTTACTATAGTCTTGCCAGTTCTTTATTCATATATAGTTAAAGACTTTTATCTGTTACATTGCAACATTAGCCTAATCAAGCAAATGCCAGAAGGAACATAATGAAAAAAGTACGCACTATATATGCTTAGAATAATGTTAACCTGAGTCAAATAATTAGTTCATTAACATTAAAATTAGCTTACTAAATAAAAATATTTATTTAGTCAAGTATACATTTATTTAATGTTATTCATCCATTCTCAATATATGTTCCAAAGTACTTTCTAAACTTAAAGTTAAATTCTTCTAAGCAATAAACGTAAACTAAGACTTCATTTAACAGTTAAAAAGAGTCACAAAATTGTGAAAAGTTGTGTTGGAAAAATATCCATTTGGAAACACATCTTCCTCTAAGAATGGGTCTCCTGAATATTTATTATCTATGTCTCTGTCAGCTTATATTATTTCTTTATTTATTTGAATGCTTAATTGTAACCAGAAGATATGTTTAAGAAAAATCAAAGAGCATAATGTTTTTTGTTATATTAAGTGAAATAAGCAAGTCATAGAAAGACAAATACCATATGATTTCACTTATATGTGGAATCTAATGAACGAACTAAGCTAACAAGCACTCACAGATAGAGAGCAGGCTGATGGCTCTGGAGGGAAGGGTTTAGAGGCTGGAAGGACCAAGCTAAAAAGAGAAAGGACTCAGGGACACTAACAACAGTATGGTGACTGCAGGTAGGGGGGTGGTAGGTGGAGATGGAAGACAGTATAAGTGGGATAAATAATAATAGAAAACAAAATACAGTAAAATAAATCATTAAAACAGAAACTTGATTTATTTTTACAACTTTAAACACCCAAGAACCATTTGGTTTCCAGAGCAGTATAATCACAGCTGTGATAACTTCTCTTTTACTTTTTGCTTCAAATACTTAATAGGGAGCAAAATGAATTGCTAAGAGCTTATAATTTAGTTACTCAAAAGCAATTTTACATTAGAAAATTTCAGAGATTTTTCATGAATAGTCCTGAAATCTATAAAAATTATTTCCATGGGTTATTTTGATGATATTAACTATTTCACTAATTATACCACAATAGTTCATCATAATCCATTTCTTTTTAATCTTCAACTCATCTTCTGGTACACTGAAGGAGGTAAGTTAGTTTATCATGCCAGGTAAAACCTATTGTTTTAAGAAAATAAAATGGAAGAGTCATAATAATAGAATATTGTCATAAAAGAAAAAAATAAAAGTCTTAGCAACTCTTTCAAAACAAATCAAAGGTTCGAACAACAGTCATGACCTTCATCTTAATATAATCCAGCAACAAGTAAATATTTAGAAAACTAGTTGAAAATAAATGTATATCATTTTGTCTTTCCTTTCTTGTTGCCTTCATTAAATTTTATGGTGGGAATTTATTAACAGAAAGAGAATGTCTGTCCAGGGGTTTAGCTGTGTGTCTCTTATTGGACTCTATTTCTAGACTCTGAATCCAGATTGCCTGGTTTAAAGTTCAAATTCTGCCATGCTGTTTCTGTGAACCAGCAAGTTAAAATTTCTTTTGACTTTTCAACTTGAGAAAGTTAAAATCATCTCTGGGCCTCAGTTTTCTCATTGTGAATTGGCATAATGAAATAAGTTCACGCAGAAAACATTCTTAGAGCTGTGGCAGACTAAAAAAATGTTAGTGATTGTTATTACATATAGAATGTGAGCAGACCTCTTAGAAAAAACACAAGAATACTTTTTACAAAGGTGAGAAATAAATTGAGGATTGGCTGGAAGGATTCTGCATCCGAGAAGCCCAAGGTAAATACTGAACCTAATGCTCTGCTTACCTGTACTCCAACAGGAAAACTTGGTTTTGTGATCACACAGTTGCAAGGTACCATTGCAGCCTTTTTCATCACTACCATCTTCACAGTCTTTTTCCCCATCACAACGCCACAGATCAGGGACACAATTTCCATCCGGATGGCACTGAAATTCATTTCCATCACAACCAGCAAGAGAGTGAATCTCTTAAGAAATGAGAGAAGAGAGGAGGAGGGGAGAAGACAGGAGAGAAATTATAATCTTACTCGATAATTTTTTCTTTCTCTAGGCATTATTATGATGGTAGAGAGAATATATATTTTTATATATTTTTTATTTTTATTAAACAGTTTTTTAATAGCCGTAGTGTGCTCTAGTATTTTCAAATTTATTTTAGAATTATTAAACTTAAATTATGTTTATTGTCTCTCACAGAAATTCTCAAAGTGCCACATACATTAGGGAAAAGGTTAAAAGCAAGTATGATAATGTGCAAATATTCTGTTGTGATTTTAATTAGTCTCTTCAAAATAAGACCTTTGAAGGGTTTTTCTCTTTGGCACATTAAAGAGAATTCACATTCTATTCTAAATGCTGACTTTGGTTTATCTTTTGACACATCTCTAGATAATTTTTTGAACTTTTATGAGGTAGTTAAATAAATAATACCTACTTTCTGGCTAATAAAATCTTTAAAGAATAACATCTAAAAATTTGAAAAACATACAAATAACCTCATAATAAACACAAATTATTTTAGGCTGTAAGATTTCAAATCTAGACTCACAGCAGACATATAAGAATTTTATGAGGCACTATACCTTCAAAGTCAATTTACCAATTAATAATTTATACAGTACTCAGCACCATTTCTCAAAACATGATGACTAACAATATAGGTTAAAATATTCAGGTATGCATAAGCAAGAATAAAGATAATAAAAAGGTTGGGTATATAAATGTTTCATAGTACAATTGAATAATCTTACTGTAACTGTAGTATATTAAATTTTTATTAATATCTAATATTATGGGATGTAGTAAACAGTACCTTTAAATTCTGTTGTCAAATAAAGATTTTGTATGTATTTTTATATCCGAAAGCTTTAATGTAACAAATTTATTGCCTTATATAGCTAATCTAGCAATTAATCTAAGTATCTATAACAGCAATTATTGTATATCACTATGATAAATTTGAAACAGGATCATGTGAGTTATCCATTATTCAATATACTGGTTAGGTAGGGATCATGTGGCTATGAATTAAGTTTAGACTCATTTAAGGTCACAGTCAATAATAACAATTTAGTGACCAGGGCTGTTACTTAATCTTAATCTATTCACCTGGAAAGTGGAGAGTTTGCTAAGTTGTTTTGAGGAATAAATTAGCTATCTGTAGATTATTATTATAACTACAAAATCTTGTAGTGCTATTACATTTTTACAGTATAGTTTGGTTCCTGATTTTTCTTAATTTAAAAATGTTCAACAACTATAATATGTCAGTTGATGCAGTATTATAAAGGTGTTCAAAACTGACTTGACTCTAGACTCTACTTCCCAAGTATTTCTAGAGAGTAATGATGAAATTAAAGAATAAATAAAGAAAAGAAAAAGTATCTTCACTGAAGCAAGAAGCATGAGTAAATCTGCTGGTAGAAAATAAGAGTTCAAATTCACAGAAAATCTGTAGAACTAATTTCTAAAGGTAACCACTATTAAGAACATATAATAATCACCAAATTTCCAGAGAAGGCACTGAGTTTAGGTTGACTTTGAAGTCCCTTGCAAAGCCAGAGACTTTCTTTTTCTATTTTCTTAGTCATCCAAATTATTCTGACTTTGGAAGACTCTTGATTAAACAAAATGAGTGTGTCTACACACAATCAATAAAGATGGTAAGTCTCTGTACATTTGAAAGATATATATGGAATGTGATATAGTGACTTCCCACTATATTTAATTTAGTCTCTGCAGAGTGCCTTACTTAACAGTATGGCTTAACCACTACCATGCTAAAAAATGTTGGGTTGGTTTCATTTTACACTCACGATGTAAAGTACAGCATTAAAAATATAGTCAATAATATTGTAATAACTACGTATGATGCCTAGTGGTTTCTGAAAATATTAGGGAGAAACACTTCGTAGAGTACGTGATTATGTAACTACTATGCAGTACACCTGAAACTAATATAAAATAATACTGAATGCAAATTTTAATTAAAAAGACAAAAAAATATATCACAAAGTCTTCAAGTCTAGTATCTTTGAGAAGGTAACTTGAAAATCCTATGTGATTTCAGGGTTCAGAAAAAAGAAAGGAGAAAAGTCAAATGAAGTTCCAAGGTCCATTCAGCTTTATGAGTAATTCTGTGGTGAAGAAACCAACTCCCATGCAGCAGTCAATGGTCTTTGATTCTTTTTCCTACTACTTAACCTCCTTTGAAAACAAAACAAAACAAAACAAACCTTAATTCAGCTGCATTTTATAACCTGTAGTATGAGCTCAACCAACAACATATAAAGTTGTAATTCAGGTACTTGTCACTCAGTGATTTCAAACAATAGGCAATGGGAATAGAGTCTATTAATTTTTCTTCTACCTCCTCTAAAATAAGAGAGAAGACTGGTAGCTTACATATTGAATGTGTCCCTCCATATATTCAATTTGGAAAATGTACTATTAATTTTTTTTAATCTGAAAATTTTCTTTAAAGATTTAAATTTTCCAGTTTCTTGAGAAGTAAGAAGATTCTTAGGCTAGCATTCTTTCAGAGTAACACAACTACCTGCTTTACATGGGACTAGACTAAATTGTATTAACAGCTCCCTGTTATAATGGAAAGAAAAGTATACTCATTTCTATTGCTTTTTTTCCCCCAGGTAAGCAGTAATAGAACTGCTTACTACATTTTCTTTTGTTTTTGAATTACTTCTGGAAAGCTGTGGAACATTTTTAGTTCACTCTGCTTCAATATTGATACCAATTTTACTCTCATAAAAATTAGTTTCTCTTCTTTATAATTCATCTTTTATGGATATTTGTGAATAATTCTCAAACTCATCATGTTTCACTCTTTGCAACTGTTTCTTAGAATTTAGAGCCAAATTTATGGATCAAATTTCATGGTATATACTTGCTTGAACCAATCTTACCTTTAGTCTTATATATATTACTAATCCATATACTATGTTTGTTTAAATCTTTCCTCTTTATAACCACTAATGTTTCCAGGTTATAGCTTAAATTATTTCTGGACATGATTAGAGGTCTAAATAAAAAATAAACAGAATAGTTATATGCAAGGAAATTTTGAAAAGAAACAATATATTGTACATTTAAAATTAACTTAGGAAACACTTCATTAACTTACATAAAATTAAATAGCATATATATCAACCTTTATACCAATTTATATTCTTCTACCCACCTTTTATTTCTTTAGGGTCCATGTTACCTCAAAAATATCAATAAAATGTCAATAAGATGGAATAAATTCCATGTTTAACTAATTGTAGTAAAAGCAATATTTTGACTCTTTTAAACCTATTTTAGATTTGGTTTCAAAGGTCTAGTTTTTTTAAATCATGTTCCTCAACCATTAACTCAATGACATAATGGGAAATTCTCAAGAGGAAGAATATGCAAACTCAGAAATCTAGATAGAGTAACCTGATTCAAAGAGAGACTTGTAAAAGATAAATTGTTGCTTTGGGGAAAGGGTTGCTTATCCTTGATTCAGCATTATGGCAACTAAATAGCTTAAGTACTATTTATTTATTTATTTATTTATTTATTTATTTATTTATTAGCTTAGTGTTATTTACAGATGAAAATAAGTCATGGTCACACAGATCAAAGCAGGATCTGTGAAGGGAGAGAATATGCTGCTATTGTGTGAGATGCATTAAAATTCTATTTGTATTTTGTTTGCTTTGTTTGTTTTGTTTGATTTATCTATCTGTGATTCAAGGTAAGCCTATTCATCTGTATTTAAAAAATTTTTAAGCTACCCATGTCTAAACCTCTATTTCATACTAGTGGGCAGTGCAAATAACCCAACTGCAATAGTTTTAAAATGAGGGCATAGTCCGAGGAAGGAAATACAATATATCATCAAAAACATTTCAATGTAAATGGTGATACAATTCTCTTTGTAATGCTCACACGAGTCAGTAATGTATACCTCCTGGTCTTGGTTATATTATTCTTCCCAACCTTGACTGCCTTCCTGTTTATGCTTTGTCTATTAATGTCCATAAGTTTCTTTAAGACTCGCCTTATTTTAAATATTAACTACTTAGGATTAGTTTTTTTATTTTAGTGTTTGTAGATTCAATAAATTCATGGTAAGTTTTAAGGATTTATAAAATATAAAAAATATACATGATGCTTTGTGCTGATTTACATTTTTTCTTCCTGAGGAAGGGATTCAGAGCTTTTCCTTGACTCTTATGGTAGATTCCAAGGGAAATGCCAAGACAAACTTCACACTTCTCTCCTTATCACTATTTCATATACCTTGCATGTATATATATGGCATCCAATTTTGCTTATGTTTCAAATTAATTACATTAGATTGGACTAAAACCCAATGGAAAGAGATCACCCATCTGTTCCTATTGAGCTTGATTAAAAATAAATAAAACTGCTTTTTGAGATCAACTTATTTTACAGAAACAGAAATTACAAAACAATTATTTTTTCATAAATGTTGAGTCTTTTAAAATTATTTTTAATTTTTTTAAATTAGTTATATTAAATATTATTTTATAATAGTTTCAGCACAGTGGTTAGACAATCATATACTTTACAAAATGTTTTCCCTGATATTTTCAGTACCACCTGGCACCATACATAGCTATTACATTATTAATGACTATATTACTTGTATTGTACTTTGTATCCCAATTACTATTTTGTTACTGCCAATCTATACTTCTCAACTCCTTCACCTTTTTCATCTAGTCCTGCCTTCACCTCTGGCAATAATAAGTCTGTTTCTGTTTCATTTCTTTATTTATATTTTTCTTTAGATTCCACATTTAAATGAAATGGTATGGCATTTGTATTTCTGTGACTGACTTATTTCACCTAGCATAAAACCCTCCAGGTCTACTCATGTTGTTGCAAATACTAAGATTTTATTCTTTTATAAAACAATTGACTGTAGTTATATAGTTAACAAATAGTAGAAATGAGATTTGAGGAGACATAATTAAACTTCGGAGCCTACTTTCTCTAAAAGAGTCCATCATTACTTTCTTTTAAGGTCTTTCTCTTGTAGAGGCTCAGGAATGAAAAAAAATTAGTTTATATAATAATCAAGTGTCTATAAACTCATTTACTTTTATATTAAAAATACTGCTGTTTAGCTTATTTCTTTTCTAATAATATTTAATATTTATTTTATTCTGTTGTAAGGAAGGTAATGGTGAAATTTGGTCTTTCATGAAAAGATCTCAATAAATTGCAAGTTGCATGAGGCAGTTTGTCCTCCTTGGGCTTGTTTATTCTATTGGTTGCCACCCAGGAAGGAAGAAGAAAGATCTAGGGAATCAGAAAAATTAAGTAATGTTACCATAGTTACATATCTAGTTAGTGGCAG
The DNA here is from genome assembly GCF_987537825.1 of Furipterus horrens. Lineage (NCBI taxonomy): Eukaryota > Metazoa > Chordata > Mammalia > Chiroptera > Furipteridae > Furipterus > Furipterus horrens. Next base: position 137,949,380 of record NW_028327171.1, read on the forward strand.
TGAGATGCCAAATTCATTCCAGAATCTTTAAAAAGAGTATATTGGCCTCAGTGTTGTCTTCATTTGCTTTTTAAACATATATTCATTGTAATGTGGCAGGCATTTTTCTAAGTGCTAGAACAGAACAGTGAATAAGAGAAAGACTTTACTGTTCTCACAGAATTTAGCCAAGAGGAGAAAGAAGCATGAAGGCATTTAATAAATAACTATAGGAGTAAATGAACCAGATTAGTCCAGAAAGCAGTAAATGCTATGAAGAAAATGGATCAGGGGGATGCTACAGAGGAAGAAACATACATCACCTCTGATCACAGTCCATTGCCCAAATCTAGTCACATTGGGTGGGGCCCCATCATGTTGGCCCCAACCATAAATTTCTAGGAAGTACAATTTAGTGTTCCAAGAAAAGGGAATAAATGTAAGTATTTTAGGAACAGCCTTGATGACAACCATAAGAAGTAACTTATGTAAAGGGTCCTTGTTGACAAGGGTGATTAGAGAAATTTCTCTGAGAAGGTGATACTTGCAATAAGCAAAAGATGAAGGAAAAGAATCATCCATACAAGGTAGAGAACATCTCAGACAGAGGGAATAACAAATGCATTGTTTTTACAGAAAGAGGAGGAAGTGAATGAGGAGGGTACATGAATAAAAAGAGGCCTGAGAATAGGCAGGTACTAGATCTTGCAGGGCTCTGTCAACACATATGGAAATATGAGTTCAACAGGTATTTTTCTATTAAAGACTTTGAAACAGGAGAGTAATGATATAATTTAATCTATATTATTAAACATTCTCAATGTTTATTACATAAAAAATAAAGATGATGATGATTGAGTGGAGGTAGGAAATGGCTTTTGCTGGAGTCCAGGTGAAAAATACAAGGTATAGTGTTTGCCTTTGAAAGCATAAAATAGTGGGTATATTAGGAAGTAGGTGATATGCTCAGTTACAAAGCAATGCTCTAAGTGCTTTGGTAGGAGAAAGCACCATGAGAACATACACAAGGAAAAACCAGCCTGGAGACAGGAATCTCAGATAAGAATTGCTTATGAAAAAAGTCAATAGCATTCATAAAATTTTGTGTAGTATGTGATGGGAAGACAAGGTAAAGAGAAAACTAAAAAGTGGGCAATGGCTAGATTTTGAGTCACCTTGTAGGCTATGCTAAATGGTTTGGTTTTAACCCTAAAAGTCATAGGAAAATCAAGAAAGACCTTCAGCTAGATTCTAATATTTTCAGATATGCAGTTTATATAGATCACTTTGAAAGCATTTAAACCATAAATAACATAATCTCTAAGATTCCTTAGATTTAAGGGGTTTTACATATATGCATCTATTTCATTCACTTGAACACTACAAGTTTATACTAAAGTCAGGTAGACTATTACACACACACTTTTACATTTCTTCCCTTCCCTCTTTTCATTCCACCCCATCACAATAAATTAAAAATACCCTCAACCTACTTCTTAATGTTTGTTAGGTTTGGGTATGTTTTGATGTTTAGAAATGTTGTCCTCCTCTGCCAAAAACACAGAAAAACATTATGGAGATATTTTCTTCTTAAGTTTGCCAAATGAAATTAACTTTTGTTAACAATTGTTGATTTTCCCCTGGATGATGAGCTGCATTTCTCCTAGGAGCCTCTGATGACCCTTCCAACTTGGGTTCCAGGCCTGTGTAGTTCCCCAGAGCACCAGTTGCTTCAGCCTCACAGTCTCTCTGTATAACATGACTTGTCCCAATAGAGTGTTAAAATGATATGTATGTGCTCATGCTGTTTTACTTTTATAATTTCATGTTGCTAATGCTGGTTATATTTTAAACTAATGCAATTTTATTGTTTCTTGCCCTGAAGCTATTTAAATCAAGCATGCAATTTGGGGAATCTAATAAATAAATGAATGGAGAGCCCTGGAGGAAATGTAGTGACCAATGGTGGAATTTATTTCAATATTTAAAGAATTCATTGTGACCAGTGTTTACAGTTATAAGACTAGCAACTATACAGTGACAGAATTTTTTCTTCTAAAGTTAGAAATTGTGAAAATCAGAATTGCAAAAATTATATTTATGCTTTTTAAAAAAATAATCAGGATATATTCTGTTTTATAAGAAATGTGAAAGCCCTTTTGAAAAAATAACTAATAATGGTACTGCAAATATAATTATTTAAACTGTAAGACTAATCTGGGGGAAAAATGTTTTAAAATTGTTTTAATGGTGTTTATATTTTAACTTAATCATCATAAAATGCTTTGAAAAGTAAAAATCACTATGTATAGCAAGTGCAAAACTTCCTGAATTTTTTAATATATAACAGTTTTGTGTCAGTCTTTGCCTAGTTGGTTCCTAGCTTTTCAGTGAAAATGCATTAATAACTCCTGCACACATAGCAGCTGTTTATTTCAGATTTCTAGATAGTCTTCTCCTGTTCTGAAACTACTGAGAATCGGTTTGGTAGCACATCAATAGCTATTTCATTTACCAACAAGTTATGTATAAAATGGTGGCCTATTTCTTTCTGAGGGGACCATAAACGTTCCCCGAAGGAAATTAAACTATCCCTGGTTTCTAAAAATCCTTAGGAGACTAGTGCTTATTAATACCTTTCTTAGCCTTTGAGCTGCCTGGCGAAAGCCTGTGTTGGGGTGAGTGGGAGTATATCATCCTGCTGCCGCCACCTACCTAATGGTGTACAATCTCAGGTGCGAGTTGACAGTGGAGTCAAGCCTGGGGCCTCCTTAAATAAACTCGTCTTTACCCCATTGGGTTTCCAAGTTCTCACAGCTCATTTAAATTTTAGATGTCATATCTCTTGGTTATTGTTTTCACTGCCCCTCCCTTCCTCTCACCTCAACATAGGTCCAATGGCATGTGATTTTGTGTTTTATAACTTATTTCAACAAATTCTTTTTATCCCTATATGTTGTTGCCCCAACTGGGGATTATCCTGATAAAATGTTTTATGGGACTGTCAAAACCATTTATAAGTCCATAGGACTTAATGACAAATTTAATAATAAAATAGACAAGAGTTCAAATCTTTAATGTTTACTCTCTGAGTAAGTTAGACAAGTTGAAGAGAAGGAAATAGAAAATAATATGTGGATACCTAAGCACAAATTCAATTATATTAGCATGAAAATGTTTTTAGTGTTAAAAACACATGTAGACACTCAAAACTATATTGAAACAAAGTTTTAATTCAGCATACTAAATATTCCCCAGGAATTTAAAGAATTGAAGTGAAAACTATGAAACAAGTAAAGCATTGTTTTTAGTTCATTAAAATTTTAAGTTTTTATATCTGGAACTCTACCATGAGCAATTCATTTAGAATTTAATGTATCAAGAGAATGATGAAATTCTATATTATTAAGTACAAATGAGCAGAGTTTATTAATCTGTTAAGCTGACAAGAATTGAGAAATCTGCTTTTCTACTCACTGTTAAAATTAAGCAATCTCCTTAACACGTGTTAGATATCAAATATTAAATAAACAGATACAATTTGGATATTTTCTATTTGGAATTTATTGCCTTAGCAATATGCTTAACTCACAGTAGGCATAAAATACTTATTATTTATTATTTTTAAAGATAGCATTACTTAATTTGACATTTTTAATAATGTGGGGCATTATTATAAAGAAAGAATATGCACAACTATATACACATGAGCTATATATTTGATGGAGGGCCAAAGAATGTTATTTAAAAGTTATTAATGTTTTATCTCTTCTTTCATTGGCCTTTTCTTCTCCCCATTACTTTTTAATTTGATTTTCTATCATAATAATTTGATGATCTATAAAACAAGGGCATCTAGGATTACTCAAGAATATAGCTCCTTTAGAATGTGTTTCCACTGGTTTTATAAATAAGAGGTCAGTTAGCTATGACTTGTGCAATAATTTTGCTTCATTACCTATTTTTATAAATAAAATTTTATTGGGATACAGTCATAATCATTTATAGATATGTATATATAGCATATGGCTTTTGTGTGCTAAAAGAGTAGAATTGGGTAGGTGCAACAGGCAAAGTTTAAAATATTTACTAGCTGCCCCATTTTAGAAAAGAATTGCCAACACCTGTATAAAAGGTTCTCAGTTCTGTTTATGATTCACAGACATCTAATTCAAGTGCAGACATATCAACAATAATAATAACTTCTCCTAAAAGATTCTGATACAAGTGAGTATTCCATGCCAGAAAGGTTGTGGTAGTTTTAATGGATTATTTTATGCACCAAGGGGGAAAGGTTTTGAATGCAGATAATAACAATTAATTTTCCTTGGGAAGCCGATGGTGCACAAATGTCAACATAAAACTGAAATGAATTCCCTAATAAAATGTGAATGAATCTGCTCAGTACTTATAAGAATAGAATACGTGAAAATTCAGTTGATAATTCACATAAACTCATAAACAAAGGCAAACAGTTCAAATAGATTCTGAAAGAAGTGAAGTACTAATAACTGATTTAATTATTTTGTAGATTATCCATGACTTTTGTCTCTTTCTGTTTATTTATTTTTAAATTTTCTGCTGAATATTTAGAGTCTTACTATTTCACTGATCATTAATTGCAACTGGAGAATGAGGAAGCAGAATTTAAAGACTATAAAAATTAATTCACTCTTGCCATTATTTTGGGGATTTATTAAAAGAGCAGGAAACAGGTGAGGTATTTTTGTTACCTCTTGAATTTAGCTATCAAGCATATCTTTTATAAAAAATACAAGAGATGTAATGTTACTCTATTTAGGGTCAAGGTGCATAATTATTGTCTTAAAAGAAAAGCTAAATTTATCTAGAAATAAGTGCAGATATGTTAATAACTTTATGTGTAGTAAAGATGAGACTAATTAGTGTATTTCTTCCTGTTTTAATGAGCCATTTTCAAATATTTTGTTTTAAAATATTTATAATTATCTGATTCACTTTCATTTTCCTGATAATCATATCGCTAGAAACATTATAGTCTCAAAAAGGCATTATTTGATTTTCTTTATATTGATGTAAAAGTTGTTTGCAGTATTAAGGTTAAAATTACCTTTAAGAACATATTTGTTCTGAAAAACAAAAAGAGGCTTCCCATGGATAAACTCCATTAATAATTAACATTGTCCTTGGAATGTCATGCCTAAAGGAGACATGCTTGGGCTTTGGTTGTTACCAAAAAGCCCTGAGCAACTGGGACTAACTTTCAAAGGTAATAAAAGTCCACGAGATAAAAGGCCTCGTACCTTGGATGGGTGAGCGGTCCATAGCAATCTTTCCAGGGAAGGAATGAAGGTTGTTTTCCTGAAAGATGGCTAGAAGGGACCTTAAGGCACAATGGAAAACCAGGAGGACCTGGAAAAGACAGGTGTTTACAGGCAAGGCTGAATGCCAAGTATGTGGATCTGCTTCTGTGCCTTGAAGGGCAGACTGAAGGTCACCCTAAATGTTCCTTGCGTAAGTTCCAGCAAAGCAGAACTAAAGATCATAAGTGATCATTTGCTGCTCTTGTTGTGTTTATGCAAATGAACAGGATAAATTAAAAATGGACTTAATGCTGTCCCTTTAATGACAAGGAGGGTAATCTTAGGGAGAAAAATCACAATTCAAAGAAGATCACAATGCCCAGTGGTAGACTATAAAGTAGTGCAACTAACCAAAGTTCTTTAAAGTTTCTTTTCATTTAAAATTTGTTTTCATTTGAAAGTTAAACTATGTCTGTGGCATTATCAAAGATGTTTAATTTACAGGCAAGAAGAATGTCAAATGCCTTGCAACTGGATGTCTTTCCGATAAGACAGTGCTACAGATTTAGAGACTTGTTTGTGGATTATGTTACATAAATTAACATGTGTTTTCTGTTTTCAAAGGGCATAAGCCTACGATCTCATTACCTGAGTGATTGTCTGTACGTATAGGCCTCACTTAATCCTGTCTGCATTGCTGCCTCCTGAGACTCAATGGTTTGGCTGAACTAAGTGGCTGGGTTGGTGAAGAACGGGGTGGTCTGTGGGCTTCGCTTTAAAACTGGTTTCTCTTTTCTATCCTAATGGCTTGGACAGAAAGAGCCCAGAGGCCTGAGAGGGGGGAAACCTAAAATATTTCCTTCAGTCCAAACTAAGTATAATGGGCAAAAGGGTTTTGGACAGGTGAGATGTACCTGGCATACCTTCCTCCAAAGAAGCCCTTCTTTTCCCTAATGTGGGACATTGAAAAATTAATACCTGTCTTTTGTCATCTAGTGGTTATGGATTGAATGATGTCCTTTAACACTGTTGCCCCCAGAATACAACAAGGATGCCAGCCTGTTAAACCAAGCATGCCGTTGTCCAGAGACAGCCAACCAACCTGGAGTCTGCACGATCCTTCCCCTTGTAGGAAGGCCACCCTCCCCTCCACATCCCCACTCTTATTAGGGATTTCTTGACCCGCGGGTAGGTAGGACGACGACCATGTCCAACTTGAAGCAGCTAGAGGAGCTCGAGACCTTCGTCCATTGTCCTTTATAAGATTGTAAAGGGTCTTAAGTCTGAGAGGGAGGGATTGTTATTTTTTATTGTTAAAATATTTAACTAATTAATTAATTATTTTTAAAAAAGAAGAAGAAGAAGAATATATGAAAGGGTGAGGCAGGAGAGCTTGTATGTACAACCCATGGGCATGGACTTGGAGAGGGGATTGTTGGGGAAGTGGGGTGCTGGGCGGAGGGGAGCAAAGGGGAAAAAATTGGAACTATTGTAACAATATAATCAATAAAATATACTTAAAAAAATAATTAACATTATCTTGATATTTCAGTATTAACATTTCTTAAGGAAAATAAATCAGTCAGTGAGAGAATAAACTTAAACCAGACAATTTACATCTTATTGAACACAGTACTATATTTTTATAAAATTACATGGAATTTAAATTTTCTTTAAATCATATTTTGTCACAAAACAATCTATATTTTTATTATGAGAAAATAGTTTTTAAAAATTAGGACAGAAGATTTTTTGATTTTGCTGAGTCCATAATATAATTTGCTAATTTCCCCAAATTCAAAGCCAGTAGTTTATTCTCAATAAAATTGAGTGACTGAGAAATAATAGTAGTTTTTTTCTTTGATTGTGTGTTTTAGCTAATATGAATTAAAAGTATCTTCAGAATATTTTCATGGAAGTAAAATAAAACAGATGACTGTGTTTGTGTACAGTATTTATTGGTATTGAACAGGATTAATCTGTGCTGCTGAAAAATACAGTTGTTGAGCTGAGATGAGATATGACATACACTGGAAGACACAAGATGTTGGTTTGAATTTCCATTCTCTCCATGCTTAAATGTGCAACCTAAGTCTTCAGCTACAAATCGGATTTTGCTAACCTGCACTTTTCTGAGTGGATTCAACTCCCTAGGTAGGATACTGTCTCTTTTTCGTTGGCAACACCGTCACCCTTACTGGATTTTCCACAAAGAACTTGGCATAATTATTTGATTCCAAAATCCCTACTGAAGATGCCTTTATGGATCAAAGATCTCAGTCTCAACATCTCTAACATAAAATATTATCAGCATCTTCCAGCATGCAGCATAATGTTTTTGTTATGTAAGGATAATTTTATCTGAGCTCTTTTACTCATATGTACAATAAAAGAACTAAACTAAATGACTTTTTAATTTTCTTTCAGTTTCCTATGTTTTCTGAGTTTATGAGGTAAAATTTTTATGGCAGTCAAGTATATTATTGGGGTAACTGAAGAAATTTTCTGTGTAGGAATGTCCAAAGCTATTTCAATGACAAAGCTCCAGAATCCAATTTAATCAGGGAGACTTGTGGGAGGGAAAAGAAAATAGAAAGAAAACAAGAGAGAGAAAGAGAGGCAGACTACTGTAATTATTTATTGTAATGGTCCAGGTTCCTTTGGGAAATTTCATTAATGCCCTGAAGTAGGTAGAAAAATCTTTCTTTTCTCATTTACAGGAAAATTGAGTATGCAGTTGAGAACAAGGTAGTAATTATTTGGGAATCATGTTAATGTTAATTCACAGAGAATTAGAAAAAAAGTGTTAAACTCAATAGATGCAAAAGCAGATGCCTTGAGGTAGGAATAAGGGGCAGACCTTAGTTTGAAACTCCAACTGTATAATCTAGGCAAGGATTTTAACTTAATCCTTATTGTGAGGATCAAAAGAAAGTAACAAAAGTAAAGTTCCTGGCAATTAATGAGTCACCAACATATGTTAACTCCCCTCTTTTCTCTCAATATTGTCACTAATGGAACTACTCACTAACACTTTCTGTAAAATAATAGATACAAAAAAATTTAAACTTTTCCTTTCTTTCTGAAATATACTATTGGGCAGAAAAGCCTTAAAAAAACAGAATCATAAAAGATAAGGGAAGCATTATGTTTTATTTTATTAAATATTGAACTGAAATTTCAAATACTTTTTTAATAAATGACAACTTATATTTTATTAAGAAAATGTACAGGACTAGATCAGTGCACCCAGGTCTTGTACATCTTCATGAAAATAAGGTTCAGGATTTGGAGGTAAAGGGAGGAAACAGATAAAGGTTACAAGATAAATAAAACAAAACAAATAAGGGTTGAATTCTCTGAGTAAAATAAAAAAGTTTGTTGTCAAGAGATAGACTCTTTCACTCAATACTTACGGCGCACTCACTGTGTACTAATATTGTACTTGACTAAAAACTACAAAGTTAACATAAAGTTATTCTAGTTTTCTTCTTAAATTTGAGAATAATGAAGTAGTGAAAGAATAAATGAATGAGTAGTGAATGGATGAAGCCAAACCCCAAGAAAAAAGTGGAAGTTTCCAAACCAGAAGAAAAGTTAAAGAATATAAGCAGAAGAATAGGAGCATGTGTGAGTGTGCATATTAATAATGTTATACATTTAACTGTCTAATAGATTAGGGAACTTGTTAAAATTATTTATAATAAATCAAAATTGTATCCCAATGAATACTTAATTTTAAATGTGAAATTAATTTGTATTCAGGATACAGATACAAGATTGCATATGGTCTAGCATCACCCAATTCATGCACTTAGAACAGTAGGCAATAAACAGTTCCTTTTCAGACAGCCAAACAAAAGGCATTAAATACAATGACCATAAATCTTTACTTTCTTTAAAGTAAAGAAAAATCCGGTTCTTTGAGGGACATTTAAGTTATATTTAGAATTAATTACCAAATTTGGGCAAATCTATTCTAGAGAAAACCTGTTTTCTTCTCTATCAAGTCCATGCTGAAACTATTTGTATACATTTGTACAAGCAATTTCAGAATGAAATTGACCAGAAGGAATAACTGCTTAATGATCCTGACAATTTTTCATATGTTTACTTCAGAAATTATTATTTTGGGGTGTAATATAGTTGAGACTGCTTCCAAAGAGTATAAGAATGAAAATTTGCATAATTCAAATAAATTAAAATGTCAGCAATGAGATAAGATTAATTCTATGTAATTTTATTTTATTGATGTGATGTGTCCAAAGTCTTTATTAAAATCTTCCAGCCAGAGAATTAAAGACTTGTAAGAAAAGACTAAACTATTGTTTTAACTTTTTTATTAATGTCCCTACAAGTAAAATCATCTTTTTATAAAACCTTTCAATACTTTAGTAAACAGCCAGAACTGAGGCTGTACAGAAAATTCCCTCATACAAAATTTTTGAGGGTCCAGCCTCACTTATTTTTCCACATGTTAAACTACTTACCCAGTAGATTTACAAATGGGTCCCTATAGAAACAACTACCAATGAAAGGATTCAGAACAAAAAATAAACCAGAGCTAAATTAATAATAAACTGGCATTTAACCAAAGGAAGAAATCAGTTTGGTGTAGATTGTCTTTCTATTTCTCTGTTGCTTGTAGTGTGTGTGCACATCCACAAAAGTAATTATGGCAGTATAGCACTTATTAAAAATATTGCATCTCTTTTGCCTAGCAAGAGAGTTTGAAAGTGAGAGTAAAGAGCAGCACAACATTAAGGCAGAAGAGTTGAGTATATACTCAACTAGGAGGCAATGTTTTACATTTATTAGTCACATTGATGATGAAAAAAGCTACGATCACTAAAGAAATTTTTGGAAAGTGGGCTCAGAGAAAATATGAATTGAACTTAAATTCCACATTTTTTCTAAAATGGAGATTACATATAGAATGTTCCATTACCTTGTTTCTCCTGCTCCTTTACTATTAAAAGTTAATTCAAGAGTATTTCTACCCTTATGAAAACAATTTGAGTTGAGAAAAACTACACCATATGCTCTGCATACCCAGGAAGTGTAAAGCAAAGTTCTGAGCAATTATGTGGAGGATGTGTTCAGTTTTGACAGCCAGTCTTGAAACTCAAGCCAAAATGCCCTGTTCTTTCTTCCACAGCAGGTTTGGGGACGGAATTATTATTACATGACTAATTGCATCAAATTTCTACTTTACCTTGGCAACGGCCTGACAAACCTGCATGTTACAAAATAACTTTTCTGATCAGCTTTAACAATTCTATGTCATAGTCATTTTACAATGACACACAGAATACATAATCAAAATAATGATGGGTAAAATTACTTAAACGCTTTTTGAAATTATTTGGATTGTCTTGCACCATAGTTATCCTAGATTGTTACTTTTTTTCAATTATGTAAACTATATTTGTCAAGTATAGTATTTGATTAGGGAATTCTAGTACTCTTTTTTTTATTTTTGTTTTTGTTTTTTTTTTATTCTAGTACAATTTTTAATCTAATAAATATATATTAGTTCAGGAAGTTCTCCTTGTTCTTTGCTTGAAACATGTCCAAGAATCATGCAAATTACCTGGATCATTTCCTTAGTGTATTACCATAAATGTATAAAATGCACAGTGTTCACACTGACAGTGTATCAATTACATTGATATATTAGCGAAATTGAAGTATTCTAAAAATGAAGCCCATTAACATGAAATAGTCACATATTCTATAATAATCCAAACCCAAAAATTTCTCTAAAAAGCTTGCAAGGGGTGTGCCACCTGCTTTGGATACTCATAAGGCTAAAGCCATCTCTCCACAACTTCTTAATGTGCACTGAGCATTTTAACATAGAGATAAATAGACATAAAAAAGATGAATGAGATTTTAATTCTGAGGTGAAAGTAAATTAACTTTGGGACAATTTATCTTTTGCAACATATTATGGGGTGGTGCCAGCAGGCCACAGGTGTATACCTCATGAGGAGCCTTAAAAGACATCTGTGAGGTAGGGAGAAGGATAGTTTATATTCAAAATGTAATTTATCAATGAAATGTCAATGACACTCCAAGATGAGTGTTTCAAATATACAAAGAAAAAAAGAAAAATATTTTTGCACACTTTTTCTTTCTCCTTGAAAGTTTAATGATAGGCAAAAAGTTCTAGTTCATATATTCTAATGCACCAATGAAATAGAGAGAGAAAAACAATACAAGAATGAGATAAAGAGGACAGGGAGAGAAGACCAAAACAAATCATATCAGAGAAAATACTTTAGAAACTTTCTATTTTATAGGTTCTCAAATATTTACCAAAGACAAATATATCTCCTGGAAAACACTTTGAAAAATTTTTATTTTTTATGATTACATAATATATGATTCCTTAAATAAATCTACCACTTAAATAAATTATTTTATTGTTTGCCTATTTACATGATAGATTTTAAAAACTGAACAGCGTTGTGTGTGTTTTTTCACCCTTTTGTGCATCCTTTTGGTCTAAGCATAGTACCTGGCACATAAAAATCCTCAATAAATATTTGTGGAATAAATGAAAGAATGAGTAATGTTCTACTTAAAAAAAAATGTTACTGATTGTGTGTTGGACAGTCTAATAATTTTTTGTTATATTTCCAACATGATTTATAATGTACTGATTTTCTCTTATTGTTCATCACATTTTGCAAAGTAACTCATGCAAAAGACAGGGTCCAGTTGCCCCCGGGATATGCTGAGAGCCAGGGTCATGACATACTTCCTTTCTTAGCTTGCTTTCCAGGAAGTCCATCACTTGGGATATAGCACCATTTAATAAGGGATGATTTCAAACCTTAAGGAAACAAATTTGATATGAAAATAAAAGGAAATTTATGCCTGTCTTTTTTTTTTCTTTCCCTTTGTGATGGATTTGAAGTTTTGCCATTTATAATTTGGAGGGGGGTTCAAGTGTAGTAAGTAAAGCATCTAATGAAGTTCAGGCATTTAATGGAAGTAGGAAGCAAAGACGACAGAAGAAGGTATCAAAGTGTAAGGAGATATTAAAGCGAGAAACCAGAGAAAGGAAAGAGCGAAGGTAAATAAATCAGCAAATTATTTTACACAGTTTCACCTATATATATTTTTTCTGATGAGCAATGTATTTTTATATAAATTCACTCTGAAACACTCCAAATATTATATAACAATTAAAAATGACTAACCTTCTCTGGTACAGTTGATTTGGGTTTCATCACTGAAATCCCCACAGTCATTGTCACCATCACAGGCCCAATGACCTGGGATACATCTGCCACTGGAACATCTGAACTGATTATCAAAGCAAGAGTGAACACAGCCAACTTCATCGCTCCCATCCCCGCAGTCATCATCTGGAGAGAAACATTGACATAAATATAGGCAAACTGTTCTAGGGAGAAGCGTTTTCTTATGAAAACTGTTTTTTTTTTTCTATTCTTGTTATTGAAAAAGGAATGCCAAATCAGTGATCAATATTCCCTATGAACAATGGGAGAATTATTTTCTGCTTTATATTGTTACACTTCTGATTTGGTGTCATCCACTAAACCAAGGGGAAAAAAATCCTTGACTTTCAATATTGAAGCTTAATTTCTATTTCACTCAGAATTGACTGACCACTAACTGAATGAATCTATGCAGCATGAAATAATTTTAAAGTGAGAGGATGATTGGGACTACAGAAATTTTATAAAATGATATAGCTGGTAACATAATTATTATGGAAAATTATTATTTTGAACTACAGTATCTATGTGTCAGAATTTATAATTATATCTTCAATTCAGTTACACATTCTCTAGCTTAAGGGCCACTATGTACCCTTCCCCCACTGGCTCCTAAGTGTATATTCTTACTGGGAAATTGTTGCATACTATTACTAATTATTTATGTTTCTTATAAACAACTATTGCAGAAGGCAAAGGACAGAATATAGAGTAAAAATAGATTACATTGAAATCAATGGCTGAGAAAGCACCAATTTATATCTAATTCATTTAACTGTATTTGGCATAATTTAGCATCATAATACAATCGAGGAAAGGACATTTGAACATAGGCAAAGTGACAGAATTGATACCATCTGGATAATTATAAAATAATTTATAAACTACTCCATCTTGGGTTATTGAAGATTTTTCATAAATACTTTGCTGAAACTGAATGGTCCAGGTCATTTCCTCACTGTCCCCTTTTTACCTTACATTTTTAGACTTAGACTGTGTCCAGTATAATATCTGAAAACAAATCTCTATCATAGCCCCTTGGGACAGATATTGAGGTCCATTATCCTTAATGCTAATCCCTATTGATGTGCCAGCTGCCCTCTCTCCATTTGTTATAACCATTTGCTTGGCTCTGCAAGCTTCTCTTATGAACTACCTCCGAAGGACACCAATCAGCACAGACAGCCAGGCCCCCAATCAAATCAGTGCAGAACAGTGAACATTTGGTACTTGCCAGAGTCACAGTGCCATTTGCTGCTAATGCACCTTCCACTTTTGCATATAAATTGAGTTAGTGGCTCACAAGTTGGGAATTCTGTGAATGATATAAAAACATTCAATAGGAAATATGTTAATGACTGTGCTCCAACTTAATTTGTGTCTCATTTGTTAATTAGATCAGAGTTCCTCTCCTGTCTTCCACGAAAGATACAGAGGAAACATTAGATAAATACTTATAGTGGTGGTAACTTCTTGACAACAAAGGATACCTATACTTTTAATATCTTTCAAATGAGTACTTTCCGAGATTCATTTGATGAATGACCGGATTCATTCTACTTTACGTAAAACAAATAGATGTCAATTCCCTGCACCAATGGACTCAACATCCTCTCAGAATAACAACTGGAGGAAGCTCTATGCTCTGGTGCTATAATCATGTGCTTACATTTTAAAAGAAAAAGCCCTTTTCTTAAGACAGAGCCAAAGTAGGAAAGTTACATCTAGCTTCGCCTCTGAGAGATGTAAAGATAGCAAGTTGAACACAAAAACAACAAAAACAACTCAATAAAATTAGTTTAGTTGGTATCATATAATTAAAAAGATTAAATTTCATGATTACCAAACGCATGTCTTGAATATAAGTTTTAGAATAAATTTAACTTTTTGAACACCAACAAAACAAAACAAAACATGATTAGAGCCTAAGTATGATTAAAAGACAGAAATAAAAAGGAGTCAATCACTGATAAGTAGATATAATATTATATCAAAGGCTATCCATGCAGCAATGCAATAAATATTCTGACATACAAAATAGTACTGAAAAGAAAAATGAAAACGCCCAAAGCATGATTTAATCAATATTTCTAAAAGAGTATTGTTTTGTTACCTGACAAGATAATGAAAACTTATGCTTATGTTTCAAGAATCAGCATGAATGTTGTCAAAATATGTTTCCTTTCTTAGCTAAGTGATTTTAATGTTTAGAAGCTACACAGTAGACGTGACTCAGGGACTTTAAACAAAGTATCAATACAAGCTATGGTTCAAGTGAGTAAACGACTAAATGCAGACCCTAAGATACAATGAGATCTAATTACTTAAAAAGTAACATTATATATTTTTGCATCTATAACAGGTAAATTCACATTTTAAAATCTCTCTTCTGTAAATTTAGGAGCATATTAACCAAGATCACAAGTTTTACAAGAAAAAAATCACCCCAAGTATTTGGAAATTTCTGACATTTGGTGGATATTTCAATATAAAAAATTTTCCATGGAACATTTAAATTTTTTTTTCTGTTTCTTAGATTCTAAGTCCAAAATAAACAGCCGAAACATCTGGAAATTACCTTGCAAAAGGTAAAAAAAAAAAAATCTACAAAATAAATATGATAATCTAAAATCTATTGTATCTTCAGCCTTTAAGAAAATGAGTTATACACCTTCTACCCACAATAACCAAGAGATACAAGGTTTGTCCAGAAGATAACCAGCAATGTAATATGAAAAATAGAGACATTTATTGAAAAAGATACAAAATACAAGAAATATTGTACATAGGACAATGATGCTTCAGTTCCCTTCAAAGTAGGCACCCTGAGACCTCGCACGGCTCTCCCAGTCACCATCAGCTACCCCGTCATATTTTCCTGATTCTCATCAATTGTCTGAAATCTCTTCCCTTTCAAAGGTGATTTTAGTTTTGGGAAAAGCCAGAAGTTTCAGGGTGCCAAACCTGGGCTCTAGGGGGGCTGAGTCACCTGGGTGATTTGATGTTTCACCAAAAACCCTGCATGAGATGTGATGCATGAGGGGGTGCATTATTGTGATGAAGCTGCCGGTCACCAGTTGCCAATAGCTGACACTTACAGAATCATCCAAATAGTTTCCATGGAGGAATGTTCAAGCTCCATACAAAATTTAATGCAAATCTGTTGCTCTAGTCATACAGTCATTTTGAATGTGATGGCCACACAGTACACATGCTCATTCAATGGCATCTACCGCCCCCACTGCCTAGTACAGTGAAGCTGTCATTGTTCACACATGTGCATTCCAATCCACTCTCCTTGGCTGCCAGGCACAAACTATATTCAATATATTAACAATGGTTGGGCTTTTTCTGGACATACCTCATACATATATGCCTATAATGTGATGTGTTCTTAAATAATTGCATTTGCTTTCTGTTTTATTTTTATTTCTTTACAAAACAGTTACATCATTTATCTTGGTAACCTTGCTGTCTGAATTTGTTTGTAAGGCCAAAAGGCACATTATATATATTTTTAAAAATTGGGAGTTAGGAGGAACATAGGGCAACTCACTAAAAAGAACAAAGGCCTTAGCCCTGGCTAGTGTGGCTCAGTTTGTTGGAGCATCGTCCAGTAAATCTAAAGGTGATGGGTGCAATTCCCCATCAGGGCATATGCTTAGGTTGCTGGTTTTGTCCCTGGTTGAGGCATGAAAGATGTTTCTCTCTCACATCAATATTTCATGTTTCTCTCCCTCTCTATCCCTCTCTCCCTAATCCTCCCTCTAATGTCACTAAACATGTCCTCAGGTGAGGATTTAAAAAATAAAGAAAAAAAGTGTTAACTGAAGGGAAACATGTAAGGGGATAAAGTTACAATTGTTTCATCCCTGTTCTGTTAACACAGCAGTGTGATCTTGGGTAAGTCACACAGCTTCTCTCATGACAGATTCTTGGTTTATATCACGATCTCTCAGATTTTTTAAGTCTTAAAAGATTAAGAAGTCAGAAGAAACATCACGAGAAATGCACAACACTCTTAAAGCATTTAATGCAGAAAACAAATCAAGGTTCACCACCTCAATTACTCCTGGGATTATCACAGCATTCCAGTAAAATACAATAACTGAATTTCAGAAAAAATAAAAGAACCTGTAAATTTAAAAATGCTAAAATTATCTTTGGCTTTTCTTTGCTTAATAATGTAGTCAAATAGGCCATACATTTTATAAAGAGGTCCATTAAAAATTTAAATATATTATAAGGTCTCTCATTTTACACTAATGTTAGAAGATATCATATCCATAATTTGTCCATAGCCTATCTATCACTAGTACCTGATGGTGATAGAGAAATTATGTCTAATGACAACATGCTTTTCCCCTAAAATTATAACAAAACCAATGTTCTTTAAATAAATAAAACATTTTCACTGTTGTTCTACATTAGTTTAATTTAAAAGTTAAATATAGTATCTAAATATTTCATTTTGCTTCTGGATACTTGTTCTAATAAAATACTATAATGAATACTTATACAGTATTTGACAAAGATTTGAATGTTACAAATCTTTTCTTTCTTGACTTTATATAAATATTATTTAACTTTGGATCATCCTTGGGTCACAAATCGCAGAACCCTTGACAATATTATCCGATTAACTCTGAAAAAGAGAAAAATTATGAACCAAAGTGGCTTATATTTTATCCCGTTACAATTATAGCAAGAAAACTGTATTTTATTTCTGTAGTTATTTCAACCTCATAGAATATTTAATATGGATTAATGAACTGTTAAAAATCTTCTATTGTTGCAAGTAGTATGCTCAATTTATCTATTATGTCTCGCACTTAAAATTTATTGCCAGGTTATATGTATGCTATTATTTAAATTACAACAATTTTCTCTCTCTTTCAAGGGCAGTCATGGTTGGTATAGTACTTATATTTATCTAGTATAAAAATCTTAGAGGAATGTTTCCCAGTGAGGTAGTTTTCAGATCCATTTGTTTCTTCCCTGTCTCAGGTCTTTTAAGCCCTAAGAATTTTCTTACTTCTTCTTTCTCCTTGACAAGAAAATAAATATTTCTAAATAAATTAGTACTGAAGTCTCAAAATACAGTTGCCATAGGTTTCTTTGAGAGGATTAGTTCACACACTATATACTGTATGAATTTGACCTTCATGATTAAGTATGCAAAAAAAATTATAGAAAATTTAAGTTAAAATAAATGTCAAGGTAAGAACATTTTAGGAGTTCAGGGTTAGAAAAGTGTTATCTATATTTGAAAATTCATAATACATTATGTATTATTATTTATTGAGTATGTGGTGCTAGGCTATGCACACATGTACATTATCTATATTCTTCCCAACAGCCCTGCATTTGTAATTGCTAACCCTAATTAGCAGAAGAAAACAATATGACCTGTCTGAGTATACATTGCATGACCAATAAGTGTCAAAGTAAAATCTGAATACTATGCAGACTGATTCCAAAATACATTATTTTTTCTCTATGTCATGCTGATCATACCAATGCCTTAAAAAATAGATAGCATAGAAAAATTTGGGAAAAGATGAAAATTTTAATTCTTCTTTCTATGGCTTATGCCTTCTATTAAACTCTAATTCTTATCCTTACCTATTTAATATATAACTAAATATAGTTATGGGAAATAATGCATTTTAAAATTACACAGATTATAAGAATATATCATTTGAGAAAATATATGTAACATTTCTTGATACTGATACTAGTTGTGGCTGTTAATGACTGCTACTTACACAGAACACATTTCAAAACCATAAGAGAACAGTGTGCTACAAATTGTCTTCATTTTCTGCTTTTTCATTGTTGTTACCTAAAAACCTCATTTTATATATCACATGTAATGTTGTGTATAAAGAACATAGGATTTTGTAAGTAGGCTAACCAGAGTTCAAATCCTGGCTTCACTACTAATTAATGTATGACCCTGGTCAGTTGCTTTACTTCTCTACCTCCATATTCCTAACTCTGTAAAATAGAGTGAAAAACTACTTCAACCTTTTATTCACTTAAAATACTTTGAAAACTTTACACAGAGTTCTAAGTCTTAGAGATATATCAACCAGAATAAATTAATGAACAGCTTAGTGTTAGGCCCTGGGAATACAATGTTCAACACATTTCTCAGAGCATTTAAAATCTAGTAGGAAAAATGTTTATAATACAAGTAAACAAGTGACTTCAATAAACCTCTATAAATGTTATGATATAGGCAGTATAAGGTATTATAGAGAGAAAAAAGTCAGAAGCATCTAATTTTAGATATTGTGTCCCGGAGGAAGAGATCTGCAACCTGATATAAATCAGATAAACAGGAGTGGATGGAGCATTTTTAGAATATTCCTGAAAGGTGGCATTCCTGAAGGCCCAGAATCAGGGTATACAAAATGTTTGAGAAACTTCAAGAATTTCAGAATGGTTACAATAACAGGTAATGTGGAAGAAGTAAAGCTTTTGGAAATAATCACTATTATATGTTATATATAACAAAGCCTTGGGGGGGGGAAACAGAGGGTATTTAGAATGAGACTAATAGAAGAGTTAGGAAAAATATTTAGGAGTTCTAGCAATATGGCAGACAAATGAGAAATGCTAAATAAAGTAACAACTAAACATTTTAATAATAGGTGAAGTGTAAGAAAACTATACATTTTCAGAATCCCGAAATGAAAATTGTCCTGAAAACTAGAACACTTGTTGAACTATAACTGCTGTGTATATGTATGTGGGGGTGGGGGACGGGTAAAATTTTGCTTGCAAAGGCTATAAAAGAAAACTGGATCTGTATTCTAGATGCTTGGGTTTGAATGTTATTATCAGGCAGATGACACTTCTTTCGTTTCAGAGAAAGTGTGGATCTCAGCAAAAATCCAGGACCCTCAGAAGCTAAATAAAACCCTTGGTGTAAAGGTGAGATAGAGAACTTCCCCTCTCCCCCAGGACAAAGATATGTCTCAGCCTGGACTATGAGAGGAAAATACATGTAGCTTCCTTTCCTACCCTGAAAATTTAGACATACAGTTTCTAACTTACAATTTTTCAACTTTAAGATGAAAGAAAAGTGATATGGAGTCAGTTGAAACCATAATTTGAATTTGATTTTTGATAGTTTCCTGGGCTAGCAATATCCTGTATGATACTCTCTCGTGATGCAGCTCTCAATTAACCACGTGCTCTTTAGGGAAAAATAACTGATGCTCCACAATGTAGTCATTGTGTTAGAAGATTGCCCAACTATAAGCTAATGTAAGTGTTCTAAGTATGTTTAAGGTAGGTTAGGCTAAGCTATGATGTTAAGTGGGTTACGGGTATTAGATGCACTTTTGGCTTATGATATTATCAACTTATGATGGAGTTATTAAGATAAAACCCCATTATAAGTTGAGAAGCATAAGTAATTGTGACAAGATATCACAAACTTTACCTAGTCAGAAAAGCTAAAGTAACAATATCAGAGTGGAAATTATTTCAGAGTATAGAATATTTTAAAGTATTGTGAGGGTGCTCTGGGAAAAAATGACTCAAAACAGGTCTCATAAGATTTCCAAAAGGGGGGAAAAACATAGAACATGGGGTCAAATAAAAAAATTAAAAAAAAGGAAAAGAAAAAACCTGGTGAGTAAAATTTAGAAGATCTAATATCAATATTACATTTATAAGATCTTTAGCTATTTTAAAAATAACTGGTGAAGGTGACAGATTGAGGCATGATGGGCAATATGAAATAGATTATATCAAATTGATTTAAATAAAATATATAAAAATAAAATCGATGTAAAGGACAGCCCAATAAAATAGAGATGGGCTTGAAAAGAAACCAAGTAGAACATTTAGAAATTAAACCCGAAGTCTTGGTATTACAAACTTCATGGACAAATTAAATTATAAATTATTACACTTGAGATAATTACTAAATGAGAAGATAAATCTGAACAACTCTTTATCATTTCAAATCAAAGACATAAAATTATGTAGAAGAGAGTAAGACTATTAGAGGATCACTAGAAAGATCACACATAAAACCAACAGTTCCAAAAATATGGAAAAGAGAAAACAAAGATAGATAATACATGTATTCCAAAAGATACCTTAATAGAGTTTTCCAGAATTTATCAGAGACATGACTTTATGTGTAGGAAGCACAATCTCTCATAAGCAAAAATAAATTTACATATAGAAATGCTGTAGTAAAACATCAGAATGCCAAGGAAAAAGTTTATAAAACCTAAATTATCCATATATTATTTATACTGTTGAATCAGGACTAAAAAAAAAAATCTATCTTCCTTTCCCTTTAAATTAATAAATGAAAAGAAACAACTTTTCAGAGACTAACTTACTCCCTTTCACAAAGAAAATAATGGGACAAAAAGAAAACTATCTGAGAATTAGACAGAGACAGAGGATCCTGAAAAATATAGGAGGGAAACCAAGTAATACCTTGTCACTGAAGAGAAGAGGAGGAAGTGCTTCAAGGAGAAAGTCAGCAGTGGTGAAGACTGTTCAGATAACATTAGGTACACACTGAAGTGTACTGCTCAGATTTTTTTAATGATCCTTGAGAGCTTTGTAAAAAAGGCAATTTTATTGGAATTTGACTGTGAGGAGAGTAATATTTAATGTGATAACTGATGAGAGATGCAGGATCGAAGAATTTTAAGTTGTTATGTTGGTGGTAATCATTTTTACCAAGTTGAAAGATGCATATACACAAATATTAATGGGAAGACACAAGTGAGTAAGAATAAAAATATAGGAGAGATAAAAGCTACATTTTCTGTGTTTACACATTTTAGAGTAGCAGAAAAAAAATTCACAAGATGGGATTCATAACTAAAAGTAATAGATATCAGACAGAATAAATCACTTCACCACAATGTGGCTGGTATGAAATGCAGAAGGGGACGCAAGTGGACTGGCTGAGCTCCCATGGGCAGGAGCTGAAGTGCTGGAGGGAAACTTCAGCATCTAGGGTTTTCTCCCTGAGAAGTGTGGGGTCTAAACCCTAAGCTGGGCTCTCTAGCCTACAACACCAGAGCCAGAAAAGAACTCAGATAACATCCAGCTTTGAAAAGCAGTGGGATTTCTATCTGCCATGGGGAGACTGCTGGAGCCACAAAGAGCCTCTTAAGGCGCCAACACATAAAAATTCACTTGTAGCCACTTATCCTGGGCTCCAGCAAAGGTGGGGCAGAATAGACTAGAGATGCTTGAGCAGAGATTAGGGACGTTGGCTTTGGGGACAGAACAGAGGGAGCAGCTGCTAGGATCTCTGTGCTGAGTAATCCCCCATAATGCAGGAGCCAATTTGCTCAGGCAGAGCACTCCCTTCCAAGTGGCATCAGCTTGAGGAGAATCAGTAGCCCTTTCCACAGGGATTACTCTGCCCCACTGTGTACTGTTAAGCCTGACTGCTGATTACAGATTGATTAAATTAACAACTAAAGGAGACAGCCACAGACTGTAGGGCACTAGTTGTTTCCAACAGGCCATCTAGGGCCAAATTAAGACACCATCTGATATCACCAGGGACAGATCCAAAAAGATAAAACAGTGGTAGATACTAGAGTCTACTGAGATGAATTCCATAGCCACCTTCTTCATGATCTGTGTTATTTTCTCTCTTGCATAGCTTTTTAACATTCATTTCTTGTCCTTCAAGTTTGTGCCTATTATGTCATTAGTTCTTATATTATAGTTCATTTCAAATCTCTTTTTTTGTTCCTCCATTCTCTTACTACATTTTATCTTCTTCATTGCTCTTCTTGTTTTCATTTTAATTTTTGTCTTCCTTCTTGTCACAACTTGTTTCCATTTCACACTCTTACTATTTTTCCTGCTTCCAAACTCTCAAAACAATTTTTCTTATCATTTGTCATTTTACATTCTTTTTCTTGTTCTTAAAATACCATCACAAGACATAGGGTAGCTGAATGAATAAGAAAACATGACCTGCATATGTGATGTCCACAGGAGATCCATCTCAGACAAAAAGACCTACACAGACTGAAAGTGAAGAAAAAAATTTTCCAAGAAAATGGACAGGAAAAGAAAAAGCAGTGGTAGCAATATTTATATTAGACAAAATAGATTTCAAAACAAAGGTCATAAAAAGACACAAAGAAGTACACTATGAAATACTTAAGGGGACAATCCATCAACAATGTATAACCCTTGTAAGCATATATTTACCCAACATAGGAGCACAAAAATATATAAATAAAATCTTGGAGGACTTCAAGAAAGATATCAATAGCAACACATTCATAGTAGGGTATTTTAACACACCCCTGTCAACAATGGGTAGATCTTCCAAGCAAAGAATCAACAAGAATATTGTGGTATTCATCAATACTCTAGATCAAACTTACTTATTTGAGATATATAGAACCTTTCACCCCAAAGAAGCAAAATAAAGATTCTTTTCAAATGTACATGAAATATTTTCAAAGATAGACCACATGGTAGGACAAAAACTAGCCTCAACAAATTCAAGAAAATTGAAATTATATCAAGCCATTTATCGGATCACGATGACTTGAAACTAGAAACTAACCTGAAGGAAAAAATCTCAAAAACCTTTAAGTTCATGGAGACTGAATAACGTGCTATTAAACAATGAGTGGATTAACAATGAGATCAAGGAGGAAATAAAAAAAATTGGAAACAAATGAAAATGAACACAGAACGAACCAAAACCTATGCGACAAAGTGAAGGAAGTATTGAGAGGGAAGTTCATAGCATTACATGTCTACCTACAAAAGATAGAAAAATTTCAAATAAACAACCCCACCCTACATTGCCAAGAACTAGAAGAACAATAACAAACAAAGCCCAATTGAGTAGAAGGAAAGAAATAATCAAAATCAGAGTAGAATTAAATGACATAAAGACTAAAAGAAAAATTCATGGGATTGATAAAACCAGGAGCTGTTTTATTTTTTGTTTTGTTTTTGTTTTTGAAAAGATAAACAAAATTGACTAGCCTTTAACCAGATTCATCAAGAAAAAGAGAGAACCTAAATAAATAAAATCAGAAATGAAAGAGTAGAAATTACAACCAATATAAAAAATATAAAAAAAAAACACAAAAGATAGTAAGAAATTACTATGAACAACTATATGCCAAGAAACTTGAAAACTTGGGTGAAATGGACAAATTTCTAGACATATAATCTTCCAAAACTGAATCAAGGAAAAGCAAGAAGTTTGAACAGACTGATAACAACTAGTGACATTGAAGCAGTAATCAAAAACTCCTGGCACAGAAAGCCCTGGACCAGATGGCGTCACAGTTGAATTTTGCCAAACATTTAGGGAAGAGTTAACTCCTAACCTTCTCAAACTATTTTGAAAAATTCAAGAAGAGGAAAGACTTCCAAATTATTTTTATGAGGCCAATATTATCTTAATTCCAAAACCAGGTAAAGATACAACAAAGAAAGAAAAATACAGGTTAATATCACTGATGAACATAGATGCTAAAATCCTCAACAAAATATGGGCAAACTGGATCCAGCGATACATTAAAAAGATTATACACTATGTTCAAATGGGATTTATCATGGGAGGCAAGGATGGCATAATATTCACAATCCATAAACATAATGCACCACATAAGCAAAATGCTGAGCACTTTTATCATAATGGGTGCTGTACTTTATCAAATGCTTTTTCAGCATCTATTGAGATAATCATGTGATTTTTATCTTCATTTTTTTCTTTCCCTTTCAAACTTTATTTGGTGACTGTCTGTTCTCACTTCTTCCCACCAGAATCTAGGTCAAGAACAGAAACTGATTCAGCACAAAGTAAGATTAATTATCTTACATTTAATCAATCAGTATTACAAGTGTTTGTGCTACATGCAACATCATACTCAATGGGAAAAACCTAAAAGCTTTTCCCCTAAAATCAGGAACAAGATATGGTGTTTGCTTTCACCACTCTTATTCAATGTAGTATTGGAAGTTCTAGCCATAGCCATCAGACAAGAAAAAGAAATAAAAGATATCCAAATTGGAAGGAAGAAAGTAGAACTGTTATTATTTTAAAATGACATGATATTGTACATAGAAAACTGTATAGACTCCATCAAAAACTACTCAATCTAATAAGTGAATTTAGCAAAATACTGGGATACAAAGTTAATATTCAGAAATCAAAGGCCTTTTTTTACACCAGCAATAAAATATCAGAAACAGAAAGTAGTAAAAAGTCTCATTTACTATAGCAACAAGAAAAATAAAATACCCAGAAATAAACTTAACCAAGGAGGTAAAAGACCTGTACTCAGAAAACTACAGAAAACTGAAGACAGAAATTAAAGAAGATACAAATAAATAAATCCAGGTCTTTAAGGCCAATTAATATTTGGCAAAGGGGACACATACAATGGAATAAAAATACCCTTTTTGATAAATAGTGTTCAGAGATCTAGACAGGTATATGCAAAAAAAAATAAAAAGAAAAAATTAAAAAAAGAAACAAAGAAAACTAGGCCCCCAACTTAAACTTTACAACAGAATAAGCTCAAAGTAGATAAAAGAGTTAAACATAATCTGTGACACCATAGAAGTCTGAGAGGAAAAGCTAGGCAATATAATTTCAGATATCCCATGCAGGAATATTTTTGCCAATATATCCTATAGGTCAAGAGAAATAAAGAAAATAATAAACAAATGGGACTACATCAAATTAAAAACTTCTGCACAGCTAAAGAAACCATTATCAAAATGAAAAGGGCATCAACCATATGGGAAAACATATTTTCCAATGATACCTTGGACAACAATTTGATCTCCAAAAGATATAAAGAACCCATAAGACTCAACACCAGAAAGACAAAAAATCTAATTAAAAAATGGGCAAAAGGACCTGAAGAGACACTTTTCTGAAGAAGACATATAGAAGGCCCATATGCATATGAAAGGATGCTCAACATCACTAGCCATCAGAGAGATGCAAATTAAAACCACAATAAGATCCCACCTCACAGTGGTCAGAATGGCCATCATTAACAAATCAACAAAAAAGTTCTGGTGAGGATGCGGAGAAAGGGAATCCTAATGCACTGTTTGTGGGAATGCAGACTGGTGCAGACACTGTGGAAAACAGTATGGAATTTCCTGAAATTTTTTGGGAAAATGGAACTGATTTTGATCCAGCGATTCCACAGCTGGGATTATACTTAAAGAATCCTGAAATACCAATTTAAAAAGATCTATGCATCCCTTTGTTAATAGCAACATTATTTTCAATAGCCAAGTCTGGAAACAGCCTAAGTGCCCACCAATAAATGTGTAGATAAGAAAACTATGGTATATTTTTTACACAATGGAATACTATGCAGCAGAAAGAAAGAAGAAACTCCTACATTTCATAACTGCATGGATGGAGCTCGAGAGTATTATGCTAAGTGAAATAAGCCAGGTGGCAAAATACAGATATTATATGATTTCGCCTAAGAGAGGAACCTAATGAACAACAAAAACAAACAAGCAAAATAGAACCAGAGACATGGACACTAGGAACAGACAGATAGTGACCAGAAGGGTGGGGGTAGGGGGATAAGGGGGGAAAGAAGGGGAAGGGTCTAATCAAGGAATAGGTATAAACGACCCACGGACATGGACAACAAGGTGGGGATTGACTGTGGGAGCAAGGGCTGGGGGCCAGGGTGAACAATGGGTGAAAGTTGGGACAACTGTAATAGAAAAACAATAAAATACATAACTAAAAGTAGTAATTATTCCTGGTAATTAAAACTAGTGCTAAAAAATTCTGTATTCAATTTAATCCTAAGATTAATATTAAACAATGAATCTAGACTTTTCATTCCAAGAAATAATTAGAAAAAGTAATAGCTTTAGTCAAGTGGACTGCCCAAAGAAATGTGCCATAAGAAAGCAACAGAGAATAAGTGATATACAGTTTATATCAAAACCCAAACTATATGTAATATATTTCAAGTTTATTGTGCTATTTATTTTAGACTACTTTTCAGTAAATGCTGGTCTTTTGTGTGTGTGTGTGTGTACCTATTACATCCTCCAAGAGAAAAAGAATAATACAAATTTTACATTGACATGACAACTTTTAAAAACTATATTACATGACATTTATCATATTTTTTCATTCTGATTTATATCCAGGGATTAGCAATTATAGGGCCATGTAGGCACAAGGAATAGACTCTTTAGTGCCATGAAATATAATCAGGTTTCCAGGGATACTTTTTTGTTTGCTTTATTTTTTACCCTTTAAAAATTAGTTCATTATTAATAGGGGTAATTTTTAAAGATTTTATTTATTTGTTTAGTTTTAGAGAGAGGGTAAAGATGGGAGAAATTAAGGGAGAGAAACATTGATAGGTTGCCTCTCATATGCACCTGTATCAGGGTCAAACCACAACCCAGGCATGTGCCCTGATCAGGAATTGAACTGGTGACCTTTCACTTTGTGGGAAAATACCCAAATAACTGAGCCACACAGGTTAGGGCTAATAAGGGTAATTTTTAACAAATTGCTCATACCTGTTGACTTTAGTGCAAACATGACATTTTGGGATCCCTTGTTTCCAGTCTTATTTTGATTTCCATTTACAATTCTGATATAAATACGTTTAATAAACATATCTCATATATAACTAGATATATGATATCTAGATTTTAAATATATTATCTCATCTGGCCCTGATTTGTATGTATAAATATTTATATATAATATAGGTATGTATGTATGTGTATACATTTATACAATGCTGGTAAAATGTCTGAAGAATTTATGTTTACTATTGAAAGAAACATAAAGTAATGCATTACTCTTCACACCAAAGAGGCAATTGGAAATATTATTGCCCAGTGGCTGGTGAGCCAAAAAATTCTTCTGGTAGTACAAAATTTGAGACATGATTCAAAAGCAAAAGAATCTGAGCATAGCAGGGATGTAATAAAGAGGTTAAATAAGAAGTTAACTTGGAAGCAGTGAATAAATAAGAGATATTAAGAGAGTGTTTTATAAACCTGGATGCATACTGGAATCACCTGAACATCTTTTAAAACTACTTGTTCCTGAGTCTCTACTATCATTGTTGGTATAAGGCATAATAAAATTTCCAGGCATAATGGGTTGAATTGTATGTATTAAAAAAAAAAAAGATATTTCTAAACCATGATACCTGTGAATGTAACCTTATTTAGAGAAAAGGTCTTTGCACATATAAATAAGATCTCAAATTGAGATCGCCCTGGATTAAGGGTGGACCCTAAATCTAATGACTGTGTCCTTATAAAATAAAGAAGAGCAGATTTGACAGATACACAGAGAAGAAAGTCATGTGAAGACAGAAACAAGATATTTGGAGTCAAGATGCCACAGACATCAGGAATTGAACTGATACCCTAGACAAGGGACCCAAGGAGCCAACAGATGCTGAAGAAACATAAAGGATTCTCCCCACAAAGCTCCTTTCTCTTTCTTTCTTTCTCTTTCTTTCTTTCTTTCTTTCTTTCTTTCTTTCTTTCTTTCTTTCTTTCTTCTTTCTTTCTTTCTTTCTTTCTTTCTTTCTTTCTTTCTTTCTTTCTTTCTTTCTTTCTTTCTTTCCTTTCTTCTTTCTTTCTT
The DNA here is from genome assembly GCF_987537825.1 of Furipterus horrens. NCBI lineage: Eukaryota > Metazoa > Chordata > Mammalia > Chiroptera > Furipteridae > Furipterus > Furipterus horrens. Next base: position 137,977,549 of record NW_028327171.1, read on the forward strand.
TCTTTCTTTCTTTTTTCCTTTCTTCTCTCTCTCTCTCTTTTTAAAATTGTTTCTCTGGTTCTATTTTGTTCATGTGTTTGCTTTGTTCATTAGTTTCCTGTATTAGGTGAGATCATATGGTATTTGTCTTTTGCCACCTGGCTTATTTCACAAAACATAATACTCTCCAGTTCCATCCATGCAGTTATGAAATGTAGGAAATCCTTTTTTATTTTATTTTATTTTTTTTATTTTGCTGCTTCATAGTATTTCATTGTGGAAATGTACCACAGTTTTTGATCCACTCACCTACTGATGGGCACTTAGCCATAGCTTTTAAAGGAAGCCTGCTGAAACCTGGATTTTGGATTCTGGCCACCAGATATGGGAGAGTAAAATTCCATTGTTTTAATCCATCACTTATGTGTTAATTTTTTGCAGTAGTCCTAACAAATAATAATTTGTAGAGAATGTTTAAAAACAGCTAACATTATGTGCTCTTGTTTTAGGGTAAGCATCCCATGATGTGCTTTTCCCAAAATATAGATTCTTGAACTCTATCTACTAAGACTTAATTAATGGAGCTCACATGACTTCCAGGAGATGGAGGCCTAGACTCCACCTCCCTCCACAACTAAGAAACAATACAACTACCGCAAAGCCAGAAATAACCAGAAGTTCCAGAAAATAAAGCTACATCAAAATCCAATGTATGAAGTTATAAACAAGTGGTACTCGTCCAGACAGGTAGGAGGGGTGAAGCCGGGGTGGAGAGGTCAAGCTGTGCAGGCCACGGCAGCTGCGGCAGCAGCTACGGTGATGGTGGCAGGGTGGTGGTAAGCCCAGACACCTGTATTTAAAAAGAAACATGAAACACCTGGGGCGCACCCCTGGATTGCGATTCCAACGTCAGGAAAGGCAGACACCCATTGCCTTGGACTGTGAAGGCTGGAGTGGGTGGGGATGGAGGAAGAAGCTTCCAGTCTCTCAGCAGAGAGTAAATGGCAAGAATCCATCTTGGACCCCTGCCCCCACACACAAAATTCCACAGTGTGGTGAGAAAGGTTGCCTGGTAGTGATGCTAGTGATGAGTGCATGGGACTTGGTCCGCTATAGCATAGGAGGTGTGACAGCCCTGCCCAGGAAGCAAAACTGTCAGCATGGCACAGATCATGATAGAGATCCCAATCATGCAGCTGACCAGACAGCAAATATCTGATCTAATGGATCAGCAGATAATCTTTCTGAGGCTCAGTTTAGAGCTTTGGTTATAAGAAATCTTACAGACCTAACAGCAGATCTTAAGCAAGACAGAGAAGGAATGAAGGCTAGTCCTGCTGAAATGACCAAAAACACATATGAAACAAGTGGTGATGGAAGGAAAATCAGGGATCAAATCAACAAATTGGAACATAGGGAAGGAACAGTCAACCAGTGCAGAAAGAGGAAACAAAAAGGGAGGAAAATGAGGAGAGGCTCAGAAACTTATCAGACAGCTATAAGTGGGCCAACATCCAAATCAAAGGGTTGCCAGAAGGTGAATAAAAAGAACTAGAAATTGAAAAATTATGTGAAAATATAATGAAGCAGAACTTCCCTAATTTGGGGAAGGTAATAGACTTACAGGTCCAGGAAGTACAGAGAGTTTCAAGAAAACTGGACCCAGGGAGAACCACACCAAGACACATTATATTCAAAATGTCAAAAATTAAGGATAAAGAGAGAATCTTAAAAGCAGCAAGAGAGAAGAAGAGAATTACATACAAATGGGTCCAGTTTCTCAAAAGAAACTCTGCAGGCAAGAATGGACTGGCAAGAAATATTCAAAGTAATGAAAAGCAAAAATTTATAACCATTATTACTCTATCCAGTGAAGCTGTCATTCAGAATAGAAGGGCAGAGAAAGTGCTTCCAGGACAAAGTAAAACAGAAGGAGTTCATCAGATCCAAACCACTATTATATGACATGTTAAAGGGACTTGTTTAGGAGAAAGAGAATCAAAACTATGAACATTAAAATGAAAACTGTATCACAACAACCAACAATAGGAGTTAGGGAATCGAAACAAAGGCAAACTAAGTAGGCAATAAAAGTGGAAAAAGAATTATAGGTATGGGGAACATTTTGCAGGGAGGTCAGCTGGGAGGGGGAAAGGGAGGGAGATGGTACAGGAATTAAGAAGCATAGTAGGAGGGAGTGGCATAGATCAGAAAATGTTGAGAAGAACTATACACACAACCAATGAGCATGAACTAAGCGGGGGGGGGGGGGGCAACTGGATGGAGTGATGTCATTGGATGGAGAGAAACAAAGGGAAAAGAAATTGGGACAACTGTAGCAGCATAATCAATAAAGCATATTTTAAAAAAAGACAATGGAGATCTTTGGGGGAGGAGTGTCAAAGCCTCGGAATCTTTGTAAGTAACATGTCCTACAGGTGATTCTATCCTCAAGCAAGAAGTTGGAGAAATATTCAGTTACGTGAAGGAACTAAAATCTGTTTTGAATAATTTCTGCATTTGGCTTTCAATATATTTCACCAGGGTTTTCTTAACTGCACACTTGTCTGCAAACAAAGCCTAATTAATCAAGTATGTACAAAAGCCCTCTGTAACCAGACAAATGCAAAATCATGTCACATACCTATAAGAATAACATGAAGACAATTTAACAGTCACCTTTTTACCATTTTTGAAAAAAATAATAATAACGTTTAAATATAAAGGTATGGGAAAATAATAGGAAAAGGCAATCTGGGATACAAAGCATAAATCTGCGTGATGGAGGCAGGGAAAATAGATTTCCAATTTCTTTGGTTCACATTATTTTAATAAAAATAATTATTGTCATATTGGAGAGTGAAAAACAACAAGGTTAGAGAGAAAAATAAAGCTCCAAATGAAAGAGAACAATTAAGCACTTAATTGCTAAAAATGAGTTTATCTTCATAGTGAGACAACTTATGAGACAAGTGATAAAACATAAAAATATTTTGATTTCTGAATATTGACAGTTATTTTGGAGTAAGTAGATCTTCTACTTTGGGTACACACTAATACCACATGGAAAGTATTAAATATTTGATTTATGCCTCCCACCCTGAGAGGTTCTTAACTAATTAATTAGCCTGGGGTAAGGTATAGACAGGTGATTTTAAAGTTCCTCAGGTCATTCTCTTTTTGACAGCTCAAGTCGAAAACCAATGCTAAGTCCTTTCCTGCAAATGAGATTGATCATTTAATTCTTGCACACATTGTCTGCTTCTAACACAGGTTTCACAGTTTTAGCATATCCTCTCTTATGGGTAACAGCAATTTACAGATTCTCCTTTCTACACATGAAGGCGACTGAAAAACTTAAAAGATTGTTTAAAGATTAAGACAAAACCTTCAAGGGCCTTCCTAATTATTTAAGCATTTGCCAAATATAATCTTAACCTAATATACGCAATTAACTTGTAAAGACAAATGCAAATAAAATGAATTACATTTGTAATGGGTGCTAGTGCACTATACTGAAAATATGAATGCCCACTGCAGTAGCTTCAGCTCCTAATTTCTGTAAGAAGCATTTCCAGTCATAGGTTTATCATGTATTTAATCCAAAATTTTAATATTATTTTTAGTGTAAAACACTAGTTATTAAGTACAAAAGAGATGTTTCTAGAACTAAAGTGTAAGAAAAAAAAAAGACTGATTACAGAGTCTTCTAATATTACTCGTCGTCGTCATCGGCAGCCGTCCGTCTCGAGAGACGATGGTGTAGCTTCTTAAGAGTCTATCTGCACTGCCGAGAATGGTTGTGCAGTCTGACTCGGGAGTGACACGGTATCTGTCTCCTCCCGTGTTGAATCGACATCTTGCGATGACGCTGGAGTGTCCTCTCCAGTGAAGCTGAAGCTACAGAGCCTGGGCAGGGTGATATGGAGGGTCTGCTGTTGCCCATGCAGCAGACCCCCCCTCTCTTCGCAGCTGAAGGGTCCAAGGGAAAGACGGAGTCAATACAGCTTGGCTTCAGGTGCGCCGCAGGAGTTGCCGGTGTTGACTACAACGTCAAACCGCCTTAGGGACTCCGGCTCCGGATTTTCTGTCGGGGTTTACTCCCTTAGCCTTTCCCCTGAAGAGGTATGCCGCAAGGCAGTGGAGGTTTTTTGGAGTCAGAGTTTTCCTTCTCTGTCTAATATTACTAAACCTATGAGAACTTGATCAATTTCAATGGGAAAAATAAGATATGATCATTTGAAATTATATAATGATACCTGGTAAAACAGGGAGTTAGATGAACTTATATTCACTTCTAGATTATTGACAAGTAGAGTGACAGCTTCTTTTAAAGAAGAAGTAGATTTAAAAGTTTATATTTTTCTCATTTTGTATTTAGTGCACAATAATTTTTGTTATGAGAGAAACCTACACAATTCTCTAAACAGCTTTAAAAGTGAGATTGTGCCTAGCAGAGCTTCACTATAAGCTTCTCTACTGACATAAATTTTTATTTAAAATGATTATATAAAAATAAATGTATTTTATTACAGAGAGGACAGTGCTTGGAGAGCATTGTGTGTTACATTATAAAGGGAAAATGATACTGAGACTAACTTGCAGTGTTATAACACTATATATTTTTTGTTTTTTCCTAGTGATGCTATCCTTCCTGTGACACAGGTAAGTGGTAATAAAGGGAACATAATGAAGACCATATATGATAAGTCCACAGCTAACATCATACTCATGGGGAAGAGTTAAAATTATTTTTCTCAAATCAGTAACAAAACAGGGATGTCCACTTGTACTGCTCCTATTCAATATAGTATTGGAGTCCTAGGCACAACAATCAGAAAAGAAGAAATAGAAGGCATTCAAATCAGGAAGGAAGCAGTAAAACTTTCATTATTTGTAAAAGACATGATACCTTATATAGAGATCCTAAAGGTTCTACCAAAACACTACTGGAACTGGTAAAATGAATTCAGCAAAGTAGCAGGATACAAAATAAATATTCATAAACTAGTTGCATTTTATATACCAATAATTAACTAAAGATATTTTACCTAAGAATAAATTTAAGTAAGGAGGTAAAAGTCATGGACTTGGGTAATTATAAGGCATTGGAGAAAGAAAATGAAGATACAAATAAATGGAGGCATATATCATGCTCTTGGATAGGAAGAATTAACATTGGTAAAATGTCCATGCTTCCCAAAGCAATTGATAGCTTCAATATAATTCCTATTAAGATGTCAATGGCATATTTTACAGAACTAGACAAAATATTCCAAAACTTTATATGGAGCCACAAAAGACTCCATATAGCCACAGTGATTTTGAGAAAGAACAAAGTTAGAGGTATCTTGCCACCTGATATCAAACCTTACTACAAGGCTATAGTAATCAAAATAGCATAGTACTGCATAAAACAGACACTGAGATCAATGGAACAGAATAGAGAGCCCAGAAATAAATTCACACCTACATAGTCAATTAATATATGACAAAGGGGTCAAAAGCATGTCTCTTTGAACAGACACATGCATAAAATTGTAACTGGACCACTTTCTTAAACTATATATAAGAAAATATATAAAATGCATTAAAGACTTACATGTAAGACTTGAGACCATAAACCACTTGGAAAAAAACATAAACAATAAAATATCTAACATGTCTCTTAGCAATACTTTTTTTCTGATATATATATTTGGGCAATGGAAACAAAATTAAAAATAAATAAATAGGACCACATCAGTGTAAAATTGACTTAGTGGGTGTAATTCTAACTGAAATAAGTCAGACAGGGAAAGACAAATGCCATTTGATTCCACTTACAATTGGAATCTAAGAACCTAATCAACAAACAAAACAAAAACAGACTTCACTTAACGATACAAAGAATTGACTGATGGTTGCCAGAAGGCAGACGGTTTAGAGGGCTGAGTGGAAAAGGTGAAGGAATTCAGAAAGGCAAATTGATAATTACAGAATAGTCAAGAGGATGTAAACTACAGCATAGAGAATAGAGTCAATAATAGCACCTACGTATTATGGTGCCAGATGGGCACTTGAAATATTAGGGGACCACTTTGTAAATTATTAGATACTCTAATCACTGTTCTGTACACCTGAAACTAGTGTAAAATAATACTGAGATTCAAAATGTATTATCAATATGTTTGTTTGAGTCTCTATTGCTTTCTTCTTGAACACTGATATTCTTTAAAATGTCAAATTGTACTACTTAATTTATATATTTATTCAGATGTTATAAACCTAAATATTTACATGAACTTAATAGTCTAGTATAAGAAAAGTTTAATTAAAATATATGGTTAGGGGCTTCCGGCCAAGATGAAGGTATAGGCAGACATGCTGCATCTCCCTCCACAGTTAAGAAATACAACTACCTCAAAACTAGAAACAACCAGAAGTTCCAGAGAATCAAAGCCCATGGAATTCCAGCAAGCAAAGCTATAAAGAAGAAATATTCATCCAGACAAGTATGAGGGGCAGAGCCAAGGCAGAGAGGACATGATGTGGTGGCGGTGGCAGTGGAAGGCCAGCAGAAAGCGAAGTCACAGGTTTTAAAAAGTCAGGAGGGACACCTGGGGAGCATTCCCAGCTCCTCGTAGAACCTCGCAGCCCAGGGTCTCAGCATTGGGGAAAATCAATCCTCATTGCTTCTGACTGTGCAGACCAGTGGGGGTTGGGGCAGAGGAAGAAACTGCCAGTCTCTGAGCAGAGCCTGCTTGTTTAAAGTGCCCTCATGGTCCTAGAACATCTGCAGACCCACCCACTATAGGAACAATGGCCAGAGCAGCAGCGAGAGGGGCGCCAGTCTGGTGTGGAAGTGGGAGAGGTGCCTGGAAAAGGGATGAGTGCTGGACAGGAAACATTGTTCCCTCTCGGTCCCCTCCCCCACATACAGCACCACCACGTGGTGAAACAGGTCACCCTGTACTGATGAATCCCTAAGGCTCTTCCCCTTACGACAGAACAGGAGAGACAGCTTTACCTGGGAAACAGAGGCAAACAAACACAGGAGCCTCTCAGAATGAGGACACAGAGAAATATTGCCCAAAAGGGGAAATGGATCAAGGTTCCAGTGGGAGAACTAAGTGATTAGGAGATAGCCAACATAACAGATGAGGAGATAGACAACCTAACAGGTGCAGAATTCAAAACACTGGTGATAAAGATGCTCACAGGCTTGACAGATATGCTTGAGTATGGCAAACACATAAGAGAAGAAGTGAAGGCTATGCTAAGTGAAGCAAAGGAAAATCCACACAAAACCAATGGTGAAGGGAAGGAAAGTGGGGTTCAAATCAATGATTTGGAACACAAGGAAGAACAAAACAGGCGACCAGTGCAGAATGAGGAAGCAAGAATTGAAAAAAAAATGAGGAAAAACTTTCCAAATTTTGCGAAGGAGATGGATATACAGGTCCAGGAAGCACGGAGGGTCCCGGGCGAGCTGGACGCAGAGGGGACCACACAAGTATGCATCATGATTGAGATACCAAAGGTGAAAGATAAAGACAGAGTCCTGGGGGCAGCAAGAGAGAGGAGGAGAGTTGCCTATAGGGGGGGTGCCTATAGGACTATCAGCTGATTTCTCAGAAAACACTTTGCAGGCAGGAAGGGACTGGCAAGCAGTATTTAATGTAATGAAAAGCATCCTACAACCAAGATTACTGTATCCAGCAAAGGTATCATTTGGAATGGAAGGGCAGATGAATTGCTTCCCAGACAAGGTGAAGCTAAAGGAGTTTATCATCACTAAGCCATTATTATATGAAATGTTAAAGGGACTTACTTAAGAAAAAGAAGATCAAAACTATGAACACTAAAATGACAACAAATACAACAACTCAATTTAAAAAAATAAAAACTAAATCCAACTAAGCAAACCAGAACAGGAACAGAACCATAAGTATGGGGATCATTTGGAGGGTTATCAGCTGGGAGGGGGGAGGGGGAGAAATGGAGAAATGGTGCAGGGACTAAGAAGCATAATTGGTTGGTAAAAAATAGACAGGGGGATGTTAACAATAATATAGGAAAGGGTGAAGCCAAAGACATGAACTAAGGTGGGTAGGATTGCTAGAGAAAAGTGGGGTACTGGGCAGAGGGGAGCAAAGGGGAAAAAATTGGAACTACTGTAACAACATAATAAAGAAAATATATATTTTTAAAAACTGATATAGTTAAATGGAGAATGCATCCTCTAAGTAAATCCATTTAAAATTCAGGGTAAAAAAAAATATTTTCAAGTGTTAAAATTATTACAACATAAGGTTAATTATTTAATTATATACTCAATTTCATTATTTTAATAAATTTCCTAAGCATGTGTAGCATGTGCTTCATCATAGTTTTTTTTAAAAATACACAGCTATGCCTGAAATAAACACATATCTAAGAAAATATGGTTCATTCTACTACCTTTCACTATACATTTTTGTGACAAAGCATCATAAAATATACTGATATTTGGGTACAAATGAGAGAAATTAATGCTGTAACTTCATGTAACATTAAATGTATTGTTTCCAAAAGTAGGAGGACCACAGAAAAGTGACTAGGAATTTTACCATTAATAAAATGTCTTAAACTATTAACAATTTGTCTTTCAGAACCAAATATTTATAGAAATGAAACACATGGTTTACCAACCATGTATCCTCAGCCTCTATCCTTAATTGCTCCAAGAATATAACGTATGCATGCCAGCAAGAAACATGTACTCATTTTCTCCAAATGTCATTCAGTGAGACATTCTGTTTGAAAATTTTAATTATATAGACATAAGATCAATAATGGACATTAGACAATGTCATGTTTGCTTTATAACAACCACTTCCTAATAAAAGCTGCTATGTTTGGATCCATTTATTTTAGCTGAGGAAATGGTACTGCCTCATGAATAGAATATATTTTAAATCATGAAAAGGTACTCTTAGTCCCAAAAATCTTTGTTGACTTGCACTTACAAAGAAATGAATAGCCTTTTTAATAGAGTTTATAGTGATAAAATCTTCTATCTGACCCTGTCTCTACTAACAAGATGGTTCACTCACAACTTACCACAAGATGCCATTTCATCAGTCTGGTCACCGCAGTCATCCTCCCTGTCACACAGCCATGCTCTTGGAATGCAGCGCCCATTTCCACAAGAAAACTGGTCCAACTGACATGTTCCGGCTATTAGGATCAATTAATTTTCAAAGAATAAATTTAGAGGCCTTTTAAACAACATTAAAGATAAATTATTCAATATATTTTTAAATATATTATATTGTTTTATTAAATAAAATATTTTAAAGTAAATTTTTTATTGAATTTCTGACAATGCCAGCTTGTCTTCTTTAAAGTTCACATGTTTAGCTTTTCAATTAAATTCATTATTTAAAAAGTTTTTCTGGAACATGCTTATGAATATGTGGTTGAAATAAATTTCATCCAATTTTTAATTAAAAAAAGAATTTTGAATAGTGTTTTCCAATAAACCAAGGAAAGTTTCATTGTAATATAGAAGGAAGGACTTGAAGAATGTGTCAGGCAATCTAGTTTCTAATTATGGGGTCAGAATTATCCTTTCCTTCTAACATTGTTGATACATTTATTTTTTGATCTCTAAATGGTCCAATATGTATAAACCAGGAGTGCAGAATATATATTTTAAACATACATTTAGCCCTAAGATAGATTATTTTAACTCACATTTCAGTACTCTTATATAAAGATGTATAATCTTTTAATAAAAGATAATAAACTTTGCTTTGGGGTCTCTTAAAAGTTTCTGAGAACACACATGAAGCCTTCCTTTTTATGTCAGTCAAAGGCAGGTATTTAAAACTATTCCTTTAAGGGGTTATGTTCTACATGGAGTTTGATTACCTCTTTCTATTACAATCACATTAACCTTTGAAAGCATGAAAGCCTAGATAGCTTCCCTAACACTTTTCCCAGGCCTCAGGTTGTTACATAGTTATTTTTGTTTTTGATTTTCTTTTTTTATGTTTTGTCCCTCTAAACTGCAAATTTGTCTTCATGAGTATCAGCATTTCACCCATTCTTCCTTTTTATTGGACCAGAGAAAGGAGATAGAAATGTTGGGAAGGGTGTACTTAGACTTATCAATATTTAGGTTAGATGAAGATAAGGCAGATGAGGAACAATTAAGGTATGGGCTTTTGTGGTTACAATAAGAGAACATTATATTATATGTACATTGTATCTTATTTACTGGGTCTGAGAATAATAAAGATGTGTTTCTTTTTCTTCAAAAAACACTGTTAACTTGCTACTAATTATTAGTATAAAATAGAGTGGTTCAAAGTCAAGTCATCCAAACATACTAAAATAGGTTTCCATAAATTAGGTCTTTAGAGGCCATTTAAAATAACTTCTTGAAAGTTATATACTGTTTCCTTTTAAGCAAAGTATACTTGCCATCTAAAAATGCATATCCTTTATTAATGACTACAGTTAACCCCTGTATAACATGGTTACTAGGTTCCTAACAAATGCCGTGTTATGCAAATCCATGTTGTACGAAACAAAGAACTGGTACAAATTGGGGAGGGGGGGTTCCAAAAAAAAAATACTATTATATTTTTGTAATTAAGAGAAATATGTTTATTAAAGCAATTTTCACCAAAAGTATTACATATTAATTTGAACTAAGTAATGTTTTCTTCATCATCACTACTAAGCTCCATTAACCGAATGCATTTTCTTCTTGACAAGATATCCTCATCCCCTGAAATTTCTTCAGCATTATCTTGACTTCTATGCTCTACTTTTTGCAAAAAAATCTATTATTTCCACCAGGCATAGTTCAGGGCTACAAATTAATTTACATTACAAAAATAAAAACATAATTACCATTTCTTTAGAAAAGGTTGGATACTACTCATCCGAAAAAAATTAATATATGTATGTGTAATGTAGCAAAAATAAAAACACAATTAAAGTTTTAAACTGTAATTAATACTCCATGAACAAAATAGGTTTAAAATTCTGATTAATTTTAAAATTCTACAGGCAAATCTGATATGATGTACATGCTTGAATTAAAAATTTTAAATGAGTTATCTTTTGCTCTTAAAAACTTTTATCACATTCAGTATTGTATGGGGATTTCTGTAATTTTGTGTTATACGGGAGTTTTCCCCAATTCTCTAACCATGTTAGAGTGAAATAATGTTATAGAAGTATGGTGTTATTTTTATTTCAAAGATTACCTGAGAAAAAAAAGTGAAAAAATTACTTGCTTGCTTGGATATATATTGGATTGGATATATCATTTCTATCCTCAGGGTCTGTACTTAGGAATACCAGGAAAATTATTACACTATATTTGCTTTCCTTATGTGGATAAGGGTCCTGAATTAAAAAATATATATATATATGTAATATTATATTTTTTCCTTTTTACATATTGTTTTGTATTACTATATTTTTAGTATCCCAACAAACATGTATGCTACTGAAGTTTGCCATGTTGAGTTTCAAGTAGGATTAAATCTTTCTATGTTGCCTTATATGGCTAATTCTACAGATCTCCTGTTACATAATTCTAACATTTAGATTAAGTCAACAAGGTCCCTAGGTAATTTTAATAAAACTATGCCTGTTTGAAAAAAAATATGTATATATTTGTGTATTAGCCTAGAGAAGAAGGAAGATGTTGGTATTAGTTTACTTGCTAGTAAGGAGAAGGCATAGAAATATGAGAAAGAGTAATACAATTTTTTACATGCTTCTGTATTATTCCACTGGTTGCAGTGAATACTTTCAAGTTTTAAGAGAAATTTAATGCTATTTTTCAATTATTTTTCTCTTCTCTCTTTTCTCTTAGCTTCCCTTGTTCTTCCCTCCCTTTCTTCTTTTTTTGTATTCCTCTCTCCTTCCCTACCTCTTCCTTTTCCACCTTTTCTTTCCTACATCTCTTCTCTTCTTAATCCTCTACCTATTCCATTTCTTCTTGTTTTCTTGCTTTAAAGAGAAATATCATAGGATTTTTATCTTCATTACATTCTAATTGACCCATAGTAAGAATATATTAACATTTCTAATAAAGAATACTTTAATCTGATGTTCTTATGCAACTGTATTCTATCCTGATCTTTCAGGCTTAATTCTAGCAAAGTTTTCTCAGACTGCTTTCTTTTGTTAAGAAAACTATGGTGATTAGAAAGAACTCCTAAAGCCTATCTCACAATGTGATCGTACTGAAATTTGTGTCATCTCATTAACTCTGGAGCTTGAAAAACTGTTATAAATTATTACTTCAGAGAGTATTTACTGGCTTATCACTGAAGGATAGATAGTATGCCCTGAAAATATATGAATTCATTGTTCTAATCTTAGAAAAAATGAGCTGCTTAGCTTACTGAGAAAATTGAAGTGATTTCAGATGAGAAAGATGTTTCATTGCATAAATCTACAAGTACTGTCTGCCTATATGATATAATCACATTGACTAAATTAGCACTTTCTAATCACTTGATTTATATCAAGAAGATACAACTTGTACTTTTTCAGTTGTTGTTCCCATCAGATCTAAATTAGTTTGGAGGTGAGATAACCAGAGCTGCCTCTGAGGACTCTAATTTTGTAGCAAATGCTGCTCTAATGAAGAGGAAATTTACACCTCCTCACTGGAATTGTTTACCAGAAAATCAGAAATTCATTGTCACAATGTGAATTTTTCTACTCATCACTAATTATGCTGCTTATGCAGCCATGTAGCAGTGAGAAATCCCACAATGCACAGGAACAATTCAAGGAGGAGAGCAGAGCTTGACACATTATTCCTAATCCTCACCTTGGCTATATTTTAATAAGATTATTCTATTTAAACAAAACCTATGTTACAGCAGTCCCTCTCTATATCATGGTTCACTTATTGCGGCCTCACTGTACTGCAAGATTCTTAAAAATATTATATTTAATTGTTTATCACGGATTTTTCACTACGTCATGAGATTTTGCAGTACTGTATATGTATGTTGTTAAAGTTATATAGGTTTAAGACTGTAGAATATGTTTAAGAACATAAGTAAGGCCCTGGCTGCTGTGGCTCAGTGGATTGAGCGTCGGCCTGTGAACCAAGTGTCGCTGGTTCGATTCCCAGTCAGGGCACATGAATAGGTTGCACATCAGGTCCCCACTTGGGGGCGTGAGTGAGAGGCAACCACACAGTGATGTTTCTCTCCCCCTCTTTCTCCTTTCCCCTCTCTCTAAAAATAAATAAATAAATTAATTAATTAGTTAATTAAAAATAAACAAATAAATTACTTTTTAAAAATCAAGGACATGATTATTATAAAATAATAATAATGGTTTAAAAAAAGAAAAAAGAACATAAGTAGTGTTTATAAAAGTGTGGAAAATGTTAATAAGGGAGTGGGAATGGTTTATAAGTGAGTGGGAAGGGTTTATAAAGCCTTAAAATATATATAAATACTAAAATAAACATAATGTTCCTACTTCATTGATTTTCATCTATTGCTGGGAGATCTAGAACGTAATACCCACAATAAGTGAGGGAATACTGTATATCAAAACATACTCTTTATCTTCTAAAGCAAAGTCTGATTTTTTAATATATCAGGGTTTCTTAATGCAACTATATCTGTCTAGTTTTAATTCAGTCAAAATTTGAGGGGATGTGAGAAAAACATATTATGTAATCTAACCAGAGTTCTGTGTTGTGAGAAAATGCTGTTTTGAAATTGCTTAGACTTGAATCCAAGGATTGTCATGATTATTATGAGGAAAAACAGAATTTCAAATCTAACTACTTCTCATCTTTGGCGTCTGTGTGTGTGTGTGTGTGTGTGTGTGTGTGTGTGTGTGTGTTTTGAAGGAGAAAAACTACCAAGCTCTTGTTAGCTTTTTTCTGCCACTCTGTATATGCTGCTTCGTCTTCCAGCACATTTTCCAGTCCTCTAATTCTTTTTTCACTTCACCTTCTTCAATCTATGCTGATCAATCTTTTCCTTTTTTCTAGTAAAACATTTCTATCACCTAGAAATATATAGAAAACAATAGCAATAGCATCTGTCTGCCATTATATATCTATATCAAATCTTAATATGTTTTTCTATACTTATTACAGATTTTTATTTTAAGAAAAAAAGATACAGTTACATTTGAAGTCCCCTATCTAATCTATTCTAATCATATCCAATTGTCTTTCTCTCTTTCTAGTGGTAATGATTAGCTTTAATTTTTCTTTTTTTTTTCATTTCCAGACATTGTTTTAATTCTAGTCTTACCAATTTATAACTCAATAAGCACATACAGAATTTTTTTTGCATTTTATTCTTTATAGAAATTGTTAAATTGTTTAAATTCAGTAACTCATTTGTTTTGTTTAAAATTGTTTCTGAAATTCATTTTTGTTGTTGAGTTCTGGTTTATTCATTCTAATTATAAATAGCATTCCATTATGTGAATATAACACAATACATCTAGCCATTCTCCCATTAATGAGCATTTGAGTTGGTTTCCTATTTTTCAGTATTGCTAGCATTAGGGCAATGGAATACGTACTCATGTCTCCTAAGTATTAGACTGTAAACCTAAAACTGGAACTCCAGACTTGAAGGCATGCACATCTGCAAATTTATCTGATTTGGCTAAACTGCTTTACATGTAGAAAATCACCAAGAGTGTATTACAGTTTCTTTTTTTCCCACAATCTTGTCAATGCATGGTTTTATCAATAACTTATTTTTACCTAATTAAATGTCTTGAATTGTTATTTAGGCATTATTCTTATGCTGCTTTTTTTTTTTTTTTTTTTTAAGGCTTAGCTTGGACACCACCTCCTTCAGGAAGCCTAAAGGCAGCCAAAGATTAAGTTAGTTGCTTTTCTTATGTGCTCCCATGTGGATCAACAGAGCACTTTGAATACGGCTTTAGAATAACCTGTCTATTTGCACATGTCATTTTCCTCATTTTCACTCTTAGCTTCTTAAGGGTAAGTATTGTATATGTTTTTTCATCCTATCTCCAGTGCCATGATAAACATTTATTAAATTAATAGATTCATGAGGGAGAAATTCCAAAGGAACAAAATCAGAAATTAGCTTCTTGCAGGAAAGAAGTTTCTTTTAGATATAAAGTAGTCACAATCCTAAAGGCTACAGGGCAGTGGATTTAATTACAATATAATGCTCCTATGGGAAATATTTTATCTAGAATACATATCCATGTATATATATATACCTATACCGAAAAATGTGTAGAAGTGACTCAACCAGATAAATTATCTACTAAATTTACTATATGTTTCCAATATGATGAGCTATGTGTCCTGTTTATTTTAGTAAAACAAGATGAAAAAACATTTTAACATGACAACGTATTTAGTTTTCAAAGCTAAAGGCCTATTTATTTTTCCCTTTGTTCTTTTTATTCAATTTCTTGAGGTGTACAGTGATCAAAATACCCGGCATAACAATACTGACAAGACTTTGTACTGCCACTCAGTACAAAGCAGTGTCATCACTTAAGTGGCACTAGAAGTGTAAGCAAATTATGCTATTTCCAGTGGACTATAGGCCTGGGAAGTCTTAGAAATCTGACTAATTAGGATTGATTGTTTTATTTGCTATCACACATAGCATTTTCACTTTTACTACTAAAAGTAACTAGTCAACCCCAAATACTCCTTTATAAATCATGTAGAAACAAGAAGAGTTTTTAAATCTAATAGAAATAAAGATGTGGAATTATAAATTGAGTCAGCAATGCCTTTATTTTAAAGTGAAAGCAGATCTATCTGTTTAGTATGTAATAAAGCATAGTCTCTGATTTGAACCTCAACCTTACAAGCAGAAGAATTGCTCCAGCTTAGAAAGAGGTTTCATTATAACTTATTGTGAGGCAGCCTGGCCAGAGTTAAACTGACAATACCTAAAATTCTAGCTAATCCCCAGGATAATACAGTTTGATAAAAGGAGCAATGACCTTGGAGAAAGAACTCATGGATTGATTTTCCCCTAAACTCTTACCAATGATGTCAGTTAGGGCAAGTCCCTACTCTCCTGCCTTCATCTATGAAATGAATAGACTTGAAGGCAGAGGTCCTTGTTCTACCAGAATGCTTTTTGTAAAACAACCTTGTAAGACACACAAAATATTTTGAAAAGAATCAGTTATTCCACAATATTAGACTAAGCTTTTAATAAAGGAGCAACAGAATAGCTCATGGACCCTCAGCAAATATGTCACAAAGGAAAAAAACTGAAATAAATTGGAGATTAGAATTATGGGATGGCACTTTTTTTGTTCTTGTTATTGTTACTTAGTACATGGTAAAAGCTCTTTGGAAACAATTTTCTGTTAATTCATATTATTATAGAATTGAAAGAAATATGTAAGTGAATTGAAGTGCAGAAAGGTACATGTCTTTCTAAAAAGAAAAACAAAATGGAAAAACCAAGCATTCAGACCAGGCTTCTTGACCTCAAGATATTTTCTTTATTAGCTACATCAAGAGTTTTCACTAATATGTTATAGTAATTATTTAGTAACGCTTACTTTGGCAAAGAGGAAAAGTGAGGTGGTTGATATGTTTTCATGTTTCTGTGTGTAATAATTGAAAAAGTTTTTACTGATCATCTCAATATGAAGCATTAAATACACTATTTCTTTTTGATCATTTAAGGAGAAGCATTAGGTGGCTGCTAATCAGTATCATTTTTCAACATTTATCTGTCTAATAATGACCTTTTTTGCACTTTGTTATAACCTGTACCACAAACTGTATATTCTTGTTCAACAAGAATCTGGCTAGGGATTCAAAGATTCATTACAATTGGATACATAATATGGAGATATAAATAGGCTTAGTGGTGGTGGGACTTTGTGGGAAAAACAATCCTACCCCACATAAATAATGTACCAAGAACAGAAAACTATTACAGAGAAATGCTACATAGCATGCATAAATTATTTTTCCAAGATTAAAGAAAAAAAGATTCTTCTGGTGAGTGGCCTACATCACAGCATGCAAAGCAACCCCAACTTCCATGGCCAAGCAAGGTTTAGCAGAAGCAAGTCTTATCCAAGCAGTGTATCGCCAGTCAACCCATGTGGGTAGAGAAAATGCCAAATTGCTTTGGAAAGGAGAGTCATGCCCCAAGATTAAGTAAAAGATTATGTGTTCTACTTTTTGTGCAGCATCAAACATTGAATTAATTTACTACTCCAATAATCAGATCACCAGCACTGGTGAACTTTTTTTCCTAGGAAAGTTAACTTTAGTTCAAAGCATCAACCTGCATTTTTATGGAGATGAACTTTGGAAGAGATTTGTGTATATAGTTTTACCTGCACAAGTTTGATTGGATTCATCTTCATTGCTCCCACAATCATTAGCTCCATCACAGAGCCATCTCTTGGGGATGCACCGATTATTCTTGCATTTAAATTGATCATCAGGACAGCTATGATTGACTGGGGTAGAAGGTAGAGGGAGAGAAGAAGAAAGTTTAATGATATAAAATTGAATAGTTATGATTACTTTAAGTTAGCTATGAAAAAGTTAAAGTAATTATATTAGAGTACAATACATGTCAGTTTCTTTCATATAGTTAAAACTATTAATATTCTAGGCCCTGTTAAAATGTAATAATTTTATAGGAGATATAAAGTAATTAAATCTCATATAAAAGGAAATGTATTCATGTTTCATGTCTTCACTAAAACCAAATATACTACTAAATTTATTATTTCATTCCTTAATATAACAGGTTACTCAATTTCAGACTTTTTTTTAACCAAAACAATCTTAAAATTAACCTCAAGTTTTAATGTGAAATACAACAAATATGAATGATATAATTTAATAATATATATCAAAAACACTTTTTTTAAACCACACATCTACTCAAGTAATTCTTGAAATATTAAATAAGCCTACATTTTTGTGCTTTGTCCAGTGTTTTTTAGGACTGGAAGTAAAATCCCCTCTCCAAAAAAAGCATCACTTATGACCTTGAATTGGCTAAATGTGAGATCTTGCATAATTTCAATAACAAAAACGATCACTGAGTTTTCTCCCTGAGCACAAACAAACATGCAAGCACAAAATATACTGAGGACAAGACCGGTCCTCATACGGGAAGCTGTGCACAGCTAAGGATTCGTCGGCAGCCGTCCGTCTCGAGAGACGATGGTGTAGCTTCTTAAGAGTCTATCTGCACTGCCGAGAATGGCTGTGCAGTCCGACTCGGGAGTGACACGGTATCTGTCTCCTCCCGTGTTGAATCGACATCTTGCGATGACGCTGGAGTGTCCTCTCCAGTGAAGCTGAAGCTACAGAGCCTGGGCAGGGTGATATGGAGGGTCTGCTGTTGCCCATGCAGCAGACCCCCCCTCTCTTCGCAGCTGAAGGGTCCAAGGGAAAGACGGAGTCAATACAGCTTGGCTTCAGGTGCGCCGCAGGAGTTGCCGGTGTTGACTACAACGTCAAACCGCCTTAGGGACTCCGGCTCCGGATTTTCTGTCGGGGTTTACTCCCTTAGCCTTTCCCCTGAAGAGGTATGCCGCAAGGCAGCGGAGGTTTTTTGGAGTCAGAGTTTTCCTTCTCTGATGTGCCCTGACTGGAAGATCGAACCAGCGACACTTAGCTCGCAGGCCGACGCTCAATCCACTGAGCCAAACCAGCCAGGGGATTAAACCTCCAATATCTAGCACAGCAGGAGGCCATCTTAAAGTTAACCTTATGTGATTATTTTTCCTGTAAGCTGGAGGCTAAATTCCTAACTGAATTGGCATACTCTTCGGTATTTGTTTCAAAACTTTAATATTCTTTTTGAAGTAATTTTTCTGAAGCCCAGTAGTTGCAATTCTGTATAACAAAAATAAATTTTGGTATTAGATTTACTTAGAATTTGAAAGCTAGCTGTTTTATCATGCTGTTGCATAGCAAATGTAGGCCTTTCCGGTCAGTTTCTACAAAACACTGTTTATTTATGGTAGCTTTGGTGATAAAGTGATTTTATCACTTTTTTAGAAAGTTTCTATTCATGTACATTTTAAATAAAGTGGAAAAGCTTTATGTTTTCTGGCATTTGAGCATATTAGTATTTTCTATTCACCTCAGGGACTTCTAGCAAAAATAGCTGCTTATGAAAATAAAGTTATGCAATATATAAGAGGGTCAGCATCTTGAAGTATCGATATTATGTATAAGCATTTCACTGAAGCTTGAACAAGGACCTTTGCAATTTTCATCAGTGATGTAAATAGGCGGTCAAAAAGAAGGAGCAAACATAATCCATAGTCTTAGATTATGTTTGGAGTTAAGAAGTTAAAAGGATAGAAAATAGAATGATAATTAATTCAAGGTCAAAGCTATGAGTACTTAACATATAAAATAATCCTGTTATATGAATTATATAGCTCTGGAACGTTAACCGTGGGCCCTCTGAAACATAATGCTGCTCAGAATTGCTAAAATGTTTAGAGATGACATCATCCTGCTAGAAGGTGGCCAGAAATGTTTAATTTTTTTGTTTCCTCATTTATTTAGACACTTATTCATTAATGTGCTAGGTTTTGCACTAGACTCAGAATGTGCTACAACATAATGTGTCCCCTCATGAAGAAATTTATTTATTAGATGCACCATATAAGTAAGCATATAATTGCATTGTGCTGTGGAAACTACCATAGTGAAGGACTACCCAGGAGATTTTTAACTCCAATTGAGCTATATTGAGAAGGAGACTTTTTTTGGTGGTAAAAAGACTTCTCTATGGAAGTAATGGAAAATGATGGTGAATTCCATAGCTAGAAACAAAGGAGAACAAATAACACCTTTTAGAGGTCTACTTGTCGTTCAACTTGATAAGGACAAAAAGGGTGAAACGTAAAGACAAGATATAACAAAGTGTATTATATATGAGTGAATGGAATTTAGAATTTAACTTGTTGATTATGCAGTTATTGAAACATCAAGATTATATGTCAGTATATAAATGTCACTCTGGAAGCACTATGGAAAGCGGGCTTTAGTTAAGAGGGAAATTCTTGTATGAATAATAGCAATGCACTTGCTGAGTTAATCTAAATATTAGCTTAATTTAGTCAGTAAAAACTGAAAGGAGATAAAGATGAAAAAGATTATTTAGGAGGTAAAGGAGATAGGGCTTATTAATAGAATTGAATATGGACTATGAGTAAAATAGAAGACACCAGGAAAAACCCATGATGTAAACTTGGATGATGAGATAGACCATGATGAAAAAATAAAAAAAATACTGACAAGACATTTTAACACTACCATTAATGGTACAAATATAACGTCCCCTTATATTCATAAAGAAAATCGGTTTCTTTGTGAAGTTAGTGAATAGAACAATCTCACAGAAGCAGAGAACTAAAGGACTAAAGCGTGAATATGGTGATGACATGTTTGTGCTCTGCATAGGCACTGACTACTTAAGGAGCTGATATGGGGGGATAATTTATGAAAACCAGGAATAAACATAATGAGTTAGAAGAAATTAGGCAATTAATTTAATCAGTAAAGAATACATGATTTGTATAAAAGAAAAAGTAGGAAAAATACACCCTTTACGCTTAGATAAAAATGTTCTTTTCACTCTCAAACTTTTGGTTATTGTATCAATTAGTATTTAATATTTTATTTGTAAGTTCACACTTTACAATGTAAATGTTAATGGGTTTTAAAAATAAGAACTGTATAATGTTGCAGTCAGAGAACATATTTAGAAATTAAAATAAAATATTGTTATATTTAAGTATTAATGGAAATTTATATATTATATATGTATATACAATTAAAAATATTTTTTGAAGTCTGTATTTTTGGGTTTCGTACCAATGCAAAGATAGTTTCATACATAGGTGCCCAGGCAACTTTGTTCATTCTTAACAATGAATGTTTAAAACATTCTTTTTATATTCTTAATTTTTTTTAAAAAGGGAAATTGTCAGTTGACTCACAATTATTCCAGCCATTTTAACCTGAAATGTCTTTAACTGAAAGAAACATAAGTCAAATCAAGAGAAGAAAGTTACATATGTCTGGCACATACCCCTCTCTCATCATATAAAAAATATTTTATACATCTCAAAACCATTCAGGTAGTGATTTAATCAAATATATTCTGAAAACATTATTTAATGTGCTTCTTAAAGTGTTTTTCTTCCATGTATGTGGAAAATTTCATTATGCCTACCAAAACATGAAACTATTTTTATTGCAGCAAATTGCAAATAACTAAGAGGCCAAAAAGAAGAAAAATCGAACCTTTAATTTCAGTCTGAGTGCTGCATATGTGTTTCCTACCATGTATTGAGCCAGCCAACTTAGGTAATAACATGTTCCAAACCCAGGTTTTGTCTCCTTAGATCTCTTTCAAGGCCTAGTTGCCAAGGAGCAATGGAGTGGATCGGGACCCTCTGTACAAGGCATTCTGTCTTGCGGGAGTTTAAACCAATTTTCCACATCTTTAAATTCAGAGACCCTAGTGACATTCTGACAATGGTGTGGTGTTGCTGACAGTACAACTAGGAAAGGAGAGGACTTCTGGAGCAACCAAAATGATAATGTTAAAGATGGGGAAGAATAAGAAAACCAGTGCTTTAAAACTACACCATGGAGGCAATCTAAGATCTACTCTCTATACAAAAGGATGACTGAGGGAAAAAAAAGTTCAATTTGCATCAAAAATATTTTTAGATTTTGACAAACTATTTTCATAATTTACATGCTCAAAGGATCAGAGAGATTTAATATGACTTGGAGGAGAACATACAGCAATTTTCTGAATCTTCATCACTTCCATCTAGACAATCATCATCGCCATCACATTTCCACCGCGCTTGGATACAGTGCCTGTTTTTGCAACGAAATTCTCCAGCTTTACATATGTGAGGTAATATTTCTCCCGGAGTAACTAGGGTTAAGAAAAAAAAAAATCCAAGGAATATGAACAATACTAGATATATTAGGTTCATTAAAATGTAAATATTGTTACAATGACTTCTCATTCATTTCATTTTATAGAAAATATGAAAACATGTGCGCATTGTAGTGACACCAATCTCTGGAAATGAGAAAATTTTAAGTTTTTCTGACAATAATTATTCTCCTAACATTTTTAAAGATTTGTTTTAAACAACTCTCACCAAAATAATAATGATAACAAAAATAATAGTATACCACACTATACTTATGTTGAGTTTGTAGTTTTATTTTGAAGCAGGCTTTCATTCATAATCTCAGTTGATCATCATGATAACCTACAAGGTAGGCCTGGCAAAAAATTGTCCTACCTCCATCTTATAGATAAGTACACTACAAATTTAAAAGAGTGCAATGGCAGGGCAAGAGGATAGGATTGATAACTATGCTTACTTTGTTGGTCTGTAAGAGGGAGAAACACTCAGGTCTGGCTCAGTAGTCAAAGAAGCATTAAGTTAATAAAATCAATTTCATTATGTATTTCAATTCTACACAGTGTTTTTCTCCATATATTCCATGTCCTTTAATCAAATGTTAGGAATTCAGTTAATTGGGGTTTATTCACAAATCAAAAGTGTTAGCATTTTTCTGTTCTCTTTGAGTGGGTTCAATAGAGTCTAGAAAGAGAAGGGGCCTGTGGCAACGGCTAAAGTAAGTGATTTACGTTTCACAGGCTGCAAAGGCATTGGAATATTAAAAGTTAGTTTACTGATAGGAAGAACAAATGCTGATCTTTGTTTCCCAGTTCTATGGGCTTAAAAGTTTATTTTGGATAACTAGTTTAGCCTGATGAACTATCACAAAACCTATATATACTTAGTAATAACAGATAGCCAGAAAAAAGATGTGGCATTTCCAGAACACTGTGTTAGAACTCTATTAATCTTTGTATTCTCCCTGCTACAAAAGAATGGGAGAGGGAGTGTGACTCCCAAACTGGCACTGCAAAGTCTGCTTCAGAGAATTACGCAGCAAGGCATAAGCACGTGGGTTTGTGGGGCCTGAAAAAAATGTTGCCTTATAAATTCAGGCTCCTATTTAAGGCCTTAAGGGTAAAAAATATTTAGTAATGTAAATGAAATATTTAGTTAGAACAAAGGTAGCCCTGTGTTTCTTCTGCCCTCTTCCTCTCAGACAGCAGATGCTGTATGTAGGAACTCATGGTAATTTCCCCTCCCTGTTTAATATTTTCCAATAACAAAATGCTATACAGCAATTTCTCTAATAATATATTTCCTTAAGGTCACTGGAAAGTAACAATTTTGTGTTAGGTGCGTGTTTTATTTCAAAATAAGAAATGACAACAACATTATCAAAGAGGGAAGATCATTGGGTCTCCTATTCAACTCTAAGATACATTTTTATGGCAGCAGTTGAGAGTGAGGATGGAAATCAAACAAAGTGAAAAAGCACTCTGGGATATGTCTGACCACCTCTAGAATCAAGATTTTTTTTCTCAAGATCTATAGAATTGACCACTAACAAACATAATTTTCTTTACTTTGAGTTTCAAGTCTAGTCAATTAGACATTAAGATATTGAGGGTGGTGTAGTCTCTTCTGTTGAATCCATTTAAACTCAGTTTAGACTGGGCACTTAATGAATAGTAGGTCACACAGGAAGCTCTGGGTCAGGACTTAAAGGAAGGGAGGACAGCCATGAGGAGACGAAACCATGTGGTTTGAAAGGATGTAGAAGCACTGCCTTACCCCCCACCCCCACCCCCCTATACTCAATGAGGTCTGATGTGAAAGGAAGTGCCCCGTGGTTTGGAGTAATGGGGTGTCAGGTGGTTTGGGGTTAAGAACCAGAGTAAGAAAGAGGAGACCTAGTGGGAAACCTGCCTGGAGAACACAGTGGAACAGCTGATGAGGCTGAAATTGTGGGGACCTGCTTACGCAAGCATGCGTTAGTGGGAAATGACTGAAATGCTGAACTGTGACTGGGAATGCTGGGCTGCAGACCTCTGCTTTTTCTGAAAGATGGTACTTCTCACTGGCGTATTCTGAAACTGGCCTGAGTTAGCAAAGGAGGGCAAGATTATGTGTTTTTGGGTGTTTAAAAGGGGAGTGGAACTTAACAGCAGAAATCTGTCATTATTCTAAATCTGTATAACCTTTAAATAAACCACTTTCCTTTTCACCAAACTCTTGCATTGGGAGTCACGCTTCATGGCGTCAGGCAGTTGGACTCCACACCCATTCCAGAACAGCATAGGCTGGGGTTCTGTAACACTAGGTTGGGAATTAATCCAATATAATTATTTTCCTTAAAAAAGAAAAAGTTTGGACTCAGAGACAGACAGTCATGGAGAAAAGGTCATGTGAAGGTACACAGGGAGAATTCCATGTGAAGATGAAGGCAGAGCTTGGAGTGATGCATCTATAAGCCAAGGAGAATCAAAGACTGCCAGCAAACCCTTAGAAGTGGTGAGAGATATAGTCCTTCACAACCTTCAATAGTCTCTCAGAGTTTTTAATAATTCTAGTTAGACAAGAAACCTGATTTGAGATGTAACTATTTTCTTCTCCCATTTAAGTTCAGCTTTTTAAAAGTATCTTTTGTTGACTGTGTTATTACAGTTGTCTTAATTTTCCCCCTTTGCCCCACTCACCTTGGTGCCCCCTTCCCTCCAGCAATCCTTCTCCTTAGTTCATGTCCATGGGTCATGCATATAAGTTCTTTGGCTTCTTCATTTCCTACCCTATTCTTAACATCCCCCTGTCTATTTTGTACCTAACAATTATGTTTTTTAATCCCTGCACCTTTTCCCCCATTACCCCCCCACCCCCATCTGTGTGGTGGTGGCAGCAGTGGCAACAGCAGCAGGTCGGCAGAAAATGCAGTTACATGTTTTCAAATGTCAGGAGGAACACCTGGGGAGCATTCCCAGCTCCTCACCAGAGCAGCTTATCGTCCCAGCTCCAAGGAAAATCAAGCCCCATTGCTTTTGGCTGTGCAATCCAGTGGGGGTTGAGACAGAGGCAGAAACTGCCAGTCTCAGCAGAGTCTGCTTGTTCAAAGGGCCCCAACGGACCTAAAACGTCCGCAGACCCACCCACTCTGGGAATGATGGCCAGGGCAGCAGCTAGAGGGGTGCCAGTCTGGTGCGGAAGAGGGAAATGTGCCTGGAAAAGGGGCCAGTGCTGGTCAAGTGGCATTGCTCCTTCTCAGACCCATCCCCCACACTCAGAGCCACAATGTAGTGAAATTGGTCTCCCGTTACTGACAAATCCCTAAGGCTCCACCCCTTACAACATAGTAGGAGCGACAGCTCTCCCTGGTACATGGAAGCAAACAAACACAGGAGACTTATGGCCAAGATGGAGGCCTAGACTGACACGCCCCATCTCCCTCCACAACTAAGAAGAAATACAACTACTGCAAAACCAGCAATAACCAGAAGTTCCAGAAAATAAATGGAAGTCCAACGTATGAAGTTATAAAGAAGTGATGCTCATCTGGATAGGTAGGAGGGGTGAAGCCGGAGAGGAGAGGTCAGGCTGTACTGTCCGCGGCAGCAGCAGTGACAGTGGCAGGACAGTGGTAAGCACAGACACCCATATTTAAGGGGAGGTGAGAAGCATCTGGGGAGCACCCCTGGATGCAGACCAGATCTGTCAGCTTGTGATTCCAAAGCCAGGGAAGGCAGACCCCCATTGCCATGGACTGTGAGGCCCGGTGGCGGTGGGGATAGAGGAGGAAGTTCCTGGTCTCTCAGCGGAGATTGAATGGCAGGAATTCATCTTGGACCCCCACCTCCACAGAAAACGCCCAGTTTTGACAAGTGCACAGGGATCCCCCCACCCTTATAGTGTAAGAGGTGTGACAGCCCTGCCCAGGAAGCAAAGGTAAACACAAGACTGTTCAGGATGACACAGATCATGATAGAGATCCCAGCGATGCAGCTGACCAGACAGCAAATTTCTAATCTTATGAAGCAGCAGATAGAAAATCTTTCTGAGGCACAGTTCAGAGCTCTGCTTATAAAAGTGCTTACAGACCTAACAGCAGATCTTAAACAAGACAGAGAAGGAATGAAGGCTAGTCCTGCTGAAATGACCAAAAACACATACGAAACTAGTGGTGAGGGCAAGAAAACCAGGGATCAAATTAACAAATCGGAACATAGGGAAGGAACAGTCAACCAGTGCAGAAAGAGGAAACAAAAAGGGAGGAAAATGAGGAGAGGCTCAGAAACTTATCGGACAGCTATAAGTGGGCCAACATCCAAATCAAAGGGTTGCCAGAAGGTGAAGAAGAAGAACTAGAAATTGAAAAATTATGTGAAAATATAATGAAGCAGAACTTCCCTAACTTGGGGAAGGTAATAGACTTACAGGTCCAGGAAGTACAGAGAGTTTCAAGAAAACTGGACCCAGGGAGAACCACACCAAGACACATTATACTCAAAATGTCAAAAATTAAGGCTAAAGAGAGAATCTTAAAAGCAGCAAGAGAGAAGAAGGGAATTACATATAAGAGATCCCAATAAGACTGTCAGCTGATTTCTTGAAGGAAACCCTGCAGGCAAGAAGGGACTGGCAAGAAATATTCAAAGGAATGGAAAGCAAAAACCTACAACCACAATTACTCCATCCAGCGAAGCTGTCATTCAGAATAGAAGGGCAGAGAGAGTGCTTCCAGGACAAAGTAAAACTGAAGGAGTTCATCAGATCCAAGCCACTGTTATATGAGATGTTAAAGGGTCTTATTTAGGAAAAAGGATCAAAACTATGAACATTAAAATGAAAACCGTATCACAACAACCAACAACAGAAGCTAGGGAACCAAAACAAAGGCAAACTAAGTAGGCAAGAAGAGTGTGAAAAGAATTATAGGTATGGGGAACATTATGGAGGGAGGTCAGCAGGGAGGGGGAGGGGGTAAAAGGAGGGAGATGACAGGAATTAGGAAGCATAGTAGGAGGGAGTGGAGTAGATAGGAAGATGTTAAGAACAACTATATGCACAACCAATGGGCATGGACTAAGGGAGGGGGGCGGACAACTGGAGCGAGGGATGTCACTGGGTGGAGGGGAATGGGGGAAAAGAAATTGGGGCAACTGTAACAGCACAATCAATAAAGCATATTTAAAAAAAAACTAAAATAAATGTAAGGTTCCTACTTTGCGTATTTTCACCTATCATGAGGGAGTCTAGAACGTAATACCTGCGATCAGAGAGGGAATACTGTAGATCAATAGCAATGTAACAGTAGTTAGACATTACTTAAATCTGTAACAACAAATATAATAAAATAAATACAAATATCTTTGACATTCTTAAAGTTTGTCTGAAATTCTACCAAGACCTCTAATTTGTTGGATGAGAGACATTTCTCCGTGGTGTTTCTGTATGTCTTGTGTAAGCTTTTATTGTGAAAATTTTTTCAAGAATGCTTATGTAACTAACAGCCTTGGAACATGGGGATAGTGCCTTCTAGAACAGAGAGCAGGATGGTAAAGATAATGTCTCCTTTCAGGACAAAGGTTGGGCATATTAGTCTAGCAGACTCTTAAGCTGTCAGTTGTGGCATTGTAAAAACTCACTCTGTGTTCAGCATCCACCTGGGCCTGCTTGTGCATTGCCCTCATATGATTTGGGGATGAGAGGGGCCCAGAAAAACAAAGTGAATATTACTTATGCTGCTTACTGTACCATGAGTAATAAAATCCTTTCTATCTGATCCAGAAATTGTGTGTGTGCTTTTAGAATTTATGAAACTCGCTGGCTGGCTAACATGTTATCTTGCACCTAGGGTAAAATCTCAGACCCTTCATAATTCTTGACATAATAGTAAATAATGTTATTTTAAGATACTAAGTTCTGAGTTCCAAAGTTCCAGGACATAGGGCATCATTAGTTTAGTCTACCTTAACCCAAGTCTTCCAGATACAATCAGTAGTTATGTCAGAAAAAAATGTGATTAATGCTATCAGGTTTGTTTAGGTTTGCAATCCAAAATTTAAGGATGGTTATTTTGGAGCTGACAATGTCTATTGTAAAGAAAATATTTACTGTGATAGGTGATAATATGAGTAAAATGGCAGCTTAGACATGCAGTGTGCAGGTGATGTGTTATGGGGTTGTACACTTGAAGCATGTATAGTTTTATTAACTAATGTTACCCCAATAAACTCAGTAAAAAATCAATAAAAATAAAAAATAAAATGAAGTATAAAGAAAAAAAGAGAAGGCATCCCCATATAAATTAGTACTGCTTAAGTTATGAATATGAGAAAAACATGATGAACATAATTTTATTTTTCATTTAAAACTGAACGGAAGGTTCTTGGATGTTAAGGAAAAAAAATATTTTTCCCAGCATTGACCTAGTTGTGTAGAACTGGGTAACAATATCATCTTTGCAAGCACCCTACTCTAATCACCCCAGCTGATGACCAGGCAATATGTCAACTTTTGTGAGAATCAACAACATTATCAAGCAAGTATATTTGGCCAATAGCACCTATAAAAATAATATTAGTATTTTTATACCTTGCAAAAACTTCTATAAGGGAATTATTTTATGATTAATTTTTACACACCTAATATTTTTTCTTGAGATTCTTCAATGTAGGAAAGACAATGTCACATACAATACAGAACAATGTCTAGAACAGAACCAGGTATAGAGTAGATGTTCCAAAATATTTATTGCCTAACTTACCAGAATTAACAGAGATTGATAATTCTATATCCAGCCATTGTTATAGTGGAAGATTCCATCTCTGAGAATTGTATAAATACTTCAGGAAAACAGTGCCATTTCAACTGGCTCATCAATTAATGCTCTCTTCTCATCACCCAAGAATGTGGATGAAGTTACTTTATTTATTTTTTTTAAGTTACTTTATTTTAAGGGATAAAAGATCAATATGTAGATAAAAAGAGTGTGGTAAAGTTTCCACCATGACCAAAAAGTTAAACATATAGACTTCCAGCCAAGATGGAGGCTTAGACGGACACGCTCGGTCTCCCTCTACAACTAGAGAAGAATACAACTACTTCAAAACAAGAGATAACTAGATATTCCAGAAAATAAAACTACACGGAAGCCAAACGTATGAAGTTATAAACCAGCGGCGCCCTTTGGGCAGGTAAGAGCGAAAGGGGGCGGTGCTGTTTGCGGTCGCACCAGGGACAGCAGCAGGGAGGACAATCTCAGTGGCAGGGAGAACAATCCCGGCTGCAGTCAAACCCCGGCAGCTCGCGACCCCAACGCTGGGGAAAGCAGCCACCACATCGCCTTGAACAGTGAGGCCCAGAGGGAGGGAGGACCAATCCCGGTCTCCTCGCGGAATAACTGTGTGAATCCATCTTGGACCCCCGCCCCCACACAAAGCGCCACAGCGCTGCGAAATAGGTTGCGGATTGCCACTGGTCGCTGGGCGGTGACGACAAAACACCGCAAGAAAGGTTGCAGATCGGCGCGGTCGCTGGGTTGTGACGACAAAGGGCCACGGCGCAGCGAAAAAGGTTGCGGATTGCCACCGGTCGCTGGGTCGTGACGAGTACACAGGCACTGCACCCTATAGGAGGCCCAAGAAAACAAAACGCATCTGTCAAAATGAGGCAGACAACTATAGAAATCCCGGTGGCGCAGCTCACCAGGCAACAGATGAAGAATCTGACAGATGAACAAATAACAAACCTGTCAGAGGCTCAGTTCAGGGCTATTGTTATCAGGTGGCTTACAGAATTAACAAAAGATCTGGAAAAAGATGAGAAAGAATTGAAAAACACTCATAATGAAAGGAACAAAACCACATACGAGACAGATGGTGAGAAAAAAAAATCCAGAGTTCATATCAAGAAACCAGAACATAGAGAAGGAACAAACAGTCAACCAGTGCAGAGAGAGGAACTGGGAAACAAGGATGAGAGGATCAGAAACCCCTGGGACAGCTATAAAAGGCCCAACATAAGAATCATTGGTTTGCCAGAAGGCGAAGAAGATGAACTAGAAATTGAAAAATTAAGTGAAAATATAATAAAGCAGAACTTCCCAAACTTGGGGAAGGAAATAGACTTACAGGTCCAGGAAGCACAGAGAGTTCCAGAAAAACTGGACCCAGGGAGAACCACTCCAAGACACATTATAATCAAAATGTCAAAAGTTAAAGATAAAGAGAGAATCTTAAAAGCGGCAAGAGAGAAGAAAAGAATCATGTACAAAGGGGTAACAATTAGACTATCAGCTGACTTCTCAAGGGAGACCCTGCAGGCAAGAAGGGACTGGCAAGAAATATTCAAAGTAATGAAAAGCAAAAACCTACAACCACGAATACTCTATCCAGCGAAGCTGTCATTCAGGATAGAAGGGCAGAGAAAGTGCTTCCAGGACAAAAATAAAACTGAAGAAGTTCATTGGATCCAAACCACTATTATATGAAATGTTAAAGGGACTGGTTTAGAAGAAGGAGGATCAAAACTATGAACATTAAAATGAAAACTGCATCACAAGAAAGAACAGAAGCTAGGGAATTGAAACAAAGGCAAACTAAACAGGCAACGAGAGTGGAAAAAGAACTATAGGTATGGGGAGCATATTGGGGGGAGGTCAACATGGAGGGGGAATGGGGAGAGGGAGGGAGATGATATAGGAATTAAGGATCATGGTAGGAGGGAATGGAATAGAGGTTGAGAAGAACTATATGCACAACTAATGGATATGGTCTAAAAGGGGGGACAACTGGAGGGAAGGGGGCCACCGGGTGGAGGGGAGCAGAGGGAAGGGAAATTGGGACAAATGTAACAATATAATCAATAAAAGACATTTTAAAAAATAAATAAATAAATTATAGCCATTAAAAAAAAAAAAGTTAAACATATAGGAAAAAATCCATGGACGCCACTTCGTTCTAGCACTTAAATATGACTGAAATCATATAGCACTCGGGTGTTTGGACGCAGCCATCAATTGCTTTTAGTATATTAACAAGTGTTAGAATTGGAAACTTTGCTTGAGTTGTGCTTTGTACTGTAAATTTGAAAATTAATACAAAACCTGTAATTCTACAGCCAGGGTAATTTCTAGTAAAAATATTATTGCTACAATGTGATCTCACTGTAAAAAACTGACAAAGTAATCAGTAATTCTCTAATTTCATCAAAATCAAAAGTAGAATTACATGAATCACAACATGCTTGGCAAGTAACTACATGTTCTTACACATCCTATGAGACCTGCTATTAGAGTATAAAAATCAGTCCTCCTTATTACTCTTCAGGACATTACAAGGAGAAATATTGATTCTAGAATTAATTTTCTTTGGTAAAAATTGGTAGAGTGATTGCTGGAGTTTAGTCTAGATCCTGCTGAAGTAACAGAAAAAACCCTAATAAACTTTTATTTTAGTTTTGAATTACCTCAGATTTACATCTCAGCTCAGCAATTGGACTTAACACACGTTTCTGACATTGGTTTAATAAACTGAGGTTCCCACGAACAAGCGCTTACATGTGTCATCGTTGAACCAGTGTGGTAATGTGTTCTAAACTTTTCTTGTCTCCTCTCTCAGTTATGTTTTGCTGTTGACTGTTATTGAGACTCTAATAACTTAGTCTAAAGCATTAGTCCCGTACATAAAATAAAATAAAGTTCTCCTCTTACCTCTGTAAGTCTAACATTAGAACATGTTAATTTATTTAATAAGAAAAAAATTTGTGTGTGTGTTCGGGGAATACAGTTTCCTACTACCCGTTCATTTTAACAGGAAGAGAGAATACCTTAAAATTTTTTTTAAAGTTGTAGTTTGTTAGATGCCTTTATTTAAGCTTCCTATTATAGGACAGCAGTATGAAAAATGATGCCATGGATTTTAAATTTTCTCCTTTAGCTCATAGCAGAATGACCTTTCCTTAGAGTGGTCTTCTGAGCAGCCAGCCTCAGTGGTACATAATCTTTTGTGAATTCCTATTTAGAGAAAGCCATAAATATTCATCTAGATGGGGCTTCTAAACTTTTTACTGCTTTAAACTTTTTACTACACATTAGATTGCATATATTCTACAACATAAGACCTGTCACAGATGAACAGATAAATGGCTCAGCCATAGTGGAGCAATGTTTTGACAGAGGAATATATCTGGTGTTCCAGAAGGTAAAGAAGGTCACAAAGTACCACTGGCATATAATTGTGCATTGCTACCCTTGGATGAGCAAGATTTTTGCAATGCTTAAGTTGCTCTCTTGGGCATAAAACAGTGGAAAATTATTTTTCCTTTCAGGCCACTAAAAAGGCATTTAAAGAATTACTGTCTTATTACTCTAGGCAAAAGTATCCTGCTATTTTTAAAAATAGTAACAATTATTTTTAGAAGTTTAACTTACTTTCTTGAGATTACCTGTGTTTATTTATTAACTTTATATGTGATGATTTTTCCCCATAAAGTGTTAAGATAAGTTTTTTAAAAATAAAAATAAATAAATAAAACACTTGATAATTGGATCAACCAGTTTTACATATGCTTAACCAGGGCAGTAAGTTCCAAGTTACTGTGTTATACCTGGCCTCATTTCTAATTGTGAGGAAATTTGACCATGACACACGAATTTCACAAGGACAGAGAATGCACCCTACTCACATTCTTGACTCCTTCCAAGCATGGCATTAGAATTCATTCTTAATCAACTGTGTAGCATGCCAATATTTTTCTGCTGGGTGAATGCCTATTCTGGCATAGTCATATGCTGCAAATTTATTGAGAAACAACCAGCAGTGTTTAATTCTGGCCGGACCATCTGTCAATGGGTTTGCATTCACTTGATGTCAATTCAATGAGGATGACCAAAACTAAGATGATCATATCTCAAAGGTTGTAATATGTATTTTTATTATACCTGTTGGCTCAGATTACAGAGTTAATCCAGTTGGGGCCAGTTCACAAAACTATAAGCTAGCTGAACTAAATCAGAAACCCAGAAGAATTGGCATTAATGAGAGGTTAGTAATACACTGATGATCGTTTTACACTATAGTCTGCAACCATGAACTCTATTTGTAGTCCTTTTGCACTTTAATTTCCTCATCTGAAAACTAAGACTAACATATACTTTTCAAACCTTTACAATTAAATGAATAGGAACTGGAATAATTTACATAAAATACTGAGTTATTCACAAAAGTTGTTTATTGTATTTGTTCTTTGGATTTTTGTTAATATGTTTGAAAGAAATCTAGAGAAGTTGCATGCCATATTAAAGACAGTAGAATTTTTAACAGGCACATGTAAAAAATTCTTAAATAATAACTCACCTGTTTTTTTTTTAATTTAACATTGTTTAGTGTAGCAAGTATAGATGACATGATTTTCTTTCTATCCCCTTTGATTACATTGGGTTATTTATACAGAAATAACCAGTGATCAACATATTTTTATATAAAAGTTCAATGCAGCTATAAATATGCCAACCCATAAGGAATCCATAAGTTTTTAATGGTGCATAAGAATGTAAGGAATATAATATGGAGGCCAATGATCCAGATAATTGATTCACAAAATTAAAATTAAAGAAATATAAAAATAAAAATAAATAAAAAATAAAATAAAATAAAAGAAATAGAAAATTTCAAGCTTAAAAAGCCATCTAGATAATAGTAACTGATGTATATACATCCCCTCCAACTTCTCAGTATGAAAACAATGATGAAGAGTAAAAACTCAAAAGACCCTGATAATTCAGTGTCTTGATCATTCTACTGCCATTATCTTAAGGGAATTTTGCAAAATCAATAGGACTAGATTTAAATATTCAATGAGAAACCGCTGTAAGTTATGCCACTAGAAATTAAATATGCTTATCTGTCTTCATGTAGGAAGAGAGCTCCTTCGCTGTTGTAGTACTGAGTGTAAGGTGTAGACCTACAAAAAGAGGAGACACTTACAGTGCTACCTTTAATCCTTGAGAGAAAGCCTGTGTGTAGAGCAAAGGCAGGATGAGACCTGATAGAGGTCCACAAACATTATTCTGAGTGTGTGTGTGTGTGTGTGTGTAAAATTCATCAGTTCAAAATGTCATTGTCCTTCATCTGAGATAGTAAATAATCTCATTTTATACCTGAAAACTAACTATATATGAATCTTTAGTCAACAGTAAAAAAAATAAACTAAGAAATGTACACATAAGCCATAATTTTTATCTGAAAAATTAAGATAAAATTTATCCTAGCAGGCACCTGGACAGACTTTATGTTGTTCAAAGCAATGTTTAATCCTGGTCTATTGTCATATTATGGATCTTGATAAATCTCTTCTGAAAATAAATAAACAACAACAAATAGGAATTGTAAACAATACCACAGAACAAAGGAAGGAAAACAATCTAGTGACTCAGAATTATTTTCTACAGGAATAGCCTTATGGGCAAGTTAAAAAAAGTCCTACTAATAATGGAACAAAACTTTGTGCAGAGTAATAAAATTCATATTTGTGCTCTGAAGTATATTATCCAAGAATGTAATTAAAAAAATATTTCCAGCATTTTGAAGAAATTTTTTGCTTAGCCAAGAACTGATATCAAAAAGAATGGCTATTCACATGTAAATGCAAGAGAGTGTATTTGGATACACAGAACGCCACAGTGTATACTCTTAATACTCTTTGAAGAAGTCACTTCGATATACACTTCGTTTATCATACACAACAGTGAAAATTAACAAATAAACAATGCGGAACTAAAAGTTAAGTACTATGCAATACAACCAGTGGAGCACTGATCCAAGTCTAAAAAAAATATTGTAAAATTAATCAATGACTATGAATGTCAAAATATTTCTATAAAGAGATCTGATATTTGATAATTAAAAATAATATTCCATGTCAGAAATCCTAAATTAAAACAAGGATTGAAATTGAGGAAGATGAATAGAATAGTATAAAGGAAACTCAAGTGTTCATCTCAAGCAGTTACAACTAAAAATAATAGAGAATGTGAAACAATAGTATTGTTTCAAATGCTTAAAGAAGATGTAACACATTGATTATGGAGTATATGGTAAAATATAGACAGAATCATAAACAGCATCAAACATATAATAGCTTATAATATTGTATCAAATAATACAAAACATCAAGTAGAAAAAAGATAAACAATTTAAATATCAGTCATTAAAAATCAAGTTTACAGTGGGAAAAGAGAGAAAAAGCTGGAGCAACTGTAATAGCATAAGCAATAAAAAATATAATAAGATGCTTATGCTCATGTTAAGTAAAAATAAAGACAAAATAAATTGCTCTGTCATATGATCCAAAATTTAAAATACTAATAATTAAGAGTTTGGTCTCCAAAGTGAAATAACTTGTGATCTAAATTCCCAATATTCCATTTACTAATCAGGTAAACTTTGAAAATTTGTTAATCTTAAGTCTAAATTCTAAACCATAAAATAAAATAGTAATTTCATCTTCCTTATGTGATTAATTTCAGAACTGATGAGAATCATAAAAAATATATTACAAAATGCCACATCCAGTATAAGAATTCAATAAATGTACCTGCCATTATTATTAGTAGTAGAAAAATAATAACTTCCAGAGATATATAATTATAAGGAATCATATCAAAATGTTTTAGTAGTTTATTGCTGAATAGTGGCATTCTGGGTAGATTTTCTCACTTTACTTTAAAAAAAATATTTTTCATATGTCACTACATTTTAAATCAGATTTAAGAAATCCTTTATCCACATTTTTTCTTGTTCAGAAGAAAAGAGGATTTACAGATAAGCCAAAGTCTTCATGATTACACTCATTTCTCCTTTTGCTTCCCCAGAGACAATTATTATAACTTATGGAAAAAATATATGTCATGTATTTAATAACTTGAGATGGTTAATGTTATGTGAGACTTGACTAGGCAATAGAATACCCAGCCATTTGGGCAAATATTGTCCTTGGCGTTTCTGAGAGAAGGTTTTAGATGAGGTTAACACTTGAATCAACAGACTAAGTTAAAGCACATCACCCTTCCAGATATGGGGGTCCCCATCCACTCAAAGGCCTGATAAGTAAAGAGAAATTCTTCCAGTTTGACTTGAACTGGGACATTGTTTGTTTTCTTTCTTTTTCTTTTTTTCTGCTTGCCCTCAGACTCAAACTGAAACATTGATATCCTGGGTCTCAATTCTACCTGAATTCATATTAGAGCTACACCACTGGTTCACCTGAGATTCCCGCTTGCTGACTGCAGATACTAGGACTTGTTAGTCCATATATCCTATTGGTTCTGTCTCTTTGGAGAATCATGAGTAATAGAGAATTCAAGATTAAACCATTGGAGAATCATTTACATAGTACTCAACATATGCAGAGGATCATCGCTGTTATTGTTCTTAAGGGACATAATATGGTTAGAGAGAACAAATTTCAAAGGAGTCACATTCCATTAACAAAATGAGTAAACTGAGGAAGGTCAGCAAAAGCTAATATTTACCTTAATCCAGATCAATCAATACAGTTAACTCAATATTTTGATAGTTTAGAAATTCCTTATAAGTCTCTTTGCCCTTCTTCTATGTCCTTGACCACCAAATCTAGATAACTTAGTTTACAAAGCTTTCAAAGAAAATTGAGGCCTATGTTATGCATCAACCTATCATCTACGTAACCAACAACTACACATTTTAAGTTAAACTATTGATGTTGAGGTTCTCTAAATAGTTCATAAACTATTTTCTCCTGTGGCATATACTTATGTCTATTATTTTACTAAACTATATGCAGCAGTGGAAGGATACTCTGCAAAACTTCATGACTGTCATTCTCCATCTGTACCTTAGAAATTAATAATTTGTAGTCTAAAAGGGATTATACCTAACTACTCATCTGAATTTCTCTTCCCAAATTTGATTTCAATTCCTTTGATTTCATCTACTTCTGGTCTTAAAAAGATGCATATGAACAATGAGTGTAAGAAGAAAAGAAACTTACATGTGCAAGTTGTTCCATTTTCATCTAAAAGCTGATTATCAGCACAAGCACACACTCGGCCTCCTGGAATGGCCAAGCACAGTGTACTACAGCCCCCGTTATTTACTCGACACATATTGTCACCTGCAATAGGAGTGAATGACATGTTTCAGAGAATTCTGATTCTGTTCAAAGTTAGCCTGTTATTTCTAGGAGATGTATGTAGGCATAAACATGTACATATATATATATATATATATATATATATATTACATACTCTTTAACATGTAACTCCTTAATGAATTAATTAACATAGTCAGGACTTCTACTGAAATTCAGAAATGTATGAAAATATATGATGTGCTGGTAGATGAGAAGAATTTGCATACTGGTTGTAGGAGACAACGATCTGTGTGCAGGTACGCAGCAAGGGGAGGGGAAACAGAGACAAGAGATGGCACCTGTCTAGGAGAGTTTCCCAGGTTAAGAAGTCTGAGTTTTTTTGGAAGCAGACCACCAACACTTGGAGCCTGGCTTTGCATCTCAAGTGAACAGAAAGTAAACAAGCTTGAGGAAAGGAGTGGGATATTGTTCCCTCCTGAGAAAGGGGCACATTGCATGTCATGCACTGAAGAACCCTAGGAATGCAGGCTATCTGTACAGCCTTGCTGGTGATGGGAGACTGCAGAGCAACACAGGGGAAGCGTTGTCCCAGAGGCCGACAGACATCAATAAAGCAGGCACCAGGGAAATCCAAATGTCCACATTCATGCACATATGGAAGACACCCTTGGAGATTTAGATACAACTGAGGCAAAATTTTGAAGAGGCTGGAGACGATGTTTTTAAAGGTGTAGGTAAGAGTAAGTAACCTTAGACAATCATCATTTTGATGTAATTATTCTTAAAAGTTGGAAAAGCAAGGAGGAAAGTACATTCTCTTAAGTTACACAGCTGTAGAATAGTTACAAAGAATTCTGCAACACTAGCAATCCAATGCCCAGTGTAAATGCCAAGGTTACTTCACACTATGTTGCATTTTTTAATATATCGATAAATAACATTTTGATAATACCAGAAGATCTTACTCACACATGAAAAATAAAGAGCTTTAATTATTCAGAGACATGCAATAAAATAATATAATCACTAAAACTGTACTGACAGTTAAATGCCAATACTGTGACTAAAGTGACATACTAGATTATTACACTGTGAGTCTAAGGGGCTGGATGTGCTATGTAGAGATTGTTAAGAAATTAGTTAAAAATATTTGAAGTGTTGCTATGTGGAATAAATATTGCAATGTTCAACTCATCCCCATAGCTTATCAATCATTATATATTCAAAGATAGGAGTAAATAACCAAAGATATAAAAGTATTTATTTTCATTATTCTGAGAAGCAAATTACATTTTTCATGTTTATAAAAAATGTAAAAATGCACTAAAAAGCCAAGAAAGCTAATAATTTAAGCTATGGCACAATTTCTAAAGTAGGAGAATGATTAAACTTAGTTCAGGCTTTTTCCTACTGCAATTGCAAAAAATTTGAAACAGCTTCCAGTATAGTGCCTTTATTCAATGACCATAAAATAAAAATGTAATACTTCATACAATGTTCAGGTGTTCTATCTATGTTATGTGCATTATGTACAGAATTAAAATGATATTCAATATTTTTGTTACATTTAGATTCTATAAAATTAGAATTAATTCAAAATACTTTGAGAAATTTATGAAAAAATTAAAACAGTAAGAAATAAGAAAGTATTAAAACCAATATTTTAGAACATATTTTCACATAAAAAGTATATGCCAAATATCAAATTATTTAATTTAATAGCATGACTCACACCAGTCTTATTGAATATATAATTTCAGTAATTAGAAATAAATTATCATTATTTCAACTTTTAAATAATTCCTCTTCTGTGAATACTACATACTAAAAGAGAAGAATTAGTATTTGTTTTTTCATAATAGAAATCAAAAATCTAAATTAATTTAAATAATTTAATATCTCTATTAAAATTTCTTAGATTTTTAAAATTTTAATGGTAGCCTAGAATATTTTTTAAGTTATTACTTGAACATATTATCAAGAACTCATGGGATAGATTGTATTACATTTCCAGTACCTTACAAAATTTTTCATGTAAAAATATTAACTTGAAAATATGATTAAATAACTGCAAATTGAATTAAAATTTGTATATATAAATATCAGTGAAAGAGTTTATAAACATATCAATGCATATCATTATTAAAATCCATTATGCATTAATCTCATGACTATTACTTTAATATCCATTTAATTCAATTTTTATAATAAATATAGTTTTTTATCTTATTTGCAGAAAGAAAGGAACATGTGTTTTCTTTAGTTATTGTACATTTATCACTGATAAATTTTATATTAAAAACTTTTTAAAATATAAATTTCTCTTTGCTTATCTTTTATAGAAGCCAGAATTCAGGGTGCCTTTCATAAGATTCAAATAAAATGTTTAAATTATTCCTGGTAGTTAGAATTACAGTTAATTTATTTGTGAACCTATTTCATATATTTGGCATAGAAGCTAACCTATTAATTTCCATTTGATTCATGGTACTGCTCATCAACCCTTTTTAAAATGTAGTCATCCTGGGTTGGTGTGGCTCAGTGGACTGAATGATGGCCTCTAAGCTGAAAGGTCACTAGTTCGATTCTTGGTCAGGTCAGGTAACCAATTAATGTTTCTCTACTTCTCTCTCCCTCCCTCTCCCTACTCTAAAAATAAATAAATTAATTAAATAATAAAATATTGTAGTTTTGATTATCTCATTCTTTATAACACGTGGAAGAAAATAAAAGTATGCTTCTGAACCTGAAGAATAGAAAAGTAAAAGTATTAGTTTTAGACAACTGCTGTACTTTATATGAGTATTTTCAGGAGAGGGTTACAAAAATTGTTCTAAATATTTAATGCAAATGAAAAATAAAGAAACCTTATCAATTAAATCAGAAGAAACAACAGTAGCATTAAAAAAAATATATGTGGAATTCATTCCTAAAGGTAGCTTTCTCTTCAGCATGGTTATATATCAACCTTCCTGAAATAAGCTGGTATGTTACCAAAATATCTGATGAGCTTTCTTTTTTTTTTTTTTTTAATATGCGGAGGTCAAATTAGCTAATTTTCTGACACCAAGTCTGAAAGAGTTTAGATATTACATTAATTGCATTCATGAATTTTTTTATGATAAATCTGTTGGGTAGTATGTGTGTGCGTATTTGTGTATTTATATTATCTATCATACATGTATTATATATGTATATATATCCATAAACATATGAACAAATATTACATAAAAATAAATGTAGTCTATATGTACTACATATACAAATGATGTCATATACCCTCATCTCTCATAGAGAAAGAAATGAGAGAAAGGAAGAAAAACTACAAGGCTATAAGAGACTAGCTTATTCCATTCGAAGAATAGTGATATGTACTACTTAAGGATTTGGTTTTCTATTAACTTGCAACTATTTTATCCTTAGAAAAAATAGTTAACATGACAGCATATAACCAAAGTTTATGTGCCACTAATTATATGTTTCTATATATTTGTTAATATCTGATGTTCCAAAGATACAGAGACACACTGAGAGAAAGTTACAACATGGTAAGATAACATGTCTGTATTTAAACATCTGACTGCATTTTGCTTCATAATCTAGCTATTTAGATCAATGTAATAAAATGCAATAAAAATTTAAATCCTAAGTAGGCTGTCCAATTTCAATGTCTATTGACTGAGTAAAAAAGATATTGTTCAGGCATCCTTTCCATATTGTATTGTCTGTTCAAAAGATTCAAGTACATGCTTAGCCTGGTTAGAAATCGGAAACTAATTGAATGAAATTAAATTAATAAAAAGTAGTCAATCAATTTAGCCAAACACATTCTATCACTAAGACAGTGCATAATGATTTCTACAACAAAAGCTGTATAAAAACTTTAATAATCAGGGACACATTTTCATTTTAATTACAAAATTTTTAAAATACTTAAAAAAACATTGTCTATCCGAGGGATAGCACTAAACAATTAAATGTCAATGATACTGTCTGAAACACCAAATATATTCTTCATGAATGTTGGAATACAACCCTCATATTGCTATCAGAGGCATGCACTTATGTACATGATTGTGATCCATCACTGTTTTGAATATTTATTTTTA
The DNA here is from genome assembly GCF_987537825.1 of Furipterus horrens. NCBI lineage: Eukaryota > Metazoa > Chordata > Mammalia > Chiroptera > Furipteridae > Furipterus > Furipterus horrens. The sequence continues at coordinate 138,018,696 of NW_028327171.1, forward strand.
AATGCTTATATGCAAGGAAACTTACAAATATATGCCTTCAGATTCAGAAATGATAAAGCCAAATTAATTACTATCAAATACAGGTACTGTTCTAAGTCTTATTTTTATATAACAAAAGTTATTTATTCTTTATAGAAATGTTATGAAGAAAGCATTTGTCCTCTTTGTTAACTTTTTATGATGTGTCCAAACTTTAAGGAAAATGTGTCAGGATATTGATTTAAGCAAAAGTCCATTTTAGAGTAAGCTGGGACATTTATCATCCCATGTGTTGCATTTAATTGATGAACTTTTTAAAGAAAGTGAAGATTGTGAAAACATCATGCAATTTGACTACAGAGAGTTTAGCAATGACATTCAAAATGAACAACTTCTAAAGACAATGAAAATAGGAAATGTGATTGTATACTGATTGTTTTAATAAAATCCAGGAAACTAATGAATATGGAATTACAGAGAAAAACAACCCTGAGAATAAGATAGCACAGGACATGAGAAGGGTTGTTCCTGTTTGTATTCTTGCCTCCAGTTTAGTGTAGACAAATGGCAATGGTGGTGGTGAGGGGGGCAGGATTGATGTGAATGTAACAGAAAATATTATCATGTGATCTAGTCTTAATTTTGTTCATAACTATAGCTCATGCCATTTCAAAATTGTCATTTTTAGTTTTAAAGATAGTTTTAGCTTTTACTCACTACTAAAACTTATATATTTCCCATTTCATGTACTTCCATGATTTTATAAAATTACATTTGTATCCTAATAAGGCGATTTTAATAACAGTAGATAAAATGAAGTTCTTGATTGAGACAGTTTACTTTTAATAATTCTCTTTTAGCTGAAATATGACATATCTTAAAAAATCTCTTGTTGATGGATAACTTCCTATTGACAACTGTGCATTGAAAAACTCAGGATATAATTTTACTAATTAAATGCCCATAAAAATATCTCCATTAAAGAAGGAACAATGTCTTTATATTCATAACAAAATATCTAGTACATAATTTTCTTTGCTTAATTCCTAAGTTCTAAGTCATGTTATTTGTGGGTGGCCTAAATAAATATTAATAAATCATATAGTTAAAACATAGAATACTTTTTATTTTAATAAGACATGAATATCATGGTAGATTATTTTACTTTTATATTTTCTAAATTAATTAAATATTATTTAAATATACCCAAAACTAATCAGATAAAATATACTAAGATACTGTTAAAAATGCAATTTTCTTATATATTTTTAAATATGTTCTCACAATATTCTGTTCCCAAAGTTTTTCTAACTGCTCACAATAGTTGAACTATAAAAACATTAAAATATATATGCATATATATATTTACTTTAACAGACTTCAGCAAAATTACATCAAAAAGGAAATATTTGGAGAAAACCTTGAACTTTACTCATATAGAATTCCCAACATTTGATTGACTTTTGTGTGACTAGACATCTTTAACATAAGATTTCAGCAACACTATCAAATAAAACCTTTTTGCAAGTACTGTGAATTTTGTTTTACGTGAAACTCAGAAGCAATTTTATCTGGTTTTTAATACCTTGTTGTTTTCGTGGATCATATATCTGAAGTCCAAACAGGGGTGGTCTTTCACGCCTCAGTAATGTCACCTCATTCATTACCAAATCTAGTTGAAAAATGGAACCATTCATATAATCAGTCCAGAACACATAATTCCCATGATGTGACAGTCCAAAAGGATGGTTCAACTCTTTCCCACTGTAAACAATCTGTAAAATATAAACACATTGTGAAAATTCAGAACGGACCTTTAGAAACAAAACTAAATATTAATTAAAATGGTATTCAGATAAGTATAACAGATAGTGATCTCCCTAATACCTTAACTCATATTTTTTTCAGCATATTTGAAAAATGGATTTCACAATGTGAGCATATTTTTTTTTCTGTTTCTAGCACTTGTTATTCAAGGAGACCATTTAAATTAAACTCATTTAAATCTCTCATATTTGGCTTTACACATATGGTCAAGAAATCAAAATGTTAAAGTGAATTTGCTGTGTCTATTCTTTGTAATATTCCAGAATCATATCCTAGGATAGAAATCAATCTCAGTAATTAGTATCATCATGTATGAGGGGGCAACCCAATGAAACCCAGAATTTATTTATTAAAATTTTTGTATTAGTTCTTACATGTTTAAACTACAATCACCTTCAAAGTACTCTCAACTTGATGTAATACACCTATCAAGACTTTTTTCCACTGCTCAAAACAGTTTTTAACCTCATCAATTTTGATGCCTTTTAGGGCTTCTTCCATTTTTTGTTTTACCTCTTCCACATTGGCCAAACATTTCCCTTTGAGCACTTTTTTCCCCTCATGGAAACAAAAAAGTAGTTGTTCTGGGAAAAATCAGATAAATAGGGAGCATGGGGTAGGAGGGTCATGCCATTTTTGGTCAAAAGCTGCTGAATACTCAGTGGGGTGTGGGCAGGTATGCTCGTAAATTACCCATCATGAAATGGGCAAATAGGTTGAAAAAGTCTTCAAGAAAAATTCACTGAACCCAAATGCACCCTCTTGCAACAATGCCAGCTAGTACACTGATACAGATGAGTTTATAGAACACTCACCTATTAGAGGAAGCCTATACCAAAAGGGGCTTGCCCTCCAGAAGATAATTCTGGTTGTTTTTGTGTTCTCCCTTGTATAGTGTAATATTGCTCATCTAATGGCCAAAGGATACAACCCGGTACATGGTATCAAGACTTTGGGAGTGAAAAAGATCTTCTTATTTAATTGGGCAAATGCACATTAAATAGGAGAAGACAGGGAGGAAGATAAATATTTTAATTTTGACTTAGAAAAATTTACTAATAGTAAAGAGATAAAGTTTACTGGCTAATTTCAGTTCTGATTATCTTGGTATATTATTTACATTACAGTTTTATGTATTTGTTGTTTAAATGGAGCAATTGTGTTTCAAGCCATGTTTCACATGTAGGGTTGTAGAAAAAAAAGGAGTAATATTATACCTCCAATAATGATAATATTTTTTCATTTTTCACCATGTATAAAATGGATTGTATACAATATAAAAAAGCATTTTGTACTCACTTTATTTAATAATAGAGAACTGAGGAAGTTATTCAAATAATATAGGATTAGAAATTCAAATTTTTCTCCTTTAATCTGAAATTTTCATAACAAATTTTTATATATTGAATGAGATTATTTTTTTAAATTCTTAATTTTCTCACCTCCATGTGAGTTAAAACATGCTGCCCATTAAAATGTGTATATTGTGTATATGTCAACATCTTCAAAGGATTCATAGGTATTTATTTAGCACCTGTGAAGTATGTGACATTAGGTTAAATGCCAATGAATTTTACTCATTTGGAAAAAATATTTAAAGTACTGTTAGAGTGAATCAATGAATGAAATAGTATTGACTGGTTAGTATTGTATTTAATTCTCAAACAGAATTCATGATGAATAGGCTTAGCCAATTGTGCAGTTTTTCTTTCAAAAAAAGAGAGAGGAAGGAGGAGGAGGAGGAGAAAGTATAGTATAAAAGAAAGCACTTTGGCAATTTTGAATATTCTACTTTTTCATTATTTAACTAAATAGTTAAAGTTAGTTCATCATGCCATATTTGTCTAAATAATTATAAGATAAAATATAGAGGTGATGTTTTTTCAACACTGGCTGTGTCAGAGTCAACTACATCCTCAATTTATCTGAGAATTTCAGACTCACTCTGCAATAATTCAACCAAAAGAGGCAAGAAGAATTTGATATCTATTCATACCAAAAGGCTTGAAGTTTAGTTTATTCTTGTGTTTCAAGTTCGATGTCATGAAGTTCTTTATTCAAATAAATGCATTACAATTAATTTTTCATAATATATAGGTAAATTTCAGCTGCAAATATTGAAGATATTTTAACAGAGTTGGGTTGCTTGGTCATAGCAACTCATCAATAATGTAGAAAAGCTGCATTGTAAAACAACTCTGATATCCTGAGAGCTGCTTTAAAAAAAGTCACGAATGTGACACAGCGCAGTGAGCAGGGCTTGTTCTCCGACACGCAGCGCCAGTTGCACCACTTAATGCTCAGCCTCCATGGACCACCCACTAGCAGCCACCTCGCAGGTGTACAAATAAGCTTGAAAGAACTCTTAATACAACACAACAACGGTCCAGGAAAAAAGAAGCCAGTGGGTTAAAACCAGCAGAGTTTGTTTTTACCTTCCTGTGAGTTCCATTCAAAAACACTTTTTCAATATGGTCATAATAAGCATCACACCAGTATAAGGTGTTGGTGTGAAAGTCCAGAGTTAAACCGTTTGGCCACAGCATCTTTGAAGTCACAAAAATTTGCCGATTGAAGCCATCCATCCAGGCCTTCTCAATCCTTCCCACGCTGTCATCTATTTCATCTTCCTCCCAGTCTGTCCAATACATCCAACTAAGACAGTACAAAGGAGAGCATACACGTGTTATTTCAATCAGCCTCTGTAGAGAGGGGCACTTCTTCAGATTTGGCACCTTCATAAAATCTAATTACATTCTGATTTTATCCTATCTAGATGATATCTGCCAAAGGGAGGAGGCAGCTGTGAAGTATCAAGGGAAGTGAAGATATGTTCAGAGAAGCCCGTTCCTTTGGACACAATAAAGAAAACCCACTACGCCAATTTTTGGCCTCAGTGATTAATTAAGCTAACAGTAAGTGCCAATATTGATTTTCTTTGGCATTGATACCAAGTTTGGACAATTGTTTTTGAGGCATTACTAAGTATTTTTAAATGTTGTTCATTTCATAAAATGTGTAATCAATTATGTTATTAAAAAAGCAGGTTGACATGAGAACTCATAGAACAGTTAATGATCTAGTTAAGTTTATTTAATCTCAGATGAGTTATTATTTTTTAAGACAGGCAATTGAATTGTCTTTGATCTAAAAGGTACAATCATACTGCTTTTTTTTTTTTTCTGGCCAAGTCTAATTTGTCTTCCTGATGCAAATTATCTATACTTTATTGCTGCTTATTATTACCCCAAAACCCACAGAAGATGATTTAGCTGCACACGAGTTTATTTAACAGCATGACTGACCTTAAGATTTTGAGCTTTAATTTCCATCTCAAACAAAAGCACCTGCCTTTAATAACAAATCATTTTGTGTAAGCTATACAGTGGGAGAGGAGGCCTTGAGCTAATGCTGCAATTCCCTCATGAATAAGGTTAAAACCCTCCATTTCTATTGTTTTGGAGTCATGTGAAAATGCCTGAGTTATTAATTAAAGTGTAGGTTTTAATTCATTCACCTCATAAACAACTTTATAAAGTGCCAAAGCTTTCTTAAGCTGCTTACCCTAGAAATGCCTTTATTAGATTTTCCACCTTCACATTTTGTGGACCCTGAAGAATTTCTGAGGTAATCTCAGAAAAATCTCTATCTATGACTAAAAATCCTACAGTGATCCAAGCAGGCGAATTTGGGAAAACTGAGGCTGAAACACACCATCCATAATTTCATGCCAAGGAAGCTTTTTAAAAGATTTTTCTTAAAAGTTTGCAATTATGTTGATAAACCTTTTAGACCTGAAGAAGTATATTGAAATTGATGAATTTTATTAAGTCAAAATATGTTTTAATCCTAGGAATAAATATGACAATACACTTATCTTGTATCCTGTGTGTTCTTCGAGTGGTTTTATTATTGGAACAAATTAGGAATAAACAGAAGAGTCATTCTATTTGTTTTAATAGATTTAAACTACATAAATCAACTATGTAAAAGGGAAATGTGCAAATTTTTTCTGTTCAAACTTTCCTATAATCTTAAATACAGTTAATCAATGTGCTTTTATTCTTGCTGCTAATTTACAACATTTTAAAATGCACTTATCTTTTCCTCTAGTTTTTCTTTTGAACATAGTAACACTTTTTGTTTGTTTGTTTGGTGACTCTAACTCGAACACATGTGCACATGAGGAATAATTCTGTATATTCTAAATATACTTTGTATTGTTTTATATTTGAATAAATGTTTTTTGTGATATGATCTATTACTGATATTTTATTCATGCAAAATAAAAGAGAATCATTTAAATAAGAGATACCGATCTGAGACTACATTTTATCATCATCTACCCACTTCACTATCTAATTAGAAGTTATGTTGTAAAAGCCTTATAATCAATACCAAATTTGAAAATTCTTAAATAGAGAAAATAGAAAATATAACTTATAAAATAAGCAGGAACAAATATAAATCTTTTTATAGGTAGAAATTCGGTAGCTATCAATTCAAAATTATGTTAACCTAGCCTTCTGCTAATAAAGAAAGAAAAAATGTATTTCTAATTTTTATAGCCTGTTCAAATAAAATGTATTAAGTTTATCCTTCGTCTCTGTGTCAAAATAGACTCTGTTTCTTAGTGACGTTTTTTGGTTGCATTATAGTATTTATTGAATTTATGCCTTGCATGGCATTTAATGGTGCTGCATATCTGATAATTCCAGTTAAAAATCAAAATAATTAAAGGCAAGGATTCTTTTTTTCTTCATATTTGTACCTGCAACACTAACTTTGACTTTGTTGACATTAACCATGTCACCAAATTAAATTGTATTACCTGGTGGTCAATCTTAGAAGTATTTACATTCTTAAGACTTTCTCTGTCATGGATGTAAAATACATTTTACTGTTGAAAAAATTGATTTGGTTACTGACATAATATCTATCTGTTAGCTATTAACTGAGACATGGATGCACAAGATCCTCTTTGGGGGGAAATATGCACGCAGCTTTGGACATAGATTGTATAGACAATATTTTGAGAAGTAAGCATAGATTGTATAGACAATATTTTGAGAAGTGAGAGCTGGTAAGGTATGTTTTTAAGTTATTGATATAAATTATGAAATGTGCATTGATCGGCTTAGGAAGAGTGCCATCCCTGTTGATTCCTCCTTGGCTTTAACCCCATTTCAATAGTTATTGAGGCCTGCAATCCGATTCTTCCAGTCTCAGTCCCCACCTTTCTGTTCCTATTACAAATGCTATGCTTGGTTTTTCACCCCTTTTCAAATGGAATGCCTAATGGGTTAGTTCCCACATCCCTGTCACACTGCTATCACTGTCTTCCTGAATCATGAATGGAATATGTGACTTTTATCTTCAAAACCTTTCAGTTACTCTTTTGTCAGCAAAATAAATCCAAACTTTTAATCATAGTGTTGAAAATGTTTGCTACTTTATAGTTTCATCTCCTACTATGTTCCCTCACATACCCTCTGCTCTAAGGACACCATCTCACCTCAGAATTGGCACTGACTTCCCTTCCTCTAAACAATTACCGTCACTGTCCCTTCAAAACAGTGACTATCCTATGACTCCACACCCCAAGCCCCTGGGACCAACTCTGTAAATTTGGGAAATCTATTCAGCCACTAAAGCTCAATTCTGTATGAAAAACCTCACTAATTTCTGAAAAGCATGTATATCATTTATTTTATAGGTAATTTTGTGTATGTGTATCCAGAGGACAATTATTGTCTATTGATCTATATAGTAGTTAATAAAAAATATGCTTTAATCAAAAATAAATGTTTTTTACTGACTCTGTAATTGTTTATGAAGTTATTGATAAAGTACATCTCTGAAATAAGTCATATTTTTGTTAACAAGCAATCACTGATTTCCTCTATGTACAGATAAAAATAGGTTTATGGTAGAAAAAAGTAAATATTTTTTTCTTGAAATGTTTTGCTTAAAGTTATACTATTTCAAGTAGAATTTGAGAACTAAACTTTCTTCCTCATTTTTAAAAAAATATATTCTAGTCAGACATACAATAAAGATTAAATTAAAACATATAATTAAAAAAAAGAAAAAATGTATTTGAGTCAATTATTTGGATAAGTAAATTCACATAGTTCCATGTCTATTTCTACTGTCTTCCTATCCATTCTTCACAGAATAGTAAGATTAGTATTTTTAACACAAATATGATTGTATTACTTTTCTATTTTAGCCCTGCTCTGAGAACACAGTGCAAAGCTCTCATCATAGCGTACGAGGGCCTGCTTTCCTTTCCAATAGCATCTCAGTTGTTTTCCCCATTGTTATCTGAATTCTAACCCCATTGTTTTCGTTTAGTTTCTCTGACACTCAATCCCTGACTAACTTAAGATCTTCAAATGCTCCATTTTCTTGATCTAAAATACTCTTTCCCTTATTCTCCCTGTCTGATTCTTTCTCTATAATTTAGTCCCAACTTACATGATACCTCCTTTAAAAGACCTTTCAGCAAATCTATTTAAATAGGTTTTATCATTAGTTTCCATCATGTTAACCTTTTTTGTTTTCCTTTACCACTTTGTTCTATAGAAATTACGTTAACTGCTCGTTTGGTACTTATTTATTGCTCTATATCCCCACTTCTAATCTTGCAGATAACACAAGATGCTTCATGAAGGTTAAGGCAATGCCCATTTTGTTAACCACTATATAACTGGTGCAAGTATACTCTGGCCATAGTATATTCCTAGGGAAAAAGACATGCATACACACACATATATTCATGCACCTATGTAACTGTTTTACAGCTTGATGCACATATCTGAAAACATGCAGGATGGAAGAAATATTGCAGTCATTCTTTGTAGCACGACAAGTAAATATAGGGTCATTTATAAGGCAGTAATTACAGGGATGCAGCTATCGCCCTAATAAAAAAAAAGTCATATCACTCATACTTTTCTTCAAATAGTATAAACTAACTAGATGCTATAAGTTTCAAATGTAAGTTGAATGCCTGCCTACTAGGGAAGTGTATAAAGGGATTCCTGAATTTGAAGAGAGAGATGAAACTAGTGAACTCAATTGTCCTTCCATATCATATGATTCTATGACCTCCATATTTGTGTTATCTGCCTGAGCACCACAAAGACCCTGTAACTCTATGATAAAATATTTGTCTCTTACAGAGTACTGAGAATGAAGATGCTATTTCAAAACACATTTAAAACACCTTGCTTCAACTAGAATTAGTGTGAAATAAATATTTTTCTCCCCAAATCAATGTTGGTTTGGTTTAAAGGGCAGTTAAATGACTTGGTTTAAAAGTCTGGGAATAGAGCAGGTAATTGTAGAATCAACACATAAAATCACTGATATTACTTTATAATTGTCTTAAAACCACAATGAGCCCATTCACTACTTTGGTGTCAGCTTGGGAAGAAGCATCCTAATTCAATCCTCAACATAAATTATTCTAGGAAAGGCAAGCGGTGATCTCAGCAGATAAGGGAGTCACATTCTTCCTATTCAAATAAGCATTTTTTGTATATATGTAGTAAGCTATGAAGAATATTCATTTTGTGATGTTGTTTTTAAACAATGAAATGTAAGCCATGGAGGGGATAAAAACCACATACAGCAGCTGTACATGTTAAATATATAATCTATTCAATTAATTCTGAGATTCTATTAGGAATTCTTAAACTTTTTCAATAGTTCAATATGCACAGTATTATTTGTGTTTAGTTAATATGTTTGAATAAAAATAAAAGGAAGAGATACTCATATGAATTGAACAAAATATTCCATCCTAAAACAAGTAGCATGTACTATAAAATGATGTCACTATATGAAAAATATGGTTATGTCTAAAATTATGTGATTTACCAGCCTAGACTAGTAAAAAGTAGCAGAGTATAGTACCTACGAGTACGGTCTTGGAAACAGGCAGGTATGGTTTAAATGTCTATCCAATCTCTTAATAATTGAAGAGTTTTTGTAAGTCGGTTACCAATTTCTTCTTTGTAAAATAATGATGAAGTTAGCAACCAATTCAAAGAACCATTGTGAGGGTTAAACAAGAGGAGCATATTAACGTATCCAACAATATATCTGGCCCACATTAAATGTACAGAAAACTTGGCTATTTCTTCCCATGTGTGGGTTTCACTTTATTACAAATTCACATGCTTGTTTTGATTATTTTTGAATACATTAAATTTCAATAGGTTTTATAAAGTTAAACTGATTCTCTGATATAATTGATTATTTATCTTGTCAGGTTGTCTAAAATGGAGAATTATGGTGCTTGTCTGAATAAATCGAGTAAATGTATCTTTTATACAAATAATTTGTTTATTTCAGTTCAACATATTTATTTAGCATATTCTCCAGAAGAGAAAATCACTAAATAAGTAATGTTCTCCAGTTAGATCACTTGTATGTATATTCATGCATAGATTTAAATAAAACATTTACTATGAACTATGTAAAAAAATTAATATAATTTATCTTATATAAAGCTGATGAAATATTTCATACCCATTAACAGGATCCACAACAATCCCTCTGGGATGAGACATTTCTCCCTCTAAAAGAGTCTTCCGGCTCTGAGAAGCCTTTTCCAGCCTGGCCACATTAATGGTTTTCCTATAGCCGTCATTTGTCCAGTAAAGGTTATTTCCAATCCAGTCCACAGCAATGCCTTCCACATTATCCAGATCTGTAAAAAACAATAAAAAGAAAAGAACAAAATTTCCTGTAATGTCTACTGCTTATGTTCTACTTAATAAAAAGTTAAATTAAAAATTAAATAAATTCTTCATAGTGTGGTTTTTTGCAAGTACTATCATTCCAGGGAATATTTTTCAATTTTATTTTGAATGTCACTTTATGTGAATGACAGACCCTTTTTCAATATATTTTATTTGAAACAGTAAACTTCAGAAAAAAAGAAAATATAAATGATGAGAACAAAAAGGGTGAAAGATAAGTTCTCAGAACAAAAATAGAGTTGATGTAGACATTTCAGGAAATATGTTTCAAAAGTGTGTTAAAACTTACAGTATTTAACTTGAGTAATCAAAATAATATGAATGTCCTCTTACCAAGAAATATGTGGGTTCAGCAGTAGCAAGCCTTTGAAAGCCCAGAACAGGCTTTCATCATAGAAATATATGAGCAATGAACTGCAAATAACACTGAAATATGTCTATATATTCTAGACTTGTTTTTAAAAGGACACTATTGCAGGTTTCTATAAGATATGGGTAGTAATAATTCAAGGGGATATTATAAATATATAACCTTATGAGTTAATCTAATTCAAACACTTTACAGAAGGGAAAACTGTAACACTTTAAAGTGAAGATTTATACTCTGTTATCACACAGCAAACGGTAAAACGGAGATAAAAGACCAAGTCAGATAATCCTCAATGTAGAGATCTTTAAAACTGCACTGTTCCTATGGGGGTCCTGCCCAGGCTTTATGCCATTTTGTAAACTGTTCTCCAACCTTTCTACAACATCGTAATGGTATTTCCATTCCTTTATTGCATGAGAAATTACTGTGAACTCCTTCTCTTCTTTCAAAAACAAGGAAGCCTCTTTGTCCTGGGTATGAGGTAGAGAACTGGAATTTACTGGACAAACCAAGAGGTAGTGTTGCTTTAGAGATAGAGCTGTGCATTCTCACTACTGAGAATCGGCATGCCCTCACAAGCAGATACAATACATATTTGCTATTATATTCTTTAATCACAGCCCCCCTGACTTTGGAAAAAAATAAAATGTCCTCTTGTGACCTTTTCTGCTAATCAGTATGTGCCCTGACTCAAAATGACTAATACAACATGTGATTTGATCTAACTGAAATCCCATTATAGTGAATCAGATATGTTCTCAATTTCACTAAGCTATCTGCTTCATTACCATCCAATAGGAGTAATTTTCACAGGTTAATTGTGCCTATGCTTTAGAAAAAAAGTTTAATTTTCTCTTTACTTTATTGACACTTAATTTTATGAGCATTTTTCTGCTCTGGCATAATGAAAAGAGAGTACAGTAGTAGTATGCTCTTTTCTACTTATTATAGACTGTAGCTGACTTTTATCTTGTTAGTTGATTTTCAAAAATTGTGTTACATTTAAATTCTGTTGCAGTGTGGAAACTTTCTCCTTCAATAAACTTATCTCTAAAATTTTTCCTTTTGACATATGGCTTAAGACTTCTTACTTTTTCATATCAAGCAGTTGCAATAACATTATCTGCATTGAAATTTTGTTTCCGACATGTAGGTAAGCAGCTCAGTCACATTGATCTTTAGTTTCTCTATTTGTAAAGTGAGGATAATAGCTTCCTAGTGTGATAACAAAGGGTAATTTAGCTACTGCATGTAAAACAGCCAGCATACTGACTGCAAAACTATAAATTCTCCATACATGTGAGTTTTATTAATTTATCAAGTAAAAATAAAACAATATAAATCCTGTATCTTTTCCTAATGGGTGCTACTTAATAGCAATATATTTTATGTTTTTCTTTTAAAATAATTACTTAGTGATATTTCTTTGCATTTTGATTAGTGACCAACTTTAACTAGAAAGTGTATGTGCAGAGTCAATTGTGAATAAATAGTAAAAGTGGAAAGGTATTGAATTCTAAAAAGCAGAACCTGGATAGAAGATGCCCTAATTTTTTTTTTTTAATTTTTTTAATGAAGTGCTTGAACAGCATAAAGTAGTAGTTAGGATCCAAGTTTTGAGGCTTTGACACCCACTACCCTATTTCTCTAAGTGAGCAAGTTACTTAGCCTTTCTATTCTTCAGTTTCCTGATCTTCAAAATGGGTGTAATGTTTCCTTATTACCCCAAGGACATAGATGTCTATTCAAATGTAAGGAGTATATTTCTTTTGATACTTCTGGATAGAATTAAAGTATTCTAAATTCAAAATTCATAGCATTGTTTTAAGGATTAAATTAACATATATAAAATTATTAAAATAATGATTGGCACATAGTATATATTATATAAATGTTGCTATTAGTATTATTACTAGAGTATCATTATTATAATAATCTTCCCTTTAGTACCTTATCTAGTCTATTAAGATAGAAATGAAACAATTAGTCGCGTGTTTTTTTAATGTTGTTAATTTTGTTTGTTTTGTTTGTTTTTATCTGTTCTGGGAAGAATGAAGATGAATACTAATTTTAAAGACACTCGCAAATGAATCTATGTGGAAACTGGGAATAATTTCAGGCTGTCATTAACAGGGCACAGAAAAGTTTTCTCTTTCATACTTATAGAGCAACGCCTAAACAATCAATGAATCCTTTCCTCAACAAATTACACATTATAAGGGAAGTGGTCTCTCTCCATATCATATAGCATCTGCCTTACTTTTTAACTTAGATGGAATGCTAAGACATATAGAGCATTGGTTTTATGTATATTTAATTTTTTATTCAAGAGGGTTTGATTAGGGTCTGCCTGAAACTTACTATTACACAATGACCAACATTCTTCAACAAGGTAATTGGGACATATGGCACTCCAATTTCATAAAACATTGGTGATCAACGGAAATACTAATTACTAGTCCAAAGAAATGTATGACTTTCCAAAAAAATGCAAGTAATTTGTTTGATAACTTTGGGTAAAGCTCAAGTATTCTACATTTCAAAATTAACATTTACTACTATTATTGTTATTGTTATTATTAGTACATAACTAATAGTAAAAAAAGAGTATGAATGTTTTTGAAATCTGGTCAAAATCTCCCTTAAGTTTCACAAAATACCCATTTCATTTATCAACGGGCAAGGACTCAACATGTTTATACTTCTATTTCAAAAAAAAAAATTGCAGTAGATAATGGTTTCTTGTAATTTTCTTTGATTATGTGTATATATTGCATTCTAAGTGAAAAAAAATGAGACATCTATATACTTCATGTTAAAAATGACTTTTTCATGCACTCTGTAAATAACATTAACATGTTATTTGCTTAAATATTTAAAATCTTACCTATGTAAGCACTGTTCTATAACAATAACAATTTTATAAATGAACAGTTTTATAAATGAACATAATATATAAATATATGCTAAAAAGCATACATCTCATCAAAAGCTAGACTTTGCATGTAAGTGAAAAATTTCCTAAGGTATCAATGTTATTTCCTACAATTAATGGCTGCCATTAAGGAAATAAGGATAAATAAAATAAGGGGTTATAATAAAACATATGTAAAAGAAATAATTAAAACAAATAAATAAAAATTATTAAAGACAAAACAAATATACAGGTAACCCCCTATAACACGGTTGTTAGGTTCCTAATGAATGCTGTGTTATGCAAATCCATGTTGTATGAAAACAAGAACTAGTCCAAAGGGGGGGGTAGGTTCCAAAAATTAAAACAAATACTATTATATTTTTATAATTAAAATAAATATATTTATTAAAGCAATTTTCATCAAAAGTATTACATATTAATATAAATTAAGTAATTTTTTTCTTCATCATCACTACTAAGCTCCATTAACCGAATGCATTTTCTTTTTGACAAGATATCCGCATCCTCTGAATTTTCTTCAGCATTATCTTGATTTCTATGCTCTACTTTTTGCAAAAAATCTGTTATTTGAGATTGCTTGCTTTTAGCTGAGAGATCTTTATAAATTTCATTATATGGTGCTAAGCACTTTTGAAGCGCTCTCTTAAACTTTGTGCTCCTTTCAGTGCAAGGATCTTCATTTAAGAAATATGACTCTGTTTGGCTAAGTCTAGGCCTTTCTTTATGCGTTTTAGAGTAAACCGATATGACATACATGCATGAATGAAAAATTTTAAATGAGCTATATTTTGCTTTTAAAAGCTTTTATCACATTCAGTATTGTATAGGGATTTCCCTAATTTTGTGTTATATGGGAGTTTTCCCCAATTCTCTAACCATGTTAGAGTGAAACCATGTTATAGAAGTAATGTGTTATACGGGGGATACCTGTACATGATTTCTTTCTTTCGTTCTTTCTTTTTTTTTTTTTTTTAAATCATTGATATTAGAGAGAGAGCAAAACATTGTTTTTCCACTTATTTATGCATTCATTGGTTTATTCTTGTATGTGCCCTGATCAGGGTGAACTGGGTCAATGCTCTAATCAACTGAGCTACCCAGCTAGGGCTGATTTATTTATTTAAAGACTTAAAACAAAAAATAAGACAGAAAATAAATTAAATAAATGTAAACCTTGTATTAGATAAAATCAACATTTTAAAATGAGTGAAGAAAAACCTATTTCTAAAACTAAAGCATCATTATAGGTCAGTCTGATTTTTAGATACTATACATTTATGAAACAGAAGATAATAAAAGTATTTAATTTAATTTTAATCCTCACCCAAGGGCATGCTTACTGATTTCAGAGATAAGGGAAGAGAGGGAGAGAAAGAGGAAGGGAAGTATTGATAGAAACCAGCAACACCCAAGTATGTGCCCTGACTGGGAATCAAACCTGTGACCTTTCAGTTTACAGTATGACATTCCATCAACTGAGCCACATTGGCCAGAGCAACAATTAAAGTTTTATATATTAAAAATAAAATTTTCTACCTTTAAAAATAGGTCAAGGGTTTTTGAAACATAAATAGAAAGGCTAAGAATGTGAGCAGTGGTCTTAGTTTTGTTAAGGTGCTTAAGCTCTATATCAGAGTAATACGTAAATCATGATGTTTTACAACAGAATATTATTAACATAATGAATTAATTGAAAATTGCCATAATAAAAATGCCTACATATTTCTAATGTATACAGATCTTTCTGTTCTTAGTATAAATATTGTTTTTATGAATTGCAAGGAATTATTACAAAAATGTCTGCATGATTGCAGGCTACAGACACATGCCTTAAATAACTGGATATGCAATCTGCATGTAGACATGCCTAGGGCCAGGGATGTGGTACCTAGCCTCAGAATCTGCACTTGGACATGTAGTTCAATTAATATAAATTCTCTTTGCACATTTCAATATGACTCAAGGCATCACAGCTCATAAGTATCTGACATAAGTGAATTAAGCTGATTTAATTAATAGTGTGGCAGTAATACTTGCTCACTGAATTTTTTATCTCATGAGGTTACAGAAGTATTTGGCCAGAGTAAAGTTTTCTATAACTGTCCCCAATGGCTTATTGTCAATTTTGACTTGGGGGGAGGATAATACAGATTGCCTATGAAATTGAAATATTTCATCTTTGATGCAGCAATGAGCATATGTAAGAGTAAAGAGAGTACCATAGTATGCATTATAGTCACCAATAAAATAATCTAAAGTAATAATAAAGATGAAAGATTTCAAGAACTGTTAAGAACTGAGGTTTAACCCTACTTTCAAGTCAACAAGTTAGCCCAGTATAGTTTCATGGATGATGACAGATGATGCAAGACTTGCAGGTCAGATATGAAAGACCTTATTTCTCATTGCACAGCAAGAATAGTTATCAGCAGGCTGGCATTAGTTCCCTTTATTTCAAAGTCCCAGGGAAGTGACTGAGTTGGGCATATATGGATGCCTTCATAAATGGGTTGCACTATAATAGAAGAATTATGAACTTAGGAAACCCAAATCTTCTATAATGGGCAAAAAGAAGGCCTTCCCTTTGCACTGGAGAGATACTCCATCTCTTCTTCCAAGGTTCTTTCCTATACTAGCATTCTTATAATGATACTTCAGAATAAAAGGCAATTAAACACCTCACTTTAAGACATGCAGAAATGTGATGGGTCCATGGAGATATGCCTCTCCAGGAAAGGTCTCAGAAAGTCATAATTTGATCATATTTAATAAATAAAAATGTATAGGACAAATACATCACTGTACAAATATAACCTCAAATTATAATCCTTTCTGGGTTCCATGCTATTGCTCTTATTGACATTCACTAGATTTATACTATCATACCTTATAACATATTGTTCAGTGAGTCATGTGTAATGGTTAATTTTATGAGTTAATTTGGCTAGGCCACAGCACACAGATATTTGGTTAAGCATCAATCTGGATATTGTTGGGAAGGTATTTTTAAAATGATCTTTATATTTAAATTGGTACACTTTGAATAAAACAGATTACTCTCCATAATGAGGGTTGGTCTAATTCAATCAGTTGAAGGCTTTAAGAGAAAACAGGCTGAGGTTTCCTTGGAAGAGGAAATTTGCCTTTTAGATTGTCTTTAAACTCTAGCTGTAATATTAGCATTTCTCTGGGTCTACATCTCAGCATTTCCTGAGCCTCCCTCCAACTTACTTACCCTGTAGATTTTGGACTTACCACCTCTCACGATTGTGTAAGCTAATTCTTTAAAATTGCTCACAATCCTTCCCTCCCTACTTTTGTCTGTCTCTCTTTTTCTCTCTCTCTCCAAATGCGATGGGTTCTGTTTCTCTGGAGAATCCTGACTAATACACCATCACCATTCCTGCAATCTGAAAATGATTTTGCTGAATACCTTGGATGGGAGAAGTACATTTCATATTAATTCTTTTCAGATGAACACTGAAAGGTATATATTATGGAGGACAGAGTAGCTTCCAATTTAAGAAACCTCCTACAATTATGCAATGAGTATAGAGCTTATTTTACAATACTCCACTATAAATTTTTGCCATAAATCAGAGTTGTGTTATAGATGTTTTTAACTTTTCACTTTCTATAGATTATGATGTTCTGACATCTCAAAAAACAAACTTTCTAAGGGTGGTGAGGGGTGGGGAGACTTCCCTTCCTAGAAATAGCCAACTATTAAGGATAGCAAAGGAGCAAAAGATCCAACCAGGAACATGCCTTTGACTTGCACACTAACCAGTCCAGAGTCTTACCTCCTCTATTTAGTACCCCAGGAAGCAATATTCTTCTGTAGTAATCATCCCATAGCCAGGTACCAGGCAACTAGTGATCCCCCACCCCTGAAGTTTAAAAACCAATTGAATTATTTAAACTAGCCAAACTTGACCTGTTTATCCTGTCCTGCCTTGTCTTTTCCTTAGAAACTTTAATAAAGATTGTGGCCTAATGCTTTCCCTTCACGTTGTCTTTTCCTTCCTGACCAACCTGGTGTCTTTCCCTGTGTGGCAGGCTGTGCCTTCCTTTTGTAGGACCTGTGAATATAATAAGCTTTGTTTTCCTGAGTCTCCCTCTGTCTCCACTTGTGGTCACATCTGACTAACCATCTCATGAAAAAATACAAAATATGAGTCCTCATTGAAAAAGGAAAAAGAAAGTAATTTCTACTAATGTCCTTTAACTACCCAATTCTGCCTACTTACTGAGAGACAACAGAGCAAAAATTGCTTCAACTACTAAAGACAAAATATCACAGCTATTCTTGCATATTTCCTATAGTCCTATGAAGTAAGTTAGAATCCATTAAAATAAAAACACTTTGGAACTTATTGCTTTAATATTAAATTACTCAATTGCTTTCATATTGAATGAAAAGGCAACCTTATTAGAAATAACTTATTATTGTTATATTTTCTATTATGTTTCATGGTTTTTTGCATTTGATTATTTAAACACTCAAACAGTTGCATCACTTCAATTGATAATTCTCACTGAACTTTTTAAACAAGTTTGCACACACTGCTTAGGCATCGTGTTTAGTGATATACAAGATCATTAAATTTCAAGTTGAACTTAAAAGCTAGAGGCTGTAATCTTCATTATTTTATCATTAGCATGACAAAGAACAAATATGTTATCTCATGTAACCACCCTGCTAAAGCTTAAATTACTATTCTACATTTAATAAAAGAAAAGGATACTTGTTTCAGACTCACATTAATAACTAGAGAGAAAAAGAATATGAAAAATACATGCGTGGGTGATAGGTAAATGTAATAAAGCAAGTCAAGTCCTTAATATAGTAATTGATCTAAAAAAAACCCTTTCATAAAGATCAAAAAAAAAAGAAAAATGCACAGTCACAACCCTTCTTGGTTCTCAGGTAGCATTACAAAACTAAAGCAGTGAACCCTGGAAAAATATGATAATAAAACTAGGCAGAAACTTAATTATAAAGTCAGTATTTTAGCCCAAATCGGTGTGGCTTTGTTGGTTGGACTTTGTCCTGCAGAGCAAAATATCATCAGTTTGATTCCCAGGCAGGGTGGTGTTGCTCTTATATCAGTCAGAGGCAAAGCAGTTGTACCATCCTTAGTTCGTCCTAGCTTGTTCCCTGTATTGGTGGCCAGAGCGGTTTCATGCCAGAGGCACATGAAAAAAAATAAAATAAAATAAAAAATAAAACTTCAACTGTCCTCTAAATTCCTTTAGTAATATCATATTATTAGTACTGTCTTCATCTCCTTCCTGACACCACTTATGGCATTGATAAATTTATTTATAGAAAACATTTTATTTTATATAGAAACCACCTACCAGTCAGACTTATGTGAGAGGAAATACACATATGGGAGTAGCCAGGTTTTACCTGGAGGCAAATAACTTAATCAAGCTAAATATACATTCCACCCCACTGCTTGATATGTGCTATCGCTACTCTTAGGGGCATCAAAAACAAGAATTGGTACTTAAATAAAGTAGTATGGAATGTAAAAAGTCAATAAAAAATAAAATATTTTCCTTCCTTGCCACCTTAATATTGAATGTGCTAGGGAATTTAGAACATCAGTAATGTTAGGATAGGTAAATTATATTCAATAATGAGACAAAATGAGATAATCTTGTAAAGTGCTTGCCTGACACATACATTGGATCCTGGTGGCTTTATTTAGAAAAGTTTTGTTTTCGTAAACTTTTCTAAGTTTACACTTACTGAGTGCTTACTATCTGCATCTTCATGAAACTATTAGAAGATTGTTAGAAGATGAACAAGACATGGCCCTGTCAGGAACTTTTTTTAAAATTACAGTTTGCATTTAATACTATTTTATATTTGTTTCAGGTGTACGGCTCAGTGTTGAGGCAAACACACACTTTAGAAAGTCTCTCCCTATTTCCGGTACCCACCTGGCATCGTAAATAGTTATTACAGTATTATTGACTCTATTCCCTGTGCTGTACTGTACATTCCCATGACTGTTTTGTAACTGCCAATTTGTACTTATTCTCTTCACCTTTTTCATCCAGTCCCACAATCCTCCTTCCTCTGGCAACCATCTGTATGTATGATTCTGTTTCAATTTTGTTTGTTCCTTTGTTTTGTTCTTTAAATTTCACATATGTATAAGTGAAATTCTACTGTATTTGTCTTTCTCTGACTGACTTATTTCACCTATCATTATACTCTATAGGCACATTGGGGAGCTATACATAATGGCAAAATTATATGTATGAAAGAAACAAAAATTATAAAAATGTCATCAAATCATCAAATTACAGAATTGAAAAATATTACTTAGTTATCTGAGATTGAAGTTTGAATAATTTAAATTCCCTACTTAATATTTTAAATTTTTGACTCAATATTTTACCTTTAATTTAAAAAATGAATTGTGAGATGAAATTGATGTTTTCCTTTTGCTCCATCTTAACTTTATAATCCTCGAAGTAGTTGCAAAGTAAAATGCTATATAGGACTTGCAAAAATAAAGTTTGTGAGGATACAAAAAAATTGCTACTGAAGCTATCTTTTAATAGCCAACTAAGTCATGACTGAGAGTAGTTAGATATTTGTGAAGATATAAGGCAAAAAGTGTAGTACAACTAGCCTGCAATAAGAAAAAAGCCCTGATGTAAATTTAAAAGGAAGAAATTCTATGATATAAATATTTAAGTGAATAAATACTAGCAGAAAAATACTTAAACTAAAATAAGAGAAAAGTAAATTTAGGGTTGTTTATTCTTTTAAAGAAACTATATTTATTTGGTCCTGTTCAGTGTGGCTCAGTGGGTTGAACATTGTCCCACAAAGCCAAAGGTCACCGGTTCAATTCCTGGTCAGGGCACATGCCTGGGTTGTGGGCCTGATCATTGATTGGGGTTCATGTGAGAGGCAACTGACAGACATTTCTCTCACACATCAATGTTTCTCTCCCTCTCTTTCTTCCTCCCTTCACCTCTTTCTAAAATAAATAAATAAAATATTTAAGAGAAAGAAACTATGTTTGAAAAAGACAACATATTAATGTGAACAAAGGTGAATATAGTTTTACTAGTTGCATTAAAACTTTTTATAACATGCTTAGCCATAACTGTATTTCATTACTTTGTAATAGTTATTTTCTTTTAAACTAAGTTATATATGAATGTGTTTCATTTTGTACAAAGAAGAGTCAGATGTGAGTAAAATAATTCACATGGCTCTCTCAAGAGGTAATCACTATGAAGAGTTTATTCTTTCAAAAATTTTAATATATTTACATAAATAGGATCATCCTGCTCACAAAAAAAAAAAAAATTCAACTCACTTTGTTCACTTATAAGTTTATCTTGGAGTTTTGTTCATATCATTCTATGTAGCTCTACCATGTGCATTTTAACTGCTACTCAGAATTTATTCATGGCAAAAAGGCATCCAACCTGTTTTGATGAGCATTTGTTTCCAATTTCTTTGCTTTTAGAAATATTGCTTCTTTTTGAATATGTATATATGAAATAGATAGCCAATATTGAAATACTGGGTTGACATTATGTACAATTTCATTTTGATAGCTATTACCAAATAATGCTTCAAAACTGATACAACAGTTTACACTTTTCCCAATGGAATAAAAAACACTTTATTTTCTTATGTCATTAATATTACATATTACTAATATTTTAAATTTTCAATCTAATAAAGGTGGTAAAAGTTACCTCATTGTTTTAATTTAAAATTTCCTTATTAGTATAATGTTGAAACCTCTCCATGTGCCTAATTAGGAAATTTTCATTCTTCTGTGAAATGCTTTGACATATTTTTAAATTTTTTTCTGACATTGTCTTTACTCTGTAAAATAATATTTTTTCTATATATTGAGAATATTTTTGCCTAGTTTATCTTCTGTGTTTTTCATTTGCTTGTGATGTCCTTTGATATAAAAATATTTTTAGAGAAGTGTATATTCAGGTCCCTTGCCCAATTTTTAATTGGGTTGTTCATTTTTTTGTTGTTGTTTGTTTGTTTGTTTGCTTTTTGGTGTTGAGTTGTATACATTCTTTATATGTTTTGGATATTAGCCCCTTATCAGATATATTGACAAATATGTTCACCCATTCAGTGGGTTGTCTTTTTACTTTGTTGATGGCTTCATTTGCTGTACAGAATCTCTTTAATTAGATGCAGTCCCATTTGTTTTGCTGTTGTTGTATCCTTTGCTCAAGGAAATATTGAATATATGAGAAAAATATTACCATGAGCAATGCATGAAATTTTATTGCATATGTTTTCGTCTAGGATTTTTATGGTTTTGGGCCTAACATTTAAGTCTTTAATCTATTTGAATTTATTCTTGTGTATGGTGTAAGAAGATGGTCTAGTTTCATTCTTCTGCATGTATCTGTCCAATTTTCCCAATACCACTTATTAAATAAACTATCTTTGCCCATTGTATGTGCTTGCTTCGTCTGTCAAATATTAATTGGCTACAAATATGTAGGTTGTCTTTGGGTTCTCTGTTCTGTTCCATTGACCTATGTGTCTGTGTTTATTCCAGTACCATGCTGTTTTTATTACTATGGTTTTAAAATATAATTTGAAATTAAGTAGGGTGATTTCTCCAACTTTGTACTTCTTTCTCAAGTTTGTTGTTGCTATTTGGGGCCTTTAGTGGTCCCATGTAAATTTTTGAAATATTTGGTCTAGTTATATGAAATACATCATTGGTATTTTGATAGGAATTGCATTGAGTTGATTGCTTTGGGTAGTATGGACATTTTAATGATGTGAATTCTCCCTATCCATGAACACGGTATGTGCTACCACTTATTTGTATCTTCTTCAATTTCTTTCTTCAGTGTCTTATAATTATTTTGTATACAGATATTTTATATCATTGGTTTGATTTATCCCTAGATGTTTTATTCTTTTTGAGCCATTATAAATAGGATTGGCATCTTAATTTCCCTTTCTGATAGTTCATTATTGGCATATAAAAAAGCAACTGATTTCTGGCTATTAATTTTGTATCCTGCTACTTTACTAAATTGATTTATCAGTTCTACTACTTTCTTGGTGGGTTATTTAGGGTTCTCTATGTACATCATCATGTCATTTTCAAATAAAGACAATTTTACTTTTATCTTTCCAATTTGGATGCCTTTTATTTTTCTTCTTGTCTGATTGTTATTTCTAGGACTTCCAGTACTATGTTGAAAAAGAGAGGTGAAAGCAGACATATAGATGGCCAATAGACATATGAAAAGATGCTCAATATCACTAACCATTAGAGAAATGCAAATTAAAACCACAATGCAATATCAATTCACATCTATCAGAATGGCTATCATCAGTAAATCAACAAACAACAAGTGCTGGAGAAATGTGGGAAAAGGGGAATCCTTTTGCACTGTTAGTGGGAATGCAGATTGGTACAACCACTGTGGAAAACAGTATGGAAATACCTCAAAAAATAAAAAATGAAACTGTCTTATAGTGATTCTACTTCTGGGAATGTATCCGAAGAAACCTGAAACACTAATTCAAAAGAACATAAGCATCCCTTTGTTTATTACACCATTATTTACAACCATCAAAATATGGAAACAGCCCAAGTGTCCATATGTAGATGAGTGGATGAAATAACTATGGGACATTTACACAATGGAATACTACTCAGCCATAAATAAGTATAAAATTTTGCCCTTTGTGATAGCATGAATGGAACTGGAGAAAATTATGCTAAGTGATAAAAGCTAGTCAAAGAAAGACAAATACAGTATTCCCTTACTTATCATGAGTATTATGCTCTAGACACCCCACCCCCATGACAGGTGAAAATTCGTGTAGTAAGCTTACATTTATTTTAGTATTTATATATATTTTAAGGCTTTATAAACCCTTCCCAGACGCTTATAAACCATTCCCAGTCCCTTATTAACCTTTCCCACTCCCTTATTAACCTTTTCCACACTTTTATAAACACTACTTATGTTCTTAACCATATTCTACACTCTTAAAGCTACATAACTTTAACAACATACATATACAGTGCTGCAAAATCCCATGATATAGTGAAAAATCTGTGATAAATAATTAAATATAATATTTTTTAAAATCCTGCAATACAGTGAGGCCGTGATAAGTGAACTGGGATATAGAAAGGAATTACTGTACCATATAGTTTCAATCATATGTAGAATCTAATGAACAAACTGAACTAGCATCCAAAAGAGAGACAGACTCAGATAGAGAGCAGGATGAGTTATTGGGAGAGAGGTTAGGGGGTGGAGTGATTGAGCAAAAAAGAAAAAAGACCCTGGACATGGACAACAGTGTGGTGAATGAGGGTAGGGGGAAGGGTATGTAAGGGGGATAAATGGTAATGAAAAAAATGCATTTAAAAATATTTAATTATATATTAAAAATTATATATATTATATATATTATTTTATATATTATATATTATTTATTTGACAGCTTAATGAGTTTGTTTCTTGCTTAATACACTTAAGTTCCAATACCAAAAAACCCACAAATTTTTATATATATAACCAATTTTATATTTCTTCTTCACTTTAAGCTTTACTCCCTTAATATTTTTGAGGTAAAATTCTAACTTTATCCTTTTTCTCCTAAATAAATAGGCAATCCCCAATCTATTCTTTGTGAGTGCTTTCTAGGAGTATAATTAATGCTGAGGGGATGAATTAAATTGGAACCAATATTTTTAGTTCACTTAATTATTAAATTAATTTAAATGATTTTTTAATGCCTTTCCCATCTCCTTTAGTTTTTATTAAGACCAGAGATTCTCTTTTTCAACTCTTATATTTGAAGTTTAAGCCTGTGATGTTTTAGGCTCTGGTTTCTTGTGCTCTAGTCAGTCTGGTCCAAGCTACACTTTGGATAGAAAGTTCTCATTATTTCTGATTACTGCCGATAATACTTCTTAAATTTTCAATACTATTATAAATTTATTTTGTTAAAATATTTTTCAGTAATTTTTTTATGGATACAGAGGTCAATCTCAGGTTAAATTATTTGCTTACTTTTATGTTTAATCCTTTGCCTCATTTGTAATCTGACATACATTCAATTAGAATGCAAACTCTTTTGAGAACAACAATATTTTACATTTATATGAATATTTTACCTACCTTCTGGCAGCTCTTTAGCCAGAAAATTATGTTTTATGTAGGCATTGAGTAGAAATCTTAACAATAAATAAGAATCAGTTTCTGAAAAAACCCTTATTCATAGCATCCTGTACCATGTATTTAATAACAGATTTTTCCCCTGGTAATGTAATATATTAACCAATTTTTCTTTCTGCAAGTGAAAAGTCCAACCACTTATTTATTTATTTAAATATAAAATGAGCTTATTAAAAGTAGAAAAGTCTTTTTTTTTTTTTTTTTTTTTACTTTAAGTGAAATTTTTTAATGTCTAAGCTGCGGATGTTTAATGGCATCATAAGGAATTCACATGTTTTAATAAGTAATATTAGCCATTTTAAAAATGGATTCTAATGCTAATGTGAAGGAGGCAAAAACAGTTTTAAAAATATTTTAGTCTTGTTCTTCAAATTCTTATTTTCATTCATGAATTATAGACATGCAAAGTTGGGTTTCACTTGGAATGCAGAGAGCCACAAAAGAATATCGAAACACAAAACAGTAAGAGAAAGCCCAAATATCTTGAATTGCTGTGCCTTTGACAGAGAATATAAGGAAGAGGCAATGATCATTAAAGTTGATATTTTTTTAAAAACTAAAATTGTAAATATTATTAAAACCAAGTGTGATTTAATGTGAGATTTTAGAATTTTTACAAAACCTTGATATGATGGGTTCCTTTTACTTAGTTAATAGGAGAGATATTAAAGCCATGGCAGGAAGCCTGAAAGAGACCTGTTTTTATAGATATGAAAACCACCGTATTCCTCAAACTCTTCTCTCATGTAAAGGAAAATTTTCAAACCACTGGGAAAAGGGGAGAAGGCCTTTCCACTCCTAGAAGTAAGACAAAGACCCACTGCCTATATGGAAAGTATAGAAATAAAAATCAACTGCCAGTAGAAAAGGGGCAGGAAACCTTTCAGGTAAGGTGAACTGCAAAGATTAAGTTGTCATTGAGGGAGGCGTAGAAGCCAAAGCCATGTGACCTTGAGGGAAGGGTAGGAAACATCCATGGTCCCACTATAAGTTTGCTACTCACAACAAGCAACACTGGTCTAATGCTTGAAGATGAGTAAGAAAGTCTACTGCCACTAGTCTAAAATAAATGTACAACAAAGCTGAAGGCAGAGTAAGAGCAAAACCATTTGCCTCTGAAGGAGGTGTAGTTAAGTTCCTTAGATCCAGAATCTTGGATTGATTTTTTTAAAGGGAGGGTAAGACAGATGATTATCTCCTGACCAAAAGTTCCCACATATAAATGGTACATGTTAGCTGCTTAGGGAGGAGAGATACAGAAAGACCCACCTCCAAAACCCAAAGCCCAGACACACAGGAGGGGCTGAAAGCTTTTATTTACCAAAAATAACTATAATAAGAACAAAATCCAAATCCAACCCAATTACTGAATAAATTGACCAAATCCTCCACAATAATACATTGATGGGGGGAAAATGTGGTTATTCCCCAGGTATAAATTTTACTTATTTGAACATATATGGCTTTTATACATATACTCTTTGATATTCAGTTAATATTTATGACACACACAAAAAAGCAAAAAAGACAAATAACCCAGTAAGATAAACTGGTCAACACAAGAGGTATTGCTATTAATAGAATAAAACCTAAGATGACCTTGATGTTGAAAACTTTAAAAGAATGAGGTATCAACATGCACCTATTAGAATGGTTCAGATGAAAAGGACTGGAAATATTGTGTGCTGGAGAGAAGGAAGAACAACTGGAACTCTCAAATCTTCATGTTAGGAAAGGAAAATGACCCAGACACTTTGAAAAATAATTAGAATAGGTTGGAGAGTATGGCCATTTATTAAAAAGTTACCATATTACCAAGCAATCCACTTTTAGACATGAAAACCCATGCCTACCAAATATATTATATACACATGTTTATAAAATCTTTCTTCAGAATTGACCAAACAGCAAACAATCCAATTGAACATCAACAGGTAAATTAATTAAAAATTGTGGTACATCCATATAATATAATACACCCCTCCCCACAGAAAAGGAAAGATTATCTGATAGATCCAACACATGGAAGAATATCAAAGCATTATCTAAGAGAATCAAGCCAAACTCAAAGGCTATGCACTACATGATTAAATTTTTCTGACATTTCAGAAAAAGTAAAACTATAGAAAGAAAATTTAGATCAGAATAAAACTTAACTCAGTGGTTAGAAACATTATTAAACTCTCTGAGGGGCTGGAAGTATTCTAACTTGACCGTGGTGGTTGCTACTCAAGTGGATACATTGAACTATTCCCTTAAAAGGATGAATATTCCTGTATGTAAATTATACTGTAATAAATCTTGTTTAAAAAAATAAAATTATAAAAACAGCTAGAGTTTATCAGAAGAAAACTACAAATATCTAGAGTAAAATTTGCAGAAATTTTTAATAGACAGAGAACATCAATTAATTCAGTCATTTTGGTAGAAAAAAATAAATTAAAACATATATATTACTTAAAGATACTTGTCTACATGATACCAAAAAACTAATTTGATTGACATTTAATCCAATATACTATTTTTTTAAATTTTAGTTTGTTTATCCAAGACTTTAGATTCTAAAGTGTCAAATGTATCTGGCAAAGGTTGTCATTAAGTCAATCTGGGATAGAGCAAGTGTGGAATATGTATGTGCATGTGTATGTGTGTGTGTGTGAAGGGTGTATAAGGTTCCTTCTGCAAGAACGCACTCCACATAACCCAATCTGTCTGATTAGTAAACCATAGAGCCCAAAACTAACATGATTTTCTCTAGAATATACAATAAAATAGTATTTTTATGATTTGTGTGCACAGCGAAGAAGCAATCTTCATCCATCTTGACCGCCAGTGTCAGTCTAGGACTGGAAAAACAACTTAATGTTTATGTACATCCTTTCTATATTTTATTATTCTGGAGAATTTGGACTGAAAACTAACTCAGATACTATTGTTAACTCACCAGGAAAATAACATTTAAAAAAAAATATGCCATGTCTGGTTTTCCTCACACTTACAAACATAAGTGATAGGCAAAGGTAATACCTGCATTGCTACATCTGGAGAAAAGGATGAGAGTGGAAAGGTGCTCTTCCACTTCGTGTCTGGTAATGGTGCTCTCAAGGAACCTCAAGTGTTTTTTGTGTGCTTGTATGTTGGTGTTTTTTTTTTTGCTTGTTTTGAAATACAATTCTTTGTTTTAAAAAGGCTCAATTCTAAACCTTGCAAAAATCTTTATTTTAAAATATTTAAAATAAAAAATAACAATCTGGGTAATGTTTAAATCAGATTCAAAATATAGAAGCATAATAATGAGTGAAAATATTACTTATTGCCACCTATATATTTAAATGAATTTGTTATATAGTCTTACTACTGTTTTTCTTCTATCTCCTTTCCAAGTATCATTTGGATCACAGCTTAATGTCTATTAGAACATTTCCCAATTGGTTGATCACTCTTGCAGAATCAGAATAGTAACTCACTGTGACATTTGTAATGGGTGTAAAAATTAAAGCTTTGATTAGAAGCTAAAATTATAAGGGTGAAATGATATCAAATTAAGTGTGATAAAAAGAGTTCTCATACTTTACAACCAACTTGATCAGAATTATTTCCGCAATTCATGGATGCCTCAACCAGTTCAAGAGTGTAAAGAAAACAATGCAAAGAGGGAAGGATTTTAGGAGATTTATTTGGAGAGTGGTGTTGCTCTTCTGTAAGATTCTACCTTGTACCCTTTAAATTCCCAATGTGGTAGGACAGAGAGAATGAAAGGATACATCTTACTTAAACTCTAGTGATGGAGCTTCCATCGAACTTCAAAGAAATATTTGAATTGAATTCTCTACATTTGCTTTTTCCAAATGAATGAAACCCCTGAAAAAGTTACACACCTGAAAAAGCTAAAGTGGACTCTGGTGGCAGAATAGTGGTGGTTGATTTGTATTATTTCTGCATTCCCATAGTTTATTGGGACAGAAGATTTGCAAATAATTTTGTGAATGAAATTTGGATCACACAGGAGAAAATAATGGCATCGGGATGCCTTCAGTCTAGTTTGCTCAGCTGGGTAGAGGGACTCAAACACTAAGAGGATGCATATGAACTTAGTATTTAGGGATGCAAAGGCAGAGCATAGAGTTTCATGCACCTTGACTAAGGGATGAAATTAGACAGAGCCAGCAGAAAACCTCTGAAAAGCTTGCATATGCACACACAGACCCACAGACACACCCATCGAGAAGAGTAAATTTTAAAGACTGTCAGGTTCAGAGAGAGGCCACTTTACAATGGGATCAGTTCATTAAAGAGTTTTGTTATCTCTGTGTCACTCCTTACCTCTCTTGAACATCTTATATCTTCCCAATGCTAAGAATTGAGTGGGCATTGGAAAGTAACTAGCAAGCTGGGAGGGCTGGTGAGGAAAAGAAGTTCAAGGCAGAGAAAGAGCATCCGCCAAGTTTCCCTTCCTTTTCTTTTCAAGGCTTCTAGCTAGAAGGCAACACAAGTGGGGAGTGAACAAAATTTGATAGTACATTAAATTTAGAATTGTAATGTGTACATATATATAGTGAGTTGAGCATTTAATTACCAAATTGAGGTATGTTTCTGACTTAAAGTGACAGAGTGGTCTGTTGGTGGCCTAATTGTGAATGGAAAGAATTGAAATTTCACCAGGTTTTATTGTGGGGTAGGAAAGTTTACTACACTGAGTAAAATTTTAAAGTCAGTGGGAAATAAAATAAAACTATACTTTAGATAGGTCAGAGTCACAGGTTCCAATTGTCATGCAAACAGTGACTTAGCAATCCCTTAAAATCCTTTCATAAAGGCTAGATTCATGAGAACTTGCTCAGCTTACATTGTGGATATTTCCTGGTCCCACAATTTGATACCGAATTTCCTATGTTAGAATACCAAGAGCAAAGCAATGTCAACCAAAAATTATCATCAAATTTTTTACATAAAAAATTTGTATTATATCCAAAGAATCCTGAAACCCCAATTCAAAAGAACCCAGGCACCCCTATGTTCATAGTAGTGCTATTTACAATAGCCAAGTATGGAAACAACCTAAGTGCCCATCTGTAGATGAGTGGATCAAAAACTGTGGTACATTTACACAATGGAGTACTATGCAGCAGAAAGAAAGTAGAAATTCCTACCATTTGCAACAGCATGGATGGAACTAGAGAGAAATATGCTTAGCAAAATAAGCTAGGCAACAAAAGTAAAATAGCATATATCACCTAATACAGGAAACTAATGAACAACACAAACACAAGAGCAAAATTAAACCAGAGGCTTGTAAACAAGGAGCAGACTAACAGTTACCAGGTGGGAGGGGGGAGGAAAAGAAGGGGGTTAAGTAGGGAAAGAGTTTAGTAAAGGGACAAGTATAAATAACCCATGGACAGGTACAACAAGGTGGGGATTGACTGTGGGAGAAGGGGTGGGCTGGGTGGGGGGAAGCAATGGGAGAAAAACTGGGACAACTGTAATTGAAAAACAATAAATGAATCAAAAAAATTTTTTTAATTGTATTATTTTAACAACAGTAAAATTATAGTCAGTGGTCACAATAGTAGTCCTAGGTAATAAAGAATTCTCAAGTGGATTCTGAAGTAACAAATAAAAATTAAATAATGCTAAGAATAATTAAGCAACTAGATTGGCTGTAGTTCCTTTATTTAAATTCATGCTAAAAACTGGCAACTTATATAAAGTGTACAAAAATTCTACCAATCAGAATATTTATTAATATAAAACTATATTTGTAATAATGCTTCAATAGGACTTCAGAGATAAGCAAGTATTTCCACATTGTCTCTTTTGATCTTATGTGTAATTTAACATTACCATGATAAATTTTTTAAAAGATTTTATTTATTTTTAGAGAATTGGGATGGGAAGGAGAAAGAGAGAGAGAGAGATCAATGTGTGCTTGTCTTTTGCATGCCCCCAACTGAGGACCTAACCTGCAACCCAGACATGTGCCCTGACTGGGAGTCAAACCAGCAACCTCAGTTTGCAGGACAGCGCTCAATCCACTGAGCCACACCAGCCAGGGCATAATACATTTTTAATGGAAGTTTCTAGAGCTTATGTGTGTGTGTGTGTGTGTGTGTGTGTGTATAGTAGTAGTATGCAGTGCATGTTAATGCATATCCATATATGTATGTGTGCCTATGTTGTATAAAAACAAATAAGGGGGAGTTGTATTCTATATGTTTACTAAGATCCATCAGTCAAATGGGTAATTTCATTGTTTATTATTTAATGTATTTCAGACACCAGATTTCAATTTTCCTACATCACTGTCAATTCTTCAGATAAAAAGGACATATACATTGGCTCAGTTTTTTAAAAAATGTCTCATATATTTTATAAGAAACACCAAAAAGTATGTGAAATATTAATTTGCAGACTGACCTATAAAACTGAACCTATGTTTTCAGGACTCAAACTTCCAGTAAATTCCAGGAAAACATCTTACTGATAGTCAACAAGAGTCAGCACATGCTAATAGGCAATATAACTTTGATACTTAGCAGTACAATATTCATTAGATTCTCAGCAGCCATAGACACAAATATCTTCTTAACAGTTTTAATTAAGAAGTGTTTCATGACTGACAAATGTATTCATTATTTTCCCTAATGGTTGGTCAGAGTCTACGTCTCTCAGAATCCTAGACTTTTCTTTATGATAAAGTTCAGAGTTAAAGTAAGGAAATCAAGATTGATATTCACCTGTAATCTAATAACAGACTAAAAGCTTGGTTTTAATTTTGAAATGTTTCACGGGCATAATCATTAACATTCATAGGAAGTTTCTAACATAATTCTTTAGTGATAACTCCTCATGTTTGTTTCATCACTGTAAAACTTAATCTTTGTGAGACACTAGAAATTCCTGGTGAGTTATACAGGTGAAGTTCATTGAAATCCTAGAACAAATGGTGATCCCTAGGTTCAGAAAATGATATTACCCTAACATTGGTGTCATTGGGAACAGATTACTTTCCATCCTAGAACTGGTTAGAGTAGAGGTCTGGAATATTTCTGGAGTTCTAAATAGGTCTTAAATTGGTCGTTGTGTGCATGTATGTATGCGTGTGTGTGTAGTGGTTGTAGTGAGGGTACTTACTATTACAATGATAAATTATCAAATAACAACTTAGGCCCAGGTATAATACCACACGTTTCAACACATAACTGAAGATACTGTTGTATTCTAAAATCCATGCAGGGGATCCAGGATTGCGGAGGAGTAAGTAGAAGCTACACTAATCTTCTCCCAGGACCAATCTGGACCTACAACTTAATTGTGGAGAAATCATCCGGAATAACCAACTGAACTCTAGCTGGAGAGAAGTCTCCGCTTCATCAAAACATGACTGGTATGAAGTGCGGAGACGATAAAAGGCTGGCTGGGCTCCCATGGGTGGCAGCTGAAGGGACTGAAAAACAGCTCAGCAGCCAGGGGTTCCTCCTGAGAAGGGCAGGGTCTAAACTCCCAGCTGGGCTTCCCAGTCTACAGCAATAGAGCAGAAAGTAAAATAGCATCCAGCTGAGAAAAGCCACAGGGTTTTTTGCTGACCTGAAAGAAACAGCTGGAGAAAAAGAGCTATTAAGAGGTTCATGTACAAAAATATTTTGGCACCCACTTACCCTGGGCTCAAGCAGAAGGAGGGAAGAGAAGAATCGAGACACTTGGGGAAAATTTGAAGTCATGGCTTTGAGGAGACAACTGAGGGAGCAGCTGACCTGGTCCCAGTGCTGACTCATCCCCAGTGTTGCAAGCAGACCATTCCGCTCCAAGTGGCTTCAGCCTGAGGGGAAGCAAAAGCCTCATCCACAGGAATTAAGCTGCCCCACCCTCGGTCCTTAAGCCTGACAGCTATTCACATATTGAATAGATTAACAACTAAAGGAGACAGACAAAGGCAGTAGATCTCTGGTAATCTCCAACAGGCTGCCTAGACCCAGACAGGTACACAATCTGATGCCACCAGGGGCAGATCCAAGAAGTGCAGATCAATCTAAGAAGCAGCAACAAACAAGAAAAGTTACAAAAGTGGGGAGATGGGGAAACAACCCCCCATCAAAAGGAAAGGAGAAATCCCCAGAAAGAGTGCTAAGAGAAATAGAAGTAAGCAAACTATCAGACATGGAATTCAGAACATGGATTATAGAGAAGCTCAAGAAGATCAGCAAGCTCAAATAAAACTACAAAGAACTCCAGGGAAACTACAAGGAACTTACTGAGATTTATACCAGCATGAAAAAGGACACAGAAGCTATCAATAAGAGCCAGGAGGAAATGAAGAATACAACTTCTGAACTGAAAAACACAGTAGAAGGAATTAAAAGCAGGCTAGAGGAAGCAGATCAGATGAGCAAGCTGGAGGAAAATGTAGAAAAAAATTCCCAGACAGTGCAACAAAATGAAAAAAGACAGAAAAAAAAAAAAAAAAATGAAGAGGTTTTAAAAGAGCTGCAGGACAACATGAAAGGTAATAATATCCATATCATAGAAATTCCAGAAGGAGAAGAAGAGGAGCAAGGGCTAGAAAACCTCTTTGAAAAAGTAATTACAGAAAACTTCCCTAACTTGATGAGAGAAAAAGTCATGCAAGTCCAGAAAGCACAGAGAGTCCCAATGAAGATGAACCCCAAAAGGCCTACTTCAAGACACATCATAAAAAATGGCAACATTCAAAGACAAGGAGAGAATCCTAAAAACAGCAAGAGAGAAACAACTAATAACATACAAGGGAGCTCCAATAAGGCTATCATCAGATTTCTCAGCAGAAACACTACAAGCCAGAAGGGAATGGCAAAAAATATTCCAAGCAATGAAAAACAAATGCCTACAACCAAGAATACTCTACACAGCAAGGCTCTCTTTCAAAATGGAAGGTGAAATAAGGAGTTTCCCAGACAAAAGAAAGCTAAAAGAATACGTCTCCACCAAACCAGCATTGCAAGAGATGCTAAAGGGTCTGCTTTAAGAAGATGAAGAAACAGAGAGGAACACAAGTACAAAGGGGAAAAATGACAATGAATAAATATCTATTGATAATAACATTAAATGTAAATGGATTAAATGCACCAAAGATAAAAGGTAGCTGAATGAATTAGAAAGCATGACTCATATATATGCTGTCTAC
The DNA here is from genome assembly GCF_987537825.1 of Furipterus horrens. Taxonomy (NCBI): domain Eukaryota; kingdom Metazoa; phylum Chordata; class Mammalia; order Chiroptera; family Furipteridae; genus Furipterus; species Furipterus horrens. Next base: position 138,052,985 of record NW_028327171.1, read on the forward strand.
AAGAGACACACCTTAGAACAAAATATATACACAGACTCAAAGTAAAGAGATGGAAAAAAAATTATTTCAAGCAAATGAACACGGGAAAAAAGCTGGGGTAGCAATACTCATATCAGACAAAACAGATTTCACAGTAAAGGCCATAAAAAGAGACAAAAAAGGACATTTCACAATACGAAGGGAACAATTCATCAAACATATATGCACCCAACATAGGAGCAGCCAAACATACAGGGAAAATAATAGGAGACTACGAGAAGGATATCAACAGCAAACCACTCATAGTAAGGGACCTTAACACCCCCATTGTCAACAATGGACAGATAGTTGAAGCAAAGAAACACCAAGGATATTGAGGCACTGAACAATACTCTAGATCAAATGGGCTTAATTGATATATATAGAAATTTTCACCCCAAAGAAGCAAAATATACATTCTTTTCAAGTGCACATGGAACATTTTTAAACATAAACCACGTGATGGGACACGAAACAAGCATCAACAAATTCAAAAAAATTGAAATTATATCAAACATCTTCTCAGATCATAATGGCTTAAAACTGGAAATCAACCTCAAGGAAAAAACTCAAAACATTTGAACTCATGGAGAATGAATAACATGCTATTAAATAATGAATGGGTTACCAATGACATTAAGGAAGATATCAAAAAGTTTCTGGAAACAAATGATAATGAACACACAACAACTCAAATCTATGAGATACAGTGAAAGCAGTCCTGAGAGGAAAGTTCATAGCAATATAGGTCTACCAAAAAAGGTTAGAAGAATCTCTAATAAAAAAATCTAACCCTACAGCTACAAGAACTAGAGAAACAACAACAAAAAAAGCCCAGTGCAAATAGAAGGAAGAAAATCATCAAGATCAGAGCATTAAAAAATGACATAGAAACTAAACAAGCAATTCAAAAGATCAATAAAACCAAGAGCTGGTTCTTTGAAAAGATAAACAAAATTGACAAGCCTTTAAACATGCTCATCAAGAAAAATAGAGAGAGGACCCAAAGAAATAAAATCAGAAATGAAAAAGGAGAAATCACAACCAATACTACAGAAATACAAAGGATTATAAGAAATTATTACGAACAATTGTATCACAGGAAATTTGAAAACTTAGATGAAAAGGACACATTTCTAGCAACATATAATCTTCCAAAACTGAATCAAGGAGAAGCAGAAAGCCTGAACAGTCCATTAAAAACTAGTGATATTGAAGCAGCAATCAAAAAACTTTCAAAACAAAGAAGCCCTGGACTGGATGGCTTCGCAGGTGAATTTTACAAAACATTAAGGAAAGAACTAACTCTTATCCTTCTCAGACTATTCAAAAAAGTCCAAGAAGAGGGAAGACTGTCAATCTTTTTCTATGAAGCCAGTATTACTCTAATTCCATAACCAGGTCAAGACACAACAAAGAAAGAAAACTACAGGCCAATATCGCTGATGAACACAGATGCTAAAATCCTCAACAGATTATTGGCAAATTGGATCCAGAAACACATTAGAAAGATCATACACCGCGATCACAGAAAAAGAAATAAAAGGCATCCAAATTGGAAAAGAGGATGTAAAACTGTCATTGTTTGCAGATGACATGATAGTGTACAAAGAAAACCCTATAGACTCCATGAAAAAATTACTCGACCGAATAAGTGAATTTGGCAAAATATCAGGGTACAAAGTCAATATTCAGAAATCACAGGCATTTCTGTACATCAACAATAAAATATCAGAGACAGAAACTAGAAAAAAATTCCATTTACTATAGCAACAAGAAAAATAAAGTACCTAAGAATAAACTTAACCAAGGAGGTAAAAGACCTGTACTCAGAAAACTATATAACACTAAAGAAAGAAATTAAGGAAGATACTAATAAATGGAAGCATGTACCATGTTGATGGATGGGAAGAATAAACATCTTTAAAATGTCCATACTACCCAAAGCAATTTACAGATTCAATGCAATCCCTATTAAAATACCAACAACATATCTCACAGACCTAGAACAAATACTTCAGAAATTTATATGGAACCAAAAAAAGGCACCAAGTAGCCACAGCAATCTTGAGGAAGAAGAACACATAGGAGGCATCACAATACCTGATACCAAGCTATACTACAAGGCCATGGTAATCAAAACAGTCTGGTACTGGCATAAGAACAGCCATACAGATCAATGGAACAGAATGGAGAGCCCAGAAATAAACCCAAGTGTATATGGTCAACTCATCTTTGACAAAGGGGGAAGGAACATAAAATGGAGTGAAAAAAGCCTCTTCAACAACTGTGTTGGGAGAATTGGACAGGAACATACAAAAAAAAAAAAATGAAACCAGATCACCAACTTACACCATACACCAGAATAAACTCAAGATGGACCAAAACTTAAATATAAGCCGTGACACCATAAAAGTCCTAGAGGAAAACATAGGCAGGAAAATTTCAGATATCCTATGTAGCAATATTTTCACTGATATATATCTCCTAAGGCAAGGGAAATAAAGGAAAGAATAAACAAATGGGACTACATCAAACTAAAGAGTTTCTGTTCAGCAAAAGAAAATATCAGCAAGATGAAAAGGGAACCAACCATATGGGAAAATATATTTGCCAATGATACCTCAGACAGGAGATTGAGCTTCAAAATATATAAAGAGCTTATATGACTCAACACCAAGAAGATAGACAACCCAATTAAAAAAATGGGCAAAGGAACTGAACAAATACTTCTCCAAAGAGGACATACAGAGGGCCCATAGACATATGAAAAAATGCTCAACATCACTGGCCATCAGAGAGATGCAAATAAAAACCACAATGAAATACCACCTCACACCGGTCAGAATGGCCATTATCAACAAATCAACAAACAACAAGTGCCGGTGAGGATGAGGAGAAAAGGAAACCCTACTGCACTGCTGGTGGGAATGCAGACTGGTGCAGCCACTATGGAAAACAGTATGGAATTTCCTCAGAAAACTAAAAATGGTACTGCCTTTTGAACCAGCAATTCTATTGCTAGGATTATATCCGAAGAATCCTGAAACCCCAATTCAAAAGAACCCATGCACCCTTATGTTCATCGCAGCACTATTTACAATAGCCAAGTGCTGGAAACAACCTAAGTGCCCATCTGTAGATGAGTGGGTCAAAACACTGTGGTATATTTACACAATGGACTACTATGTAGCAGAAAGAAAGAAGAAACTTCTACCATTTGCAGCAATATGGATAGAACTAGAGAGAATTATCTTAGTGAAATAAGCCAGTCAATGAAAGAAAAATACCATATGATATCACTTAATACAGGAGACTAATGAACAACACAAACAAATGAGCAAAATTGAACTAGAGAGCATAAGCCTATGATCTCATTACCTGAGTGATTGTCTAATACAACCAGGATGCCATCCTGTTAAGCCAAGCACACTATTGTCAGGTGACAGCCAACTGACCTGGGGTCTGCAAAATTCTTCCTCATGTGGGAAGGCCACCCTCCCTGCTACACCCCCACTCTTATTAGGGATTTCTGGACCCAAGAGTAGGTAGGATGATGAACATGTCCAGCTTAAAGCAGCTAGAGGAGCACCAGACTTTTGCTCATTGTCCTTTATAAGATTATAAAGGGTCTTAAGTCTGAGGGGGGGGTTATTTTTTATTGTTATAAAAAATAATTAATTAATTTTAAAAATATGTAGGAAAGGGTAAAGCCAAGGAGCATATATGCACGACCCATGGACATGAACTAAGGGGTGTAGAATTGCTGGGGGGAAGGGGTTACTGGGTGGAGGAGAGCAAAGAGGAAAAAATTGAAACTATTGTAACAACATAATCAATAAAATATACTTAAGAAATTAAAAAATATAAAAATAAAAATATAAAAATAAAATCCATGCAAGGAGGAGGGAAATGCTGAGGGTGGAACTGAGATGAAGAACAAGAGTTGACCCTTCAGATGCTGGACAAGCAATCTAATAAATATGGAATAACCATTTGGTCATATGTCAACATTAACTTTAAACATGCTATTTGGAGAATGTGTTTGGCATAAAAATACTGCTTCTCCTTCCTCCTGGCTATAGTTCTATTCATAATATCAAAAAAAGGAGCATATCTTGCATCCTGTCCAAAGATATTAAGTTTTCTCTTGTAATATACTCTCAGTGAAAAGAAGACTCTGGGGTGTGGAGGCATGTATGTACTCCAGACCTCAATCAGGTCAAACCCAGACTAAGAAGTATAGAAGGTCAGTATAGCAAAATGGGTAAGAGAGCGGGCTTTGCATTTGTTCTGTGGCTATTGTAACAAATTACCAAAACTTGGTGACCTCAGGTCTCCAGTTTAATTATTTGATCTATTGAAACTACAGTTTTTCTGTTGTAGCTGTGGGCAATAACTTTCAAACTCAGGAAAAAAAAAATGCTTTGAGTGTTTTATTTCTTAAAATGCTTTAAAAAAATATAGCACAATATGAAAAAATTATTTTCACATGCTTTCTATTTGGATATATGTATCCCAGAATAATTAATTTATACAGTTTAAAAACAGATACTGCACTAATAGAAAACATGCATAATAAATAGAATAGTAAGTTAGTACTTTATGTTTTCCCTTTCTCCTGAAAATTATATATATACTACAATGAAAAATAAACCTTGGAAAAGACACCAAGAAGATAAAAGTGAACTCAGTCTTATAAAGAGCATCTTTCTCGTTCTTTTAGAGATAGTAACAATTATACCTGACTAGAATGGCTAATTTAAATTCCCTGATCACTTACAATAAATTTCCCTCTTCTTGATATCTTCTTTTACTTTGTACCATAGTATCCTACTTTATTTTATTTATATCATTTATCATTATCTTGTTCATTTATCTGCCATCCAACTATCTGTGTATAAACTAAATATGAACCTCAGTCCTATTTACTACATCATTCCTATCACCCAGAATGGCACTGGGTCCAGAAAAGGCATTCCATGAATGTTTGTTGACTGGACAAAGAAAAAAAATCAAACAATTAATTTTTTAAATTTTTTATTTGTTTATTTTTAGGAAGAGGGGAAGGGATGGAGAAAGAGAGGGATAGAAACATCAATGTCTGGTTGTCTCTCATGCACCCCCAAGTGGGAACCTGGCTCATAACCCAGGCATGGGCCCTAACTGGGAATTGAACCTACGACCCTTTGGTTCACAGGCTGGTGCTCAATCCACTGAGCCACACCAGCCGGGGCTCAAATAACTAATTAAAAAAAAAGAAAGTATAAATTTTACATAAATTTGGCAAAAATTCTAGAGAGTGGAAAAATGCAGATTGGTAATTTTTTTAACTTATAGAAGTCTATTTTTATTTTATCACCAATATGTTTTGATTTCATAAATGATTTCGGTAATTATTTAGCTAGATGTAAATATCTCAAATGGACAATTTTTCCTTTCATTTATTTAAGTACTATTTTAGCCCGCAAGATTCCACAAAGACTATAGCACCTGTCATATTTAGGAGGTTTTCAATAAGTCTCTGAAACAAAAAGAAAGTTGAAAATTGAAATGTAGATTAGTCTTTTATTGAAAAATTTTAATTTTTTCCTTTATAAAAAATACTTGAGCTCACAGAGATTCCAAAATATTTGTTTTATTTATAAACAAAAATTTTAGAGCCTGTACTTCAAACTATACAAATTTACCTAAGACTAAGAATTTCTGCCAAACTTAAGGAATCATTTGTCAAACTAAGCATTGCCTCTAGGTCTTCAGGTTGGAATGTAGACACTCTAGCTAAATGAATAAATACACAGCGGAGTTGATTTTTCTGATTTCAAGAACCACAAATTGTCATTTTCCAAATGTAAGTTGTGTTTTGGTATATTAATCTTGTATTATAATGTCTATTATTATTCTCCTTACTGGGAAGAAAAAAGATAAACTAGTTAAAATACATTAATATCTTTGTATAGGAATATCAAAATTTTCATATATTTAGTTGTGAAAATATACAGAATGTTCTTGTAACCTTCATACTGCCAAAGCAAAACTATACAAATGTGCTTTGGAAGTTAGGCAGCTATTAGAGTTGATTTCTGTTGCTCTGATTGAATGCATAAAACCACCAATGTCACTGATATGATATGGCTGTCAAAATTAGGATTATTGGCTAGACCATTCAGACACAACACTGGAACTAACAGTTTTTAAAAAGAAACCAAGAATCATCTCTATTATATTTCTGTCCCTCTTAAAAATGTCTAGGTCAAGATTAAAACAATCCAAAATATATCTACTACTTAGAAAGAACATGCAAGTTAATTGTCCTAAAATTGTCAAGTCCCTTTCAATTAATATCACATTACAGAGAAAAAGTAGGCACACAGTCTCTGCCACATCCAATTTAAAGTAAAAATCTTAACTCTAATTGGGAAAAAAAATGATAAAAACAAGCATAGTTTTCATTTTAGCACTTCATTTGTCACTTGTGTAAATTGTACTTTTTACTATTAAAGATTTGATTTAAAGTGAGGTGAATAAAACATATTTTATGCTGCTCTGATGTCTTTTAAAAGATAAGAGACCACCATTCATTTATCCATCATGCTCTAAATGATCTTAGTCTGTCTCTACTTTTATTTTCTCTCCTTCACTCTCATTCATTCTGCATTCCACTACAACATTGATTCTTCTAAAATATTTAATTCACATTATTCTTTGTCTTAGAAGCATTTCCTGTCTCTTACCCCTTCAGGATTTGTATTCAAGAACCTTCATTTAACATTTAAGTTATTTTATTTCACTACCATTCACATCTACTCTGTTACTATTAACAGTAAACAGAGCTCCTATAGCAATCCACTTAATGTTCCTCTCATCCTCTTTCTAGAAAATGTACTCTTGTTTTCATGGGATATCTTCCCCTCCTACTTAAGATTATTCCTTTAAGATCTATTCAAAATAACACCTCTTTCACAAAATCTTTGCTGAGGATATCCACATAAAGACATCTATCTCTTCCTTCCTGTGGGTTCTCCTCGCATGGACGTTATTTTGTTTGTTTATTTGTCTGTTTTTTTTAATTTTATTTTTTAATTTAATTTATTGGGATGATATTTGTTAATAAAATTATGTAGGTTTCAGGTATACAATTCTACAATATATCATCTTTATACTGTACTGTGTGTTCACCACTCCAAGTCAAGTGTCTTTCCACCATCATTTATCCTCCCTTTACCTTCTTCTACCTCCCCACATGGATGTTCTTAATTAATCATTCATTTCCTTGGGCCACCTCTGAACTTATTAATTAAGTTAAATACTTCAAACCCTTCACATTTTGTGTGTGTTTATATTATCTCCAAAAGTAGATTATGGATTTCTTGAAGACAGCCATTTCCTAAAATCTCTTCAATCTACTATGATAGCTAGCACAGTGTCCTTCATAAAATATGGTTACAATTAATGTTCACTAATAAAGAATTTCTAAAACATTTGAGAAATAAGCAGATTGTATATATGAGGAAACTGAAGTTAATATGTTAATGTGATTAGCAGCCACTCAAAGGTTTGGTTTGCTTATTATCTTTCCTACTTATACCAAAATTATATTATTTTCTTACCTGCTGGTTGTTCCTAAGTCAATTAATTCATAAAAATCCACTAAATTTAGTAAAGTATATACATATATGTTTGCATATATATGGTTATATATATGTACATATCTGTAAATAACAAGTCATAAAAAATTTAAATTTCTTACAGATACTGATATTTCAAAGGCAATTTCAGAAAACTGAATTTTAATGATTTATAAAGTAAGAAACAATATGCAAGATCTGTGATGACAATGGGGATATTAATATTCTTAAAGTAGTTTTAGTAATATAAACAATATTCTAGTAAGAATGAAATATTACAAAAGTCTCTGATGTCCTGTTTAAATCTCTTGTTCTGCCACGTAGAACTGCAAATATAGAATTTTAAATCTGTTTTTCGATGAAAGTGGATAAATAGCTCAATTTAATTCCTGTGACATTTAAAATGTAGTGGACAATTGCAACTTCAAATTTATAATGGAAGTTTTAATATGCTTGAATGTGAAAAATATGTAGAAATAATATTACTGAAGAAAATTAGATTAACAAATATTTTTAAATCAGCACTAGGTTGGGTTCTTGTTAAAGTCAGTTTGACATACATTGGATTTATCCCTTTAAAGCACTTTATCTCTGGGCAGGCTAATGTTAATGTTACACATTGTCAGTTACCGTCTTTCAGGATGGTTTCTCGTTCGGTGCCATCGATCTTCTGTCGTCCAATCAGGAAACTGGTGGTGTCAGCAAAGTAGATATAACTGGTTTCTGCGTGGAAATCTAAAGCACGAGGGTTTACCAGATTTTCTATGGGGATCATGTATTCATCAGCTATTTTGGTATTCAAGTCCATTCCTCTAACAATTCCTGGGCGTCCTTTCCCATAAAAAAGAAACAACTCATTCTTGGGTCCTGCAGAGGGAAGATTACAAACATAAACAAGTGATGCTGTCTAATCTTCTTACACTGCATAATGCCATGGTTTAATTAACTGGCACAATTAATGTTTTTAAAATTTAATACCAAAAATTAAACTCTAAAATATGCCAAATGTATCTTGATGCAAGAAGGCCAGCTAATTGCATTACTTTAATTAAAACAGAAATTGCCTCTGTGAGTTATATTTAGTTAATTATTCTTTTGTCTGTAACTGTCAATATAGCAAGAAACATGAAAGATCATTGGAAAACTTGTATCTGCAAAATGGACATTTATCAAAACATCTGGCACATTTAATTTTACAATTCATTACAATCTATCTAATGTGTTTTGTAGATACCAACTGTAGAATTCATTATGTTTCACAATACTAAAACTTCAGAATATATAAAACACTCCCCTCCTCAGAGTCTGCATCTACAGGCTGTCAGAAACAAACAAAAGAATCACGCAGTATCACATACTTGCATTTGAAGAGATTAGTTATCTAATTAGTTTTCTTTTTTTTTTTTTTTAAGAAATGAAATCAAATGCCAGACACAGCATCACTTTTTTCTTCACATCTTAATTAGAAAGTTAGAGGTTGATGTCAGTAGCTCATGTATAACATAGCCCTTATCAAAAAACAAAAGAAAAACAACTGTCTTCTGGATTAAAATGCCAAAATCAAGATAGCATTTTTTACAGAGTAAACTGACTCCTCCAGACTTTTATATAAAAATATATGCAAGATTCTTCAACCACTAATTTAATCAATATATTTTGAAAGAATTACTTTACATGAAAGGAAAAACATACAATTTTCTTTTTAAAAGCTGACTCAAATATATTTGATAACCATATCATGAGATTCTTAGTAAAATATCTACATTATAAAAAATCTGGAAAAAAAAACCTAACAACTCATGAACATAACACCCTCAATATAAGCTATACTATTATCTATATTTTTCTATTGTTTTTAATTAAAGTTATTAAATATTAAATATATGTTAACAAATTTTATAACATATATATGTATATACATATACATATATACAGAGAGAGAGAACAAAAATATAACAACTCTCATGTATCCAGCACAGATTGTAAGAATATTTCAATAACATGGGAAGGCATGCAGACACCTCGATTTCATCCTAGAGACATTGACATTCTGATTATTGAGTTTATCAGGTATTTCTGAAAAGTTGTAGATATATGTTCTTTGTATTTCCCAAGAGTATATTGTTTAACTTTACATGTATAAATTATATGTGTGAATTCTCCTGTGAATTAATTTTATTCTTATTGCATTCTTGATAGTTACCCATGGTCATTGTATTCATTGTTCATTCATTTTCACCACCACATTTTATTCCTTGGTGTGACTATTTAATATTTCATTTAGCTAGCTAATTTTCAAATGCACAGTTACTTCTATAGAAGAAGACACCCCATTTTTATATTCTACTTCCATTATTACATCTTAGTATTAAAATTATGTTCTAGTATGATTATTTTAAGCTTTACATTCTTTCAGTATAATCAGTATGACACATGATAATTTGTCAAATTATTCCTCAATTGGTTTTATCTTTTTATTATTATAATACTGAGATAAGCATTTTTTCAACATATTATTTTATTTATTTTCTTAGATGATCTCTTAGTATACATTTCCAGAAATAAGATTACTGGGTAAAACATATCTACATTCCTCTTCAACATTGTCCTCATAGCCTCTGAGTGTCTATTTTTTAAATAACATAATATATTATTTAAGAGTAGCACATATTAATTTGAAACTTAACTTTCTTGAATATTTCCTGCCAACTTTATAGGCATAGATTTATTTCTTTTATAAAAAGAGATATATTACTAGTGTATTTTAGTTCCTAATTCTTAAAAATATAATATTTTTTGTCATTAAAAAGTCTTCAAAACATTATTTTTAATGTCACCATTGTGTTCCCTACTAGAAAGACAATATAATATATTTGGCTACTTACCTATTGTTAGATATTTAGGTTGCTTCTGAAGTTTTGTTTTTATTATACACTTACAATGAATTTCTTCAGTCAAAATTGGGATAACTTGTTAAAGGATAGCATCAGTTTGATGTCTTTTGTATATATTCATGTCTTTACAATAGTTACAACAATTTCTAATTCTATTATCAGTGCATATAAATGCTGGTTTTACCATATGCATGCTTGCTAACATTTATTTTTGCTTTTATATTTAATAAATATTTTAATTGGTAATTGGTAAACCTGGTATTTTATTGGTTTAATGTATGTGTGCGTGTATATGCTTTTAAATAAGAATGGTAACTATTTCCCTATTGTTTTCCTAACATTTTTTTTTTTAGTCATTCAATACCTACTTTAAAGAATTTTTAGTGTACTTGCCTGTACAATATACAACTTAAAACTAAAAATACATTTCACAGACACGTAGCCACAGTCTGGTTTTGATTTAAGTACCTAAAAGTAAATGTATTTGTTCAAGTTTAAAATATGGAAATGAGGCCACCTTTTGCTGTTTTGGTTGTTCATCTAATGGAAAAATTGAGTTTTTCCACATTGATCTCCTTCTTTTGTATACATCAAGAGGCCAGAAAGAGGGTGCTTTTTTGTTTTGTTTACCAGTATGGTACTATCAGTTGCGATGTATTTCTGGAGCTTTAACAGTTGTGGTGCAAGCTTCCTCATCCCTGATTTTGGCAGATGTTCCAGCTTTAAGCCAGGTTAGTTTGATGATGGTTTTGAGGAATATTCTGAAGATGCATTCTAGAAGCTGCTGTTTCAGGCTTTTTAATAATTTTGCAAACACCTTTTTTAATTTGACTTTTTCTGCTTAAAATACCTAGAACTCTTTTTTGTTAATGTAAATGTACCCTGATTGACACTAAATTACAGATGATTGAAGTTTATGCAATTCTAATCTTATGTTTTGTCCCTAAATGTGTGCATATATGTATGCACATATATATGTATAAATGTGCATGATTAAACTTTTACATGGCATGCCAGCACTGCCCAAGTGGTAACTAGGACAGTTTAAAGGCTGGTTATATGCACATACATACAAATACACCCACAAAAAAAACTTTTATGTTGAGACTTTTTTTTTTTTTTTTTTTTTTGGTTTTTCAGTTACAGTTGTCCCATTTTTCCCCCATTTCTCTCCCCCACCCAGCCCACCCCCTCTCCCGCAATCATATCCCTCCCCATTGTCCGTATCCATGAGTCATTTATACATGTTCTTTGACTAAACCCTTCCCTTATTTATCCCCCTTTTCTCCCTCCCCCCTCCCAATGTTAAGACTTTGACACAGTATCCTCAATTATCCAGAGGATCTCTTGAAAATGAGATCTGTTATCTATATTCCCAGCATTTAATATAAAGTTAGAAATAAAAGCAAAATACTAAAATGCATACATTTTATCACAGTTGAGCTTCTTGGTTCTTAATATTAAAGAACTATTAATTCCAACTGTGTAGACTTCAAATCATAAAAAATTTAGTGGTGTTACTTCACGGTCCTCAGCAAGCACATGACAAGAACATAGAAGAGATGGCAGGACAGTGGCCAAAGAGAATTGACAGAAATAAAAAGCTATTGCTATGATAAAATGAAGACAAAGTTGACATTGTAATAAGTAGCCATAGCTTTAAAAATTACAGTTATCTGGGGACATTTAAAGACCAATACTAGTCTGCACATGGACACCGTTTCTAAAAGGGCCATTCTATTCTGTGTGTGTAAAGACTCTGAAGTAAAGTCCTTAACTAAGTTTTGTGCAAAATGTTAAACTTACAAAAGTCATTTATATAAAAAAGTATTAGCTTATTTAAATAAAAACAATTAAATTACCCTAGCATATTTCAAGAATAAAAGAAAGATATATCTATTAAAAGCTTGTAAATAAAATTGTTAAAAAGATTAATTAACAAAGTTCCTTTTAATCAAACATTAAATAACAAAATAAATATCATGTCCCAATGATACTGTGTAAAACAAAGCATTGCTTTATGTAAATTTCTGTTGGACTACCCAGCCCACCTATTGTTAGGAGAAGCATCTTGGTTCAGATAAGAGAAAATCTGGTCAACCAATGATTTGAGCTCATTAGAGCAAAAACATTCTTTAAGGAATAAAGGAAAGAGTTTTTCTAAAAATCTTCCCTAAAGTATGTTTCCTGAAAATCTATAAATTTAGTCATTCTGCAGCCCAATTAGTTTTTTCATTTACATTGTCACACACATACACACACACACACAGTGACTAAATACTAATTTTGAGAAAAGGGACTGTGACATATTTGCAGGCAGATTTCACCTGATGAAGTCTCATGTTATTATTAATGTTGATGCTGCTAATTAATACTAAAAACCCTATTCTGAAGCAGTAGCTGCCGGCAAAATGTTTGATTTTGACAACGTACTTTTGCATGACCTGCCATCACTTCCCAAGTTGAAGCCAGTCCTGCAGCGACAGGTCCGTGTTTTGTAACTGCTGCTGAGTAGACAGATGTGTGAACATCCCCCTGGCATTCCATATGGATCCACTTCACATGCATGGCTTCTGACTACAACAAATAAAAAAACAGCAAGCTTAAAATTCTCCAAAGACAAGATAATTATGTGCATGGGTATGTGGAATGTTTTTACACTACTGGAAAGAATAATCCTAGGGGGGAAAAAAAATCTAAATGCCAAACTATTTAGTGCCAGAATCAATTAGAAAGAGTTAAACCCCATAGAAGAGGGGTAGGGATCTGCACAAATCCTTCTATGATTACATTTAAAAAGCAATTCTGTGCGATATTATGCTTTTATATTAATATAAACTGTTTAAATGTAAGCAAAATAAAAATAACATTTTTCAGTGCATGCTTCTTATACTTTAAAAATATATATACATATATATATATATTTCAAATATAAAAGTACTATAAAATATCCCAGTTTAAGTAGATAAGCAGAAAGAGGATTTATTTATAATAATCCATTATGTGGTTATCCAACCCAGACAAAATGTAATTCAGTGATTATCTTTACTGAGAAGTGCTGAGACTTCTTTTTTTTTTTCAATTTTGAGTCTATTGCCATTTTGAGAACTGCATTACACAATAAATTGTGTGTCTGTGACTGTAACCATCAAAAGGAAGAGGCTGAGTTTGCACGTGAAGATTAAGGAGTACAAGGCCGTTTTCTAAGTGTAAAAGTTAGAGAAAGAAAAAAAAAGAAAAAGTACCATATGGAGAGGATAAGAAACAGAATGATGAGTCAAAAGAACAGGTTGTAGTAGTAATCATGTCAGTAAGATTGTATGTCTTAGTGTAATTATAATAATTTTTTAATCACTGATTACTAGAAATTGCAATGAATAATATGCTAATTTTCTTTTAATAATAACACTGCTACACTTTAAAAATTTTTGCCATGTTCTTTTCTGTAGTCCTCATTCTCTAAATGAAAAGACGAGTGAAATACAATTTTGTTTTTTCCCATAAGGAGTGTTGCTTTTATTTTCCAATCTTATGCCATTTTTATCCTAGATCATGTCTTCTGTCACTTACTTTGCAATTCTCCACTTTATCACCATCATTGCTTTTGCTCTCTCCATTGGATCATGCCCGTGAGCATACAAATATGCCATTATTTATTCATTATAAGAAAAAAAAACCTTCTTGTAACTCTAATTCTGACAGCAATCCTTAATTAGCCGCCTATTTCTCTGCTTCCCCTTACATCAACACTTTTCAAAGTTCTCTACATTCATTTTCTACAATTTCTTTCCATCCTCTCTCTCTAACCCATTGATATCCAGACATTTACTTTACTACAAAACTGCTCTTGTCAGATCCACAAGAGCTGAATTTGCGCTGCTAAATCCAATGACCAATTGAATTTATCAAGTTTCTTCTGTCTCTTCTTTGGTTTCTTCTATTCTCTTTGACCTCTTATTATTGGAATTTTCTAGTATCTATTATTTGAAACTCTGTTCTTCTCCATCTACAGGTACTTTCTTGGTGATCACATCTATTTCCATAGCTTTAAAAGTCATCTTTAAGCCAATGAGTCCTAAATTGATATCTCCGTCCTGGACTTCCCCCTGAACTCCAGACTCTCTTCCTTGATATCTCCACTTGAACTTATAAGAGACACTTGAAATAACACAAAAATTATACTTCTTTTATTTGCCCCCAAATCTGGTCCATACTTGGTTAAATAATTGAATTATGCTAATTGCTAGCCCAAAATATTGTCATTACCCTCTTATTTATTTATCTATTTATTTATATTTATTTATTTGTCCTCTCCTGAGGACATTTTATTTTTTTGTTGCTTTTAGAGAGGAAGGGAGAGAGAGAAACATCTATGTTAGAGAGAAAGATCGATTGGTTGCCTCTGATGTGTCCAGACCTGCAATCCTATGTACCCAGACTGGGAATCAAATCTGTAATTTAGTTTTGTGCCCTTGCTGGAATCAAACTTACTATCCTTCAATTATAAGATGACACTCCAACCAACTGAGCAACAGTGGCCAGGACACCCTTGACTCTTTTAAAATCTATATCTCACATCCAACTCATTAGAAACTCCTGTTGGCTGTACCTTCAAGTGTATCCTAAATCTAATTACTTCTTATTATTCACTGTTATCATCTTGGTTTAATCCCCCATCTCCTCAACTTTCCACCTTTGCCACTCCCCCTCCAGTCTGTCATCAACACAGTGACCATATTGATTCCTTTAAAAATTA
This sequence comes from Furipterus horrens, assembly GCF_987537825.1. Taxonomy (NCBI): domain Eukaryota; kingdom Metazoa; phylum Chordata; class Mammalia; order Chiroptera; family Furipteridae; genus Furipterus; species Furipterus horrens. The sequence goes on from NW_028327171.1 coordinate 138,068,281, forward strand.
AGTCAGATCATGAGAATTCTCTGCTTGATTCTTCCTAAGGTCTCCCCATTACACTAAAAGTATAAGCAAAAGATTTTTACAATTGTCTACAGGGCCCTGCTTGCTATCTTGTAATAGTCCTTCTTCATTTCTCCAACTTCATTTCCTACTCTGTTCCTTTTCTTTATTCTATGGGTCTCCTTATTGCTTTTTGAACAATAAGTATGATCTTCCTCATGGCCTTTGTGCTTGCTCATCTCTACCTGCTTCTTTCCTTCAATTATTTCAAGTCCTCATCCAATTTTATCTTTTCAATGGGATTTCCTCTGACCATTCACTATCAAATTGTAAACTACCCCCATCCTTTATACTCCTTATCCTCTTTATCTGTTTTATTTTTCTTATATGTTAATGTTTAGATAATTCTAAATTAGTGTTAATTTGAAGCACAACAAGATGATGCAAATTTTGCGTGGTGGTTTTGGCATTTTACATTACTTGCTATATTATTGAGCCTAAATTGTTTTTGTTAATGAGCCTCACTAATCTACTACACAAAATAACTAGTTTGTGTTACTGAGAAATACTTAGAAACATTGCATTCTTGTCATTAAAATTATTTTAAATAAATATGTATTAAAAACAATTAGGTTGTTAAGTCAAAAGACCTCCATTATTGCAATGAAACTGAATTGATACAAGAAAGTCACCTGATTTAAATTTTATCTCCAAAATAATACCAAAAAAATAATTCTTAGTATCTTAGCATCTACATCATGGTGATTAAAAGCTCCTTCCTGAATCTAAATCTAGCTATACTTTCAATTCTATGGTTGTAGAAACCATTCATTCACCAGCAACTGAACAATTTGTCATTTAGACTTGTGAAGGGAGCTTTATTCCATTTTGTCTAGCAGACATGTATACTGTTGTTACTCAAAACACAGAACTTACAATTCACCTATTTAACATCATACAAAGACACAAGTACCATATCCCTGCTCTATTCAGCATTATGAAGGCTATAAAGAAGTTTGGCCTCTTACCTGTTGGTTGAGTTCTTTTTTGATAGATTCGAATTCCTCGAGCATTTTCCATTTTAATTAATGAATGAATATCAGTGGCATTAAATCGGTTTATCCTGATGATACTGAAGTTATCAGAAATGGTTGCATATAAATAGTCTTCAAACACAGTTATACCATAAAGTTGTCTGACCTATAAAGAAGGGCAAATGTAACTATGATTTTTAAATATGTTGCTTTCAACTTGAAAGTAAAACTGATTGCTATTTACTACTGTGGGCAATTTCCATAATAGAGAAGTCACAGAATATCACTGCTTATTTTATCTCAAAGAATTTAACATTTCACTAATTCAAAAAACGTACTCTGAGAATAAAACATTATGCAGTAGTGAATATAGCAGCTACAAATGCATGGGAGATTTCATTCATGTTTCATTAAGAAAACTTATTCAGTAGCTACTTTTCAAAAGCTAGCAAGAACAAAACGTTTAAATGTATTCATTAATATTCTTATGGCACTGTTATATAAAATTGGGAGATATTTTTATGCTCTTCTTGTTCATAAAGTCATGGATATGTAGAATTTGCAAAAAACTAGCTCTACCTGCGAAAGAACTGATGCTAAAGTACCTTTGGAAATGTGTTTATAAGTAAAAAAGAAATCACATTTTAAAAAAAGTTACATTTAGACTAATACTTGCCCAGAATGGAAAATAATGAACAATAAAATCACATATTTGGAATGACTGTAAATGAAATGTCAGCATTTTACTCAAAAATTGCATTCTTTCTAAAGTCTATTTATAATAAAAATGGAAGTGTTCACTTGAGAGGAACGATGTTTATTGCTCTCCTGATGCTTTAATAGTAAAAAATTTCTTCTTTGGCAGAGGTCTTGGGGATTTTGGCAAAGAATAGACATCTTGAAGTCATGGAAAGCATCCAGTAGAGTAAAGAAAGAATGAATACACTGATTTTCTCATTAGAGGCACATGATAGGCACATTGCCTTTGGATATTCCTTGTTTTATACTTAATTTAAAATGGTTCTAGTCCAGGGTATGGAACAAATGTCAACTGATTTGCTGTAGAAATTTTGATAAAAAAGCATTTGTCACTATATTTTGGCATTATATTGTACTTTTAGAGCATTGTTAGCATAGGCTTGTAGTTAAGAGAATTTGAGAATGTATGCATGGTTTGACTGCAAAAAACATTTATAGAACAATACTATAGTTTTTTCTATTTTCATCAAAGAATCTTGTTAATTCTGTAGTTTAAGCAGAATCATTTGATCTATTATCTCCCAAGAATATATGCTTCATCATTACCATTTCTGATCATATCTAAAATAAGTGGTTTCATTTTTTTTAAATATGGTATCACATTTCTTAATGTTTATGCTAGAAATGAAAGAGTGGAATTAATGGGGAGAATCACTTGATGTTAAAGCCCAAATAATCTTTGTTATGTTAGTGTTATTCCCTGGTAATTTTATATTTGTGTGTGTATGAGCACACATGAATTTACTAATATCATTTTCAACACAACTGACATTATATCACCTAAATATACCTTTGGCCTATTTTTCTTGGGAATTATTTCTTTTTTTTTTCAAAGGAAAAAAATCTTTATTTAGAAAGTTTAGAATTAAAAATATACAGATGAACACAGGTGCTTTAAGCACTGACAAAATCCAGTTACAATACAACATATGACTCTGACTGTACGTGTTAATATCACTTAAAAAGTCCACAATGCAACAACAGGTTTATAACAATACCTTCTTTCAGTGAATAGTTTCTTCACATAGAAGCTCCACGAAGGATCATCACTTAAGGAATTCTCCTGGTTGGTCACAGCCAAATTGAGAACATTTAGCCTAAGAGGATGAACATGCCAGGTCTTGGCACAATGAGCAGAACGAAATAACCTGCAAGGTGGTGTAATCCTGATAAAGACAATCTCAACTGAGCTCCAAAGCAACCTTTTGGGCAAATGGTACCTTATTCTTACTAAAGATCAGTCTTCACTGTTGAGGGCACTGGGCCTCTTGAGTTGACTTAGAGGACACGTATAGAATAGGGTGTGGTTTCTTACACGTTTTCTTATCCAATTTGCTTGCAGTTTCTTTCCCTTCTTTAACTTCTCTTTGAAGCTGTGATCCAGCAGCTAACCTGGGAGAGGCAGGGGCGTTTCTGCCTCTTTCATTCATGGTGGGAACGTCTATGAGTTTCACACACTTCTTTTCCTTCGTTGGCTGAGGGTTCACAGGGAGACTTTCACGAGGAGAGAGAGTAACGCCTGGTGTGTTTACAGAAACTGTCTTTTCTAACTGCGAGGGGTTATCTCCTAAATTGCTAGCATGGGACTGCGCCTCCTCTTTCTGAGGTGGTGACAGAGAAACTTCTTCCCCAACAGCACCGTTGACACATACGTGGTTATGGGTAGTTACGTCCATGGGCAGCACCTCACGCCTCTTTTTGAGTACAGGCACTTCAATTTTCTCTTCAGGTTCATACTTCAGTTTTAACTCATCTATTTTGGCTCTCAGTTTCATATTTTCACTCTGGGAAAACTGGAGGCAGCTTTCGTTGGCAAAGAGTTTTCACTCAATGTCCAGAGCCCGCTGGCTCTCAAACAAGGCTTTCATGCGCTGTACGGACAGCTCGCCCTTCGTGCTTTCATTTTCTTTGAATTGTCAAGCTTTATCTGAAGTAAATATGTGTAATAGGTGGTATCTGTCAGAGCACCAGAGTTGTCTGAAGGCTTAGATTCCATACTTTCATATAAATTCTTAAATTTCTCCAGATTTCTAATTTCACCTAAGAGATGTTTGATTTCACCATTCTTCTGCTCCAACATGGCAAACAGCCGCTCCTGCTGCTCAAATTCAGTTTGAGACCCTTTCATTTGTAGCAATGTGGCGATCTGTAACTTCATTCTTTGCATCTGTTCTCTATTAAATGCATTTTGCTTCTTTAGTGACTGATACTTGACTTTCATACTGATAAGCTGGCGTTCCATCGCTGCCCTTCAATCTTCTACCTCTGCAAACAAAGAGTTGCCTTTACTATTGGGGTCCAAGGCTTGCTGGAGTGCTTGATCTAATTGCACTTGAAGATCTTGATTTGCTACACGTGCTTTCTCTAAGGCGTTATAGTAAGAAACCGCTTCTTTCTCGCGCTCCTCTTTTTCTTCCGTAAGCCGGTCGACCTGGCGCATTAAACTGGAGTTCAGAAGTTCTAGTTGTTCCTGTCTGTACTGCATGCAGTTCATTCACCTCTTCTCTGAGGGTGGTCTTCATATTTTCCATTTCTGTCAGTTCAATTTGAAGAGTTAGCATCTCTGAAGACATGGTTTCATGTACACGCTCAGACATCACCCGCATTTCCTCTGATTTCTGAGACAGGAGTTCCTTCTGATGATCCACTTTGTGCTTCAGCTGCTTTTCACTAAGCCTAGCTTCATCTAATTCCGCTTTCAGTTTTTCTAACTTGTTTTTTAGTTCGTTCACTTCCTGTCCATGGGTTCTACTCAGCTGTTCTTCCAATTTCTCCAAGTGCATTTTTTGATCTTGTTTTACAGCTTCACATTCAGAGCTCAAACTTTCTAACATTCGACTCTTGGGCTCAACTTCTCTCTGAAGAGTGTACTTTTCTTGTTCGTAATTCTCAGTTATGGTCATTATTTCATGACGGCATTTATGTAATTGTGTCTGCAATTCACTCTGGCTCTCCACTAGTTGTAAACCATACTGTGCGGCTCTTAATCGCTCTTCTTCAACCTCTTTGAGCTTGCATCGAAGGTCTGTGATTATATCTGCCTCCATAATTTTTGTCTGTTTTTAGTCTCCTCTATCACTGCAGTCCCCTGCTGCAGCCGGCAGAGGCTCGTGGTGAGGGTTCACCGCGCCCGGACTCGGGAGAGTAACTCAAACCCGCACAGAGACACCAACCCATTCACTCCGGGAATTATTTCTTTTTCTAGGAAAATTACAAACAGGCTGAACGCTTTCATTACTATTAATATCATGGAAGTTTTGCTCAAAGTTTGGTGTCATTCGTCTGCGAGTGTTGGTTGTGATATACCCACATTACACTCTACATTACCAACAATCCACATCCCAGGTGAGAAAGCATGATTACAGAGGGGGCAATTGGTCAGGGTAGAAAACATGTTCACACAGTAGAAATCAAATTTTACTCCCTGCCTCCTGCTGCCTTCAGAAGGGTCTGTCCCCATAAAGTAAGTATAATGCTGCCTATCTGTTAACTACCCCCAACAGAGGTGGGAGGAGCTTGGAGTGGTGAATAGACCCTTCTGACTCCAGCCCAAATACTTCAAACTATTTATCTGTTGGGTTAGTTAGTGGCTGACTAGCAAAACACAAGCAGCACAAAGGAAAAATAAGTGAATACTTAAAACCTTCAGATATTAAATAACTGTTCAGTCGTGGGGAAAATCATTTGAATTCCTTATTCTTGCTTAGAATTTTAATTACATATAAGTAAATTAGAACTTTCATCATAATCATTTCAGAGGTTAGGTCCTAAGGCCACCAAAGAAATCAAGGATTTTAAGATAGTTGAAAGTGAGAAATGTCTGGTCTCAAATTTCCCAAAGCCTGCGGTTGGGAGATGGGGAAGGGGACAGCTTTCAGGATGTCTTTGCATATCTATGGCAAATAGCTAGTGACTTAGTTATGTAAATAGTTTGGTTTTCCCCAGACCCCAAGGAGATGGGAGGGGCTTTAAGCATAGAATGGTGAGGAAAGAGCATACAGAGCCAGAGCCTGTGCAAGGTTCTGTGAATTGTCAGAACAGGTTATCCTGCCCACTGCATCACCGGCCACAGTCAGAAATTTAAAAATAAGGTGGCAGCCATTTGCAGGAAGAGCACCAGGAGATTTTTAGAAGGGAAGAGAGAACCATGCAGCTTTGAAAGGTGAGAGTGCACCATGTGGCTTTCAAAGGGTAGAGGAGAGAGCCATGTATGATCCAGTGCAACATGGCACATGTTTTGCTCAACTGTTACACAGAGGCTGATGACATCGTACCCCATATCCTAAAGGAGAGAACTGACAAGTGATGGGGAACTATTGGGCTTGGTTTTTGTTTATAGCCTTTTGTGAAGCAAGGGAAGTGCTGGGTCCCATGGGAGAACAGGGCTCTGAGCAGGAGTGCCCCCAGCCCTCCGCAGGTTGGAACATTGTAAATAAAGTCTCATTTTCCTCAACACTAGTTGTTGGGTTTTACACCAGGGTGCCACGTGAAAGAACCCCCTTTCACTAGGTAACAGTCTCACTTCTAAAATTGGACACTATTTTTTGAACCATTCAGATTAGTGCATTTGTTTATTTTATGAGGAAAGTGAAAGAATTTTATTGTTAAAAGCTGATTAGAAAGGAAAATAACTTTAAGGGATAATTACATAATATCCTTATTTTGTATTTCAAAAGAAATCAAAGAGATTTACATATTTTCTTTCCACAGAATAAGAATCTCACATGAAATTAGTGCCATCATTGAAGTAAAAATGAATTTGAAAAGTACACTAGTGAATAAAGTTCATTTCCACTTGGAGATTTCCTCTGAAGCATCTACTGTTATTTGAAAAAAAATTTTATGATGCAGCAAGGAAAAAACTATAGAGATGTAATTTTTTTTTCTAATTTTAGGAAGCACTTAAATATATCAGAAGGCAAAAGTTAATCCAACCTATTAAAATTATAAAGATGCTTCTGTAAACAGGTGTTTGTTTTTGTTAGCAAAATATCTCCAGTGCCACTTGGGACAAATTATAGTTCTGTTTCTTATAAATAAATCATTTAAATTAGTTTTGAATAAGTAGGCCATAACATCTGTCCTATTCTAATATTTTTCTTTCTCACTAGTAGAGCATTTTTATTTTTGTTTGTTTGATGTTCTTGTTTTTTGTTGGTTTTTGTTTTGTGTGCTTTGTTTTTAATACAGGGAAAAAAGAAATGAGAGGGATCTCCAATATATAGAATGCATTGTAGAAAGAACATCTCTCTTATAGGAAATACATCCCAAGTTTTATGACCTATTGCAGTTGACTTCATAAGAAATTTTTATCATTGCAATTTTGGGTCTTCTTATTGTGATACCATATATTTTATTACCTTAGCTGCATTTTCCTACAAAACTATACTTACTTGTCTGCCTTGAATAATAGTATGTCTGTTTTTTCCTTGATAGTCCGCAACTTCCACATAGTCCAAGTAGAGATCTACCCAGTAAACCAATTTGTTGACCAGGTCTAGTGCCAGTGCAGCTGGCTGCTCTGTCCGTGAATCAATTATCCTTGTTCTGTTCATCCCATCCATGTCACACCGCTCCACTTTGGCTACATTCCCGTAGTCAGTAAAGAAAAGTTTCCTGTTGAAAGAAAAACAATTGTTGAAGTCAAGAAGGGATAAAAGCATATCTAGTAGAAGTGTCTGTAAAAAGCAGAAATTTTTCTTTTAATTTATTTCAGTGGTTACATCTGTTAGCTTCCCATAACCATTTCCATGTAATATCACTCGTAAGCAGAGAAATCTGTTAATGAATATTGTAGGGCATAAGGGAGCAAGTTAACCAACAATGTAAAATTTCCCCAAAATGAATGATTATGGTGGGTTTATTTTTATATTAGGGGAAATGTTTCTTTAAGCTGCATAGAGCCCAAACACACAGCACAGAAAACACATGCAGCCTATTTGGTGCAAGCTTCAGAAGACAGCCAAGTCCCCAGGCCAGGGCATGTGAGCGATCAGGCTTTATTTTCACTCAGCTTTTCAAATTGCCTGGTAATGTCTGTTTCCTGTAAAAGCTATTAGTGGAGCTCAACGATGCTATGAGTGGTAGTGAATCACAAACCTGCAATGGAAGTAAGCAGATGGAAAAACAAATGTGTTGTTTGTGGCAATGGAAATAAAATATAAATAAGCCCCGCAAATCAATCTCAAATTCTTCCAAATATTCCTCACACAATTTCATTAAGGAAACGTGGGCCATTTCTCCTCATTTTCTTCTTATATATCTCAAATAAAAGACTAAAAAGCAATGTTGACCGGACTTCCGGCCAAGATGGAGGCTTAGACGGACACGCTAGGTCTCCCTCTACAACTATAGAGGAATACAACTACTTCAAAACAAAGGATAACTAGAAATTCCAGAAAATAAAACTACACGGAAGCCCAACACATGAAGTTATAAACCAGCGGTGCCATTTGGGCAGGTAAGAGTTAAAGAAGGCAAAGCTGTTTGCGGAGTGGCGGGCGGGGGCGGCGAAAAATCCCGGAGGCAATCAAGCCCCTGGCGTGCGGGACTCCAATCAAGCCCCTGGCGTGCGCGACTCCGGCGCTGGGGAGCAGCCGCAGCATCGCCTTGAACAGTGAGGCCCAGGGGGGCGGGAGGACGGATCCCGGTCTCCTAGCTGAATAACTGTGTGAATCCATCTTGGACCCCCGCCCCCACAGAAAGCACCACAGGGCTGCGAAATAGGTCGCGGACAGGCAGGCGCCAGCCGGTCGCTGATTTGTGACGCTTACACAGGCACCGCCCCCGACAGCCAGCCCAGGAAAACAAAACGCATCTGTCAAAATGTGGCAGACAAATATAGAGATCCCGGTGGCACAACTCACCAGACAGCAGATAGAGAACCTGACAGATGAACAGATAAGAAACCTGTCAGAGGCTCAGTTCTGGGCCATTGTTATCAGGTGGCTTACAGAATTCACAAAAGAGCAGGAAAAAGATATGAAAGAAGCGAAAAACTTTCATAACGAAAGGAACAAAACCACATACGAGACAGAAGGTGAGGAATCCAGAGTTCATTTCAACAAACTGGAATATGGAGAAGGAACAAGCAGTCAACCAATGCAGCGAGAGGAAATAGGAAGCAACAATGAGAGGATCAGAAACCTCTGGGACAGCTATAAAAGGCCCAACATAAGAATCATTGGTTTGCCAGAGAATGAGGAAGACGAACTAGAACTTGAAAAATTGAGTGAAAATATAATAAAGGAGAACTTCCCAGACTTGGGGAAGGGAATAGACTTGCAGGTCCAGGAAGCAAGGAGAGTTCCCAAGAGACTGGACCCAGGGAGAACCACTCCAAGACACATTATAATCAAAATGTCAAAAATTAAAGATAAAGAGAGAATCTTAAAAGCAGCAAGAGAGAAGAAAAGAATTATGTACAAAGGGGTCCCAATTAGACTATCAGCTGACTTCTCAAGGGAAACCCTACAGGCAAGAAGGGACTGGCAAGAAATATTCAAAGTAATGAAAATCCAAAACCTACAACCACGAATACTCTATCCAGCGAAATTGTCATTCAGAATAGAAGGACAGAGAAAGTGTTTCCAGGACAAAATAAAACTGAAAGAGTTCATTAGATCCAAACCACTGTTATATGAGAGGTTAAAGGGACTGGTTTAAAAAACAGAAGCTAGGGAGATGAAACAAAGGCAAACGAAACAGGCAACAAGAGTGGAAAAGGAACTGTGGGTAAGGGAAGCATAGTGGGGGGAGGTCAACAGGGAGGGGGAGTGGGGAGAGGGAGGGAGATGATATAGGAATTGGGGATCATGGTAGGAGGGAATGGAATAGACGGAGAGAGGTTGGGAGGAACTGTATGCACAACTAATGGACATAATCTAAAAGGGGGGGACAACTGGAGGGAGGGGGGCCACCGGGTGGAGGGGAGCAGAGGGAAGGGAAATTGGCACAAATGTAATATTTTAATCAATAAAACACATTAAATCTGAAAAAAAATATTAAAAAAATAAAAATAAAAAGCAATGTTGACCTCTGAGACCAAAAAAATTAAGATCCTTTCGTGAAGCACAAACAGTATCTGTCATCAAAGTTTTAAGTACCTCCAACACTTCAAAGTCTAATATTTGATTAGTATTCACTATGTTTAGTAAACACAAATCAATTTCAATTAGTTTGATGACATTTTAACAAGATTACCTACTCATGAGACTAAATTATATTTGTAAATAGAAAACCATTAGCCTTGACTTAAATACAATGCCAAGAATAATCTGATTTACAGTGACTGAGCAATATTAAGATTACCTAGAGTATAGAATATTTGATTTTATAAATTTAGTGAATTACTTTTTTGTTACTTTTCTTAACATCTTTGCATTATCTAACAGTATGGGGTATCTTTCAGGCTAAAAAGTATTATTTAATTTTAATTTAGCTCCTTCTACTGAGGAAGGCTTTTGACTAATTTTTAAGCATTAATGCATACTTTTCTGTGATAGTGAGAGCCAGATTTTATTATAAGTATATATTTCATCTAATGTCCTTTAAAGATCAGTTTGTCATAATAAGTTAAAACTTATTTTTCAAATAACATTTCATTCATCTGAAGAACTTTTTATTCTAGTGAGGAATAAAGAAAAGAACATCTGGTGCTATGTTTTATTGTCATGCTCAAACCGCTACTCCCCAGCTGGTCTCTCTGGTGTCACTCTTGCTCTCTTCGCTCTTGCTCTCTGTTTCTGCTTCTGCTTCCATTTTGCATTTCCTCTCTCTTCACTTGTAAATTAATTTGCTCATAGCTATCTCAAGTTGCTCTAAGGATTACCAGTTTCTCTTTCCCTTTCTGTAGTAAACTGTCCTCTATTCCTGTTATATGAAGCTCTCTTTCTCACTTCGTATCAAAATACCTCTCCTTTTATAGTCTCCTCTTTTGACTTGCCCATTGCACAGAACTGAAAAAAGGCTGGTGTACACGTAGTCTGGCTTGGACATACAGAGTTGGAGGTTCTGGCACATTATGTATAGTCATAGATAGTGATATGAAGAAAGTGATTGTAAATGTCTACATGGTATTGAAAAGAAAAGATGGCTCAGGAGAGACATCTTTCTCTGAAGTTACCTTGAGATGACTAAATTATATGTGAGACCTCAAAGGATAAAAAAAGAAGAATGCCAAGACAGGAATCATGGAGACATATTATTGGAGAAAAAAGAGCAAATAAGTAAGATCAGAGGTTATGGTCAAAGAAATAACACAGAATCTCATAGACGTCTAAGAGGGAGAAGTTCCAGGATACAGGATTGGGGTGGCTGGCTGGGTCAATCACTTCACAAACTAAAGAAAGAGAGAAAGAGAAAGAAAGAATATTAATCAAGAAGATGACACTGAGTTTGATATTTGTTAAAATAACAAAAATTATGTTACTTCTGTTTGAGAATTTTAATTACGGAAAGAGTGGATTAGATGATGATGAAGGGTGTCAGGAGAATTTGTTATTTTTCCAAGATTTTCAGTGATATTAACCTAGTATTGAAGGAATGATGCAAGCACTTCTTATATTTATTTTAGGTCATAATAAAACTGGTGGAATAAGTTTCAGCCAAAGTATGGGGAACAAGTATAAATATACAATTAATCAAAATTTTACTGTTTTAATAAAAGTGTAAAACCAAAAGTAGAAATTTGGGTATGTGACGTGCCATCAAAATATAAGACACAGTAAAGAATCCCCCAATAGACAGTAGATTAACTAGTGCCTAGTGGAGACATAAAATATTTTTACACTAAAATTGAATCTTTACACCAATTGAATTTTCCCACCAATTGAATCTTCCCAGAATTCAGAATACTGACTATGATGAACTCTATTCATTTATAACTGAAATGCAAGAAATGGAAGAGTTGTCCAAGAAAATAGCACTAAAAACATAACACTACAAGCAATAAGAACCCATAGTCACATGATTATGTAGATGTTTCTGCTTGCTTTTTAATATTGTTTAATTTTATTATAAAATGTCCTACTACTATTACAGAGAAATGCTTCATTGCCAGGGCATTCTTTAATTGAGGCATTATAATAAATAGCTGTATTATAATTAATAAACAAAAGCTAAAGTTTTAAATGATCTAAGTTCTGTATTTTATTTGTGATGCAAGTGTAGCTTGGCTAAAAATCACTCTTTTCTTTCATATAAAATATTGTTGCAAATATTTAAAAAAGTAAATAGTGCCCTGTGAACCCAATTATCTCATTGACCCTTGTAATTGTCTGTGAAATAGAAGGGGCCAATTACTTTTATTTCACAGATGAAACAGTCTTGAAGTCCACATGGTAATCCATTGTTAAAGCCATAACACAAATGTTTGTCATCTCTCCTGTTTTTAACTCACTGTTTTCAATAATTTCAAACTTACAGAAAAGTTGTAAGAATAGAATGAACACTTATAATCCTCACCTAGATTTACTATTGTTTACCTTTTGTCCCTCTGGCTATTTCTAGTAATGTCTGAACTTCTTGATAGTAAATTACAGACATTATAACTCTTTACACCTAAATATTTCAGGCTGCAACTCTTAAGTACAAGGAAATTATCTTGTATAACCACAGTACCTGTATCAAAATCAATACTTTTAACACTGATATGATACATAGTTTTTATTCATATTTTGCCTGTTGATCATTAAGTAAAATGGTTCTATATAGTAAAATGTCCTCTTTTTCTTTATGATTCAAAATCCAATCCAGCATAATATATTTTATTTAATTCTCTTTTCCTTGTATACTCCTTTAATCTTGAACAGTTATTTTGTTATTATTGTAGTTCTATTATGGTTGTCCCAGTTTTTCCCCCACTGCTCTCCACTGCCCCACCAACCCACCCCCACTCCCCCAGTCAATCCCCACCCTGTAGTCCCTGTCCATGGGTCATTTATGCATGTTTCTTGACTAGACCCCTTATTTCCCCCCAAGAGTTATATAGCTTTCCTGTTGTTCATATGTTAGCATTTCTATATAAATATGATTTGTTTTGAAGAATATTCTTACTTTGAGTTTTCCTGAATTTTTCATAATTAGATTAAGTTGTTCTTTTTAAACTAAAATGCAATGTTTTTTTTACCATATTGTTACTGCCCCTGGGCTTAGAAACTATGGGTAAGCCTATGCTCTACCCCAGAAGTTCTACATAACAAAACACAAGTGATAGCTTGGAATCTCATTTATTCTTACCCATTTTTTTCTGAACACTTAACTCTGTTAACTTCCAGAATTCTCAGTCACCCGTTCAACAACTCTTCTCCCCAGGAACCAAGGATTTATGCTGCTTCTAGTACAGCAGGGCCCCAAGTGCAGCACTCCGCCTGTGGATGATGAGACCATTCCCAAATCTGTCTGATACCCCATTCCCTCTGATTGCAATATTGGCATATCTTATCTCCCTGTTCTTTTCTATGGTATCAATTACATTTTATTTTCTAGCATCAGGGAGAAATTAAATTGAGGTTGTTATTCTCTGGTTCTTCACTTGTTTTTTAAATGTTTTTCCATTCAATTCACATTAACAATAAATAAATAAAATTAAACTATATACTAACTACTGTTTCTATTTCTAAGATACATTTAACTATTAGTTCATAAAGAACAGACACATTTCTTTAAAATGTTCAATTATGCATCCAGTTCATTATTCTTATAATTTAACATCTATAATTAATAAGAGTTTATTATTTTGGCTTCCTAATTTCATCAGATATAGGAAACTGATTTTTATGACAGTTTTGTTGTTTTTATAATTAGCTCTGTTTTACTATATATGCAGATAATAAAACTTTGGGTTTTGTTGGCAAACTTGCCTGACATAAATCAAAAGTCACAGAGAACTCTCACAGTGTTAGAGCACCCTGTTTACAGAGTTATGGCTCCAATCATCCCAACATTTTAAGACAAACCAATTGTTACATATACTGAAACCTTAAGATGGGTAATTTTTTTACCTGATAAAAACAAAACTTGCTTTTGCTAGAGATCTTCATTTTAAATGATGTACTTTTGTACTTCTTGTACTTTGTCAAAAAAACTAAAGAGAATTTAAACACATCAGAGTCTGGCCCACATTCTTTAAGTCCATAGTCAACCCTGGTTTTGTGTCATTATTCTTACCCCTAACATTTTGGTTATGGCTTAATAAGGGAATTTAGAAATTCTGAGAATTTTCACAATGAAATTACCTACCATTCATTTTAACTGTTTAAAAATAAGGTTACATTGCAAGATTTTGGTGAGGAAGTAGATGAGAGCTGAGGGAGACAGAAAACTAGGGGACCATATATTAATAGATTTTTAAAAAGTCATTGTTTATTAATCATCTGATAATATAAATAATGGTATTTCTTTACATATCAGAAACATTATATGTATTTTCCTTAGCAAGGATTACAACAGGAAATTCACTTTTCAGTCTCACTTTTAAAATAATGTATTAATCCAAATAACATTAATACAACTGTATTTTTCTTCCATTTTGTCTACAAGAATTAAATAAGAAAACAACTTTCCACGTTATATAGAGTAATTAAATTATATTCAGAATTAAAATAATAATATTAAATATTTAGCATTGCAATTCTAAAATGCAATTACAAATCTGAAACAGTAATGAATCTTTGGAGTAAGAGGTTTAAATTTAAAATCCATTAGCTCTTGGTACTTAAGGGATGTAGATAATAAACAATAAAACTATTTTCTGTCTAGTCAAGAATGTTGAAGACAGTAACTTATTGATTTTTATTTGTTTGTATTTTTTTGCTTTCATTGCTTGAAAAATCTCTTGAACTTGGTTCTCAGCTCATACACAAACACACAGAAATTAAACTTGACAGACTCCTGCTCTCAGCTGGTTATTCTATATTCAGGAATCATTCCCACTAGTGATTGCTCCAAAAGTGTACATGTATTAGATATGTCAGTCAATGTGGCTGACTCATTTAACACCCATATTTATTTAAACCTGCCCCACCAGTTACTGTTCTGGAAAAGGGCAGCCCTATGTGCCAATGCCATGCCTCTCCTTCCTGTTCAGACATAATTAGACCAAGGTAGAACTTGTGATACAAACAAAACCTAATCATAGGCTGAGCTGAATAACTAGGACCATTTTCCTCAAAAAATGTAGTCCCCAAAGTGTGGAGCTCACCTAGTGGGCAGTTGTGCTAACATGATTAAGATGAGCAGTTGAGCCCTGGCTGGTGTGGTTCAGTGGATTGAGCTCCAGACTGCAAACCAAAGGGTCACTAGTTTGATTCCCAGTCAGGGCACATGCCTGGATTGCAGGCCATGTCCCTAATTGGGGGCACATAAGAAGCAACCACACATTGATGTTTCTCTCCCTTTCTTTCCCCCTCCCTTCCCCTTTCTCTAAAAAATAAATAAATAATATATATATATATATATATATATATATTTTTTTTTTTTTTTTTTTTTTTTTTTTTAAAGAGCAGTTGGGGGTGGAAGCGGGTGGGTTCAGCGAGGGGGAATTCCAGAGCATGGTGCAAAAGTTGGTTGTGGAGCCGTGAGATAGAGAGATGAGAAGGAAGAAACCATGGAGTCCTTGAGTGAGGAATTCATCAGGCACAAGGGAGTCCATCATTACTTCCTGTCCTTAGTTGTATGAACACATGAATTATAGATGCACATATGTGTATGTACATGGTCTGTCTGGAAAAATTCCAACCATTGTTAATATATTGAAAATGTTACATGTTTGGGCAACATTGATGTAACCTGGCAGCCAAGGAGAGTGGGCTGGAATGCACATGCATGAACAATGACAACTTCACTGTACTAGTCAGTGGGGGTGGTAGACACCATTAAGTGAACATGTGTACTGTGTGGCCTTTGCATTCAAAATGACTGAATGAGTAGAGCAATTAATCTGCATCAAATTTTGTGTTAAGCTTGAACATTCCCCCACAGAAACCATTCAGGTGATTCAGAAGGCCACAGCTATGGGCAACTGGAGGTTAGCAGCTTCATTATGACAATGTGCCTGCTCATGCATCCCATTTTGTGCAGAGTTTTTTTGTGAAACAGCAAATCACCCAGGTGACTCAGGCCCCCTATAGCCCATATTTAGTGCCTTATAAATTCTAGCTTTTTCCAAAACTAAAATCACCTTTGGAAGGGAAGAGATTTCAGACCTTTGATAAAATTCAGAAAAATATGATGTGGCAGCTGATGGAAATTGAGAGAACTATGTGAGGTCCCAAGGTGCCTTCCTTGAATGGGACTGTGGCATCATTGTCCTGTGTACAATGTTTCTTGTATCTTGTATCTTCTTAAATAAATGTCTCTTTTCAATATTACATGGCTGGATACCTTTGGACATACCTCGGGGTTAAATAGATGTAAAATCAGTATCTTCCCCAATAAAAATTCCAGAATATTACTCCTCTCTTTAAACATCATCTACTTTTTGAGAGTCTCACCAGCAGGCTGTATTGCTGACAACAACCATCTCCAAAGAATTGTCTACCAACCTTCAGACTGTCATACATCATTATTTTTATTTGACTCAGTTCTAGTTTTTTTCTCTTGCTAATCACTCCAAGCCAGGAAAGTGATTAATTCCAATATCTACAGGATAACAGATCCACATTGGTTTTCATCACAGAAATTTTTACGTCCACCAAAAGAGATGTGCCCTCCCCTCCAACACACAAACAAAGAACATCTTTTTCTTCCATCTGACTGCATGTTTACTCTCTATCTTGCTCATGTACTCTCACTGAAATAGCTATTTGACTTCATTGAGACCTTGTCCCCATTGACCCTCTCCATTTTGTCTCCATAAGCCAACCTTCAACTTTTCCTTCTCATTTATTCTCCACTGTTCCCATCCCAGCCCTCCAGTTCTCTTGATTCCACTTCAAAGAAAAATTTTGCCTCTTACTGCATAGAGAAGTTAGAGCACACCAAAATGCAACTGATTTGTTTTCCTACAGGCCCAACTAAAACTTATCTGCATCTACATCAATTACATCCCTGTCTTTTAATACAGAAGGAAGCATCCTCTCCTCTGTTTAGGCCAACACAAGACAAAAAAATATATACTAGCTCCCTCTCCTTCTCTGAAACCTGTCTTCAAAAATTTTCTCTGCTGAATTTTTAATCTCTCCTTTTCTACTAAATTTGGCCTTCAGCATATAAACTTACTTTTTTCTTAACCTCAAACCAACTTCCATGTATAGCCGTTTCTTTCCATGCTTCATTTACATCCAGCCTTCTCCAAAGAATTGCTCGTACAAGCTGACTTCATTTTTTCTTTCACTTTTCATTTCATATTGTTATTTTTCTAATTTCACCATTCCATCTTTTTTTTTTTTCTTACAGCAATTGCCAATTATTTTCATGGGGTTAAATCTTTCTCAACCCTCATTGATCTCTCTGTGGCATCAGACAAAGTTAATCCCTTTCTCCCTGTTGACTTTTCTTCCTCTTAGCACTTTCTTTGTATTCTTCCTGCTTGACTGATTTTTCTCAGATTTTTTAGCTCCTCTTTCTGTATTAGGTCTAGGATTCTAGAATATCTAAATTCCCTTGTAAAAATTATTGAAAATTTCATGACTCATATTTTAACCTGTCATCTCAGCTTCTAACTTATAAATACAGTTGTCTTTTTGATACTTGTGCTTAAATCATTTTGGACATCTCAAACTTAACATATTTTATATTAAATACTTGCTCTTTCTTATCAGATATACTTCTTTGTTTTTTTTCCACTTTGGCAAATAGAAAATCTTTCTACCCAATGGCTCATTTCAGAAACCAGACATTCATTCCTCATATGTTCTACCTTATGCTCTACGTCTCACTTATAACCATTTCCTGCCAATTTTATCTTCATTGTATATGGGATATACATTGACTTTCTTATATTGGATAATAAAATCTTGGATTCAGACTTGAAATTAAGTTAAAGGGGCAACACATATGGATAAGGCCATTTTAGAATAGTAAAACACATCATCCAGTATAGATCACAGGAATTCTCCTTTGGATAGAAATTGTTATTTAGCCAATAATAATTTATTATTTTGTCTCAGTTTGATAGCATTATACATTTTGCACATATTGTACTACCCTTTGGAGAACTTGTAGAAACTAATAATTAGTTCATGGTAAGATATGGTATCCTTGTGTCTGGCTAATTTTCATTTTTAATGACATCTCAATATTTATTTCTACTTACCTACAGATACCATATTACAATAGCACTGGAATGTATTCCTAAGGAGTTTAGACTATTACTGTCTAGACTCTAACAAAAGTTTTGCTTCTTCGTTTACTTTGAAGTAGGATATTTATATAATCAACATAAATTGTAAAACAATAACATTCTCCCCTGTGGTGAGGATGGACAGAAAGTGTTGAGAGACTAGATGAGGAGATCCCAGTCTGGCAGTTATGTATTAGTGTGGGGTAGAGATGGAAAAGAGAAGATAAATTCAATAAATATTTTGGGGTCTGAGTCAATAGAATTTGATAGTTCATTAGGAGGGAAAAGGATGAGTAGAGAGCAGCATTCTAGTATAACTTTCATAAAGCATATTTTTTGACTATATTGTGCCTTCAGGTGTTTCTCAGTAAGTCTATGTGTCTTGTGAAATCTCAAGCTGTCATTCTATTTAATGTAAGAATGGATTT
This sequence comes from Furipterus horrens, assembly GCF_987537825.1. Lineage (NCBI taxonomy): Eukaryota > Metazoa > Chordata > Mammalia > Chiroptera > Furipteridae > Furipterus > Furipterus horrens. The sequence goes on from NW_028327171.1 coordinate 138,086,781, forward strand.
TACATTTTGAGTATATTACTTTTTATAACCAAGGGCAATGCTATCTTAGAAATATTTCAGGGATCAATTTGTAGGGGTCAGTACTCAAAAACTTATGCTCAATATATTTGATTCATGTGGAACAGTAGCATATTTGCAGTAATATATTAGATGTCATAAAATTTCTCTTTGAGATATACAGAGATGTATAACCTAATTTCTACACTTAAGGAAGTCCTATTCATTTCAAAAGCCTTTTTTTTTTTTTCCTGAGCTGAAATAACATAGATGGCTATCTCAGAAGAAACTAAGGTAAGTATCCATGAAGTTGTAGACTGCTGAACAAATCTGGTTCACTGCTATGCTAGTTACCAGTTAGCTGAACTATCAATTTCTATAAAGGGGAAAAAAACTTTGTAGAATAAATGCAATTTTCATTATAGCATGCACATTTCAGTTTGCAGTTGGAATACAATGTACAATAACACTGCAATGATGATAAAATCACATGGTTACATAGATGAAATCACACTATAAAAAATAATTTCTTTGTTTGATGTTCACTTTCCTAGCCGTGAAGGGCAGATATACTTAAATAAATATAAGATGAAAATCCTATAAAGCAATAACTTCTTCATAAGTGACAATATCCCCATTTCTCTGTTTATTTTTAAGCAGAAATGCAGGATCAAGCATAGACTAAGTGGTTAAGACTGCAGAGGCCAAAGGAAGCTGGCAAAGGGAAAAAACTATCCTCACTCAGTTGACTAAACAAGTATTTTGTTAATTGTGAGACATGTCTAGACATGGTATTCTTGACCAGGATGAGCTTCAAGGGTTTCATCAACAACCAATCGTATAGGGTTAGAAAAATTTTCAGGTATGACAGTGCATAGATATGTATTCCTATTGGTGCATTTTTTTAAGACAGGGGAGCCAATACTCAATAGAGTAAATAGCCAAGTTCTAAAAACATGATTTTTAAATTTTATTGTGCACAATAATCACATAGGGCCCTTGCTGAAATCTGCAATTCCTACAGTCATTGTGGTGGGGATTTATGCAGCATCTAACTTAAATATGCATTTACCCTTTGACCCAGCAGTCTTTGTTTCCAGATATTTATCTTGAAGGTGCATCTTCACAAATAAGAGACAGCTAATGCACTAAATAATTTACTGTAACATTATTAATAATGGCAAGACATTGAAGTTATTTTTTATCCAGTTCTCCTTTTTCATCCCTATTCATTCTTTTTTTATTCTAGAAATATTAATTTAGCATCTACTGAGCACAAGTTTCAGCAAATACAACAGGGAATTCTAAGGCATGTAGCCTGCACCTCTAGAGAGAATGGGAAGCAAGATCACTGAAGAAAAATTTAATTTATAAGTTATGAATAATCCAGGATGGTTTGGTAGGGTAGCTCTACAGATTGTTAGTGGATAGGAACAGTGTTTTCTAACAAGCTCGTTAGTAACATAGTCAAAAAATTAAAAACAGTAGGGTGTTCAATATTGGTACTATTGTCCCAATCTTAGCAATTCTTTTTTTTACCCGGAGGCCAAATAGGTTTTCAAAGAGAACAGATTATTTTAATCACACTTGTCTTAATGTTTTTCATAGATTATTATTTCCTCTTTAATCTTCAATCTTGTTTTTTTTTTTTTCTTTTAATATTAGTGCCTATGGTATTCAGTTTTACATGCCAATTTATCCAGATATAGTCTCCAGTTATTCAGCCAAACACTAAATTATATGTGATGATGAAGATATTTTGGGTATGTATTAAATATCTTTAATCAGCTTATTTTAAGTAAAGATGATCCTTGGTAAACTGGGTGGGCCTGACATAATAAGCTAAAAAGTTTAAGAGCACAACTAATACTTCCCTGAGGAAGAAGAACTTGCATGCGTGGGCTGCAGCACCAGCTCCTGTCTGAGATATCTAGCTTGCTCTTCCTGTATGCCTGCCCAAAGAATTTTCATCTACCTAAGCCCCCGCAACTGCATAAACCAATTCTTCAAAGTTAAGCCTACTGGTTCTATTTTTCTGGTGGAACTCTGATACAATGCCCAAGAATTATTAAAGTAAATAATATCCCTCCATTTAAGTAAGAATGTAAAACAAATATTGACAGTCTGGTAACTGGTATTTAGCATAACAGTGAACCAGATTTGTTCAGCAAACCAAAAATATGGAGAAAGTACAGGTCCTGGTGGCATATTTTGAATCCCTAAATCTAGCCACGTCAAAGTCAGCACTGTTTGTTTTATTTAGTAATCTAAGCCATTAAATTTCTGTTTGTTTGTTTTGCTTAAGCTGATTTAAATGGAATTTTCTAACATTGGCAACTGAAAATTCTTATGTGATAAACATTCAATGCTAAGGCAAATGGTAACTGGAACACCTGTCATCGCTACGAGAGAAAAATAAGTCAAATGTTCTACTGACAACAATGCATTGAGCAATTATTGCTTCTGAAAATCATCGGCTTCAAACATAAATATGAACTAATATAAGGCAATTTTTTTGATTTAAATAAAACATTTATCTGAGTAATCAATGATTTTGATAATCTCAGAGAAGTCTGAAAATATAATATATATAATTTCCTCAGTAAATGCTTCCAACTTTTATTGTATTTGCCAAAGGAAGGGGCAGAAGTGAAAGAACAAAATGTATATCCTATTATGAATAAAAACAATGAAACAATTAGAAATACATGCAATTTCTATCTGTCAGTCAAGCTGTTTCCATATATATATGTATATTCCATAAGGTAAATAATCCAAATAACAGATGAATGAAAACAAGGTAGAGATCTTGTGGGCTTCATGGACTAACACCCATTTGACTAGTGACCAAATATTCTAAATAAATTGTATTACCCACCATGAACCTAGTGAGCAGTCTCTAATGCTATGGTTAGGAAACTCAGTTGAAGTATCTCTCCAGTTTATGGTTGTTCTTTTTTTCTCAATGTGGAGGCCCTTCCTCCATAGGATTCAGCTCCTGCAGCCCCACTTCCATCACATTGCAGTCCCTCCCACCCCACCACCTTCCTCTGGATCATAGACCATTGGTGGACACTTAGCCATGTAGCAGCAAATAAATTCATTGAACTGAGTTAATCAGGTTCTCTTACTTAGGTTTCTAAAATTATGACACAGAAAGCTAGTAGTATATGCTAATAAAACCACAATTTTTTATAGTTCTAATTGTATTGAGTTTCACCTACCATTTATAAATATTAAAAATAATACTTAAATTTCCTACTTTGTTTTTCTAATTAGAAAGTTAAAGCTTTGGGAAAAAAATTCAATTGTCTTGATAGTATATAAAATATTTTCTGTGTCTGATAAACAAATAATAGCAATAAAAACACTGTACTTCTGAGTTTCTGCTGGAGTATTTCAGACCATTGGATGATAGGTAAGAGTGCTGATGTGCTAAGAAACTGTGAAAGGTTAACCGATGCATGTTCATTATCCATCACAATTACTATATGTGTAAACAGAGATAATGACACATGTATATGAGTATAAAGTGCTTCAAAAATGCTAACTGAAAGTGAGCAAAACAGATTCACAAGCTTTTTAATATTTGAGCACACTTTATAACCACACATCCAATTATGCTGTGAAAACCTGTAATCTGAATTTGTCTTCCTTTCCTTCTTTCCTTCCTTCCTTTTCTTTTTTTCTTCCTTCCTTCCTTCCATCCTTCCTTCCTCCTCTGTCTCTTTTAATCACTAGTTAAAGCATCTTTTTAAAAACAAATTTTCTTACTTCAGTTAGAGCCCATGTTCATTTGAATATAATCATTAATGTTAAAGTTAACTGGTTAAAATTGGAACACTGAAATCAGGTAAATTAATTTTATGAAATATTTACAAAACTCTGCAAAAGATGATGTGACTTAACATGAGGTATGCTACTTACATTGTTTAGAATCTGGCATGAGATTGTAAGCAATTCAATAGCTAGGGTTGTGCTCTTTATGGAATAATTCTACAGCTGGTTAGAGATAAAGTACTTCCAATGTTTTAAGTACCTGCTCAATATCATTAAGTCTAAGTCTTTAACCTCAAATACCCAACCAATATGTATCCAATGCCAAAAGTAAAAGCATGACAGAAATAGGTATCAATATGCTCTATATGCTAATCAGATCTCACCCTTTTGAAATCATGGTCAGCTCACATGAAACTTTGTTGAGAAGCAAATAAACTAAGTACACAGAAATCTATCGAGAGCCAAAAACAGGGAAAAAGAGACTAGAAATTTGTGGATTCCAGTATCTCTCTCCCTGCCAGGCATTTGCTTCTCTTGCCTTGATCTGTTGGGCTGTGGCTCTGATGCTTGCTCTGAAATTCTACTCTGCTATATCATATTTCTAGCCTTGGGCAGATAAAATCTTCTGATTTTGTTTCTTAATGGCTGCTTCTGTTCTCTCAAGACACTTTATTTCATTGTTTTGATTCCAGCCTTGTGACATGCCTCTAGCTCTTTAACATTATTTTGGCTTTATAATATAATTGTTTCATCTTAAAAATAAATGATATGTTGAATCTAATTAGCTTTGATGTTGCAATTCAGAACCATTTTTTAAACAAAGGTGGTAGCATATGCAAAAGACATGGATTGACCGAATTTTAATTTTAATTCTCATTCCAAGTGATTATCTGATTCTGAGTAAGTTACTTAACTTCTAATGCCCAGCTTCTTCATAAGTACAATTAGAAAAATAATGCTTGAGTAAGAATGCATTTTGCTGAATTAAATGAGGTGTAGAGTTTCGTATGTAAAAATATTTAACATTATTGCATTTTGCTCCTTCCTCTTTTAAAAAAAATTATTTATTTATTGTTTTTCTATTACAGTTGTCCCACCTTTTCCCCATTGCTCCCCCCTCGCCCACCCTTTCTCCCACAGTCATTGCTCTTGTCTACACTTTTTATTCTATATGATGCTCTGCTTCCTCTTCATTAAGCATTTTTTTTGGTGATGATAGGAAATATTGATTTTATAAGTATATATGTAAGTTTAAAGTTAAAAATGTCAGTTTGCTAGAGGAATAAGTGCTTGCTAAAAGGATTCTGATTTGGGAGGCTGGGGAGTAATGTACATAATGAGCCTCACTTTCATAATAATTAAGCTAGTAAACTACTCCATAATAATTATAAATGTTAGACTACTGAAGAAAAGGTGAGATTTTGCTAAGAGGCACAATACAACTTCAACGGAGCAAATGTTGAGCTCTAGAAACAGGCAAGCACAGTGCAAGGTACTGCTGATAAGAGTTGAAGAGATATTTTTCTGCCTTCGAAATCCTCATAAGCCCTGTAAGGGAAGCTCAGTTGATTAAGTGTCATCCTGATAAACCAAGGTTGAGAGTTCAACCCTCAGTCAGGGCACATACAAAAATCATCCATGAAGATACACTTAAGTGGAACAACAAATAGATCTCTCTCTCTCTCTCTCTCTCTCTCTCTCTCTCTCTCTCTCTCTCTCTCTCCCTCCCCCACTTCCTCTCTCTCTCTAAAATTAATAAGTAAAGATTCTCATGATCTCTCATAACTTTACTAGTAAGTAGCAATACATTGATTATGTTGAGATCTCTTTAAAAAAATACAAAAGTATTTTTTCAAATAAAAGGACACCGATAAATGAAATATAGATGAGGTTTTCATTGACTTGTGTGAACAAAATCTGTGAAATCATTGAGTTGTAATAGGCTCTAAAAGTCACAATTTATTGTGGCCCTCTTCCCATATTCTTGTTATAGAGCCTATGCCAAAATGTCCATATTTTATTTTATATGCCTCATACAAATCCTCCCAACCACTACCTTTGATTACACGTGACCAATCAAGGACAGAATTGGAACCAGGAGTAACCAATATATGTCTTATGCATAAAATAATGACCCAAATTATAGTAGGGGACTTCTGGCCAAGATGGAGGCCTAGAATGACATGTTCTGTCTCCCTCCACAACTAAGAAGGACTACAACTACCATAAAACCAGAAATAACCAGAAGTTCCAGAAAATAAAGCTACATGGAAGTCCAACGTATGAATTTATAAATAAGTGGTGCTTGTCCGAACAGGTAGGAGGGGTGAAGCCAGGGTGGAGAAGTCAAGCTGTGCTGGCAGCAGCAGCTGTGGCAACAGTGACGGGATGGTGGTAAGCACAGACATCCATATTTAAAGGGAGGCACAAAACATCTGGAGAGCACCACCAGATGCACATCAGACCCATAGGCTCACAATTTCAATGCCAGGAAAGGCAGACCCCCATTGCCTCAGACCGTGAAGGCTGGAGGGGTTGGAGATGAAGGAGGATGCTCCTGGTCTCTCAGCAGAGAGTGAACAGCAGGAATTCATCTCGGACCCCACCCCCCTACACAAAATGTCACAGTGTGATGAGAAGAGTCTCCCAGTAGTGACAAGTGCACGGGGTTTTGCCCCCTATAGCATAGGAAGTGTGACAGCCCCACCCAGGAAGCAAAGGTAAACATAAAACTGTCAGGATGGCAGATCCTGGTGAGGCAGATGACTAGCCAGCAAATATCTAATCAAACAGCTCAGCAGATAGAAAATCTTTCTGAGACACAGTTCAGAGCATTGGTTATATGAATGCTTACAGACCTAACAGCAGATCTCAAACAAGATGGGGAAGGAATAAAGGCCAGTCCTGCTGAAATGATTGAAAACATGTACAAAACTAGTGGTGAGGGAAAGAAAACCAGGGATCAAATCAACAAATTGGAACATAGGGAACAAACAGTCAACCAGTGCAGAAAGAGGAAACAAAAAGGGAGGAAAATGAGGAGAGGCTCAGAAACTTATTGGACAGCTATAAGCAGGCCGACATCTGAATCATAGGGTTGCCAGAAGGTGAAGAAGAAGAACTAGAAATCGAAAAATTATGTGAAAAAGTAATGAAGCAGAACTTCCCTAATTGGGGAAGGAAATAGAATTACAGGTACAGGAAGCACAGAGACTTCCATAACAACTGGACCCAGGGAGAACCACACCAAAACACATTAGAATCAAAATGTCAAAAATTAAGGCTAAGGAGAGAATCTTAAAAGCAGCAAAAGAGAAGAAGATAATTACATACAAAGGCGTCCCAATAAGACTATCAGCTGATTTCTTGAAAGAAACTCTGCAGGCAAGAAGGGACTGGCAAGAAATATTCAAAGGAATGAAAAGCAAAAACCTACAACCACAATTACTCTATCCAGCAAAGTTGTCATTCAGAATAAAAGGGCAGAGGAAATGCTTCCAGGACAAAGTAAAACTGAAGGAGTTCATCAGATCCAAACCACTATTATATGAAACATTAAAGGGACTTGTTTAGAAGAAAGAGGAATTAAACTATGAACATTAAAATGAAAACTATATCACAACAACCAAAAACATAAGCTAGGGAATTGAAACAAAGGCAGACTAAGTAGTCAACGAGAATGGGAAAAGAATTATAGGTATGCAGAACACTTTGGGGGGAGGTCAGCAGAGAAAAGGAAGGGGAGAAAGGGAGGGAGATGGTGCAGGAATTAAGAAGCATAGTAGGAGGGAATGGAGTATAAAGGAAGATATTGAGAAGAACTATATGCACAACCACAAGGCATGGACTAAGGCAGGGGACAACTCGAGGGAGTGGGTGACTGAGTGAAGGGAAACAAAGGGAAAAGAAATTAGCACAACTGTAACAGCATAATCAATAAAGCATATTAAAAAATAAAAACATAAATTAAAAATAAATAATGACCCAAATTAATCAAATTATTTTTCTTGAGATTTTGAAATAAAAAGTCTGTAACTGTTAGCTAATAGTGGAAGAAAAGGGGGAAGACTATCCTGATAAGATTGTAATGATAACAAAAACCATTTCCAGCTTTCATCTGGTAAATCTATAATGTATTTAAACTTCGTTTGTTTGTTTGTTTTGGGTATCCATGAGAATTTGTACATCTAATCACTGAATAATATCTTTGGTTACCATCATTTGAGCAGTCTATGTCTTAGTAATTAAACAAGCCTGACTAAAACACAAGAAAAGAATAAACATGTTAACTAAAATGAAACATACTTATTATTAAAAATTGTGACAAAATAAATGTGGTGAAGAATGAGAAATATCAAGATAAAAAAAATACAACTTTGCCTATTGAATAATGCATTCCTGAGTAAGACAAAGTTTCTACTTTACTGTAAGTGATACAGTGTAGCACGGTAATTAAGATTATGGGCTTAGGTTAAAGACTACATTAGTTAAAATTCTGGTTCTAATATTTATTAGGTATGAACAAGTTACTTAGCCTTTCTGTGACTCCATTACCTAATTTTTAAAATGGACCAAAAATATTTTATATGAATATTTTGATTATTAAACAAGTAAATGAATGAGACGTTCAAAGTAGAGTGCCTGGCATTAGAAAAGAGTCTTAATATTACAGGACAAGGGCCTGGCCCTGAGCAGGTTACCTGGGGCCTGCTGTAGAGTGTGGGTTCTTGACTTTATGTAAGAAAGATTTCACAATGCGTGATTTATGAGGATACATTTGTTAAAGCTGGGAACAATGAAACAAGGAAGGGTTTAGCATAGAAATAGCAACAGGAAAGCCTATGCTGGGCTTCCTTAGCTCACTGGAAGTAAGAGAAAAAGATGGGGAAGTGCTCTGGGGACAGGCTTAGGAGATCAGCCTCGGACAAGCTGCAAGCTGTCCATTGCCTTAGAGTTTAGGAGACCTGTCCCTGTGGGAAAAGAAGTGGGAGAGGAGGAAATGGAAGTGGCACTTGCTGCTCGCCAGAGAGAGAACATGTGAATGCTAGGTCCTTTGTCTTTAGGCTTTTCTCTCTTTCTTGCAGGCAGAAATCTTAGGAGGTCTCAGGAGAGGATTTCAGCAGCATATTCATCAGTTCTCCAGGTGTGCCCTTTCCAGGTCATGGTCTCCACTGATTGGGCAGTGACAGGGTAGGGGGTCTTCAGTCATTGCAGTTGGTCTGGTGTTGCCCACCTGGTTTTATTGCTTTTCTGAGCCTGGGGCTGAAAAACAACTGAGGCCTAGATGTTATCTCCAGGGAGAAAAGGCTAGCCTGGGGCCAAGGTCCTTATTTTCCAGTTTTGCCCCCTGCCAGTCCTTCTGCCCTGGTGACCACCTGCACCTGGCTGAAAATTTCTTTGCCAGTATGTTCAGCTCTCTGTCTTAGTTTCCCTATTCAATTTGCAAAGAAAATTTTCTAGTTTCTTACTACTGTCTTATTAACATTCAAAAATATTATTTATTATTAAAAGCTGGATTAAAAAATGTTGCCCTTACAGAGAAGAAAGGATGAGGTAGAGGGTATGTAAAAAAACTTTTTTAAACTTTGCAAGAAAACTTACAATGGCTCAACCCTAAAAATTGGTTTAATGAACTAAATTTAAGACTTTGGGTGATGGGAGCTATTGGATGCATTCTGGTTATTCTTATAGTCTGTGTGTTGAGATGCCTTTGCAAATTGTTTGCTCGTGACAAAATATGTGAAAAACAAGTAGCAGGTTTCATTCGCCTTACCTCAATATCTCAGGAACTTAATAAAGAAGGGGGAGATGTGGGGGACATACAGGCATGGGCAGATGTGGGAAGCAGACAGGCTTGGTTTAAGAGACTCTGACTGCTGTGCAGAGCTGCCCCCAGCTGGGCCCTTAGCCGGCAGGTTGTCTCCCAGGCCTGCCCTGAATCCCACCCTCCAGGGGATTTTAAAGATAGAATAGAAATCCAAAGTGGCTTTTAAGGAAAAGGGAACCTGCTCTGTTTTTCTCTGTAAAGCCTCAAATCCTTGTCAGTAAAATGTGAAGAACAGAAAATAAAGTAAGAGGAAGTGCTTTTGACCTTGCGTAAAATACCTGGATGTTTCAACCCTGTATTGATCTGCATTTCCCTTTCATTCCCTACCATTTGGGGAAGGGCTGCATATTTTCCTTAAGTACTTCCGCATGTGGAAAGTGGATAAAAACCCTGGCTAATAAAGAAACGGGGGCGATTTTCCACTAGAGAAAACCCCCCTCCCTTCCTTCCTCAGATGGAGAGTATCTGAGTAGCTTCTTCATCCACTCCGAGGGACCCAGAGTCTCTCATGCAATGATGGATTTCAATATCTTGGTGTAATATTTATAAACACGTGTATCTACATTAAGGCATAGTCACCTGGTTGATGTTCATTCAATCACCAGATATATTTATAGTATATATTGGGAAAACAATGTACAATGAACCAGAGCCAGACAAATAAAAAGACAGCTCTTGACATCAAGAGCTCAGAGAATGAGACAGGATAGTAAGAGGCTAGGAAAATTCTGGGCAAGTGGAATAGGAAAACTGAGACAAGAAAATTAAATAAAGCCAAAGAGTTTGAGCAATTTACAGCCAGCTGGTGAATCACAAGACCTTATCTCCTCTAACAAAGGACACATGAGGGTTCATGGTTTATAGCTCTCCTCTCTAAGCAGAGAATATTTAACTTCCCTGGCCATAAACCACAGGTGTCTGGGGAAAGGAGAATGCTAGTGCAAGGAGAGACAACACCAGAAGAAAGGGAGCCAGCTTGGATAGAGGCTGCCAGACTCCCCTTTCAGCTCCCTCTTTCCCTTACTCCCAAGAGAAACAGCAGGTCTACCTCCCCCTAGGAATTTCCTCTTCCCAAATTCCCATGTTTCCCCTATATAAACTTGCTTCTGAAAGCTCAAGGTAAGGTAGACGTTAGGGTTTTTACTTGCCACTTTCTCAGACTACTGGCCTCAGATATTAATAAAAACATAATTATAATAGAGCCTTTCTCTGCTTTTTTTTGTCTGAGCTGTGACAGACAGCAAAAGCCCTGGGACTCAGGTGCCCTCGGTTTCAAGAGGAGTTGAAAATTATCCATGTAAACAAACAATTAGCACTCAAGATACACATATGTACAGGGCTCTAAAGAGGAGGGAACGTCTACATCTGCCAGGGGGAATAAAGGAAAACTTTAAGTGTGAAGCTTGGGTGAAGACCTGAAGGGAGAGTAGGAGTCTGGCAGGTTGACTTAGAATAAAATAGACCCAGAAATGGCTAAGAATGTGGAACTTCAGACATCAATTTTATTTACGAAACTACTGTCATTACTGAGATATTGAAGATGTTTACACATATGCCTTATTTTTAACCCTTGCAATAAACTTTTTATGTTAGACATATTTATAATTGCTAAGGAAACTGAAGTACAAAGAGATTAAATAATTTGTTCAAAATTACATTATATAAAACAGAGGTAGGTTTAAACCCTAATTTTCCTCGAATTTTATTAGAGTCCAACAAATTGCCTTCCTGTAGAAGAGGGAGTCAAGAAGGCATTTTCTTATCACATGCTTATTCTACATAGAAGAGAACTTGGCTAGGGGTAGAGTGTTAGAATTTTACTAGGTACGTGCAAATAGAAATCCTTATATGTTTCAGTAGAACATACTAAAAGGTCTCTCCTTATTAGTACAAAGAAGTTTTTTTTTCCCACCTTTTCAAGCCCTAAGATGTAAAATAAAACCTGAAGTTAATTGTATTGTTCTCAAGTCACCTTTTTAAAAAGTTCAACTTAAAGATGAGAGCTGGAGACCTGGGTATTGCTAGAGAAACCCACCTAAAATGTAAATGGTAAAACCTTTTCATCCTTTAGTGATGACAGGCAGTTTTTTATTATGTTGGATAAATGGGACTTACATTTTCTTTAGGAGGTCATAAGTCACAGTATGATTAATGTCATTTAGCCTTTGGCAGTTTGCAGGAATTAATGAGTGCCTACTCTTTGGAGGGCTCTACTGTAACATGGTACAGAGTGGGGGTTCCCTGAAAATATTCTCCACAGACTTTGGTTGGGGGAAGGGAGAGCAGATGATAGACTTAAGGTACTTTGCATAATAATGGCAAGTTAATCAAGTTGATAGCCATGTCTTTCCTGAATAAAAAGCTCTGCCACCCAGGACAGAAATGTCTGTGACTTTAAGAACATATACTGGAGAGTATTATTCTTAGTGAAATAAGTCAGGCAGGAAAAGACAAATACAATATAATCTCACCTAATACAGGAACCTAATGAACAAAACAGACAAATGAGAAAAATAGAAGCAGAGGCATGTAAACAAGAAACAGACTGACAATGACCAGAAGGGAGGGGGGAGGGAGCGAACAGAAACAAAGAAGGGGAAGGGTCTAGTCAAGGAACTTGTATAAATGACCCATGGACATGGACAACGGGGTGGGGATTGACTGTGGGAATGGGGCCGGGCAGTGGAGAGCAACAGGGAAAAATTGGGACAACTGTAATAGAACAGAAAAAAAAAAAATTAAAAAGAGAGAGAGAGATAGAGAAAAATGAATATATAGTGACTTGTGACATAGCCAGGGAGGTGGAGGTCCCTGTATCACTGAGAACTCTTGCCCTAAGATGGCAGCAGAAAGAAGGCAAAAGACATGGAGAAACTGGCAAAAGTAGCACATTGTAGAAGGAGCCAGATATTGTTACAGAACCCCTGGGCTGCTCCAGTTGAAAACAAACCCGCGGGCTCTTTAGTTAGGGGCCCGATTGCCCGCCGCCAAAATTATAACTCTCAATACCAGAGTTTAGTGAAAAGAAAAAGAATTGTTTATTTAACAGTTATATAGGTTTAGTTATTTGCGGATTTCTGTTAAGTCTTATGTTCTTTAAAACACCCATAAACACATATCCTTGCCTCCCCCCTACAAAACCAGGCTAGTTTTAGAAAAGTCAGAGAAACCCTTTCCCTACTTTCCAAACACAGTTCAGCTTTACCAGTAGCTGCCAATCATTCAATCCTGATTGGGGAGACCTCGTCTGTGTTATGGGATCCACCAGCTTTTAATCCAGAACCTCATGGATTCTCAGCCTCCTTGTAAACTGTATAGTTAGTCCTTTTGTAATCCGCACAGTCAGCCTCAGCCTTAGTCCAATCCGCACAGTCCGCCTTAACCTTAGTGAAATCCGCACAGTCAGCCTTAACCTTAGTTAAATCCGCACAGTCAGTCCTAACCTTAGTGAAATCCGCACAGTCAGCCTTAACCTTAGTTAAATCCGCACAGTCCGTCCGCCTAAAATGTCTGCCGCTTATATTTTTAAATTCCTGACTACATCCTCTGATGTAGTGGGTGCGGTAACCAGTTCTGACCATTCACAGAACCTTACGCAGGTTCTGTGTGCTTTCTCCATACCATCCCCTGGTTCAAGACTCCTCCCATCTACCTGAGGCTTTGGATGCATTAAAGCCATTTTGCATAAAAAAGACACTAGCCACTGGCCTCAGGCATGTGGAGGCATTCTGAAAAGCTGCTTCCTTCTCCCCATCCCCCAGCTGCAAACTCTGGGGTTTTTTGGAACACCCCTGTTTCTGTAACAGTTTCCCCCCTCTCAGACTTAGACCCTTTATAATCTTATAAAGGACAATGGGCGAAGGTCTCATGCTCCTCTAACTGCTTCCTGCTGGACGTGGTCGTTGTCCTACCTACCCTTGGGTCTAGAAATCCCTAATAAGAGTGGGGATGTAGGGGAGGGTGGCCTTCCCACATGGGGAAGGATCTTGCAGAGTCCAGGTCAGTTGGCTGTTCCTGGGTAGCAGCATGCTCAGTTTCCAAGGGCTGGCACTGCTGGACAAGCTGACATTTTTGTAGTATTCTAGAGGCAACAGATTTGGCAACAGGGTTAAAAAAAAAACACAATTCAACCTACAACCACTATATACAAAAGGCAGGAGTTAATTTTTCAATGTCCTATATTAGAAAAAAAATGGCTTCTTTGGAGGAAGGTGTGCAGGGCATGTCACACCTGTCCAAAGCCCTTTTTGCCCACTATACTTAGCTTGGGCTGAGGGGTATAAATTTTGGATTTCCCCCCTCTCAGACCTCTGGGCCCTTTCTGTCCAAGCCATTAGGACAGAAAAGAAACCAGTTTTAAAGTGAAGCCCACAGACCACCCTATACTTCACCAACTCAACCACTTAGTTCAGCCAAACCGTTGAGTCTCAGGAGGTGGCAATGCAGATGGGCTCCTTAAGTGAGGCCTATATGTACAGATAATCACTCAGGTAGAGATCATAGGCTTATGCCCTATGAAAACAGAAAGAACATGCATGTTAAATCACACAACACAATTGACAAACCAGTCTTCAAACCTGAGAGACTGTCTTATTGGGAAGACATCCAGTTGCAAGGCACTTGACATTCTTCCTGCCTGTAAATTAAACATCCTTGATAATGTCACAGACTTGGTTTAACTTTCAAATGAAAAACAAACTTTATAGACAGTTAGCTGCACTGAGCATTGTGATTTTCCTTGAGTCACAATTTTTCTCCTTAAGATTACCCTCCTTGCCAGTAAAGGGACTACATTAAGTCCAGTTTTTAATTTAGCCTGTTCATTTGCATAAACACAACAAGAGCAGTGATTGATCACATATGATCCTTAAGTCTACTATGCTGGAACTTACGCAAGGAACCTTCATGTTGACTTTAGTCTGCCCATCAGGGCACAGAAGCTGAGCCACATACCTGCCATTCAGCCTTGCCTGCAAACACCTGTTTTCCCAAGTCCTTTGGGTTTTCCATTGTGTCTTAGGTTCTTTCTAGCCATCCTTCAGGAAAGCAACCTTCGTTCCTTCCCTGGAAAGACTGCCATGAACCGCACAACCAACCAAGGTATCAGGCCTTTTTCCTTCTGGGCTTTCCTTAGCTTCAAAAGTCAAGTCCAGTTCCTCAGGGCTTTCTGGTGACAACCAGAGCCCAAGCATGCCTCCTTCAGGCATGTCACTCCAGTCAAAAGTCTTGGTTAACAATACCTTTATTAACAACTGGTCTTTTTAGTTTTATGCAAAGAAACCTAATGTAATTACTTACTCCTTTAAATTGCCAAATTCTGGAGGGATCAGATAGGGAGAAAAATACACAGTGTGAAGGAAAATCCTTGTCCTTCTAATATTCCCTAAAATTGCATTTCCATGCCTTATACTTTCTTTTGTTCACTTTTCTACATGTGAAGTTTAACTTTCTCTGGGAAACCTTAATTTTCCTTTCAGATTATATGGCCAGTACCAATACAGAGAATTCCAGACCTTCCTTAGGTCCCCAAGAATTCTAGACCTTACATAGGTCTCCAGTGGCTAATGCCAAACCAATACAGGGAATTCCAAATGACCTTTCATAGGTCCCAAGGCTAAATGCCAACACAGGGAATTCCAAATGACCTTTCATAGGTCCCCAATGGCTACATGCCAATACAGGGAATTCCAAATGACCTTTCATAGGTCCCCAATGGCTACATGCCAATCCAGGGAATTCCAAATGACCTTTCATAGGTCCCAAGGCTAAATGCCAATCCAGGGGTACAGTAACCATACAATTAGACCACAAGTAGTTGAGGTTTCCCTTTTCCCAGGTTTAAAAACTTTTACAACATTTCTATATATTTACCCATTCAGATTTAACCATAACCCATTTCCAATTCTTTTCCACACTGTAAAGGACTTTACCCAAACTCAGTATTTGGCAGCTAAAATTTCCCTAGATTTGTAGATATTCTGCAGTTTTCTGAAGCTTAGACCTTGCAAACACCTGTCATGCAGCAATGACTTGAATGCTTAGACATATACCACTTTGCAAACAAAGCACATCACCTTAAGAGCATACCTAACCCACCATTTTGCCCACTTCAAAGATGGTGGCAGCATTACATCCAGCATCTTTAAAGACGGTGGCACCCATAAGTACCACCCACAAGATGGTGGCAAACCCACGTGACTCATCCACCATGGTGGAGCACTCACGTGGCTTACCCAAAATGGCAGTATACCTATGAAGCTCAGTGTCCAAATCACAACCTTCATGCGGGCTCTGGAGGGAGAGACCCATTTCTCCTCCTGAAGAGGTGGAGTCATTGGCTTTGTAGTCACTTCAGAGGCCATAACCAAAAGGCGTGCTGAGAGGGAAGTCCCTTGAATCTGCAGACGGGTGGGCACTGCAGAAGCCACGCTCACCTGCAGAGGGGGCTGCGCCCCAGGAGCCTCCGATGCCTCTACCTCGGGAGCTGCCCCTACCTGTGGAAGGGGTGGTGCCATGGGAGGCGCCTTTACCTGGGCGCAGTTTGGCGCCAAAACAGTTCCTTTGTCTCCCGGATTTAGAGAGTTAAAGAGGGCTACTTCCTCATTTTCCTCCTCCTCCGGTGTTCCACTCTCAGGAAAAGGTCCTGAGACCACCTCCTTCCTCTGCACCACCACTTGGTCCTCTACCTTCACCAAGGCTTCATTATACAACTCTACAAATGCATCTAGATAATAAACATCTTCCCAATTTCCCGATTGCAAACAGTACCTCTTTAATTGATTAATCATAAGGTAATTCAGAGAACCATTCACAGGCCACCTTTTCTTACCATCCAGAATGTACTCAGGCCAAACAGTGTTACAATAATAAATTAACATTTTCTTAGTCATAGGATAACGACAGTATTTATCCCAATTTTCCAAAATTCTTCCCAGCGGGCTGCCATCAGGGACTTGCCCAGAACTGCTTTTATTGACCCAGACATACATGACAATGGCTAAAACCAGAAAAACCCCAAAGACCAGAAAGCATATATACCACTCAGGCATCCATAGTTCTATTACTTCCAGGAATTCTCCTAATCGGACAAACAAATCTAGTATCCACAATGCCATTATTTCAGAAATACTTCAGAAATAAGTTTTAGCAAACAATCTTACTTCTCTAATCCCTTCTCAGTTCTATTTTCTTTTCACCACATTGGCGTGCTTAGGCGGTTGGCGCCCTCAGAGGGTGTCTCTCAAGGGGGTCGACCTACCACGGGCAATTATTAACGTCCCGTCTGCGTCGCCAAATTGTTACAGAACCCCTGGGCTGCTCCAGTTGAAAACAAACCCGCGGGCTCTTTAGTTAGGGGCCCGATTGCCCGCCGCCAAAATTATAACTCTCAATACCAGAGTTTAGTGAAAAGAAAAAGAATTGTTTATTTAACAGTTATATAGGTTTAGTTATTTGCGGATTTCTGTTAAGTCTTATGTTCTTTAAAACACCCATAAACACATATCCTTGCCTCCCCCCTACAAAACCAGGCTAGTTTTAGAAAAGTCAGAGAAACCCTTTCCCTACTTTCCAAACACAGTTCAGCTTTACCAGTAGCTGCCAATCATTCAATCCTGATTGGGGAGACCTCGTCTGTGTTATGGGATCCACCAGCTTTTAATCCAGAACCTCATGGATTCTCAGCCTCCTTGTAAACTGTATAGTTAGTCCTTTTGTAATCCGCACAGTCAGCCTCAGCCTTAGTCCAATCCGCACAGTCCGCCTTAACCTTAGTGAAATCCGCACAGTCAGCCTTAACCTTAGTTAAATCCGCACAGTCCGTCCGCCTAAAATGTCTGCCACTTATATTTTTAAATTCCTGACTACATCCTCTGATGTAGTGGGTGCGGTAACCAGTTCTGACCATTCACAGAACCTTACGCAGGTTCTGTGTGCTTTCTCCATACCATCCCCTGGTTCAAGACTCCTCCCATCTACCTGAGGCTTTGGATGCATTAAAGCCATTTTGCATAAAAAAGACACTAGCCACTGGCCTCAGGCATGTGGAGGCATTCTGAAAAGCTGCTTCCTTCTCCCCATCCCCCAGCTGCAAACTCTGGGGTTTTTTGGAACACCCCTGTTTCTGTAACAATATGAGGTCACATAAGAAGCTCCAGGTCAGCATTTAAAATAAGGGCAGGCTGAGAGAGAGCCAAAGAGCCGTGAGGAAGGAGCCATGAAGCAGGGGGATTCGGCCCTGAGGTCTGAGAGAGGGAACAGCAAGCAGCTGTGCAGTTTGTAGTCAGGGTTCTGCCACGCAGCCTGCTGTAGTGAAGTAGAAGGGAATTCCACCATGTGGCCTTAGTGAGGGCGGCAGCCATGCGGGCTGAGGAAAGGGTGTAAGGAGAGAGCTGCTGGAGCTGTGCGGGGACCTGCGTAACCAAGCACAGATGCGTGGGAGATGCCCGGAACCTGAACTATGACCAGTAATGTAGACTTTCGCTTCTCTGAAGGACATATGAAGAAGCCACTCTCTTGGGACATGTGCCTCCTGGGACTCCACCATGATCCAGAGCAACATGGCATATGCTTTCCTGGACTACTACATGGAGGTCTGAGGACAATGTACCCCAGATGCTGAAGGAGAGAGCTGCTGCGAGAGGATGGCGACTCTGAAACCCACAAAGGCACATTCCAGAGGGGATGCAGACCTGTTTGTGCAACAGGATTAAAAAGAGATAAGGATATGGGGATCTTCTGGGCATAGTTTTGGTTTACAACCTGGTGAGGAGCAAGAAAAGCACTGGGTTTCATGGGAGAACAGGGCTCCAAGAGGAGTGCTCCCAGCACCCCCCTCCCCCACACACACACTGAGGTTGGAATCTTGTAAATAAAAACCTGTTTCCTTCAAAACTAATTATTGGGCCATGCATCAAGGTGACATGTGGATGGGTTACACTGTGACAGGTGCTACTTGGAATGCAAGGTAAATAGTAGACATGGGTTCCACCCTTATTTCAGTTGCTGTCAGAAAGAGAAAACAGCACTAGGGAGCTCTAAATGAAAAAATAAACTTATTGGCCCTTTAAAATCAGTGTCAAAATGGCTAGGGATATAATATTTTGCCTTTGCAACTTATGCTAGAAGACAACACCCAAGGACCACAGCCAGCTTTTTGCATAGTCCTCTGAGGCAACATACAAAGGATTTTTCTAGACGTTAAAACAATAAAAACAAAGTCCTACTTATTATATCTTTATGCAGCTTATGCAGCTTTTTCACAGCTTTTATAGACAGTCTCAGAGAAAATTGAGTAGCATAAAAGACTTCTAACACTTTTGGTGACTACCTGGCAATATTCTCTTAACATCTGAATATCTTTAGAATATTATGCAGCCATGTATAGTCTGAAATCCATTATACTTTGAATGGAAGGCTAATAGCATAGCAACCTGTCAGGCATAGTGGGCTGTTATTTCTGGAGGCTAAATGCATACTACTGTTTTCTGTGATTTGAATGCTTCTGAAGGTCTTTCTCAGTGTGTGAGTTCCCCACATTTCACTACAACATCCCATTCCTTTTCTATCCGCTATAATTAGTGTAATTGTTAGAACCAATTTTAAATATCTCAATCTCAATACTGAGAAAAGAGATCGTTTTGTAATCTCATCTAGTTCACTGCGAATAATTAAACACTTAACAATGAAAACCTGATATGCTATTTTGCGTAACATTTGAAGAAAAATAACACAAAGCTGTTCATGAAAATCATTCCAAATCCAGAAAATGGATATATGAGATAATCGTTAACAGGAACTACAGAGGTTTCCCTTCCTCCAAGTATTATAAAAGTCTCATACTCTGAATTGTGTACAGGGTTAGCATCTTTTCAATTTATTTTGGTAGGTATATCTTCTTTTGGGTTTTCCCAGAAGCAAAACCTGACACAAGGATTGGAGTCTTAAGTTAGGACTTAAAAGAAAACACAAGCGGAAAAGTGAAGTGAAACAAGGAAAGGAAGGCAGCAATGGAAATGTGTGTATAAAGCCAGCTCCCACTGTGGGTGACTGGAGTTTAATTTCACTGGAGAGACTTTGGGAACTGGGGTAAAAAACAGACCTTAACAAACTAAATAGGACCAAGAGTAGAATAGTAGTCAATAGGGGGGAGGGGGGAGGAGGGAGGAAGAGAAGGGGGATAACATAAGTAAGGGAAGGGTCTAGTCAAGGAACGTCTATAAATGACTCATGGACATGGACAGCGGGGATATGATTGCGGGAGAAGGGGTGGGTTGAGTGGGGGGTAGCAGTGGGGGAAAAATGGGACAACTGTAATTGAAAAATCAAAAAAGAAAAGAAAAAAAAAAAAAGACCTTAGAATTCTCAGTCAAAGGCAAGCAAGGTAACCGGAATATTTATATAGTACCTCCATCCATCATGGTGAAGGAGAGCTTTTAGGGTTCATTCTGTGCCATGTTAGGCCTCCCACAGAGCAGCAGAAGAGCCACAGCTGTGAAAAAAAAGACCTCAGGCAAAGAAGTGCAGGTGCTAGCAGTTGAAAGTCAGGCCATTGCTCACTGAAGCGATCAGAGCAAAGGGACATGCATAGGGCACTTACAATGTCTGCAATAATATGACAGTAAAAAGAGGTTCAATTTTCATTATCAAGATATCCTAAGGAATAATTCAGGATAAGGATACAAATTAAATGCCAGGTCAAATCAACTGCTGACGCCCTTTGTTGTGCTAGAGTCTCATGTTAAGTAGGCTGCTGAGCCCATATACTGGGTCAGTAGGGAATATTTGATTAGAAGTTTTGGCCATGAGTCTAGCAGGGGTTAGTGGCAATTCATTTGCTACATATGTTCCATTTATTGTTTAGAAAACTTTCCAAATGCTTATGTTTGATTAGTTTATTGATAAGAGTAATCTATTAGCTCAGTGTTAATAAAAAAATAATAAAAACAAAAGCAAGGAGATCACATTTAGCTAAAACAACTATAGATACCAGCTAAAAGAGAAATTTGTGAACAAATTGAGAAACCCCTACCCATTTGTGTGTTGAGAAACTTAATTTATAAACAAATTAAAAGTTTTATAAAGGTATACGTTTAAATTAATTTTAAAATTTTTCTTGCTCTAAATTGCATTATTAACAATTAGCTAGAATTGTAACAAATGGTATAAATTTTTAATCTTCACTATAAAAATGTCAAGACTTTATTCAATATTATCCATTTATTTTATGTGGAGTTTATTATATAGATTTGATGAATTCTGGCATGAAAGTAGGTTCAGATCCAGCTTCTGTTTTGTGCTACATTGGAACTCCCTCAAGACAAAGTGATCTGTGCCTCCGTAAGAGGCCAGTTAATCCATTTTAATGAAGTCCATACTTTACTAAAGAATTAGATAAAATGTTTCCCAGTCACTTTTTTTTTTAAAAGTTGATTCAGTTTGAATGTTTACTAAGGTTGGGGAATTTAGAGTCAGTTATTCATTTCATCATGATATATATTAGACATATGAACTACTTGACTCGTGCTAAAACAAAGAGATTTATTGCAAATATTTAACAAGAAAAGTAAGAAGAAATGATAGAAGTTTCTGTATCCAGTTCCTTTAATTGTATTTCTAGTTACCGATCATGTTAATTTTTAGGTGGAAAAAAGTAAGGTAAGCCAATTATGTTTGGAGAATAGTATATAGGCTAGAGTTGCTGGATAAGTGAGGTTTGGCCACTAATCACTTTCTTCTCAAATCAAGAATCTCAATTTGTTTGTGTCTCCTATACAATTGCGATACAGTAGAAGAGTATGAAATTAAGCTGAGATCAACACAAAGAGAGTAATCAGAGCCAGATAATGCAGATACTTGTAGGTCATTTAAAGAAGTTTGGCTTTTACTCTGAACAAAATGGGGAGCCATTAGTAGAGGGTTTTAAACAGAGAAGTGTCACTTAAGAGATCTACTTATATTTTAAAATGACTACTCTGAATATTGTGATGAGAATGATAGGACAAGAGTGGGATTTAGAAAACTAGTTAAGAAGTTATTATAATAATGTAGAAAAAAATATAATGATGACTTCAACCAAAGTGTTACAGGTAGTTGTGGTCAGTAATTAAAGTTTTAATTTTAAAAAATATAAGTGGCATAATTTGCTGATTTATTGGATGGTTTGTGAGAAAGAGAAAAATCAAGGATTTTGACTCAAACAGAATGACAAATTGCGTTATTATATTTGATCAGGGGATTCAAATTTGGACTAAATAAGTTTGCTATGCCTATAAGATACCCAAGAGGAAATGTTACCTATATAGTTGAATATACAAGTCTAAATTTCATGTAAGATGTCCATGTAGAAGATACAATTTGGGAGTAATTAGAGGGAGTGACCAACTGTGAAAAATGTTGATGAGAGTTTAAGTAAGATGTGAAATACAATTTAATTATTGAATCATCTGGTTGTTGACTTTGATAAGAGTAGTTTCAATGAAGAAGCAAGGGAGAACTCATGAGTAAAGTAGTTTGGGGACTGGATGAGAAAAATTGGCTTTGAGTAGAAATAACTCTTTTGATCAGTTTTTCTATGAAGCAAAGAAGGGAAAAGAATAATTCTAGTCAAGATTTATTTTTTGATAAAATATTATAGATGTATGCATGCTAGGAACCAACGGGAATAATAGAGAAAGGAATGAATATGATGCATTAAGAGGAACTGATATCAAGTAGTCATGAGTGAAAGGAAATTTGCCAAGAAGAAACTGACTTTAGATATGAGTGTAGACAGTGCTCTTAGGTAACAGGGAGAAAAGCAGCATAGTTTAGGTATAATAGTGACGCTGATGGGAAGTAGCTGCATCTGGAAGTTCTCTTCTGGTGTATTCTCACTGAAATAAGAGGGAAGGTCATCAGAGGAGAATAAAAAGTGGCAAGGAGGTGGTGGAAAGCCAAAAAAAGAAGAAAGATGGTGAAATAATGTGGTGTAGGAGGAGTAACCGTTTGGAAGAATACATACAGTGAAATCTCTCGGCTATTGCCTACTCACAGAAGAGTGTTAAGGAATTTAAAATGAAAATGCTGAAGATTATTGTTTGAGTTTATCTTTTCTTTATTTGCTGTTTGTGTGTAATTTGCTTCCACTATCTACAATTAACTGCCTGGATTCATGTGTAGAGATGTGGAGAGTTGGATTTAACCAAGTTTGTTGCCAAGAGAATAGGACAAAGGAAGAGATGGTTATGAGAGTTGAGAGTGTAGGTAAAATAGGTAAATCTGTGACTGCAGATATGTTTATTATTAATATTTGAAGTTTCATTGTGATGTCTTTTTCAGAGCAAAGCATACAGAAAACAAGAATTGAACTTACAATACCCACAAAGGGGAAAACCATGAAAAGGCAGCCTTAAAATACATGATAAAAGTCTAAAATTATTTACAAACATTTTGATACCTATGTGATAGATCAAGAACTTTATAAATACTAAACATAAACAAATTTTAAATTGCCATTATGTTTACTATCAAAATCTAAAATATTAAATCGTATTAAACACAAAAAGTACTATATTTACCTGTTTTACCTTTAAAATTAATTTTAACATAACTTTTATTTAAGCTTTATAACTATAATGTAATATATAAAACTGTGTGTATAAAAATGTTTTAAATCACCTAATTTTAGTGTTTAAAGGAATCTTAGAGATCAACTGCTTTTCCATCTGGCTTCCAGATTTTTGAGATGAGGTAGGAAGCAAATGAAGTTAAGTGACATAATTAAAGCTACA
This sequence comes from Furipterus horrens, assembly GCF_987537825.1. NCBI lineage: Eukaryota > Metazoa > Chordata > Mammalia > Chiroptera > Furipteridae > Furipterus > Furipterus horrens. Next base: position 138,110,154 of record NW_028327171.1, read on the forward strand.
CAGGCAGACTGGAGGCAACACTTTATGGACCAGTTTCTCACCTCTGTTTATAACAATGAAATAAGTAACTAAAAACATTAAACCTTTCCAACTGACCTTTTTGGGTTAAAGAGTATATTCCTTTAAAGTGAGGAATTGCTAAATTATGCATTATGCGCACCCCTCTGTTGTTCTAGTCTATGCTGAGAAAGACATCCATTGTAGTAGGGCCAGGGTCTCAGCCCATAGAGCTGTTGTCTAGGAACCCAAAAATTAATTTTAAATTGGAAAGGATAGAGGCACACTCTAAGGACAAAGGTAAGCTCAGCTTCTAGTTATTCAATCAAGTTGTAGACAATGGGAAAATAGCTATCGTAGAGAATCACTGATAACCACTATAAGAAAGGGAGGCAGTCTCTTTGAAGGAAAAGCTTCTGAATAGACTGTGTGGTATAATCTATAAGAACTTAACTATGTTAGGACATCAATCTTAAAAGTATGGGCATAAATGTTCACAAGAGAAACAATACTGGTTACCAAAGCACACAGTACTAACTGAAGTTTATAATTGAGATATTTTCATATTTGAAAATGATAGATAAAATACATAAAATTGACTAAGCTTGCCTAGGGTAAAAAATATGTTTTTTGTTTGTTTGTTTTTTCTAATGAGAACTTGAGGGATTCTGCCTGTATTGTACTTTCACTAGGGTCTTCCATTTATATCTTATTCTTTTCATACCTCCATCAAATTTAGTTCTATTCTATTTCGATTCTTAACTGAAACTATATTATTTTAATTATACTCTACTTGCATTATGCTTCAGTTAAGAAGTATCTTTGACAGACTTTCAAATAGCAACAAGAACATCTGTTCTCAATGAGAATGTGATTTGCCTGTGCTTCCAGCTGCCCTTCAATCTGTTGTTTCAACAGGTGTTGCTGGTTAAGTCAGGTCTCCCCTTGCTGGTTTCTTCCCCAAGCTAGGCTCTGTTTGCACTGGGCACAAAAAGACCTGAAAATTCATCAAGACACTTCCCAGACTGAGGAGGGCCATTTTGTCAAGGAGAAATATGAAGCAATTCTACCCTGCTACATTCCTCCAACAACAACCTCACTACTATCTTCTCACTTCTTCATGACTTACTTTAAAGTGTCACTCAATAATAGCTAGAAATTTATTAACTGTGTATCTTCTGTGCCATTTAAAGCTGAGAGATTAATCTAAACATAGACCTTGAAGAATAAACATATCTTTCCTATTATATCTGTCCATGTGAAATAAGCTCAATCAAATTAGCTTCAGATGAAAGTTATTAAACCTCTTATGAGAACAAAGGCATTTCAACCAGCAAATAGTTTCTGAAGAGACCACCCATATAAAACTGAGTGTGCTACTTATTCTTTTTCCAAAATCCCTCTTTTATTGAAAGTAAGCCTTCAGGAGTAAAATCAGCTGTAAAACCAAGTAACACTTTATGTAGAAAAGTTAGACTGGTCCTGTCTGTATAAACTACCCTGAGGTCAATATGTCAATGTTGATGTCCATTATGAGTTAAGTGATTCTGATTTACAGTATACTTTGTCCTATGAAATGAGGCTTGTAAAGAGAAACACATTTCTGAAGACCTCTAGATAGTGTTTAGTACATATTAGGTCAATTAAAGTTGTCCCTACACTGAGAGCAGTAAAGCAGTAGGACTCCTTAAATATATATTCCTGAGAGGGGCAAACTGTTTCTCACTAGTCAATTCTTAATGAAAGTTGCTTTGGTACATTATTAAAATCTGGAATTTGCTAGCATAGCAGCTGACACACAACGACTCTCTCAATCAATATTTGTAAGACAATTAAAAGCTATCGGTGTTTTATATAATACATACTCCTTAAACTTTCTAATCTTATATGAATGCAGAATTAACTATTGAACTTCGCTGAGAGATAATCTTTGAACAGAAAATGGAGGTTCTCTCTATACTGATTTATTTGTAATCAGAATACTATATGTTTTCATAAAATTAAAAAAAAAACTCTATGCACTGACAAAGTAATAACTTTCAAATGTTGAAATTTTGTAAGTTTCTCTAACAATTGTCGTTTTTTTTTACCAATTTCAAAGCCTTTATTGAGCAAATATGTCAACTGGTGCTACTTCAAAAAAACAAGAAGAAGAAAGAAGGAGAAAAAAAAGGAGAAAAAAAGTTAAATTTAACTGAACTGGCAGGTGGCATACAGTTAATTTTAGAAATGTTATGCAGCAGTGTTCATTCATCTTGCCCACTTTCTACACACTTGTATGTATGTTTGTATGTATAGACATATGTATTTATTTATCCTCACCTAAGGGCATTTATTTTTTCATTGCTTTCAGAGAGAAAGAAAGGGAGAATGAGAGAGAAAGAAAGGGAAATATTGATGTGAGAGAGAAACATTACTTGATTTCCTTCTCATACATGCCCTGACTGGAGACTGAACCTACAACCTGGGCATGTGTGCTGACTGAGAATCAAACCCACAACCCTTCAGTCTATGGGATGACACTTTAACCAACTGAGCCACAGTGGTCAGGGCTCACACTTAAATTTAGAATGGTGAAAACAATTTTCCTTTTTATAATAAGATTTAAAAATATTAAAGCATACAATTTTTTTATTACATGATAGCCTGAATTGCCAACTAATATTCTTCCTGAGAAATATTAAAGATAGAATAGATATTTTAAATATTTTCTCACTATAAATATGTTGGTTCATATAAGAACAACTTATTGCAACTTTCAAGCTTTTTTTTATAAAATGAAAACGATAAAATCTATTTTGTTAGTGATATTGTGATTGTTATTAAGAAATATGTTTGTGAAGTAATAAATTTTCAGTGAGTGATAATTGCCCTCTGATAGGTATTTTAAGTTGAAAATCCATGGGGAATAATGATGATAATTATTTTATGGCCTTGAGAAGACAAATACAGGTTCTTTGAGCTTTCCTTTCTCCATCCTTAAAATGGTCATAATAAAAATGTGCTTTGTACTTCATATGATTCTTTTGATGCTCACATGAGATAAACATGAAAGCCTTTTGAGATTTATCAATCTCTGTTAAAATGTAGCACGAGATCAGAAACTAGAATGTGCCTCAACTGCTCAGATTTCTAATTTATACAATTTGATATCTTTAAAATGAATTATAAAAATGTTTTGGTAAAACAGGAAAATAAAGGATCATACATGGAGTCAAACAGGAAAGTGATTACTTATTATTATTTGACTATCTATGAAGTATTTAATTAAAACCTGCATTCATCCTTGTAAATCCTAAAGTGCTTCTTTGAAATCAGCTAATGTGACTGTCTACTTAATTATTACACAGTATCAAGTCCTACTATTTTATTTTTATTTCAGACATTATTAAAAATAACATATAGTAACAGAAACATTAAATATATCCTAGAGTACTTTAAGAACTACTGTTCACCTACAACTGATGCCCAGACTTAAGAGTTTTTCTTCAAGCTATTAACTCCAAATCTATAATGGAACGGCATCTTAGCTAACACAAGAACTTCAGACCTAAACACTTCATCATAGTTAAAAAGAAAACAATCAAACATGTTAAATATATTCCCCTCATCTATGAATTTAATAAGACTTCTCATCAATATTTTCAACAGCCATTAAAATATTTTTCATCAAAAACTTATTTAGTTGCTCAATTCCTAACACTCAAAGACCACTTTAAAAATTAAGAATCATTTGATTCCAGGTTAAAACATAAATTTAGGGGGCATTGAAAATAGTAATCTCTCTAAATACTCCTCAAGGGCAAAAATGTTAATATCTAAAACACATTTTAAAATCTTTAGTGCCTAAGAACTTGCCAAAGTACAATACTTAAATATTTGTAACTTATTTTTTTGACAAAAAACACTCAATATATTCTAGTTTTCTTTACAGGCACAGCTCTTTAAAATGCAGGTATATCATGAGCAGATCAATTTATACCAGCACATTGATTTCTTTTTGGTAAAATCTTCTTTAAGCTCTTGTTTAAAAAATGTTAAATGGAATTTTAATTGTACTGGAGAAATCTACTTAATACAGATACAGCCAGAAGAGGACAGGGCTTACCCTGATAGTTCAATTCCAAATGCACATAGAGACTGGATATCATTTCTCTTTTGTCTCTTATGGAGCAATGGAGAGATTTCATAGCTTTCCGAAGGAATTGCTCATGAGTGTGTGTACACACACATGCATTTGGACATGCATGTGTAGACGTATGTGTATGTCACACATATGCACCTGTAAACTCATATAGCTCTTCTGTTAGGGAAGAAATTACCTTAGCTGCTGCTTCTAAGACTCCCACAACAAATGAAAACTGAGATCTTTACAACCAGGTAGAACCTGGAAACTATTCCACACCTGTACATAGTTCCAGAGGGCAGTGAGCTAAATGTAAACAATCTGGTGCATTGGTAATGCTTTTAGATGTCTATCATAAGTTCAGATATTCTAAAAATATAGACATACTAAAGAAATAGAAGAAATAAAACTTTGAGAAATGGCTAAATTAAGAGGTTTACTGAACCAAAATACATATTACTTGTGGCTGTATTTATACGCCAACCACCATATTATCCAATTATTAACCACTCCTTTGTGAATATTTCAACAAGACATATGCTGGGTTCACTGAATGGACATACATCTGTGTGGGCATTTGATCATCATCCCCAAAAGAAAACCCTAAAAAATGGATATCAGGAGCCACTATTTTATAAGTAATTCAAGCTTTTGCAAGATCTGTTAACTGCCTGAAATCACATAACTAGTAAATGAATAAGCAGGACTTTAAACTCAGGTTCATCTGAAATCTAACTTCTGAGCTCAGAACCTCTTCTAAATATACCACATTTTTAAAAACTGTTATTTGATATAATTGTACCAGATGCTAGGAAATATTTATTAGATATTAAAGTGCTATACATAATTATTTCTTAGAGTGCAGATATGTTACTTAAGAAGTAATGAAATTAGAACTGGAGCCAATAAGAAAATGAAATGAAAAGTGTACCAGTGACTCAGGTTGGATGGAGGTGGAGCATCATCTATATTTTCTGAAGCCTTCAGTAACTTTAGTAACACTTCTGAAACTTGAATATTGAATGGATTACCTGATTCATTGCCATACTCTTAACCATGAATAGTTAATATTACTATTTTAAATCACCAATAAGAAACACTGATCCTCGCCTATATGCTTTTGTCTGATAATAACTATTTTTCTTTTATTCCCCGGCAGGAGGCATCTACTCTGAAAAATAGTCACATGACCCTTTACCCTGGATTTCCTATCTCTTCATACTGAACTTCCCAAAAGTAGGCCAAATGCCAAAATGCAATAACAAATATTACCATACTCTAATGGCTCATAGGTGGAATAGAAAGGAATGTTGAAGGAAGACTACAGCTGAGTTAATATTGCAGTGACAAGCATAGAGAAAGTAACAAGATAGTGCATGGAGCTTTTCCTTGAATCTGAAATTAGAAATGGAAAGTGAAACGAATTCTAAAGAGAGCTAAAAATACTGGGATAGATATCTAGTGAGTGTTAGACGCCCATAAAACCAAGCAGTGTTACTGCTTTTCTTCCTGAAGGAGACTTCACTGACTTAGAGGGCCAAAGCAAAGTACAAAAACGAACTCTGCAGAGACCATCCCTTTGTCAAAGACAACTAGCAGAAGATTAACTAGATTAAGACAGAGCAGGACTAGGAAAGACACTATGTCAACAATAGATGACTAGTTATATCCACGCTTTCCTCGTCTCTCCACCCATTCACATCCATGCCCACCCCACAACCAGGAAACAGAAGGCTCAGAGGGAAGATCCAAAACAAAACCATTACCTCCTTCACAAAGTGTTAATGTTGGAGAGGAGATGAATTAACAGACTATGCCTGTCTTTATTTTGACTCCCTAAAGCAACATGCCTGGAATATGCTAGGAGAAGGGAAAAAAAAAGAAGAGGTTTAAATAGGATATGAAATTGTAGTTTTGGATAAGGCTAGACTTTTAACAATGCAAGATAAATGAAAAAAAAAAAAAAAGCATGAAATCCTCCTAAGGTATTAATAAGAAAATAAAAAGGGCATACTTGACAAAACACAGTTGAATTCAATGATCAAAAAATAATAAAATTGATTTATATTTATATCCCACTGGATGCGACTGCTCAATAAATTAAATATTTCAATGACTAGGATGAAATATGGATGCACAAATTCATGAATAAGTGAATGGCAACATGGAGAAAGGCTTTTTTTTCATATTAATCTTTTTCTGTATCTTTACTTTAGAAGCTTCTAGGAAGCAACAGTATGCTACTTATTATTGTTCTGTGAGCCCATTACAGTAATAAATGCTTTTCTATTCTCTAAATCATACTGAGTTTGTTTAATTTATCCCAAATTCCCCAAACGGTTGTGATCCCCAAAGTGGGATCCTGGTGGCATCAATGATGTATAATAATAATTCTTTGCCTTAGTGTCTCTACAATAAAATGATGCTTTCAAACAGTAATTGTAATAAAGCACATAAAAACAGTGTCACAAGGCTCAAAGATTCTCTAGTCATAATTTAAATGCATTCTACTGAATTATAAATTTCAAAGAGGTTAAATGAAACGGCAAGGTTCACCATGACTTAATTCAGGGATGCATCAAAAATTCAAGCTCCTTCACTCCTTTGACTACCTTATTGGTAATAGAGCCTTATGAATTAGTCAATGTGAGATATATATTAGTTGGACTGTTAATCTCATATAACTATGATCATGTCCATAGAGAAAATAATTTCTAAAATAAACTTGTATTAAGACTCTTGAGTTTATATTGCACAGGTCATACCATGAGCCTAATACTTAAAGGTTTACTGGAAATCAACCCTCAATTACATAATCATTGCTATCACTGAAAAACAGAGGGGAAAATAGAGAAAGTATTTCTGCCAAAAATATTATTATCCTCGTATCTCTCTTGACACCATAGTAGTGATGGGTGAGCTCTGAAATCCCAATAGTTGCTGACATTGTTACAAATATGGCCAAATGAAAGAATTATATGTGGCTTATACCTGTTTGTTGGGAAAGGATGGAAAAAGGCAAACCAACTCAGTTCTCAATAGTCCAGGAAAATGAAGGAGAATATACAACTATAATACAAAACATCAGTTAATCAAAGAACATGTTTTTGTTTTTAGGTCATTAATAAATTCTATCAAGTTAATATCAAATCAATACTTCCTATACTAAGTAATTTAAATGGTTACAGATATACAGTTTAGCTTGTCTTTAGAATTATTTAAAAACCATGATGGCATTAAATTTTTTTTCTACAAAATAATAGTTAATACACGAAGTGGAGTGTTTCTCTTCTTAATTATAAACACAGCATAAGTTTTAAATGCCAACCATATTCTGATCCATTATCGTTAATTTTATGATGTTATTATGCTTGTCTTATGATGAAACAAAACTAAAGGCAATGCTATTTTTACCATTTTAATTTATGCCAATATTTATTAGAACCAATTTTAAATATATTTTAACTTTTTGTATGATCAATGACAAAATAAATGTCAGTAATGGCTGTTATATGAGAGGTTTTCTCATCCATCTTAGGCAGAAAACGCAACTCTAAATATCTTTTACAAGGTTTATGCTACATTATGCACAAAGCTGTAAATTATATGACTTGAACATTTTAAAGTACCTCTAGTTCTTTGAAAATCATCTGAAGAGTAGAGGGCAAGCTAACAAAATAATGTTCTTTATAATGAACATAAAAGTAAAGATAATAAACATAATTAGTGTGTTATCAATGAGAGGAAATATTTAAAGACAATTTTATGCAATGTCATTTATGGCTGCTCACTCAGTGGGGCTCGTCACATGGGCTTTTCTCACTTGTGGCAGCAACGGAATTTAATCTGGACTACACTCACAGATGGGCATATTAAGTTGGAATATAAGCGTGCTCACAGACTCAGGGCCATTGCACACACAAGTGTGCTCTGTCTTTGAAAGTTCAGCAGCTGATTAAAAGGAAGAGGTAAATTTTTTTTCTTAAATGTGCACTTCTTCACCAATAGCTATGATCCCTTTGTCAATAGACATTTTTAAGTCAACAAGTTTGTTCAATTCTTGACAATGCAGCTGTGAAACAGAGAATTACATTGAAAGATTTTCTTTAGAAGGAAACTCTTTACTTTTAAAATAAATATTTACTAGTAGACATGGTCTAAATAAGCACTTTATAATGTGTTGTAAGTCAAAATTTATGCATTTATTTTTATAAAGGGGGGGGGGAGGGAGAAAGAGAGGGAGAAAAACATCAATGTGTGGTTGCCTTTCCCAAGTCCCAAACTGGGGAATCCAGCTGGCAACCATTTGGTTCACAGGCTGGTGCTCAATCCACTGAACCACACCACCCAGAGTTAAAAACACAGTTTTTAAACTGCACAAAATTGCTACTGGTTTCTCTTTTTTAATTGTAGCAAAATATTTTTTTTCAAAGGGGTATATTGATAAGCAAATTATTTTGTACCAATATAACACATTCAGCATTGATATAGATGCTGTCAATTCTATTGAGAACCATTTCATTATTTTTTGTTCTTGTCAGCGTAATATTTATTTTCCTCTTAGTTTCTTGTAGTACTTTAAAGACTATAATGCTTAATATGTTGGATGAGCTTAGATCAAAGCACTCTTTTGTTCTTAACTGAATCACTTCTTAACGGGTGTTCCTTAGTCATGATAAAACTTTTCTAAAAAACAACACAGCAAAAAGTTGAGTAAACTTATCATTGGAATGTTCAGAAGCTGTTAGGGTGACAACTAATTAATGCCAAGTGTGTGTGTGTGGGTGAAGGGGGTGTGGGTGGGTGTGTATGGGGGTTGGGGGAGAGAGAGAGAGAGAGAGAGAGAGAGAGAGAGAGAGAGAGAGAACTTGTTTGAGATAAGAGAAGACATTTAAAACCAAATTATACTCAAAATGCAATGTGAACTTCTTAGGACACTGCAGAATGTCAACAAGACACTATTAAGACTAGTGACTGGTGGAACTGTCAGTAGAGGAAAAAGATTGACCTAGCTGTTATTTTACTTTTAAAATGACTTCATTTGAATTAAATCATTTAAAATGAAAAGATATATAATCTCATTTATTATGTTTCCTCCTATCTGCTGGATTTAGCTTGTAGATAAGATTTTATTTAGTCTATTGTTATTTTTAATTAGTTGTTAAAATTTTAAAAATTTAGCAAGAGTATAAAAACCTATATTTATTTTTTGTCTTTAAAATTTTTTTAAACCAAGAATCTCAATTATTTCAAAATAATCAGCTAAAATTGAGTTTTTGCTTCCCTCTTTGGATAAGAATGGCACCATCCAGTTTTGACACATTTCTCCCATTTTGGATTATCCTACAGCTAACTTATTTCACTCCTTAACAATATGTGCTTGTTCTTTGTAAGATTTTGAGTTTATAACTTCTCAATTAGCAGTAAGTAATATTATTAAGAGATTGATTTATGAAATAAAACCATGAATTTGAACCTCTCTAAAGCTATTTTCTTACTTGTAAAGTGGAGGTATAATAACAGCTCTATCACACAAAGACATGACGAATAAATCAGTAAATAAATAGGAAATTAATAAAATGGCATACCATGATACCTGGATTGAGTAACATTCAGTAAGTAATGTAGTATTATTGTTAACAATTACAGTAGAATGTTTACCATATTAGAATTGTTTGCATAGTTATGATAAAAAAAATCATGACTTTTTGTAGATAACTCATATTCCTGTGGCTCCTCATAACATTTTTTATACTCAGCTAATGTTTGATTTTAATCTTAGGTATATGAGTTTTTGATGCTTTGGAAAAGACATGTATCACAACTATTTTTTTTTTTTTTTACATTTATAAGTTTTATTTCTAAATATCCAGCTACTTAAATCATTGTGCAGAATTTACTTTCATTTTTGTGTTCTAGCTCATGTTTGACTATTTAAGAAATGATTTTTTGGACTCTGTAGCTCAAAGTAATAGAGCAGTTTCAGACTTAGTCTACAGAATCCTAGTTGTGTTACATATGTTAGAAGACAAAAAAAGAGTTTACCCTGAGCCTTGTCAACACTGCTGAAAAAGCAAATAAACTGCAAAATATTCTGCTCTGGTTTCAAAAGTAATAAACAGACTTTTATTGAACACTCATCAGATAAGGACTTTGGAAAGCCACTGGACCCTTGTTCTATGAAAAAAATTTTCAGAGAGTGCTATTAAATAACAAAGAAAGTAATTGGCATAGCTTTTCTAGGAATACATACACATTTTTTAAACTTCAAGACTTGTATAGATCTTGCACCTGGATTGAAGTCATTTTAAAATTAATATTTGGTCACATGATAGCATTCATTTCATGTTATAACATCTTTCACATGTAAAAACTATAAAAACTAGCAAGAAAATCTCAAGTGGGACCATACTCATGCCTGTAAAGGAGAGCTGGAGACCTTGAGAGGAGCAAAAGGAAAAAGCTGGTAGCATCAAGGAGTCCATGAGGAGCCAAATACTGATAACTTCTGCCTTACTGTTTGTTGTATGGGAGCAGGATTTTACCACTCCAAAATATGTTCTTTGATACGAGAATTATTTTAGACTGATTATTTTTAAGAAACAAAAGGCTCAGGATGAGCTTTTCTACCTCCCCCTTAACTGTCTAATTGAACTTAAAGGGCCTGGTCCGGGAAGGGAGCTATCACCAGACATATCTGCAGTACTTAGAATATGAGTAGGTGTGGTAAACAGGGGTGAGGGCAAGGGTAGGGGGATAGATGGCGGGGAGAGTTAACAAGGCCTGCTCCTTCCAAATCCTCTCTGTGTTTATTTGTCTGTGTGGAATAGCAGACATTTCTTTACCAAACTTTTTTTTTTCCACTTCCAGGTGAATTGCCTTCCTTTCCTTTGGACTTCCAGGCCCCTACCCCTTTTCCTTAGTTTTGAATGGCATGCAAGTCACAATTTCCTGATTGTCTTTGGACTCTCACATTCTTACCGATCCCTGTACATACAAGATGAAATGCAACATCAATGTAACCTGGCAGGCAAGGAGAGAGGACTGGAATGTTCATGTGTGAACAATGAATACTTCACTGTACTAGTCCATGGGAACAGTAGACACCATTGAGTGAGCATGTGTGCTGTGTGGCCATCACATTAAAAATGACCAAGTGAGTAGAGCAGCAGATCTGCATCCAATTTTGTGTTAAGCTTGAACATTACTTTGCAGAAACTACTTGGATGATTCAGAAGGGCACAGCTGTAGGCAACTGGTGATTGGTAGCTTCATCATGACAATGCACCTGCTCATGCATCATGTACTGTGCAAAATTTTTTGGTGAGACATCAAATCACTCAGGTGACTCAGACCCCCAACAGCCAAGATTGGTGCCCTGTGACTTCTTGCTTTTCCCAAAACTAAAACAATCTTTGAAAGGAAAGATATTTCAGATCATCAATGAGATTCAAGAAAATAGAATGGGGCAGCTGATGGTGATTGGGAGAACTGTGTGAGGTCCCAAGGTGCCTACTTTGAAGGGGGCTAAAGCATCATTGTCCAATGTACACTGTTTCTGTATCTTGTATTTTCTTCAATAAATGTCTGTTTTTCATAGTACATGGCTGGATAAGTTCTGGACATCTATATACATGTATTTATATTTATAAATTTATAGCTAAATGTCTATATCTATCTATATAGGGACATTATTCAGCAAGAAAAAGGAATGAAATTTTTTCATTTGCAAGGACATGAATGGACCTAGATGGTGTTACCCTAAGTGAAATAAGTTAGACAGAGAAAGACAAATATCATATGATTTCACTTATAAAGGGAATTTAAAAAACAGAACAACTGAATAAGCAAAACAGAAACACTTTTTTTGCCCTTCTATTCTAAATGATAGCTTTGCTGGATAGAGTAATCTTCATTGTAGGTCCTTGCTTTTCATCATTTTGAATACTTCTTGCCAGTCCCTTCTTGCCTGCAAAGTCTCTTTTGAGACATCAGTTGACAGTCTTACGAGAGCTCCTTTGTAGGTATATCTCCGCTTTTCTCTTTCTGCTTTTAAGATTCTCTGTCTTTACCTTTGGCATTTTAATTATGCAAAGCTATCAGTTAGAATGGAAGGGCAGATAAAGTGCTCCCTAGGCAAGGTAAAACTAAAGGAGTTCATTATCACCAAACCTTTATTAAATTAAATGCTAAAGGGAACTATATTGGGAAAAGAAGATCAAAACTATGAACATTAAAATGGCAACAAATGCACAACTATCAAAAACTGAATCTAAAAAACAAACTACACAAACAGAACAATAACAGAATTAGATATGGATATCATTTGGAACATTATCAGCTGGGATGGGGAAGGGGGAGAATGGAGGAAAAGGTGCAGGGATTAAGAAGTACAAATTGGTAGGTACAAAATGGACAGGAGGATATTAAGAACAGTATACGAGATGGAGTAGCCAAAGAATTCATTTGCTGACCTATGGACATGAACTAAGGGAGAAGATTGATGGAGGGAATGGGGATACAAGGAGACCAGGAGGAGGGGGGCAAAAAGGGAAATATTAGGACAATTGTAACAGCAAAATAAATTATACACACACACACACAGACCCATAGATATAGACAACAAACTGATGGTTGCCAAAGGGGAAAGGGACAGGGCTGAGTGGGTGATGACGAGTCTGAGAGGATTGGGGTGTGGCAGGAGAAACCTGGCAAAGTGCAATATGTCTAGCTATGGGGCAGTTAATTAATGAACTAACCTATAGAGGGCTAAGTAAAGAGAACAAACTAACTAACTAACCAAAACAAAACTTAAGGCTAGAGATGAACCAGTGCCCTCTTAGGTGTTTTATTGTGTCTTCCAAAATCTAGGTGCCTATATCTATTCCACTGAACAGCACTTCTCTGTCATCTTTCAGACAAACAATTGGGAGACTACATAAGTAGTGTGGAGGCTAGGTGTCAGATTTAGACTCACCTAGGTCTAGACCCTGGAAGAACAATTTACTAGCTGGGTGATCTAAAACTCTACTGCTGGATAACAATAGCTGAATTTCTATGTTTTAAGGTGGGAAGAGGGAGAAAACCTGTTGTGAAGAGCAAATATTATATGTAGGTTACAGTCCTAAATTTGGTTTTGAGTAGTAAGATCATAGGTGCTTATCTCATTATTAAAAGTCAATAATTGAATAACTGAATAAAAAGGCCATAAATGAGCCAAGGACTATGTTTAATACAATTCTCTACACTGAAATCCTAACAGTAATAATTATAATAGTAATAACAATAATAATAATATTTATCTTGCAGGATTGTTGTTTGATTTAAATAACATGTAGAATGTTTACACATTATTTGGCACATTAAAAAAATAAGAGAACAAACTCTGAGTAATCCTTAAAACTCGTTAATAGTACCTGTTATGAAATGCCGAAGTTCAGAATTGTGGTTCACTCAATTCAGTGAGATAAAAATCAACAGGGAGACTTGTGAAGATGGAGATTCCAGGTTTTAACTCATGAGGTATAATTTCATTTTTTATTTAATCTTTACTATAGTTTTTACAGTACCATTTACCTCCCTTACACCCCTCTCTGCCCAGCAAGCAGCACACTGATATCCATGTCCATGAGTCCTTTTTCCTTTTCACTCAATCCTTCTACCCCCTAACCCATTCACCTCGACTAGACGTCATCTGCTCTCCATCTATGAGTCTGTCTCTGTTTTGCTTGTTAGTTTAGTTTGTTCATTAGAGTCCACATATGAGTGAAATCATATGGTATTTGTCTTTCTCTGACTGGCTTCTTTCACTTAGCATAATGTTCTCCAGGTCCACCCATACTGTTGCAAAGGGTAAAATTTTCTTCTTTCATATGGCAATGTAGAATTCCATTATGTAAATATCCCATAGTTGTTTTTTCTACTCATCTATTGATGGACACTTGAGCTGCTTCCATATCTTGTTCATAGTAAATAACACTGAAATGAAGATAGAGGTGCTTATGTTGGCTCAGTAACCACAGCATTAGTCTGTCTGCTATCCCACACTGCGCATATCAGCATCTCACCTTGTCCACTTCACTCCCACCTCTGATCACTGTGCATAGTTTTACTCTGCAGTGTTGTGTTTTGTGAAATTTTTCTTAAAGACTGAATTTATTGCAAGCCCTACAATGTATCTTCTAAGGATTCTGGCAGTGAACCCAAGCACCAGAGGAAGATGGTTACCATAAAAGAGAAGGTGAAACTTCTCGACATGTTGAAGGAAGGGAGAAGCTATGTGTCTGTTGGCTGCCATTACAGGATCAACAAGTGTACGGTTGACTATATAAAGAAGGATGAGAAGAACATCAGGTCTATGGCATCAGTGACTTTCAACAAAACAGCAAAGAGAGTGGTTACTTCCCGCAATAAGATCATTGTGAAGATGGAATCTGCATTAGCTGTGTGGATAAACGATTGCAGAAAAAAAAGAGTATCTCACTTGATACAAACACCATCCGGATGAAGGTCAAGCAGCAAAAAGGGATGATCACAACAGTGATGAGAATAAAGAAGAGGACAACAACGACGATGCTGAAACAGGACCTTTGAGTGCTTCTCCAACCAGACCAACCCCATTCAGTGCCAGCAAGGGATGGTTTGACAAATCTCAGAAACTCTTTGGACTCAAGAGCATTTCTCTGCATGAAGAGGCTGCCTCTGTGGATAAAGCTGGAGCCGAGGAGTATGTGAACAACATGTTCAAAGACATCATCAAGGAAGGAGACTATAAGCCTGAACAAGTTTTCAACATGGATGAAACAGGCTTATTCTGGAAACAGATGCCATCTCGCACTTTCATTATGAAGGAAGAAGCAAAAGCCCCTGGTTTCAAGGCCCCAAAAGATAGGGTAACTTTAATCATGTGTGGGAATGCTGCAGGCTTTATGATAAAGAGACGGCTTATTTATAAGTCCAAGAATGCAAGGACCCTAAAAAACAAAAATAAGAATGTGTTGCCTGTGTACTGGATGCACAACCCTAAGGCTTGGATCATGAAACTCCTCATGACTGATTAGTTTCACCAATGTTTTATCCTGGAGGTTAAAGATTATCTCACAGAGAAAGGTTTTGATTTCAAAGTGCTTCTGATAATGGGCAATGCTGGAGGCCATGCTGTCAACCTGACATATGATAGTGTCCAGATAGACTTCTTGCCGCTGAACACCACATTGCCCATTCAGCCAATGGATCAAGGCGTTATTAGCACTTTTAAGGCACTCTACACCTGAAACACGCTGCAAAACCTCACTGAAGCTATGGACTCGGATGAAGACTTCTCGCTAAAGGTGTAATGGCATGAGCACACAGTTGCATCATGTCTCCAAAATATTCAAAAGGCCATAAAGGAGATGAAGAGTGAGACTTTAAGTACCAGCTGGAAAAAAATGTGGCCAGAAAGTGGTTCATCATTACAAGGGAGTATCTCCTGATGATATCCATCACTCTGCAGCAGATAAGGCCGTGAAGCTGGTAAAAATACTGGGAGCAGAGGGATCCAGTGACATGGCTACTGAAGACTTAAATACCCTGATTGATGTGCAGTCTCAATCATTGACGAACGAAGACCTGGAGGAGCTAAGTCAGCAAGTGAAGAAGAAGAGGAAGAGGAACCAGACAAACCATGGGTTGAAGAAGAGGAGGAGGTTGGCCTAACATTTGATCATCTTGCAACCATGGTCAAACTGGCCAAATAACTTCAATGAGTGGCTGAAGAATGGCACCCCCATATGGTTTGTTCATTGCAGTTTGCAAATTCCATTGACAGTGCCACGCCAGCTTAAAAAAACAACTCAATCACAAGAAGAAGCAGCACCAGCAACTCCCCATAACTATGTTCATCACTTGAACAAATAGGTCGGTTATGCCTATGCCTTTAGCAGAAGTAGAAGTTACGGATGAGGCTGAAGATACTACTGCACCACATGAAGAAGACCCTGATGAAGTGCTGCCTTTAGAAGAGCTGCAATGCTCTTCTTTGCTGTGCAGTACATTCATCTCATCTTCATCACCATTGTCATCAGTACTGCACAGCTAATTCATCATCTTCATCATTCAAGTTGTAGTATACTTCACTGATGAGTGCCCATATAAAACTTTACAGTACTGTATATGTATGTTGTTAAAGTTACATAGGTTTAAGAGTATAGAATATGTTTAAGAACATAAGTAGTGTTTATAAAAATGTGCAAAAGATGAATAAGGGAGTGGGAAAGGTTAATAAGTGACTGGGAACAGTTTATAAGTGTGTGGGAAGGGTTTGTAAAGCCTTAAAATATATATAAATACTAAAATAAATGTAAGGTTCCTACTTCATGGATTTTCATCTATCACGATGGGGTCTAGAACATAATACCCACAATAAGTGAGGGAGTACTGTATTCTCCGAAGTGGGATCACTGGGTCATAAGGCAGTTTCACTTTTAATTTTTTGAGGAAATTCCATACTGCTTTCCACAGTGACTGTACCAGTCAGCATTTCCACCAACAGTGCAAAAGGGTTCTGTTTTCTCCACATCCCTGCCAGCAATTGTTTGTTGACTTATTAATGATAGCCATCCTGACAGGTATGAGATAATATCTTATTGTGGTTTTGATTTTCAATTCTGTGATGATTAGTAACATTGAGCATCTATTAATATGTCTATTGGTGGTGTGTCTCTTCTCTTTGGAGAAGTATCTATTTATGTCCTTGCCCATTTTTTAATTTGTTTGTTTCTTTGGTGGTGTTTATAAGTACTTTATAAATTTTGGATATTAACCCCGTATCAGTGAATATGTTCTCCTATTCTGTGTGGGTTGTCTTTTCATTTTGTTGATGATTTCCTTTGCCGTGCAAAACCATTTTAGTTTGATGTAGTACCATTTATTTATTTATTTATTTTGTTTCCGTTGCCCTCAGAAATATATACAATAAAAAATTTCTACATGCAAAGTGCCCAATTTTGCTCCCTGTTTTCTTCAAGGATTTTGGGGCTAACATTTAAGTCTTTGAACCATTTTGAATTTATTCTTGTGTGTGGTGTAAGAAGGTGGTCTAGTTTTATTTTTCTGCATATATCTGTCCAATTTAACCAATGCTATTTATTGAATAAACTATCTTTAGCCCATTGTATGTGCTTGCTTCCTCTGTTGGATATTAATTAACTATAAAGGTGTGGGTTTATTTCTGGGGTTTCTATTCTGTTCCATTGATATATGTGTCTGTTTTTATGCCAGTACTATGCTGTTTTGATTACTTTGGCTTCATAATATAGTTTGATGTTGGTAGTGTGATTCCTCCAACTTTGTTCCTTTTTCTCAAGGTCACTGTTGCTATGCAGGGCATTTTGTGGTTTCATAGAATTTTTTGAAATATTTGTTCTAGTTCTTTGAAATATGTCATTGGAATCTTGATAGGAATTATATTTTACAAAGCCAGGATTGTCCTAATTCCAAAACCAGATAAAGATACTACAGATAAAGAAAATTATAGGCCAATATTCCTGATGAAACACTTCAACAAAATATTAGCAAACTGAATACAGCAATGCATCAAAAAGATCATGCACCATGATCACATGGGATTTATTCCAGAAATGCAAGTTTGGTTCAACATTTGTAAATCAATATATGTGATATTCCATATTTAAAAAATGAAGAATAAAAACCACATGATCATATCTATACATCCAGAGAAAGCTTTTGATAAAATCCAGCACCCATTTATGATAAAAACTCTTAACAAAGTGGGAATAGAGGGAACATACCTCAACATAATGCTATATGCTAGGAACCTACAGCCAACATAATACTCAACAGGAAAAGCTAAAAGCTTTCCCCCCAAGATCAGGAACAAGACAAAGGTGTCCGCTTTGACCACGCTTATTCAACGTAGTATTGGAAGATCTAGCCACAAGAATCAGACAAAAAGAAGAAATAAAAGGCATCCAAATGGGAAAGGAGGAAGTAAAACTGTCTTTTTATTTGCAGATGACATAATACTGTACACAGAATACTAGAACTGATAAATGAATTCAGCAAAGAAGCAGGATATAAAATTAATATTAAAAATAAGTTGCATTCTTATATGCCAATAATGAACTAACAAAAGGTGATATCAAGAAAACAATCCCATTCACAATTGCTTCAAAAAGAATAATATACCTAGAAGTAAACCTAATCAGGAATGTAAAAGACCTGTACTCAAAAAATTATAAGACTCTGAAGGAAGAAATTGAAGAAGATACAAATAAGTGGAAGCACATACTGTGTTCACGGATAGGAAGAATTAACATCAATAAAATGTCCATACCACCCAAAGCAATCAATAGACCGAAGTGTGATTTTAAAAGTACATGCTGGGCCCAGGAATCTCCTTATTTAACAAACTCCTGAAGGGATTCTGATGCAAGTAACCTCTGAACCACATCTTGAGAAAACACAAGTGAAAAAACAAAACAACAAAACTTACTATGAGTACTCCACTCATAAATGTAGAATGAAAGCATCCATATTAAACTAAGATAAAAGGTGTTTACTCTCTCTGCTGTCACTTAACATGTTTCTGGGGGAAAAAGCCAAAAGAGAACAAAATAATAGGCATACAGTTCTATATTAATTTATAACATTTATCATTATTTTTGGTTTCATTTCACACCTAGAAAATCTGAGATGCTCAACTAAAAAGCTCTGTAAATAAGAAAACTATTTAATAAAGCAGATTGTAATAAAATTAAAGTAGTAATAGCAATATCATTTCTATACAAATAAGAAAGTTAGAAAATGTACTTTATAATAACAGGAAAATTATATAATATGAATTTTTAATGGCTAAAACACTAGTTCTAACTTTTACATAAAAAAATGACTACTCGATAGAGAAATTCTACAAGTTTGAAAAAGAAAATAGAATTATTATTTACTAGACCTGTTTGTTTTTAATGTTAAGTTTAAAGCTGTAGTGATTAAAAAGATGCAATGGTGCAGAATTTAATCATACAAAACAAGCCATTAAACCACTAGAAAAATTGAATTTAAAATAATATTGGTATAGGAGAAGTTTTATATTTATTTTAAAACAAACTAGAGTGGTCTTAATTTGTTTTTATATATTCAAGAACTTAAAAAAACAAGTCTACTAGGAAAAGAAGAATCACAATTAACATGGCCAAACAACAAACTGGGAAACATTTAAAACACACACAACAAATACCTATTTCCTTAAATTCATTAACAGGACGAATTAAAAATAAAAATACAATAAAAAAATGAACAAATGCAAGTGGCTGTTAAAATTATGAAAGGTTGCTTACCTTTGTTCATAATAACAAAAATCCAAATTGAAATTATATTTAAATACTATTTTCATTTAGCAGATTAGTAAAGATTAAAAAGTTGTTAATAGAGATTTAACATAAGTGTAGGTCAGCGATTTTCAATCATTTTCATCTCATGGCACACATAAACTAAGTACTAAAATTTTGCAGCACAACAAAAAAATTATATATTTTTGCCGATCTGACAAAAAAATAGTTATAATTTTGATTCATTCACACTGGACAGATACTGTTATGCTGGCTGCTGTCATTTTTTAATTTGGTAATCTAAGGGAAAAGAGGTCAGTGCCAATGAGTCTCTAGTCAGGTATTGTATGTTTTGAAAATTCTTGTGGTACATGATTTGGAAATTGCTGTAGTATGTACACAAGCATTCCCATGCTATGTTTGTAAAGTGTTCATTGTTACAACTTTTATTGAGGAGTATTTGGAACTATACACTAAATTTAATTGGTGTGTAAATTTTGCACAATATTGTTACTTCTAAAAATTTATCACCGTTGACTTGTGTGAAGAGATGTATATAAAAGGTATTAAAGAACAAATTATTGGACTAATAAGGTGATTGACATTCAGTGCTTGGAAATTCATTGTTCTATTTTGATGATGGGTAAATTATTTAAAATATACAAAAGAAATATCTTTTATATTTTAAAAATGTTTAGAAAAATAAAAACAGGACTTTCAAAATTTAAATTTACTATTAAAAATATAAAATATTATTATTGTTGCACAATAAAAAAATTATATGTTGAATAACAAAAGTCACTCCATATATTCTGTGAGATGAAAAATACACTCTGATTAATTTTATGCCAGTAACATTTTTCAACAGCATGCACTTATGACTTAAGATACTTGTTTTTGCTACTGAGGTTTTTTGTAACATCACTGTCATACAGGAAAAATTTTTAAAAAAAGCTCTTGTGATAAACAATACATATTTTAAATAATTGTTTCCAGAATCTCTTGCATTTCACTTTTAAATTAAATGAGTTAATAATAGCAAAGTTTTAATGATTATCTATAATGTCTCTTTTCTCACAATACTGCATGTCTTTTGATATATTGGCCTTGCAATTTTAGTTTTTCCTCCTGTACAAAAACTCTATTAATGATATATTCAAATAAGAAGATTCAAATAATATGCAAAAGATGTTAAGATCTGAGACTTATTAGATGTGTAACTTTTTATTTCTCAACTACTATTTTCCCTAGTTTCTTTTTCTGTAAAATGAAGATAATGCTTACTTCATAATATTATTGTAAATATTACAAGATTAATAGCTATAAAGCTCTACCTGGTTCATAATAAATACTTGATAACTGCTCAGTTATACTTTTGCTTTCTCTGTAAGTGTTCACACCAAAGCCATCAATGACTTATTATACACTGCTATCAGCAGCACAACAGGAATGTAACAAACCCTTTTTATATGTGTGTTGCATTAGTGGTAAATAAATAGATACATGAATAATTTCACCAGTTTCCATGACTTTAACTACTGCTGATTCTCCATTACCCAGTTTTTAAAATCTTACGCTCAGCTGTCTTTTCAAAGATCCAGACCTGTATTCCTTGTTGCCTACTAGACAACTCCACCTAGATGTCTCTGGTACCTCAAGCTCTGTCATTTATAATGAAATGCATAATGTCCTGCCCAAATGCACATAAAACAATATACACGTGCACACACATCAGAGAGAGGCACTAAATCTCTTACTCTGATTTCGTCCATCTCAGAAACTGACACCACAACCCACTGAATCATCCAGACAAGAAGCTAGGAAGTCACCCTTTGATGCCTTTCCCTGTGCAGCCAACACATACCTAGTTACCTTTCTTTGCTAATTCTACCATTTTAATGCACTTCAAATTATCTCCCTCTTCTCGTTTACACTGACCTCCCTCATCTACCACAGTCAGTATATAGTCATAGATTTCAGCCAGGCCTCCTCCCTACTTCAGGTCTTTACTATTAGATACCATGCTCCATATTCTATGAAAATCATCTTTTAAAACATAATCTTGTTATGTAACTTTCTATTCTAACATCTTTGAAGGCATCTTCTACAAGATAAAACCTGATTTCCTTACCTGGCATAGAAGACCCTCATTAGTTGGCCCCTGGTTACCTGTCTGGTACATTTTCTTGCTAATTTCCCTCTTTTGTCCTATGCTAGAACCATATTAAACTTCTTGAAATTCTTTTTCTCCCTCATTTGCTCTCTTTTCCCCCATTTTTTCCTCTTTATATGTGTCTCCAACCCTCAACTCCGTTATTTCTGTGCACTTGCTATTTAACATGCCACATCAGAAACACCCTTTCCTAACTAATCTGTACCTGGTTGACTTGAAATAGTTATTTGAAGCTCAGGTTAAATATTGTCTTCTCTTTGGAGACTTATCTGTCTTTTAGGGGGTTTATTAGGCCCAGCTTGAATTAATTAAATTGACAAGAGAAAAATAAAGGTTTCTAAATAAAGCATAGTACATTGTAAACATAAAGAAGTAAAAAACAGATCATTATTTACCTTTGGGGAAATAGGAGTCATCATATTGGAAAAACACTTAAAAAAAAACAAAACAAAAACCCAAGTAGGATAAACATTATAAATCTATCTGGAAAAACACTAAACAAAAAACAAAACAACAACAACAACAAAAAAAAAAAACACAAGAGTGGGATAAACATTATAAATCTATCAGGGGCCAGGGTCTGTGGTACATACATTAATATTCATATTCCATATTATTATATTTTATTTACTATCATGTCTTGGCTATATGGGTTATTAACATACCTGTAAACTATAGTTAAAGAAACTACACTTCATAAGTTCAAGGTATATATGTTTGCCCTGGTTAACACACATCAAGGAAACATTTGCTGAAGAACAAAATTGTATTTTATCTGCATTATGCAGTTGTCCTTAGAATTTCCTTCTAGTACTAAAATATAATAAACAATAAGCACCAAGAGTGCTCCGGGTATCATTTTCCACATAATGCCTTTAAGAAGATGAGTTCTTAGCTACGATTCAAAAGAGTGAAGCAAAAGAAGTAAAATAAGACATTGTTATAGGGAGAAATAAAATATTTTTAAGTACACACACATATACAAAAAGAAACTTGATAGAACTAACAACCTTTATTTGCTCTTGTTTCCTTAATTAACCTATCTGACTTAAGAAATGTTTTTTTGTTTTTTTTACAAAACTGGTGTGTTGGGAAAAATTACTGAGTTAAATTAGAAATGTATGTATTTAATCATCAAGACTGAATAATACTTCAGACAGTACTAGACTCATTGGAATAATCCCAGGTCATATAAAAGTGTTGAGTATCTGCAAGTGTTGAATTCAGCTGTAATATTTTAAACAAAATTTTTTTTCAGAATGCTTTAGGGCTGTGTAGGGTTGACTCGACTGTGAGTGGATATGTTCTCAGAAAATGCAAACTAATCACCCTAAGTAAACATAATTAACAAAAGGAACTTATTCCAAAAACATTACAGAATACTTCCCACATACAAAAAGAAAAATAATTTCTGAATTGTTTTGCATGATTTTTTACTACTGAGTACAACTTGTGCAGATAACAAGAATGGACAATATTAATTATTTTTGATGAATAGAGTTAAGATCAAATCATGCTATGAAGCCTTTTAATAAATTCATTTAGAATCTATTAAGGTACTGTTTTAAAATATAAACAATACATACATTATATATATTATATATTTAAGTTTGTAAAAAGCTTCATGCATATGATTAAATACTTTATTAACTTACACTGCATGTCTGTGTGCAGGGAGTTTTGCTGAGTTTGTGAAAGAGTTAAAAGGAAGGTACAATAAAATAGGTCATATGTAAAAATTCATGTCCTTAAGGAACTTAAAAATTTTTTAATTTCTAAAAAAATGATGGTATCTTGTTTTATTTTGCATTTCTCTGGTTAGCAGTGAATTTGACATCTTTTTTATTTGTATTGGTCTTTGATACTTCTTCAGGGAGGTATTTGCTTATATGGTTGGCCTGTTTTTGACAGAGCCACTTGTCATTTTCTAACAGATTTATGTAAAATCTTTATTTTATTTTATAATTTTATTAACTATTTTATTTTATATTTTTTCTTTCTTCTGTTTTTCCTTTTAATTGAATCTTTGGGGTGACACTGGTTAACAAATTATACATGTTTCAGGTGCACAATTCCACAACACATCATCTGTGTACTGTATTGTGTGTTCACCATCCCAAGTCAAGTCTCCATCCATCACCATTTATCCACTCTTCCCTCTTCTACCTCCTCTGTAGGCCCTTCCCCTCTGGTAATCACCATATGGTTGTCTACCTGTGATGATTTTTTTTTTTTTTAGCTTAGTCCCTTTACCCTTTTCAACCAGCATCCCCTACCCTCTCCCCTCTGACAGCTGTCAGTCTATTCTCTGTATCCATGAGTCTGTTGCTATTTTGTCTCTTAATTTGTTTTATTCATTAGATTCCATATATAAGTGAAACCATATGATATTTATCTTTCTCTGACTGTTTCACTTAGTATAATGTTCTCCAGTTCCATCCATGCTGTCTGAAAAGGGATTTCCTTCTTTTTTACAGCTGAGTAGTTTTCTATTGTGTAAATGTATCACAGATTATTTATTCCCTCATCTACTGATGGACACTCAGGCTGTTTTCAAATTTTGTCTATTGTAAATAATGCTGAAATGAACATAAAGGTGCGTGTATGTTTTCACATTAATGTTTCAGGTTTCTTCAGCTATATACCAAGAAATGAAATTGCTGGATCATAGGGCAGTTCTATTTTAAATTTTTTGAGAATCTTGATTGTACTGATTTTGACTCTTCACTGTTCACTTTTATTAATACCACTGTTTCCAGGTTCCTAAATCTCATAGTGACCATGAATTTCAGCAAAGCAGAAATTAATCTATATAAAAGAAACTTTTTCCTACCCTCAATTCCCTCATCTTTAAAAGCAAACTTTATTTATTTAAAGGCAAGGGCCTTTAAAGTTTATTTTACTTCCCACTTTAATATCCACCTAATATCATTCATTTATTCCAAACAAATGGATAACTTTCTATTATGTGCTGAACAAAACACAAAACAGAATATTGGATATAAAATGATGAGTGAAAATATACCAGAACTTATGATAAATTAATTAGAAAAAAAATGGAGCTGTTTGTAGATATAAGGAATCAATTATATAATTTGTTGTTAAACTGTCTGTTAGGGAGGGGAAAGATATATAGGTTGAACCATCAACTTGATTTAGAATTTCAGCATAGAAGAACTTCTATCAAAGGTAAGTTAGAGAAGTACATGACATATTGATGGAAAAAGTCATAGAAATCAATGAATTAAAACCAAATGAAAATGCATTTATATCTGCTATCCAATTCTATGGATACTTTTTCTCTCCAGCTGGAAGTAGATAATTTTAAGTTATAAAACATTACAAACTGTTTAAAGAATAAAATAATGCTAACAAAATTTGCACTCTTATTATTTAAAAAAAGTCTACTATAAATATTAAATTAGGCAGCTTTAAACCATATGAAATGAAAGGAGAAAAAGAATTATGGGATAACCTTATCAATGTCTCTGTCATGGAATATTTTTCCCATTGTTATAAATACTTCATCAAATTCAGCTTTAAAAACTCAACCTAAAGGTTGAAGGCACATCAGCCTAACCGACTTAGCATTAGGAAATTAGGTTATATGTTAGTTGCAGAGGGGGAAAGTGTCCACATCCCTGTAGGTTCTCAGAACTGCTGCCATATATGTCATCATTCCTGGAATACTGGCCAGAGACTGGCACTTCCTGGATTAAAAGAACCAACCAGCTTACCAGAATTTCTGATTCCTTCATAAGATATGAAGCTGCGCTTCTTTCAGGCAAGATATAAAGCCTTCCAGGAACTGCCTGCCTTAATACTCAAAGATTTATTGAAACTAAAAAGAAAAAGGGCTAAATGTCTTGGCCCTCCAACATTTAAAAATATATGGTACAAAAAATAATTATTCATGCAACAACTAATAGGGAGCAAAGTTGGAATTTGAATCCAGGTTTCAAATTTTGAATTTAGGCTTTTAAACATTACACCTGGAAAATATCCAAAGGGATATTTTATGAGGTAGATATTGTTATAACACTGCTTCACCTCTAACAGATCCTTCGCACTAAATTGGGTTTTACAAATTTATAAGATGTGCTTCCTAGAAATGATTCTCAAAAGGCCACCAGTATGTGTGTGTGTGTGTGTGTATTTGCATATTGATGTACACAAATATACTATTTGCACATTAACCTACACAAACAAGGAACAGAGATTTTTGTGTCCCTGGTAACTGCTAGCAATAGATCTTGATAAGTTGTGACCTGACTTGAAAGTATCATTAAAATTTTGAATATCATTCTGAATCTCATTGTTAATAACAAATGCCCAGAAGTAGTGGAGGTAATCAAGATCTGACAGTTAACCTCAGAAATGAATCCTGGCAATTGGATGCTCCTCATTCTCTCTCCTGTCCTTGGGATGTGCCTTCCTTTTGCCTTCCCGATTCCCAGAAGCTGGAAGAGTCATGTTGAGAATAAATGAACTGGGAATGTGACAAAACATAGTTAAGGTCTCCCGCATATGTGACTGAACCCAGTTAGAGTCTCATAGTAAAAACTTTAAGATTGGGGTCAGGGAACAGAAACCTATTTGTCTTGCAATCACCCAAGACAAGCCTCACAGGAAACTGAGGTGGTCTGGCTCTTCTTTTGTTCTCTCCATGTCCTTTCTATATGGGGGCCAGTTTCAGATTATCCTGGAAACTACTAAGGAGTCTGAGAAGCAATAACAGGTCATTGAAACTAAATCTTCTGTATCTGTGATATGTGATTTTAATGGAGTTTCCAGTTTATTCTTTAAATTTTTTTCAAATAAAGAAAAAGACTGCATCTCTCTATGCATTTATTTTATTGTTCTTTTTTTTTCTTTCTCTCTTTTTTCTTTCTCCATGCAGAGAAAATGAAGCTTCCTTATGTCTCATAAAATGCTCAGGCCTACAGTTAATCTGGAGGACAAATGATGAAAACTCACCATTAATAGAACCTGGCAGAATGCCTAACTCAGATTTAATTTTTTTTTAATTGAGTCTTAAGAAACACAAGAGTAAGAAGATAAATAAATACAAGAATACAGAAGACATTTTGTCTTAACTATTGTGCAAAAGGGTAGCTCACCAGAGACTATCCACTGCTGAAAGAACGGCTCTCTAAAATTGAGGAGAGTTATAATATGGGTGTATTAGTCAAAACTCAGGTTTTAAGTACTGAATCTCACATTTAACTGGTAAGATCAAACTATATGATATAAAATAAAGAGAGAAGAAATATTGGCTCACTAACTAGAATTTTAAAGTTAGGTCTGACTACTTGTATGGTTGAATAGAGAGGCTGATATTGTTACAGAACGGAGGTGTCCGGGGGTCCCCAGAGCTTGCAGCTGTGGGATGGGGAAAAGGAAGCAGCTTTCAGAATGCCTTCACATGTCTGGGGCTAGTGGATAGTGTCTTTGTTATGCAAATAGTTTTGATACTTCCAAGGCCCAAGAAGATGGGAGGGGTCTTGGACCAGGGGATGGTATGGAAAGAGCACACAAAGCCTGCTTGAGGTTCTGTAAATGGTCAGAACTTGGTACCATGCCCACAGTGTCACAGGACACAGTTAGGGATTTAAAAATAAGCGGCAGACATTTTAACTGGGGACACCTTGTGGCTTGGAAAAGAAAGGGGACACCATATGGTTTTGAAAAGGAAGGGACACCATGCGGTTTTGAGAACACCTTGCGGCTTGGAGAAGGGGGAATACCTTTGTGGTTTTGGAAAGGAAAGGCTCGAAATCCAGGCAGTTCTGGATTAAATGCTGGTGGGCACCCTAACACAGACAAGGCCTCCCCAATCAGAATCGTATGATTGGCAGCTACCGGTAAAGCTGAACTGTGCCTAGGAAGTAGGGAAACAGTATCTCTAACTTTTCTAAAACTAGCCTGGTTTTGTAAGGGGAGGCTGAATTATGTGTTTGTAGGTGTTTTAAAGAACATAAGACTCAACAGCAGAAATCCACAAATAATCTAAATATATATAACTATTAAATAAACAATTGTTTTTCTTTTCACTAAACTCTGGTATTGAGAGTTATAATTCTGGTGGTGGGCAATCGGGCCCCTAACAAAACAGCCTATGGGTTCTATTTCAGTCAGAGAGCCCAGGGGTTCTGTTACAATATTGCATTACTGGGAAGAACCGAGAATCTACTCTCCTTTTTCCTACAACATTCTCTTTTGTTTTCCTCTGGTTTGACTTCATTCTCAGATAGTACATGGTGGCTCCTGGCAGCTCCAGGTTTTTATTCTCCAATGAGAGAGAAGAGAGCTATTTTCCTCCAATTTTCACAAGATTACATAGATTTTAAAGATATTATTATACTTGTGAGTCAGATTTGCCTAGATTTAGACATCAACTCTGACCTTAGTATGAATTTAGCTTCATAATCTCTAAAATGCCTTAAATTCATCTGTAAAGAAGGTAGCACTGGTCTCTACCACCTAGGACTTTTGAAAGATGAGTTAATCTACTTAAACTTTTCAAAAGAAAGTCTGGCATTCTTGCATTAGCTACAAACATTTTTGTAAATGAATCCTTACAGTCACTGACCTAAACCATTGTATCTAGGGTAATAAAATATTCTGATCATACTAGGTTAGGATTACTCAAATAAATTCTGAAGAAAATGAGATTAAGATCATTTCCATCCAAATCTATATTGTATGAATGTGTGTTTTCCACTAAAAGAAAATTAGGTAGCTATTATCAGAATAAAAGGCAATGGATATTAGGTGAGTAAAAATGTCAATGTGAAAGCAGAAGGTGGAAAAACACATGTAAAATGATTTAAATTTTAATTATTGGGATGCTTTTATTTTTAGAAAAAAATGATTACAAATTTACATTTTCATATTTAGTTAGAAAAAATACATTTGCTTTTTCTTTTCAGTGCCTGTAGATTATTCAAATTATCCTAGACTGCTTTACTTTTACTTATCAACTAGACTTAATAGTAATATAACTTTTTGCTCAGTTAACATTAAATATTTATTCAAGAGATTTAGTTTCCACTGCTAAAATCTGTTTTTGTTTTTGTTTTTATGTTTAAATCCTTACCCAAGTATATGTTTATTGATTTTAAAGAGAGAAAGGGAGAGAGAGAGAGCAAAACATCAATGTGAGATAGAAACACCCATCAATTGGCTCCAGTATGTGTTCCAACAGGGGACTGAACCCACAACTTTTGGGTGTGCTAGATGACACTAATCAAGTGAGTCACCTGGCCATGGCTTAAATCTGTGTATATTTTTAATTGCACTTTTGAATATTTAATGGTAGTTATAGCCAGTGTTCTTTACCTTAAAACACATGTTTTCTTACAAGTTATGGGCATTGGAGGAGTTTGCCCATTTCACACTAGGCACAATAACAAATGACATCCAGTTTTTAGGTTGAACTACACTGAAAATCTTATTAGACATTTCAAAGTTCAGTTTTTAACTAAACAATTTCAACTCTGGCTATAATGTTACAGAAATTTTAGGGGAAAATAAAAGGAATAAATAGAGAAAGTAAAAAAAAAAAGAAATGTATATATAATATAAAATTTTTAAAGAGTATTATTAAATAGTAAATGAATATATGTCTAGACTGATAGGTAGGAAGTTGATGTAATTATACAAACTGGAATTTAGATCAGGATAAAACAGGTTTCCTTTTTTTGTTTGTTTTGTTTTATTGATGTAAAATTCCATCTCCTCGACTTGCTAAATTTTCGGAAAGTATTTTAGGTAAATTAGTTTATAAATTACATTTGAATCTCTCCATATAATATCAGTTCTTATTTACAGTTATTCTCTTTTTTTTCTTTTACTTCCCAAATATCAATATTCTCAAAAAAACTTATATATCAAAAATTCTAGTATCTTAAGAAATTATGCTTTTTTATACTGTGTTTTATTACAAAGGAATAAAAACTTTGCCCATTGATCAGAAATGGAAAATAGTTAAAGAAGGTCAAGTTCAGAAGCTCTTAAGAATTAACCAGCTATTAACTTCTGGCCAAGATGGAGGCAAAGATAGGCACAATGTGTCTCCCTCCACAACTAAGACGGAATACAACAATCTTGAAACTGAAGATAACCAGAAGTTCCAGAAAACCAAGCTTCATGGAAATCCAACAAACGAAGATATAAAGAAGAAATACTTATCCAGATAGGTAAGGACAAGAGTTGGGGCAGAGAGGACATAGTCATCATTAAAATGCCAAAGGTGAAAGATAAAGAGAAAACCTTAAAAGCAGCAAGAAAAAAAAAAAAGAGTTACCTACAAAGGGTTTCCCTTAAGACTATCAGAAACTTTGCAGGAAAGAAGGGACTGGCAAGAAGAAGTATTCAAAGTGATGAAAAGCAAGGACCTACAACCAAAACTACTCTATCTAGCAAAGCTATCATTTAGAATGCAAGGGCAAATAAAGTGCTTTCCAGACAAGGTTAAGCTAAAGGAGTTCATCATCATCAAGCCCTTATTATATGAAATGTTAAAGGAACTTATTTAACAAAAAGAAGATCAAACTATGAACATTAAAATGACAACAAACTCACAACTATCAACAAGTGAATCTAAAAAATAAAAACAAAAACAAACTAAGCAGACAAGAGTCAGAACAGAATCATAGGTATGATGACCATGTGGAGGAGTGTCAGCTGGGAAGGGAGGGGGACAACTGGAGAAGTGGTTCAGGGATTAAGAAGCATTATTGGTAGGTTAGAATAGACTGGGGGAAGTTAAGAATAATACAGGAAAGGGTGAAGCAAAAAAACATATGCATGACCCATGGACATGTAATAAGTGGGGTGGGACTGCTGGAGGGAAGGGGGGTACTGGGCAGAGGGGAGCAAAGGGAAAAGAAATTGTGTCAACTGTAACAGCATGATCAACAATATATATTTAAAATTAAAAAGAAAATCAACCAACTGATATCTGTTGTCAAATAGTTAATAAATTCTTTGTGCACAGCCCTGGGCTCTTATGGTGAGTTTGATAGTATACCTCTTGATTTCTCCTAATCTGTTTTGTAATCATTTTTGTTTCACAGTCTTTAGGATTATTTCTCTTCAGTGGCCATTCTCTCTTTTCTACTAAATGCCCACATTTATCCTGTGTTTATTCCTTTAGGATCTCAGGAAGTCACCAGTGAATAAGCTACCCTTCTCTTCAGAACAGATATACAAGGACTACAGTATTAAAAATACTATAGGTCACTAACTATCACATGTTGGTTAAATTTTCCCAAGTCATACCCTAAAATATTGGTATTAGTTTTGTTTTGCCATAAGTTAAATTTCTATGTGTTTTGTCTTTGTGTTCTCTGTAGGGTTTTTGCTGATTTTGACCCTTGGGTAAGTTGTCTGAGACTATTTTTCTGTGTCTATAAGTTAGAATTGTCCTTAGCCCACATTATTTTTTTCTAGGTTTATGGACATGTAAATGATATGTAACATTGTATTAGTATAAGGTATGCACCATAATTGACATATATATTGTGAAATGTTCACCACAATAAGTTTAGCTCATGTCAATCAGTTCACAATTAATTTTTTTCTTGTGACAAGAACTAGAAAGAACTACTAACTTAACTTTTAAATATATGAATATGCCATATTATCAACATTGTTACCATTTTCTACATTACATACCCATAACTTATTTATCTTATTAATAATTTGCAATTTATATCTTTTGACCTCCTTTATCTATTTTCCCTATTCCCAACCCCCCACTTCAGGTAACCTCTGATCTATCCTCAGTTTCTCTGAGTTCAGTTATTTTAAACTCCACATATAAATGAGATCATGCAACATATTTCACTTAGCATAATTCCATCAAGGCCCATCCATGTATCCATGTTGTTGGAAGTGGCAGGATTTCCTCATTTTATATGGCTGAAAATATTTGTGTGTGTTGTTTGTGAGTGTGTATAAAACTAGATATAGACCTATCACAATTTCTTCATTCATTTCTTAATGACACTTAAGTTGCTTCCATGTCTTGGTTATTGTAAATAATGATGTAATAAACATGAGGTGAAGATATTTTTTTGAGTTAGAAATTTAATTTCCCTTCAATATATATCCAGAAGCGTGATTGCTAGAACATATCGTAGTTCTATTTTTAATTGTTTAAGGAATCTCCATATGATTTTAAATACTGGGTACACCGGTTGACATTTCTGCTAACAGTGAACAAGGAATCCCTTTTCTACAAATCCTTGCCAGCACTTATTATTTCTTGTCTTTTTCATTACAGCCATTCTAACAGGTGTGAGTTGGTATCTCATTGTGGTTTTGATTTTCATTCCCCTGATGATCTGTAATGTTGAGCACCTTTTCATGTACCTTTTGGCTATCTTCTTTGGAAAAACTTCTATTCAGTTCCTCCGCCCATTTTCTTTAATTCAAATAATTCTTTTTTTTTTTTTTTTTTTTTTGCTACTGAGTTGTATCAGTTCTTTATTATTTTGATTTAACCCTTATCAGATAAGTGATTTGCAAATACTTCCTCATCATTCAGTAGGTTGTCTTTTTATTTTGCAGATGGCTTCTTTTGCTGTTCAGAAGCTTTTAGTGTAATGTAGTCCCACTTTTTTACTTCTGTTTTTGTTGTATTTATTTTGGGTGACAAATACAAAAAAATCATTGTCAAGACTGATGTCTAAGAGCTTACCATCAAAGTTTTCTTCTGTTGTGTTGGCCAAACAGCCTATATGTGTTTTTTTTTTTTTTTTCCATAAAATAAATGACACATTTTTCATCTTCACCAATAAATGTATTGATTTGGATACTTTGAGTATTTCACCTATCTCCCATGTGTTATAATGTTGATTGTCCTCAAATAATGTCTTGATTTGATCACTATCAACTTCAACCAGTCTACTCAACTGTGGAGCATAGTCCAGTGAGAAGTCTCCACCACAAAACTTTGCAAACCACTTTTGACATGTTGGATGATTCACAGCCCCTTCTCTATAACTGCACAAATCCTTTTTTGCATTTCAGTTGTGATTTTACCTTTCTTGAAATAACAAATTATGCTATGCTGAAAACATTGCATATTTCTTCCATCTTCAATATTAAAATGGATACACAAAAATTCACCAATTTTGATTTTGATTTTTTAAATGCAAGCTGATATGACAGCTGTCACAATACAATCTAACAAAATTGTTTTGAATGAAGCTCAAAACAACTAAATGCTACTAGAGCCATCTTACATAAAAATAATAATAAAAAGAACTTACTGACCAACCCAACCATAGTTTTATGACTTCCAGTGTTAAAATAAGTCTTTAATCCATTTTGAGTTAATATTTGTATATAGGGTAAGATAGTGGTCTAGTTTTATTTTGCTGTACAATTTTTCCAACTCTACTTATTGAGGAAACTGTGTTTTCTTTTGTCATAAATTCATTGACAATATCTTTTTTTCCAATTTTTATTATATTTTTTCATTACCATTTAGTCCCCTTATGACCCTTCCCTCCACAATCACCACACTGCTGCCCATGTACATGGTCCCTTTCCCTTTTTGCTCCACCTCTCCCCTCCCCTCACTTTGCTGTCATCTTTCTCTCTGTGAATCTGTCTCTATTTTGCTTGTTAGTTCAGTTTGATCATTAGATTCCACATATTAGTGAAATCATATGGTATTTGTCTTTCTCAGACTGGCTCATTTCACTAGACTACCTTCTTACACCACACACAAGAGTAAATTCAAAATGGATTAAGACTTAAACATTAGTCCCAACATCATAAAAATCCTAGAAAATGCAGACAGGAAAATTTCAGACATTGCTCCTAGCAATATTTTATCAGCTATATCTCCCCAGGCAAGGAAACAAAAGAAAAACTAAACAAACGGAACTTGCATCAGACAACATATGCATGGGTTTATTTTTGAGATCTCTATTCTACTCCATTCATCTGTGTGTCTGTTTTTATGTTGATATCATACTGTTTTAATTACTGTAGTTGTACAATATAGTTTGAAATCAGAAAGTGTTAAGCCTCCAGCTTTGTTCTTGCTCGATTTTGCTTTGGTTATTTGGCTTCTTTTGTGATTCCATATAAATTTTAGGATCATTGTTTTATTTCCATGAAAAATGTCATTGAAATTTGATGAAGATTTCATTGAAATATAGACTGTATGTATTATGGACATTTAACAATACTAATTTTTTCAATCCATTAGCCCAGAATATCTTTATTTGTGTCTTCTTCAGATTCCTTCATTAATGTCTTACTGTTTTCAGTGTACCCATTTTTTCTTCCCTGGTTAAATTTCTTCCTAGGTATTTTATTATATTTGATGTAATTGTAGATGAGATTTTAAATTTTTTTCTTTTCTTTCTGACAGTCTTTTATGAGTGTACAGAAAGGCAAGTGATTCTATATATTGATTTTGTATCCTGCAACTTTACTGAATTTGTTTATCAGTTTTAACAGATTTTTGGTGGAGTCTTTAAGGTTTTATATATAATATCAAATTATCTGTATATAATTCTTTCTTCCTGATTCTCTTGGATTTTACTTCCTTTCCTTACCTAACTGTTCTGGCTAAGATATCTAATACTATGTTGAATAAAAGTGGCAAGAGGAGACATGCTTATCCTGTCCCTGATCTTAGAGGAAACGTTTTCAGTTTTCACAATTGAGTATTGCATTAGCTATGGGCTTGTGGCCTTTATTATATTGAGATATTTTCCCTCTATGCTGAATTTCCTGAGAGTTTATCTTACAAATGGATGTTAAATTTTTTCAAATGCTTTTTCTGCATCTATTAAAATGATTATATAATTTGTATCCAGACTTTTTTTTTTTTTTGGAGTCACATTTTATTAATG
Organism: Furipterus horrens; assembly: GCF_987537825.1. Classification (NCBI taxonomy): domain Eukaryota; kingdom Metazoa; phylum Chordata; class Mammalia; order Chiroptera; family Furipteridae; genus Furipterus; species Furipterus horrens. Next base: position 138,144,660 of record NW_028327171.1, read on the forward strand.
AAAATAACTTGAATGTACAATGTTTACAAATGTAAGATAGCTTACAAGACCAACTTTACCATAAAAATCTACATAAAAATTCAGTCTGGACCCTGGACTTTTTGTCCTGGGCCTGTTGTGAAGAGTTGGCCCTACTTATTGGAGCTCTTCTGCCACACAGGAATGGGTACATGGGTAAACAATTTTCACTTGTTTAATGGGGGAGTGGAGTAGATATATGGAAGTGAAATCACCAAACTTCAACTCACACTCCTGGGAATAAATGTAGGATTATAATGGAATGATGAAATTTAGTGTACAGCTACATTGATGAATCTCATTCACTTACCGGGTAACAAAAACATAAATCAAATGGCTGACTTTAAGTAAGTCACATGTCAGAAGTAGAGAAAATGATCTTTCTGTGGGAAAAACTCTAGTAAGTGTACAAAATATCTTGTCTTGAGTAAGCTGAAAGTGAGTGAAAACTACTTACTATATCAATGCTATATCACACTGATTAAATTTCAGATGTTAAGCCATCTCTGCATCTCTGGAATAAATCCTTCTTCATCATGGAATATTGATTCTTTTAAAGTATTGTTAAATTGAGTTTGCTAATATTTTGTTGAGAATTTTTTCATTTATATTAATTAGAGCTATTGGCCTGTAATTTTATTTGCTTATGGTGTTGTACTTTTCTAGTTGTGGTATTAGAATAATTCTTGCCTTAAAAAGTGAGTTTGGAAGTGTTAACTCTTCTTCTTTATTTGGAAAAGTTTGAGAAGAATTGGTAATAATTTTTTAAGTATTTGAGAGAAATTACCAATGAAGCTATCTGGTTCTGGAGTTTTCTTTTTGAGGAATTTTTATTTCTGATTCAGTCTAGTAAATGATGTTCAGATTTCATTTTTTATGCTTTATTCTTGATAGATTGTATATTTATATGAATATACCCATTGCCTCCCCTGACTGGTTTGGCTCAGTGGATTGAGCGTCGGCCTGCGAGCTAAGTGTCGCTGGTTCGATCTTCCAGTCAGGGCACATCAGAGAAGGAAAACTCTGACTCCAAAAAACCTCCGCTGCCTTGCGGCATACCTCTTCAGGGGAAAGGCTAAGGGAGTAAACCCCAACAGAAAATCCGGAGCCGGAGTCCCTAAGGCGGTTTGATGTTGTAGTCAACACCGGCAACTCCTGCGGCGCACCTGAAGCCAAGCTGTATTGACTCCGTCTTTCCCTTGGATCCTTCAGCTGCGAAGAGAGGGGGGGTCTGCTGCATGGGCAACAGCAGACCCTCCATATCACCCTGCCCAGGCTCTGTAGCTTCAGCCTCACTGGAGAGGACACTCCAGCGTCATCGTAAGATGTCGATTCAACATGGGAGGAGACAGATACCGTGTCACTCCCGAGTTGGACTGCACAGCCATTCTCGGCGGTGCAGATAGACTCTTAAGAAGCTACACCATCGTCTCTCGAGACGGACGGCTGCCGACGACCCATTGCCTGTAGATTGTCCAATTTGTTGGCATATAAGTATTTATAGTAATCTCATGATCTCCTGAACTTCTGTGGCACCTGATGTAATGTCTTCTCCTTCATAACTAACTTTACTTATTTGATACTTTTCTTTATTCTTTGTAACTTTAACTAATGGCTTGTCTATTTTATCTTTAAAAAAAGAAAAGAAAACTCTTAGTGTCACTGTTTTTTTTTTTTTCTATTGTATTTTTTAGTCTCTATCACTTATTTCCACTATGATCTTTCTTATTTCCTTCCTTCTACTAACCTTAGCCTTAGAGCTTAGAGTATGCTTGTTTTTCTAGTTTCTTGAAGTGCAAAGTTTGATTCTTTATTTGAGTTTTTTTTTTTAATTAATCACTGTCAAGTTTCCCCTTAGAAAGATTTTTATTTTTGTGACATTCCATATGTTTTGGTAGGTTGCATTTCAATCTTCCCTAGCCCTCCTTGTAATAGTAAAGTAACTAGTATTTTACAACTAATAGCTTACTAGTCATTGCAGCCCATTTATATCTGTGGCCACTTTTTTAAGGAATAGTTTAGTGAATTATTGATGATTATAATCTATCAGGTATATTGTACTATAGCAAAGTTTTTTAAATCAGAGATAATTTTGTTCCCCTCTTCTCTTTTCTCCCTCAAAGACATTTTAATATGCATAGGTATATTTTGGTTGTCACAATCTGAGGAAGAAGTGTATTTTACTGGAATCCAGTGTCTAGAGCATAGTGATGCTCTAGATGGTAAATCCCTTAAACAAAGAATTACCTGGCTCAAAATACTGATAGTGCCAAGGTTGAGAAACCCTACATTATTGTAGCATCTAATTCCTATGGATATTATCTATTCTTTAACATAAAGAATTATATGCAAAGGTTCAAACAATTAAACCCATTTTTCTTGGTTTGAAATGCCAAGAGTTCTAGTTTTTAAAGAGACTTTGTTGCTTTGTATAATGGTAGAATAAATAAGCTTCTTATGTGTTGTAATAATTCACTTTTCTTTCTTGCTTTCTTTTCCAATTTTCTCTTAATTACTTTCTATAAGATATGGAATGTTTGAATGCATACTTCCTTCTCTACAATTTCAGAAGAAATACAAAAGTGCTAAGGCAAATGTGAGAGCTTTGGAGATAAGTGTTATATGTTGGTGCCGAATTTGCAACTTTACCCACAACAAACTGATAGATCAATGTCAGTAGAAAAAGAAAAAAAACAACATATGAAACAGAACTACACTTTTAGTCTCCTCATCTTGAAGATTCCAAACTTAAAAATATTATATTAGGACTAAGATTCCTATTAGAACCCAGAATAAAAGCTATGATTTTTACCCTTCAAAGAAAGGCCACCTGAAAGTTTCTTAGCCTGTTGCCAAATGTCTGTGAAAAAAGTTTTCTGAGAAAATAAAATGTATAATTTTGTTTACAGCTGGAGGTAAGTTTCATACATTGTTATAAGGTCTCTTAAAATTTGAATAATAATTATAGTCAAGTTGAAATGACAAGAACTAAATTTACTCACCTACTTGAAAGAAAGAAATAATAGACAAAATACACAAGACAGTGGTTTTTAAACGATGTACATCAGGTAATCAAAAAACAGTGAAATGAGGAAAAAATAACATAAGCTCTATTTTTTCCAGCTATATTCTTTAAATATTTTCCAGGCTATATTACAGGGAAAGAAAAGTGAGGTGGAGCCCTGAAGACTCCTTGAAGTGACTAAACAGGCTAAGAGTCCAGGAAGAACAAGGCAGCTAGAGTTCTTTGTTACATCAGACTACAAGAAGAGAGAGATATAGAGAAAACCCATAGATCTTTAATTTTTTTTCCAGTCATCAGCAGAAGACACACACATATGAGAAAATTAACCAAGGCTTCAGAGAGAATCACATGAAGCAAATAGAGGATACATTGCATGGTGCTCATATAGGGCCAGAAAAAATACATTCTCTTACCAGGCAGACTTGAAAACTCATAATTAACAGCACTGGAAGGAGCACTCCAGAAGGTGTTGCCTTAATAGTAAGAAATACTTAGCCCTAAACAGAACATTGCTCAAGACCCAATGAACAGTCTTAAGTGTAAGAAAAAAAAAAAGGATCAAACTGTTTTAAAGTAATAAACTTCATCCCAGAATAAAGCTCAAGTAGGTTTAAGGGCATACAACAATATTCAATACATAATAAAGTAAAATTCATAATGTCCGACATACAATCAAAATTACCAGATAGGATATCATAACTCAAGATGAGTAGAATAAGCAATCAATTAAAAATGCAGAACTGACACCAATATTAACAGAGAAGGTAAGTAGACATGGAAAAAAGTATTTATCAAGAAACAAATCAAAACATTAGACATTAAAAACTACAATATTTGGAGACCCCCACATCAAAATTACAACTAAATTATAAAACAACCATCAGCCAGAATAATCAGAAATCAAGTTGAATGGAAGTCTGACAGCTACAGAATTAAAGAAACCACATCCATCCAGACTGGTAGGTGGGGTGCAGACATGAAACAGGCTGGTCCCACACCCATGTGTGGTGGAAAAATATTCAGGAGGCATATTTTAGGAGTGAGGAATTTCAGCCCCATATCAGGCCCTCCAGTTTAGGGTTCCAGTGCCGGGAAGATAAGTCCCCATAACTTCTGGTTGCAAAAACCTGTGGGGATGGAGTCAATGAAAGAAACTGCTAGAATCCCCAGAAGTTCTTAAAGAATCCACACACTGACTTACTCAATCTAATACCCTCTGAGCTCCAGAAATTGGGTAGCATCTTGAAAGTCACCAGTGGCATTCAGGGAGGAGCTGAAGTGTCTGGAATCAAGGCAAGAGCTGGGAGACATGCTTATGCTTCACAACTTCCTAAATCTTTTCAAACAAGTAACAACATGCCTCAGTGAGACCTTTATCCAAAATCTCTTGCTAAGTTGCCCCAGGCATGGCACTAATAACAGCCAGCCTAGATTCACATTTTGGTTTTACCTGGGAATTTCCAGGCCCAGCACAAGTAGCAGCCATTTCAGATTGCTTTATGGCTCAGGCAAGGTGGCCCAAGGAAAAACAGGTGAGGGCTGAACTAGGCCTGCACCACCTAGGAAACCTCAGGGTCTGCACACCCAGTGAGCAGCTACAGACCATATCAGAGTACTACTACCCTGCCACTGCACAGCTGATCCTCCACAGAGGGTGGAGGTTGGTGGTCAGTGGCCATAGCCAATCCTTTCAGCTGTATGTCCTAGGTAAGTCCCTCCCATTGACCTGCCAACAGCAACCAAAGTTCAACTACAAGAGGAGGGTATACTCAGGCCACAAAAAGGGTGCACCTTGAGTACCCAGCTTGGGGGTTAGGGAAAGCTATGCCACTGGATCCTACAGTACACCTACTACATTAGGCCATGATACCAGGACAGGGAGTCATAGCAACTCTGCCTAATACATAGAAACAAACACGTGGAGGCTGCCAAAATGAGAAGACAAAAAAACATGGTCCAAATGAAAGAACAGATCAAATCTCCAGAAAAATAACTAACAAAATGGAGATAAGCAATCCACTGGTGAAGAGTTCAAAACATTAGTTATAAGAATGCTCAAAGAACTTAGTGAGGACCTCAACAGCATAAAAATATCCAATTAGAAATAAAGAACACACTAACAGAAATAAATAATATACAAGGAAACACAGTAAAGTGAATGAAGCCAAGAATCAAATCAATGACTTAAAGCCTAAGGAAGCATATAACAACCAATCAGAACAATAATAAGAAAAAATAATCTAAAAAATAAAAATGAGGGTAGTGAAAGTAGCCTCCATGACAACTCAAGTGTTCCAAAATTTCCATCATAGGGGTGCCAGAAGGAGAAGAGAAAGAGCAAGAAATTGGAAATCTATTTTTTTAAATATTGAAAGAAAACTTTCCAAAGTTGGTGAAGAAAATAGACATACAAATCCAGGAAGGACAGACAGCCCCAAACAAGATGGATGCAAAGAGTCCCACTCCAAAACACATCATAATTAAAATGCCAAAGGTTAAAGACAAAGAAAGATTCTTAGAAGCAACAAGAGAAAAGCAGTTAGTTACTTACAGGGGAGCTCTCATAAGACTGTCAGCTTATTTCTCAAAAGAAACTTTGCATACTAGAAAGGATTGGCAAGAAATATTCAAAGTCTTGAAAAACAGTGACCTACAGCCAAGATTGCTACACCCAGCAATGCTAAAATTTAGAATTGAAGGGCAGAGAAAGAACTTTCCAGACAGGAAAATACTAAAGGAGTTCATCATCACCAAACCATTATTATATGAAATGTTAAAGAGACTTTTTAAGAAAAATAAAATTAAAACTATGAACAAAAATGGAATAAATACATATCTATCAACAACTGAATCTAAAAATAAAAACAAACTAAGCAAACAAGAAAAGTAGAGACAGAATCATAGACATGGAGAGTCTTTTAATGGTTGCCCAATGGGAGGAGGGTGTAGGGGCCTGAGTGAAGAGGTGAGAGGATTAAGAAGTACAAATAGGTAGTTACAGAGTAGCCATGGGGATGTAAAATATAGTATAGGAAATAGTAGCCAAAGAACTTATACACATGACACATGGACATGAACAATGATGTGGGGATTGCCTGAAGGACTGGGGAGTGCTACATGGAGGGGAATAAAGAGGGAAAATTGGCCAACTATAATAGTGTAATTAATAAAATACAATTTTAAAACATTAAATAAAAACTATAATATTTGAAAAATGCATCACTTGTTATTAATGGAAGATTAATACATAGCAGAAGATTAATTAATTTAAAACCAAAACAATAGAAACTGTTCAAAATGAAACACAGAGAAACAAGAAATGAAAACAATAATAGGATACAGTTAGCTATGGGACATCCTCACATGGTTCAATACATGGGTCATTGTTATCTACCATGGTATGGGGCTAGCATAAAATGTTTAAATAAATGACATAAAATGTTATAAATTTGAATGAAACTATAAACATAGATATTCTAAAAGCTTAACACTCAAATATAAGTAACATGAAAGAAACTAAAAAAGGATTGGTTGTGGGAGTTGGGGTGGACAGGGCAGGGGAGAGCAATGGAGGAAAAATTGGGACAACTGTAATTGAACAACAATAAAAAAAGAAAAGAAAAGAAAGAAACTATGAAGCCACATCATAATCAAAATGTTTAAGGCCAGTGATAACAAGAAAATTTTTAATGCATCCAGAGATTAATTTTACCACAATAAAGAAAGAGAGAGAGAAAGCAACCAGAGAAAAAGAACATGTTGTATACAGAAGAGAAAATATAAGTATCATAGAACACCAGATTTATTTTTGGAAAGAATGAAATCAAGGTGACAGTGAAAGGATATTTGTGAAGTAGTGAAAAGAAAAAAAAAAGTCAACTTAGAAATCTATATAGAACAAATGTAGCTTTCTAAAACAAAGGCAAAATAAAGATGTTCTAAAACATAAAAAGGCTGAAAGAATAATCACCAGTATTACAAAAACTGGTGAGAAAGTCTGTCATGAAGAAAGAAAATAACAGCAGTTCAAAATCTGAATCTACAGAGAAAAAGGAAGATAACCAGGAGTGATAACTAAAAGGGTTATGTATAAATTTTAAAATTATTTAAAGATAACTATTATAACCATGGCAATTATAAGAAATGTATACTATATATAAAAGTAAAATACATGACAATCAATATCATAAATCTATGTACTTATAATACATATGAAGTTTACAATACAAGTTAAAGATTCTCCTGCTATAAGTTAAAAAGAAATGTATGGAAACTAAATTATCTGCTAATGTAATAAAAAAATTATTGCCATAAATAATATTAAAATATCTGTTCACCAAGAGAATCATTTAAGTACCTAATATCAGAACTTGAAAATATATGAAGCAAAAACTAATAAAACTGAGGAGAAACAGATAAATTCACAATTTTAGTCACAGATTTTAGTGCCATTCTTTCAATAATTGGTAGACTAAGTAGGCAGAAAATGAACAAGAATACAGCAAACTTGAACAAAGCAATAAACCTACCTGAACTTTTTTATACTTATGGATTATCAAACCAGCAGCATTCTTCTCTAATGTAAGATAGATAGCATATTGACATTTACTAATGTAGACCACATATTGGATTATAAAACATACATTTACAATAAATAAGTAGTGGAAGTATCTTCTCTGACCACATGAAATTAAGTTGAAAATCAATAACTTAAATAAAATCTCTAGAAAAATTTCCTAATATTTGGAAACTGAATAATACACTTTAAGTCACCCAGTAATCAAAGAAAAAATTAAAACTGAGTATTTGAACATAATAAAAATAAAATTGTAAAATGTATACCAGAATGAAACCCTACTAGTTTTAAGAAAACGTTTATCACTAAGCATATGTAATAAAAAACGAAGATCTAAAACCAATGATCTCAACTTCCACCTTTAAAACATAATTACAAACATAATTAAACACAGAATTTTAGAAGTAAATAATAAAGATAGAAATAAAAATCAATAAAATATAATAGAGAAAAATAAGAGAATACCAATAAAACAAAAAAAATTATTTAAAAAAATAAATAAAATTACAAAACTCTAGCTAGACTGAACAAAAAGAAAGAAGATATAAGTTTTCAATATTATGATATAGTAAAGTGATATTGCTCTACATTCTACAGATAGTAAAAGGATAATAAGAGAACATTATGAAGAACTTTATGTCAATAAATTTTACAACTTAAATAAGAAAGCACAAATTCCTTGAAAAACACAAAAATTACTGAAGCTTACTCCAGAAAACATAGGTAACTGAACAGTCCTATATGTATGAAAAAATTATAACTCTAATTAAAAATATTTCCATAAAGAAAACTCCATGCTAAAGTGGCTACATTGATAAATCCTACTAAATAATTAATTTTAATAATACCAATGTAAAATATAATGAAAGAAGAGGACGTACTTCCAGCTCATTCTATGAGATTGGCATTACACTTTTTAAAACCAAACTAAGATGTTACCTGCCCCCCCAAAAAGTATAGATACTTCATAAACACATATGCATGTACAAACTGTAACCAAAATTTAATAAATTGATTCCAACAATATAATAAAAAGTATAGTATGTCATGACCAAGTTGGTGGTGTTTATTTTAATAATGCAGGGTTGGTTTAATATTTGAGTGTCAGTTAATATTAATCAATTATTCACTTTAACCCAGTAAATCTTCTCAACAGGGGAAATTATTTAATAAAAATATAGCATCCATTACTGATAAAAACTCTCAGCAAACTAGGAAAAGGAGAATTTTTTTAACATGATAACGGACATCTATATAAAACCTTACAAGTAACATACTTAATGGTGAACGTTTGAATATTTGCATTAAGAGTAGGAATAAGACAAGACAGTGATCTGCTTCCATTACTTTTATTCAACACAGAACTTGAAACTCTGGTCATTGTTCTTAGGCAATAAAAAGAAATAGAGGACAACTGAATTGAAAAAGAAGCAGTGATTTAAATATGACATCGTTTTCTATGTGGAAAATCCAATGGAACTCACCAAAAAGACACTACAATTAGGGAGTTTAATGGGGTTGAATGACATGGCATTTATATGTCTATACCAGCAACTAACAATAGAAAATGTATTTATTTATATTTTAATATTTTATAATTTTCATTCAAGGACATGTTCATTGATTTTTAGAGAGGGGGGAAGGGAGAGAGAGGGAGAAACATTGATCTGAGAAACATCGACTGATTGCCTCCCATACCAGGATTTGAACCCGCAACCAAGTATGTACTTTAACCAGGAATTAAACAGCAACCTTTTTGGTGTGTGGGATGACACTCCAGACAACTGAACTACATCAGCCATGGCTAAAAATAGAAAATTTAAATTTAAAAAATGTTATTGACAACTGCATAAAAATAGGAAACGACTGTGTGAAATCTGGGAAAAAAATCCACACATAACAACAAATATTGTAAAGAGACATTAAATAATAAGTGAGAGATATCTCTTGCTTATGTATTCATGTCAGTTCTCCCTAATTTAATCAATTTAATCCAGTTAAGTCACAGGATACTTTCTGTAGAAACTGAAAAGTTGATTATAAAATTCATACGGAAATTTGAAGGACCTAGCACTATCAAAACTACTTTGAAAGAGGAACAAAATTGAAGGGCTAGTAGTACCTGATTTTAAGATTTGTACTAAAGTAATCATTATAGTATGGTGTTGGTGTAAAGATCGTTCATTAGTAGAACAGAATAAAGGCTTAAGAAATAAACCTACACTTATATAAACAACTAATTTTTGACAGAGCTGTAAAGGCAAGAATAGCTTTCTCAAAAAGTAGTGCTGGAAAAATTGGATATCTACATGCAAAAAAATTATTAAACACTGAGAATGTTCCCCTTAATATACTAGAGAATGAGTATTTTTCACTCACGGGTAAAAGAAAAAATGCAGCTAGTAGAACTATGGACTTCGATAAATATGCAAATATGCATTCTTCTCTATAAAATATATTTATTGCTTTTTTATTTTTGAGCAGGTTTGCTAATAAAATTATCAAAAAATCTTTCCCTATTTCTTTTGAGACTGGAGATTAGATATTTGTTAAATGAAGAAAAAATTCCTTAAGAAACAAGCAAAAATCTCTGTAGCTTTATGGAAAATAGAAATACTGCAAGCAATGTGTACAAACAATGTAAATGATAAACTTAACATTTAGATAATTTTTTAATAGAAAGAAAAAGTGTTTGTAAAAATTATAGTATATAGTCTTGGCTGGTGTGGCTCAGTGGATTGAACACTAGCCTGTGAACCTAAAAGCCTCCTCTGGTTTGATTCGCAGGCAGGGCACATGCCTTGGTTGCAGGCCAGATTCCAAGTAGGGTGTGTGTGAGAGGCAACATATCAGTGTTTCTCTCACACATTGATGTTTCTGTCCCTCTTTTTCTCCTTCCATTCCCCTCTCTCTAAAAATAAATAAGTAAAATCTTTTAAAACATAGAATATATAGTATCCATAAAGAATTTTAAAATGAATGTATTTAGTAACCCTACCTGAAAAACAAATTGGCCTTTTATATCTTTAATTTTAGACAGCTATTCAGAAATTTTTTTTAATTTAATAAGCAGAAGAAAATGGAAGTTTACATAAAGAAAATAGGGTAATTTAAATCATTTTCTTTTTCATAATCAGATAACTTACTATACAATGCATTGGTTAGATGCTGGTTTCAGTGTTTGTAGAAATATACAACAATAGGCTTATAAATATTATAGTGTGTAATACAATGCAAAATAATAGCAGTTTTATAAAATGTAGCATTGATTTTCCTAAAAGGCATTGGTTATAAAGCATCAACAATCTGGCATTTTATAACAAAAATCTAGTTTTTAAAATATCCTAATTATCTTCCAAATTCCTTTAACAGCTCTGTTCTGATTTCATATTTGAGATGTAAAAGAATCTTGACATTTTCTCACTAGATGTCATCTCATTACAGGCCTCTGAATGTTGAGAAATTGCCATGTTGACAGCTGTTCTACACTTATAGGCAAAATATTAAAGACTGAAACATTAGTTTCAGTTTTTATCTTTGAACTACTTTAGTTACTTGCACAGAGGTATGCCTAAAATAACCGGTGGCATAAAATAACTCATGATTTGGAAGCACCATCTTTAATAACAACTATACCTTATCTTTTAAAGTGCTAATAGTCTAAAAAGTTATCTTTACAAATATTGTAAAGATATTAACTGGGAATTTCCTGTTGTATTAGAATTGCAACTAAGGCCCAAGTAGAAAACAATGAAGATTTACATGAATTGTGTAATTTGAATATTTTACTAGACAGGATTAAGTTTTAATAACTGAAAGAGACCAAAAAAAATTATGGTATCAGTCTACAGTGTCATAATGAGACAGGGAAGGTAGACATAAAACCACAGCATAATTGAAAGCAGTGATTAGAAAAATAAAATAAAATTGTTTCATTATTAATATCCCACTTAGTTGTATTCACAGAACTGGATCCATCCATTATCTCATTTCATTTTTGAAGTTACCCCATGAAATAGGCAAGAAAGGGATTAATAGTAATATTTAAGAAGTAAAAAGTGAAAATGATCAATTTTAAAATGCTCCTGCTTTCTCTCCAACATTTTTCCTATAAAGAAATTAATGAGCAGAGGTGAGTGACTGATAAAGCCAAAAACAAAATCTAACTAAAACTTTGTCAACATTACACCTTAAGGCTTCATAAATATGATTGAGAAAAATGATAATAGTCTAATTCCCTACTTCTAGACATTAACTAAACCTCTCACCTATTCTTGCATATCTAAACTCTTCCTGTTATACAGGGTGGGCAAAAGTAGATTGACAGTTGTTAGTATGTGAAAGTTTATTCTTATATTAGTATTTATTTATTAATTATTGTATTATTTGTTCTTCCTCATTGTTGTTATTATTATTTCACATCCTTTCTTATTATTTATCTTTTAGGTAATGATGACTGGTAATTTAACCTAATTTTGCCTGCCCCTGTATAAAGATAACAAGTGCTGTGTGTGACCTTTAGAGAAGTCTTCCTAGACCATAAAGTCACCTCTTACCCAGGCATCATCTCATCATCCTGTTTGATTTTCTTCCTAGTACCTCACCCTCTGAAATTATCTTATTTATTTATGTGATTGTTTGTTGATTTTTTTATAATACTCCATGAAAACATGGATTTTACTGAATTTGCATACTGACAAATTCTTAGTATCTTGAACAGTGCATGGAACACACTATTTGTGAAACAAATAGTTTCTAAGAAAGTGCTCTCAGGCTTGATGCCATCTTGTTCTCTTCTCGTTGAAGAGACCTGCCTTTTCCCACTTCTGATACACAGGGTCAAATAAAGCACTGCAGCAGAAAATTCTTCTCTCAGCCTTTTGAGCTGTATCTCTTCCAACCTTTCTACATTGTCTCCTATTCCCCCACAACAATGGTGACATCAAAATTTGTCAGTGCTAGGTTCCCTAACTTATTCTTCAAAGGGGGCATATAGAACTCAGATTAAGTTAAATGACTTGGTTCGGGGCTGAATTGTTAGTAATTATAGGAGCCTTAACTAGAACAAGGTATTTGCCCGCCCTTTACTTAATGCTATGAAGGATAAATATTCCCAGTCAGTATATGGGTAGAAAATAATCCTCTAGAGAAGAGAGCAAGGGTTTTATATTGCTCCTTATTGCACTGGTCTTCATTATTCTGGGACTCCTATGTAAGAAAAAAAAAATCTGAATCTTACTAAAAGGACATTTTGATCTGCCTGATATCATTTTCATGGAGGACAAATGAAAGAAGCAAATTCAATTCTTCCTTATAGTTAATAAATAGTGTTTTAGACTTATACATAAATATTTAGATGAAAGATTTAATCTTAGATTTTTAGATAAGTAAACTAAGACTCAAACTATTTAAGTTATTAACTTAACCTGAAGTCACACAGGTAATAAGAGACAAAATTCAAACCCAATTATTGTTGGTGTATAAAAAATAGATTCATTGGACTTCTGGCCAAGGTGGAGAAGATGGAGGTGTAGACAGACACGCTGTGTCTCCCTCCACAACTATGAAGGAATACAACTACCTCAAAACTAGAAATGACCAGAAGTTCCAGAAAATCAAACTGCATGGAAGTCCAGCAAACAAACATATAAAGAAGAAATACTCATCCAGACAGGTAGGAGGAGTGGAGCTAGGGCCAAGAGGACACAGTGTGGTGGTGGCAGCAGGGGCGACATCAGCAGGCCAACGGAAAGCGCAGGAGGGACACCTGGGGAGCATTTCCAGCTCCTCACTGGACCTCGCAGATCACCACCCCAGCACTGGGGAAAATCAAGCCTCATTGCTTCTGACTATGCAGACCAGTTGGGGTTGGGGTGGAGGAAGAAACTGCTGGTGTCTTAGCAGAGTCCACTTGTTTAAAGGGCCCCCACAGTCCTAGAATGTCCACTGACCCACCCACTCTGGGAACGACGGACAGGGCCGCAGCTAGAGGGGCATCAGTCCGGTGCAGTAGTGGGAGAGGTGGAAAAGGGGCGAGTGCTGGGAAGGCAGCATTGTTCCTTCTCGAACCCCTCCCCCATACACAGCGCCACAACGTGGTGAAACAGGTCGCCATGTACTGACAAATCCCTAAGGCTCTGCCCCTTACAACATAACAGGAGTGACATATCTACCTGGGACATGGAGGCAAATAAACACAGGAGCCTGTCAGAATGAGGAGACAGAGAACTATGGCCCAAAAGAGGGAACGAATCAAGGTTCCAGTGGGAGAACTAAGCAACGAGGAAATAGCCAACCTAACAGATGCAGAATTCAAAACACTGGTGATAAAGATGCTCACAGACTTGACAGATATGCTTGAGTACAGCAAACGCATAAGAGAAGAAGTGAAGGCTATGCTAAATGAAATGATGGAAAATCCATGCAAAACCAATGGTGAAGGGAAGGAAACCAGGGTTCAAATCAATGATTTGGAACATAAGGAAGAACAAAACAGTCAACCAGTGCAGAATGAGGAAGCAAGAATTTAAAAAATGAAGAAAACTTCCCATATTTTGTGAAGGAGATGGATATCGTCGTCGGCAGCCGTCCATCTCGAGAGACGATGGTGTAGCTTCTTAAGAGTCTATCTGCATCGCCGAGAATGGCTGTGCAGTCCGACTCGGAAGTGACACGGTATCTGTCTCCTCCCGTGTTGGATCGACATCTTGCGATGACGCTGGAGTGTCCTCTCCAGTGAAGCTGAAGCTACAGAGCCTGGGCAGGGTGATATGGAGGGTCTGCTGTTGCCCATGCAGCAGACCCCCCCTCTCTTCGCAGCTGAAGGATCCAAGGGAAAGACGGAGTCAATACAGCTTGGCTTCAGGTGCGCCGCAGGAGTTGCCGGTGTTGACTACAACGTCAAACCGCCTCAGGGACTCCGGCTCCGGATTTTCTGTCGGGGTTTACTCCCTTAGCCTTTCCCCTGAAGAGGTATGCCGCAAGGCAGCGGAGGTTTTTTGGAATCAGAGTTTTCCTTCTCTGATGTGCCCTGACTGGAAGATCGAACCAGCGACACTTAGCTCGCAGGCCGACGCTCAATCCACTGAGCCAAACCAGCCAGGGCATGTTAAGATATAGGTTATTAATATTATTCTAAATGAATTATTTTTTGTTTTATCCCTTGTATGGTAGTATTGATAGATATAACCACACAAATAAAAGATGGATATACAGGTCTGGGAATTACGGAGGGTCCTGGGTGAGCTGGATGCAGAGGGCACCACACCAAGACACATCATGATTGAGATGCCAAAGGTGAAAGATAAAGAGAGAGTCCTGGGGACAACACGAGAGAGGCAGAGAGTTGCCTACAGGGGGTGCCTATAGGACTACCAGCTGATTTCTCAGAGGACACTTTGCAGGCAGGAAGGGACTGACAAGCAGTATTCAATGTCATGAAAGGCAACCTGCAACCAGGATTACTCTATCCACCAAAGCTATTATTTGGAATGGAAGGGTAGATGAAGTGCTTCCCAGACAAGGTAAAGCTAAAGGAGTTTATAATCACCAAGCCATTATTATATGAAATGTCAAATGGACTTACTTAAGAAAAAAAAGATCAAAACTATGAACCCTAAATGACAACAAACTCACAACTATCAATAACTCAATCTTAAAAATAAAAATAAAATCCAACTAAGCAAACCAGAATAGGACAGAATCATAGGTATGGGGATCATTTGGAGGGTTATCAGCCTGGAGCAGGAAGGGGGAGAAATGGGTATATGGTGCAGAGATTAAGAAGCATAATCGGTTGGTACAAAATAGACCAGGGGAAGTTAAGAATAATATAGGTAAGGTTGAAGCCAAAGAACTTATATGTATGACCCATGGACATGAACTAAGGGGGGTGGGATTGTTGGGGGAAGGAGGGTACTGCACAGAGGGGAGCAAAGAGGAAAAAATTGAAACTACTGTAACAACATAATCAATAAAATATACTTAAAAATATAGACTCATTGATATGAAAAGAAATTGAAACATAATCCATAAAATAAGAGTAAATTTGGAGTTCATATAAATTAACATATTTTATCACCAATAAAAAATATTTTATGATGTGTCTCACCATTCTTCTCATTACATACTTTTTATTATCAGAAAGTTCTACTTCACATCTAAATTAAATCTCTGGTTATAGTTAAAATCTACTTTTCATTTGAATGAGTAACAGCTGGTCACTTCATAATCGTACACTTCATGACCCTTCATATGCTTGAAGATCATCATTATGTCACCCCTCAGCCTTCTATGAAGCAACAGGCCCTATAAACGTACCATCAGGCACAAAAATATTTAGAAGCTCCACAAGGCACCATCATTAAATTCACCATCTGGTATGACTAGAAATGTCAGCAAAGAGAGTGCATATTGATGGGCATGGTACTGCTTATGCCTTGTATCAGGTCAGCAATGCTAATTATAATCACATCTTCATGGTAAGGTTTTACAGCTTAAATGGACAAATGCACACACACTCAATTAAGTAACTACAGACTAAATGGAAAATGGTTCTCAGCCTAATGTTTCCAAAAGCTATTAGTACTTTTTTTTGTTGACTAATAATCTCCAAAATCACTGAGTACTGAACAAGCAGACGAATTGTTTCTGTCTCCAAAGAGAACTTGAGTTCTTTTCTAACGTATACTATAGAAGTGATTTCTTCATTAAACTGTCAAAAAAATTAGGAAAATTAACTTTCACTTTTTCTTTCGGAGGTTTACTGTGGCTATTATTTTATGATAGACACTAGATGCATATAAAGTAATGATGCTAATAATGCCCTTAAACCTCTATTAATTTATTCCATAACACTTGTAATTAATACTGTCATATGTCAATTAAACCTCAATAGAAAATAAACAAAACTATTAGCAATTAAAATGTTTATTATAAATGAATACAATAAATAAGAAATAAATATTATTTTTGAAAAGAGATTTTCTTTTATTTAGCATACCTTCAGTTTTGAGTTCCACATGTGCCAAGTAATGAAACTATATTGTAGAAAAGGTACTTATCACCAAAATGTTTTTTATCACAGAAATGATACACCTATACTTCCCTCAGATATTTAGATTATAGTGTGTATCTGTTGTAATAAATTATTTTTAGATGGTTAAAGTTTTATGGATTAAATGTAAGTGTTGGTTTGCTAACATACCTAGCATAAAATATTGCCTTTCTTTTTAAATTTTTCAACTTTCTTTAATTTTTTTTTTGACTTTGACATTGGAATATGGATTCTATGATGCACAAAATATGTGCTCAATGAGGGTTTATTGTTATTTCATCTCACTAGTTTACTCTTACCACCTGTTGCCCTTTGCATTCCTATATATTCTCATTTGACTTATTCATTCTCCTTCCACAGTGCCTTCAATAGGAATTTCTTATATTCACATTATTTTATATTTATCTTTTATTTTACTATGCATGGGGGGACATCTGTTTTTCTTAAACACAATGAAAGAACATTAACTGCAAATAACTGAACAAGCTTTTTTTTTTTTTTTTAATCCTTACCCTGACTGGTGCAGCTCAGTGGATTGAGTGCCAGCCTGAGAACCAAAGGGTGACCAGTTCAGTTCATGGTAGGGCACATGTCTGGGTTGTGTGCCTGGTCCCTACTTGGGGATGAGTGAGGGACAACCATACACTGACTTTTTTCTCCCTCTCTTTCTTCCTCCCTTCCCCTCTCTCTAAAAATAAATTAATTAAATCTTTAAAACAATAAAAAAATAAATCCTCACCTGAGGATATGCTTATTAATTTTTGGGGGGCGGGGGGAGAGGCAGAGTGACAGAGAGAAACTCTGATGTGAGAGAGAAAAATGTAGATCATCTGCCTCCTGTACATGTTGTGAACCTGAAAGGAGGTTGAACCTGCAACCCAGGCATGTGCCCTGATTGAGAATCAAACTTGTGACCCTTTAGAGTACAGGATGATACTCCAACCAACTGAGACATTCAGCCAGGGCTGAAGAAGCATTTTAGTGCAAACCAATGTTACAGGTCCTATTATTTATAAAAGCCAAGCAGTGATTATTCAGTTTCTCCGCAAAAATTAAAAAATATACAGTAGTAAATGAAGCTACGCAAAAACATTGCAGAGAATATTGTATAGAAGGTTATTTATTGCTTCACAAATGTATAGGGAAGGTGATTAAGCATGTAGGAAATAAATATTGTCTTGTTGAAGGATAAATGATAACTAGAGATAACAAGAGAATACAAATGCACATATATGATAATGTGTAGATATAACTAAATGTATGAGTATATTTGCGATTTATCTATTTTCTCCCATTATCTTGGCAGCAATATGATAATAATACCAAGAAGATACTTTCTCATAAACAGTGTTTCAGCTATAACACTCCAATTTTCTGCCTATTATGTATTTTAAATGTACTAGAATTAGTACCATTTGCTTGAAGTATAAAAACATAGGTAAAAATAAAGAGCTGTGCTTGTTTTTCTCCATTCCCTGACCTCTACTCTCACCACCTATTTGGGCTCTGTTTTTAGCCTGAGGAGACTGACCCCTGTGGACACAAACTTGAGCACCCTCCTAGTAGGCTTCTGATTGAGTTCATCCAATGAGCCACTAATGGGAGATCAGTGGACAGGAAGAGAGCTTTGAGGTTTAACCTCCTCACTCCTTTTCTGCTTCAGCTGCAATTTCTGATATGTGGGGGACAGACAGGCATGGGCAGATGTGGGAAGCAGACAGGCTTGGTTTAAGAGACTCTGACCGCTGTGCAGAGCCGCCCCCAGCTGGGCCCTTAGCTGGCAGGTTGTCTCCCAGGCCTGCCCTGACTCCCACCCTCCAGGGGATTTTAAAGATAGAATAGAAATACAAAGTGGCTTTTAAGGAAAAGGGAACCTGCTTTGTTTTCCTCTGTATAGCCTCAATTTCTTGTCAGTAAAATATGAAGAACAGAACTATTAAGTAAGAGGAAATGCTTTTGACCTTGCATAAAATACCTGAACATTTCAACCCTGCATTGATCTGCATTTCCCTTTCACTCCCTACCATTTGGGGAAGGGCTGCATATCTTCCTTAATTACTTCTGCATGTGGAAAGTGGATAAAAACCCTGGCTAATAAAGGAACAAGGGTGATTTTCCACTAGAGAAAACCCCCTCCCTTCCTTCCTCAGATGGAGAGTGTTTGAGTAGTTTCTTCATCCACTCCAAGGGACTCAGAGTTTCTCTTACTGATAGAGTTCAGAAATTTCTGATAGAGTTCCTCCAGGGTTATAGGTCCATTCAGGCAGCGCTTCCCACATGGCTGCAAGTCTAGTTGAGCTCTTACAAACCTACTTCCTCCTCTTGCCCTTTAGGTTTAGGGTTGATAATTACTTCCTGCTGTTTCTCACATGTTTAGTGCCTTAATATCATTATTGGCTCCTTTACATTTTTTTTTTTTCACACATTTGAAAGCAGCCTTTTTATTAAATTCTTGAACCATGTGAGGTTTCTATCAGGACACTAACTGATCCCAATCTAGAAGGATAAAGATAGATTTTTTTTTGTTTTGTTTTATAGTTAGACAGTAGGAGCAACAGGAACACTTGCTCTAAATATTGCTTACTTTCAATTCCATAGTTTCATATACAGAGACTAATTCAAAAAAGTAAAAAATGTATTAATGAACAATGTGTTTCGTTAGAAATAAAATATCTCAGGAATTTAGGATTAGGCATTCTTGCTTATTTTAGCATGGCTACAAAGATTTCTACCTTAGTGTTTTCCATTTACTTTAAAAAACCAATTGGCATTTCCCTCCACATTTGCAAATACATGTTACTGAGATTCTGATTTGAGGCACATTTTTTAGCCTGTTTTTAGAGGAAGCATTTGCCTTGATATACCAAAAATATCAAATGGCCCTATGGGGTTATTATTATGAAATAATTGCTCTCCTGGCATTATCTATTCATGGATCATCTCAGTTCTAGTAACATCTGTGTACTGGACCTTGTGGCTTCAAAGATGTACTCAAGGTCAGTAATTGCCTATGTAATAGGACTATAACCTGGTGCCCAGTGAGGTCTCTCTAATTCAGATACATCCTGATCTTTATGTCTGAAGTTCCTAAGCCTGACATTTTTAGTAATCACACATGATCTGAGAACATCCAGAGTAGCCATGTGGATAAATCTGTGGAAATGTAACAATCAAATTATACAGATATATCTCTCAGGAGTCCCAGGGAAATTATCTATAGGAGAAAAGAACATCTAATATCTGGAAAGCAGTCCTGCCCTCAGAAGAAACCACTTGCAGAGATGGCATCCTATTTCCTCTGCTGTCTTCTGATACTGAAGGGAGAGTCAGACAGTGGCAATCCTTTCCCTGTACTGGACAGAAGAATATATCATCTTTGAAAAGTCTAGTCTGGTATTTAGAACTCTAAAGATGTAGTTATAATGTAAATTATGGTGAAAGTATCCCTATTAATGAAACACATTTATGTTAGATTCCAGTGGTAGAAGTTCTCAGTGAAACTATTATAAAGGAGCAGAAATGACTGTAAAAGGGTACTAAAAAGAGAAGGAAGTAGAGTTTCTTCCATAGAAATAAGGGTAAGGGATGGAAAGCAGGCAGAATGTTTAATGGCTGAAGTCAAGAGTTCTTGAGGGAGGAAAGCATTTTCAATGGAACCAACATTTGTTTGTAACATAACATTCTTTTATAGATAGGTCTCAGAATAACAAGTATTTTGTTATTAGAGTTAATCTATGGTATTCACCCTACTAGTTTTTCTTCCTCTAACAGATATGGCTTGAGAAACCACTACTACCTATGAAATCTAAAATATAATAATCTTAATAGTAAGATTATGTTAATGTCATAATTCTGTGGTTAGGAGTTCCAATATAAATTTAACTCAAAATGGACTTGATGAGTCTAATAAAGATTGGAATATGAGACCTGTAACTGTTAAACTTCCAGAAAAAAAACATAAATAGTAAGCTCCTTGACATAGATCCTGGTGATAATTACTTTGAATCTTATTCCAAGAGAAAAATCAATAAAGGTAAAAATATACAAATGGGACTACATAAAATTTTTCACAGCAAAGGAAACCATCAATAAGATTTGAAAGCAACCTGCTGAATAAAATAATAATAAGTGCAAATCATATATATGATAAAGGGATAATATCTAAATTTTATTAAGAACTCAAAACTCAACAGCTAAAAAAAGATTGATTAAAACAATGGGCAGAAAATATGATTAAACATTTTTCTCAAAGAAGACATATGTGGCCAAAATGTCCATGAAAAGTTGTTGAACATCATTTCAGAGAAATGAAATCACTCCACACTTGTTAGAGTAGCAATTATCAAGAAGACAAAAAATAACCAGTTGATGAGGTTATGAAAAAAGGATAACCCCTGTGTACTGTTCATGTGAATGTAAATCAGTGTAGCCAGTATGAAAAACTCTGTAGATTTTTCAAAAAATGTTATTTCTTGGTATTTATCCAAAGAAAACAACACTAATTTAAAAAGACATGTACTCTGTGATCATTGCAGTATTGTTTAAAACAGCCAAGATATGGAAACAACATAAGTGTTTATCAAAGGATGTATGGATAAGAAGATGTGATACACACACACACACATACACACACACACACACACATGGGGAGGGCCCAAAAAATAGAATTATCTTCTTCTGGAGAGTGGGCCCCTTGTAGTACAGGCTTCCTCTGTTACGTAAGTGTTCTAGGAACCCATCTATATCCGTGTACCAGCTGGCATTGTTGTGAGAGGCTGCATTAGGCTTCACTGAATTTTTTGAAGACTCTTTCAAAGTGTTAGCCCATTTCATGATGGTTGATTTACTAGTGCACCTGCCCACTTCACGCTGAGTGTTTAGCAGTTTTTGACTAAAACGGCATGACCCCCACACCCCACCCTCCATATTTGTCCAATCTCACCCCAAGATATTTTTTGTTGTCATTCCCTCAGATGAAAAAAGCACTCAAATTGAAACATTTTCCCAATGTGGAGGAGGTGAAACAAAAACCGGCAGGAGCACTAAAAGACATCAAAATCAATTAATTCAGAAACTGTTTTGAACTATGGAGAAAATGTCTCAATAGATGTGTTGCAACAAATGGAGAGTACTTTGAAGGTGTCTGAAGTTTAAACATGTAAGGATAAATGCACATTTTTTATAAATAAATTCTGTGTTTTGGGACCCCCTTCATATATATGGTAATATTACTCAGTTATAGAAAAATAATAAACTCTTATCATTTCTGACAATACAGATGAAACTGAGGGCATTATGCTAAGTAAAATAAGTAAGACAGAAAAAGAAAAATATTGTATGATTATCTGTATATGTGTAATTAAAACAAAATAAAACAAACTTATTAATACAGAGAAGAGATTGGTGGTTGCCAGAGGTGGCAGGGAGGCAATGGGAGAAATGGATGAACTGATTTCCTTTAAATTCTTTTTTTTGTCTGTGTGTTTTGGTTCAAATAAATTGAATAAAAATAAGTATGGTAAGACAGCAGGTGGTGTGCACCTGACCATTATTTCTCTTTATTTTAGAAATGAGAAAACTGAGGTGGAGAGACTAAGTAACCATTCCAAGGTTATATGCTAACACTTGCTAGAGACAGGATTTGAATCCACAGTCTGATTCTCACATCTGTGTTCTTAACCAATAAGCTATACCATCCTATCCATTGTGACAGCCTCAGGGAAATCTGCTATTGCTTGGCAACTTAAGCCTCTAGGAGCGAGCATTCCAGTGAACAAGGTGGACACTACCTGACCTTTCACAATTTGTCCTTAAAATTCACCTAGTGTGACTTTCTCTGTAATCTCTTGGTTGATGTAATGATAAGCTCACTCAGATCCAGGAATACAGTGCCAAGTAATTGGCAGTAATGCTTTGATGCCATCATAGTGATCAGAGTACTGGCAGCAATAACCCTAATATATGCTACAAGGAATGGTGGGTTAATTTTTATTTGCTGGAATGATCTCATGGTTTCCTGTATTTGGTCCTCATTTATCTATAGTAAGAAATGGAAAGAAATAGAATCTTTCCTTAAGGCACTTTTTTTATTCCAAATGGTATTCTTCTAATGCCTCCCTTAGCTCTGACAATCTTCTAAATGGGATCAGACAAAACGTAGAGCCAACTCAAGTTTAATTGATGTAGTTGCACCCAAGTATAAAATGTTCTGTTGCCTATATTCCAAATGCAATGCTAAGCTAATTTTCTTTAAATTCTTCTTATTTTCCTCCTCTGAGAGGATTATACAATGAGCAAGTTTACATTTTAAACTTTCAGACACTTTTGAGCAATATTCAGTAAAGAAAAAAAAAGTAGGGTAAGGTGATGTTGGAGTGGGGGTTTGTGTGTGAGAAACACTCACTGTATTGTGTGTTTCTCAGAGAAAAATGCACATTTTCTTTTTTAATAAGTGAAAATTTATAAGCTAATTGAGCTCAAATCTTTTCAATATGGGTTCAATTTTATGGGGACAGTGACTATCAAAGAATTAAAGATAAAAATATTGGGAAAAAACACTTAGATCTGTAGTATTCTATTTTTAATGAAAATCTAAATTTGTGACCAATGTTGCTTTAAAAAAAAGAACTTTGGTGAATGTCACAATTAGACTATCCAATGACATATGAATATGTGTCCTGAGGGAACAATTTGCTTGGTATATGGGGAAAATTTTTTTTAAAAGGAACATTTCCTTCTGCACCACAGTCTAAAATATGAATTAACATGCAGATGGGTAAATATGGAGTAACCAGACTAGATCATCTGTCATCCTTTATTGTCAAGTTTAATTCTAATTAAATGGCTGGCTGCCAAATTTGTCCTTTCTTCTTTCACTAGGGCAAAATCCAAAACAAACAACAACAAAATCCTGTCTGAATTGAAGAAACTACTCAGTAATTTATAAGTCTATTTCTGTGTAGAAGTTTTACAGCTAAAATCACACAGAGTACAACTAAATTGCTCAGGCAGCCTTATTTTTTAATGTAGAAGGAAAAAATGAATATTTTAACCTCAGAAATCCTTATTTTTGGACCTGTGGTTGGAAAGAGCCTCAAGTTACTTCACTAATGGATATTCCAAACTTATTCTTCCTACTTTTTAGATTAAATAGTGTGAACCTTTGCCTTTCATCAGTAAAATACACTTACTTCTAGCCCATAAATTATACAAATACATTCTCTAACTTTCCAGATGGCTTTTATATTGATGTATTTGCTATGTTATCTTAGTCTGTACACTCAGAGCAACAAATATCTATTAAGTCATTCACTTATTCAATAAATGTTTATGCTAGATGCTATTTTTGGTAGGGGAGATACAGTGGTAGGTAGGTATGATTCACACTATCAAGAAATTCACAATATGTATATCACAGAATAGGCAAAATTTTGCTGCAGTAACAAGCAAATAATTGTCTTAAAATAATGGTTTGTTCCCAGCTGATGCTATATAAATTTTCTTGAGGATCTGTTTATTATACTCATTTAGAATCTTACTGAGATGTATGCTTCATTCAAATGGACACTTTCATAACACAGGAGAACAATTTTTAATATAATTCCTCTTGAGTTCAATTTTTCAGCTGTTTTAGACTTAAATAGGCATGCTGATTTCAAAACTGCAGTTAGTTTTCTTCTTTCACATCAAGTTTTTTCTGTACAGCTTATATTAATGTGACCCCTATAGGTTGGATTGAGCCTGGATCAAGGGAAGTACTAGTGTTCTCCTATTGGCTGAGAGCAAACCTCTCTCGAGTGGGGAGGGGCAGGGGATGACCTTGGAGATCAGCGACAGGTTCATACTTGTCTATGCTATTCAGTTACACATAAGACAGTGTGGTGAGAGGTTGTGTGTCACTTTATATAGTGAATTGTATCCTGAAGTGTAGTCTGAGTTCTTGTCTGTATACAAGGAGTTAGCAGAATTAATTTTTTTATTTACATGCATACTTATTTCCTTTCCTTCAGATCATGTCTGCCTCTGTTATTTCTCATCATAAGTGTCTAAACAACTCTGATTCATTTTGTTATATCTGTGGCAGTTTCACCATTCCCAGTCAAAGGGCAAACATCAGCACATTTGTCAGGCAAGACTATTTTGCATATTTTAAAGTAAAACTTGGTGATCAAGATAAGTCTTGGGCCCTTCACAAAGTGTGCAAGCAGTGTGTCAAGAGTTTATGGATATGGACAAAGGGAACACGTGATCAATTGTTATTTGGTATACCTATGGTTTGGTGAGAGACCAGAGATCATTCAAGTGACTATTACTTTTGTATAGTGAAAACATCAGGATATAACAAGAAAAATCAGTGTAAAATAGAGTATCCTAGTCTACCATCATTATATGCCCAGTACCTCATTCAGCTGAAATCCCAGTGCCAGTTTTCATGGAACTACCCTCTTTCAAAAAACAGGAGCATGGTGAAGAACTAAGTGACAGCAACAATGAAAAATTTGAAATTGTAGGTGACTCAGTTCATAAGGGATTTGATCAGCATGAGTTGAATGACTTGGCATGAGATTTGGGACTATCCAAAAAGGCTTCAAATCTCCTAGCATCAAGACTGCATGAGAAAAACTTGCTTGGAAAAGGAGCGAATGTACCCAACTTTCAATCAAGAGAAAGCGCATTTCTGCAGTACTTACAAAGTGAGGGTGGCTTTGTGTATTGCCATAACATGCACGGTTTAATGGAGGAATTGGGAATTCCAATCTATAATGCAACTGAATGGCTACTGTTCATCCATAGCTCAAAGCAGAGCTTTAAGTGTGTGCTCCTCCACAATGGCAATTTATTTGGTGCAGTCCCAATTGACCATTCAGTTTGTTTTCATAAAGAATATGAAGACATAAAGAGAGTCATTGATCTGTTGCAATATCACAAGCACAATTGGATCATCTGTGTTGACCTTAAAATGGTCTGCTTCCTTCTTGGTCAGCAACATAGATACACCAAGTATCCCTGTTTTCTGTGTATGTGGGACAGCAGAGCTCATGAGAAACATTGGGTGGAGTTGAATTGGCCTCCAAGTTCTGACATCAAACCTAGTGATCCAAACATTCAACATGAGCCACTTGTTGACAGAAAGAACATTATATCCCCACCTCTGCACATAAAACTGGGTCCCATGAAGCAATTTGGTAAAGCTTTGCCAATTGAAGGAGACTGTTTCAAGTATCTCATTTTGGCATTTCCTAGCCTGTCATTGGAAAAGATAAAATACCTTACTAT
Organism: Furipterus horrens; assembly: GCF_987537825.1. Taxonomy (NCBI): domain Eukaryota; kingdom Metazoa; phylum Chordata; class Mammalia; order Chiroptera; family Furipteridae; genus Furipterus; species Furipterus horrens. Next base: position 138,170,610 of record NW_028327171.1, read on the forward strand.
GTATGTTTGGTAGCAGAACTTTACTATTTGTACACAATTTGACTTACAGTAACAATATGTAGTCTTTATATGAATAAAATAACTCTAAATAAACAGTATATTCAGGTAATTAAAAATTTTTTTTCTTTGTATGTATATTTTGTATGATTTTTGGGACAAAGGGAGGGCATTCTGTACCTTAACAAGTTGACATGGTAGAGAAAAACTGGGTCATTTTTGAATTCAGATGCCAAAAGTTAGTCAAAAACAAGTGTCAGATCTAATTCAACAAAAATTTTGTTCCCCAGTGTTGCTAAAACAAAATAGGGAATATGGTAAATCACACATTGGCTCTAAAGTCATGAGGCTCATTGGCCAAATCAAGTTATACATGTACATTTAACACTCTGAGGAAACAGTGCTTCCTAATGCTCATAGGAATACAAGCTCATATTCATGAATATTATACTATTTTTTACTTCCTATATCATGCTATAAATTTGCCAGCTGGTATTATATTTATAATCAAGTATAGTATTCTATTTAATACATTGCTTATAATCTGCCTAATTAATATCACTAAGAAATTATTGCTTTCTCTCTCTTTTTTTAGAGATATGAAATCACTTAGGTCATTCTTGATTGTCTCTTTTTCAGTCCTATTACTCAATCATGGGAAAACAATAAATGATACTGCTGTCATATATATGTTGGATCATCTCTAGTGTTGGGATAGTATTAGTATAATATATTAATATCCTCTTATTGTTATGCATCTTCCACTGCTTGATGTAAAGATTCAGCACATTGTATACAAGTAGGATATTTTGATTTCTAAATACTGTCAGCAGAAGTGCCCTTGTTAAATCCACCTCAGTACAAAAGACCTACACAGCCTGAAAGTAAAACAATGGTGAAAAAAATGCAAGCAAATGAACATGAAAAAAAAAAAAAAAGCTGTGGTAGCAATACTTATATTAGACAAAATAGATTTCAAAACAAAGGCCATATAAAGACAAACAAGGACACTGCATAATACTTAATGGAATAATCCATCGAGAAGATATAACCCTTGTAAACATATATATACCCAACACAGAGCACCCAAATATAAGAAAAATCTTGGAAAACTTCAAGAAGGATATCGATAGCAATACACTTGTAGTAAGGGACTTTAACACCCCACTGTCAACAATGGTTAGATCTCCCAAGCAAAGAATAAACAAAGATATTGTGGCATTGAATAACACTCTAGATCAAATGGACTTAAATGATATATACAGAGCCTTCCACCCTAAAGGAGCAAAACATCCATTCTATTCAAATACACATGGGGCATTTTCAAAGACAGGCCACATGGTAGGTAATAAAGCACATCTCAACAAATTCAAGAAAATTGAAATGATACCAAGCAGTTTCTCAGACACATTGGCTTGAAACTAGAAACTAACCTCAAAAACATTCAAATCCATGGAGATTAATAAGATGCTATTAAATAATGAATGGGTTAACAATGAGATCAATAAAGAAATCAAAAAGATTCTGGAAGCAAATGAAAATGAACACACAACATCCCCAAACCTATGACACAGTGAAGGCAGTCCTGAGAAGGAAGTTCATAGCAATACAGGCCTACTCAAAAAAGAGAAATATTTCAAATATACAGCCTTACCCTACACCTACAAGAACTATAAGAACAATCACAAAGCCAAAATGAGTAGAAGAAAAGAAATAATACAGAACATAGAAGAATTAAATGACATAGAGATGAAAAGAATAATTCTAAGGATCAATAAATCCTGGAGCTGGTTCTTCAAAAAGATAAACAAAATCAACAAGCCTTTAATTAGACTCATCAAGAAAAAAGACACTGTGCTTGCTTTAATTCCAACCTCTGCTGTTAGTACTTAGTCTCTCTCTTCCTTTACCACTAGGCTGTCCTCTGGGTACTTTTCAATGTTTTCCATGCAGCTGCCAATATCAGGCCATTTCTACCTTCTGATTTGTAGTTTTAACGTCTGCAATGGAATTAGAAATCTGAGAAATTTTATCATGATAAAACTATATGTGAATTAAGAGTAAACAGATTGAAAAGGATTAAAAAAAGAGAAAGAGAGAGAGAGAGGACCAAAATAAATAATATCAGAAATGAAAGAGGAGAAATTACAACTGATACCACAGAAATACAAAAGATTATAAGAAATTACTACAAAGAATTATATGACAAGAAATTTGACAACCTGCATGAAATAGACAAATTTATAGAAACATATAATCTTCCAAAACTGAATCGAGAAGAAAGAGAAAATCAGAATAGATTGAAAACACCAGTGTGATGCTGGAGATCAAGACTTCTGATTTGAGGTATGTTTACATGCCTCTCAGTCCAGGTGTTTAATGATCTGAGCAGCGAGCTGGACTCGCTGGTGCCGACAGTCTCTGACTGCTCAGGCCTCAGGATCTTAAAGACATCCTGTGACTTAAGAAGAATCTTGCTGAGTACTCCATCTTCCCTGATGTTGATAAGGAAATCAAACAAAACTAAGCACAAATGGTCTTTAACCTTGATTGCTTTCTGTTAGTGTTTAAGGAACAGTGCATCCGTTCCATAGTCTTAAAAGAATAGATGATTGGATTTCTGTTTTTCTGTTTTTGAATCTATAGATGATATGTAGACTTGTTTATCAGGAAGCATTCTCTTCAGTTAATCCTTTAAGCTTCCTCTGTTGTAAGTTTCAAGTACATTGTAATCATTCCTGGAATGTGCCTGTGAGCTCATTCCTGAACCCTCCCTGTTGATTAGCATATCTGCAAAATCCAATAAAAGGAAGGTGCTTACACTGCTCAGTGCTGACCTGCCTGAGTGTGCAGCAGCCCTCCGTCCATCCCATTCTGTCTGCTGGAATTACTTGTGTGCCTTTGACCACAAAGTACTACAACACCAGTGATTTTAAAGCAGTGATAAAAAACTCTCAGTTCACAAAGTCCAGGATGAGACAACTTCACAGGCGAATTTTACTGAACATTTAGGAAAGAGCTTATTCCTATTCTTTTCAAACTAATACAAAAAATTCAAGAAGAATGACTCCCAAACTCTTTTCTATGAGGCTAGTATTATCCTAATTCCAAAACCAGGTAAAAACACAACAAAGAAAGAAAACTACAGGCCAATATCACTGATGAACATAGATGCTAACATCCTCACCAAAATATTGGCAAACCAGATCCATCAATACATTAAAAAGGTCATAAACCATGATCAATGGGATTCATCCCAGGGATGCAATAATGGTATAATACTCACAAATCAATAAACATAATATGCCACATAAACTAAATGAAAGATAAAAATTATATGATCCTATCAATAGATGCTGAATATCATTTGATAAAATACAGCACCCATTTATGATAAAAATATTCAGCAAAGTGGGACATAGGGAGCATACTTCAACATAATAAATGTCATACCTGAGAAACCTACAGCCAACATAATACTCAACAAGCAAAAACTAAAAGATTTCCTCCTAAGACAAGGGTGACGCCGTCACCACTTCTCTTCCACATAGTCTTGAAAGTTCTAGCCACAGCAATCAGAGAATAAATAGAAATAAACAGCATCCAAACTGGAAAAGAGGAAGTAAAATGGTCATTATTTGCAGATAACATGATAGTATACACAGAAAACCCTACAGGCTCCACAAAAAAAATCTACTCAACCTAATAAGTGAATTTGGTAAAATAACAGAATACAATGTCATTATTCAGAAATCAAAGGTATTTTTGTTTACCGACAATGAAATATCAGAAACAGAATCTAAGAAAACAATCCTATTTACTATAGCAACAAGAAAAATAAACTACCTAGGAATAAACTTAACCAAGGAGGTAAAAGACCTGTACTCAGAAAACTATAGCACACTGAAGAAAGAAATTGAGGAAGAGTGATAACATGGACGAAACTGGAGAGTATTATGCTAAGTGAAATAAACCAGATGGTGAAAGACCAATATGGTATGATCTCACCTAATACTGGAACCTAATGAAGAAAGCAAAGAAACCAGCAAAATAGAAACAGAGGCATGTAAACAAGGAACAGACTGAGAGTGACCAGAGTGAGGAGGGAGAGGAGGGAGGAAAGAAGGGAAAGAGTCTAGTCAAGGAACTAATGTAAATAACCCATGGACATGGACAGCAGGGTGGGGATTGACTGTGGGAGAGGGGTGAGGTGGGTGGGGTACAGGACAGCAATGGGGGAAAGATGGGACAACTGTAATAGAACAACAATAAAAGAATGGGAAGAAATAAATTAAGAAAGATACAAATAAATGGAAAAATATACAGTGTTCATGGATTGAAAGAATTAACACATTAAAATGTTCATACTACTTAAAGCAATCTATAGGTTCAACATATTCCCTATTAAAATACCAATGACACATTTCACAGATTTAGAATATTTCAAAAATTAATATGGAACCAAAAAATGACCTCAAATAGCCTCAACAATCTTGAGAAAGAAGAACAAAGTAGGAGAAATCACAATACCTGATATCAAACTATATTACAAGCCAACTTGTAATTGATACCGACACATACATCAATGGAACAATATAGAGGGCACAGAAATAAACCCAGGTCTCTATGGTCAATTAATATTTGACAAAAAGGGCAGGAGCATAAAATGGAGTAAAAATAGCCTCTTCAACAAATGGTGTTGGGAGAACTGAAATGCTACATGCAAAAAAATGAAACTAGACCATCAACTTACACCAAACACCAGAATAAACTAAAGAAGGATAAAAAACTTAAACATAAACCATGACACCATAAAAGTCCTAGAGGAAAACATAAGCAGTAAAATTTCAGATATCCCAATATTTTCACCAATATATTCTCTATGGTAAGGTAAATAAAGGAAGGAATAAACAAATGAGACTACATCAAACTAAAGAGTTTCTGCTCAGCTGAAGAAAACACCATCAAAATGAAAAAGGAACCAAACATATGGAAAGATATATTTGCCAATGATACCACAGATAAGGGTTTGATCTCCAAAATATATAAGGAACTCATAGAATTCAACAACAGGAAGACAAACAATCCAATTGAAAAATAAGTAAAGGACTTGAATACATATTTCTCCAAGGAGGACATACAGAGGGCCCATAGACATATGAAAGAATGCTCAGCATCACTAGCCATCAGAGAGATGCTAATTAAAACCATAATGAGATACCACCTCACAGTGGTATGGTCAGAATGGCCATCATTAACAAATCAACAAACAACAAGTGCTGGAGAGGATGTGGAGAAAAGGGAACCCTGGTGCACTGTTGGTGGGCATGCAGACTGCTGCAGCCACTACGGAAAACAGTATGGAACTACCTCAAAAAAAAAAAAAAAAAAAAAAATGGAACTGCCTTTTGAACCAGCGATTCCACTGCTGGGATTATACACTAAGAATCCTGAAACACAAATTCAAAAGAAACTATGCACCCCTATGTTCACAGCAGCACTGTTTGGACTAGACAAGTGCTGAAAACAGCCTAAGTGCCCATCAGTAAATGAGTGGATCAAAAAACTGTGGAACATATTCACAACAGAATTCTATGCAGCAGAAAGAAAGAAAGAACTTTTGCCTTTCATGACAGCATGGATGGAACTGAAGAGTATTATGCTAAGTGAAATAAGCCAGGTGGCAAAAGACAGATACTGTATGATCTCACTTAATACAGGAACCTAATGAACAAAATGAACAAGCAAAATAGAAGCAGGGGCATGGAAAAAAGGAACAAACTTGACAGTTACCAGTGGGGAGAAGGGAGAGGGACAAGCAAAAGCATATTCTCAAGGTACAGGTATAAAGGACCCATGGACATGAACAACTAAATGGGGACTGACTGTGGGAGACAGTGGTGGGTGGAGCAGGAGAGAGCAATGGAGGAAAACTGGAACAACAGTAACAGAACAACAATTTTTAAAAGAAAGAACGAAAGAAAGAAAGAAAGGAAGAAAGAAAGAAAGGAAGAAAGAAAGAAAGAAAGAAAGAAAGAAAGAAAGAAAGAAAGAAAGAAAGAAAGAAAGAAAGAAAGAAAGAAAGAAAGAAAGAAAGAAAGAAGAAAAGAAAGAAGGAAAGAAAGAAAGAAGGAAAGAAAGAAAGAAAGAAAGAAAGAAAGAAAGAAAGAAAGAAAGAAAGAAAGAAAGAAAGAAAGAAAGAAAGAAGGAAAGAAAGGAAAGAAAGAAAGAAGGAAAGAAAGAAAGAAAGAAAGAAAGAAAGAAAGAAAGAAAGAAAGAAAGAAAAGAAAGAAAGAAAGAAAGAAAGAAAGAAAGAAGGAAAGAAAGAAGGAAAGAAAGAAAGAAAGAAAGGAAAGAAAGAGAGAGAGAGAGAGAGAGAGAGAGAGAGAGAGAGAGAGAAAGGAAGGAAGGAAGGAAGGAAGGAAGGAAGGAAGGAAGGAAGGAAGGAAGGAAGGAAGGAAGGAAGATGCCCTTACTGAAATAAGCATTAAAGAAAACTCAACATGAAAAAAAGTCTGTTTTTGATTGAACTTATTAAAGATTAGACCTATGGCCAGAAGTCATTTTAATGTTAGCACAAATATGTAAAATACTAATTCAATGGAATATTATCAGGCTTTTCCCCGTGTATATTTCTACTCTGAATGATTAGAATAAATTTTGCTCTGTCCAAAGGTTTGACACAGCAAGAAAGGATTTAATTGGGTCATAATATATCTGTTGTGATAACATCTTCAAATCATTTCTGCTTATTAGTTTAGGGAACCATATAGAAGAGAAACATGGGTTAGTTAATCAAATAGACATACCTCGTATTAACTGCACGAGTTCTTTGAACCTCAAGTTTTCTTGTTTTTATAGTACAAATAATAGTAGCTAACTCACAGAGTTGCAGTGTGGATTTTTGTGAAACACTTAGCATAATGTTTAGCACACACTGAGTAGGTTTTCAGAATTCTTATTCTCTTACACTGCACTGAAGTCATTGTGGAATTTCTAAAATGGCTACTAATTAATGTTTTTTTGGGAAAAATTCACTCAAGAATAAATTACTCTAAATGAACCAATCTACTTCCTTCCCCAGCAAATGATGAATGTTCTGAGTGAGAAATATAAGCAACACAATAGGAACAGAGTGAAAGATAAATGACCAGACTCATAATGTCTGTGCAAGTGTGAACACCCTGGTTCACAGGGAGAGATAAACAGGGATTTTGCAAATGAGCCAGGCTGAGGTTTTATGAGTTTCACCCCAGGGCAATAGTATATTCTTCATTGCTCCAGTCAGATTCTGCCCTGAACAGAAACTACGCCAACTTTTTCTTTTTGAAATCTCTTACTATCACAATATCTTTAATGAATGAACAGGTGAAATTATTATATATGGACAAAGTACATTTTTCCTGTATACATGCACACACATGCACTGACACATACAGTTTCCAAATGTCTATTAATAATTATTTTTAATATTGTCCTTGTCATATCAGAATTTAATGTTTTCTTCCCAGAACCCAAGTCTCAGAGAGCTAGGTAGTGTTTGTCTACTACCACACAGAACTCTTCTAACTTTTACTCCAATGCATTTAAAGGCTTTGGTTCCAAAATAGACAATGATGATATGGAATCCTCTAATTCTTCAAAGACTAGCTTAAACATTATCATGAAACTATGATATAAATATAGCAAAAAAAAAAATCTTAAATATGTATAGTTCTTCTATACTATATATCATTTTATACTACAAAATATTTCAGTCATTTTTGTATATTTTGTATTTCCTACCAGAATATAAATTTTTAGAAAGCAGATATCTGCATTTTAATACACCTTTCTATTTTTTTGTATAGCACAGTAAGTGATGTTAAATCTTTGTCTTATTAGTAAAACTCTGACTCCAAAAAGAGTCAGTGGATTGAGCGTCGGCCTGCGAGCTAAGTGTCGCTGGTTTGATCTTCCAGTCAGGGCACATCAGAGAAGGAAAACTCTGACTCCAAAAAACCTACGCTGCCTTGCGGCATACCTCTTCAGGGGAAAGGCTAAGGGAGTAAACCCCGACAGAAAATCCGGAGCCGGAGTCCCTAAGGCGGTTTGATGTTGTAGTCAACACCGGCAACTCCTGCGGCGCACCTGAAGCCAAGCTGTATTGACTCCGTCTTTCCCTTGGACCCTTCAGCTGCGAAGAGAGGGGGGGCCTGCTGCATGGACAACAGCAGACCCTCCATATCACCCTGCCCAGGCTCTGTAGCTTCAGCTTCACTGGAGAGGACACTCCAGCGTCATCGCAAGATGTCGATTCAACACGGGAGGAGACAGATACCGTGTCACTCCCGAGTCGGACTGCACAACCATTCTCGGCGGTGCAGATAGACTCTTAAGAAGCTACACCATCGTCTCTCGAGACGAGGTAAATGGTCCCACTATACTATTCTGAACTAGTAACCCTAACTTTCAATATTGTGCTTATGGAGACCCACATTTTAAGATGGGTATTAATTACAAGATGTTTAGAGGACATTATCTGGATTATAAGGTTTAGAACTAGAGATGTTCATCCTGGATAAAACTTTTTGAAAGGCTGTCATGTAGAAATCTTAAATTTAAAAGAAGGGAGATTCTAGCTCAACACAAAAATAAGTGGAGTTGTAAATTCTCAGTTATTAGGAGTTTCTCCAGACAGTTAAAACAGCATCATTTTCCAGGTTATCTGGAACCTTAAAAGGAGGTCCTGCAAGGCTAAAATTCATACCTCTGAGGAGATGGCACGGCTGTCCCTGGAACCCATGATTACAATGGTAGTCACTTGCCTTGGAACGGGGGGCCCAGCAAAGCTGTATTGATAAAGAAAATTGCCAAAAGGATACCTCCACTGAGCATGAGGCCACCACCCCAGAGCTCAGTGCTGCCTAGACCCCTACAAACCCATCCACTTTGCTACTGGATGAAACAGAGCACTGGAAGAAGAAAAAGCCCTTCTTCTTCTTGCAGTGTTTCTCCTGTACTGGATGCCTTTGGAGCTGAGAGACAATAAATTAATAACTGGCACACATTCTTTATGTCTAATAATGCTCCTTGCCATAAAGCCTGTTTTGTCTGATAGAAGAAGAGCCTTCCCAGTCTCATGGTTAATGTTTGCATGCTGTTTCTTTCTTCATGGTTTTGTATATTCAACCTTTCTGTGTCCTTATATTTAAGTCATATCTTTCATAAGCAGAATACAGTTAAGGGTTGTAATTTTTGAAAATCAGAAAATAGATATCCATATTTGGATAGTCTTAGTCCTGGGATTTAAGATTCATTTGTGAGTACAACAAAAAAATAATAATAACCAGGTTTCCTGGTGAAATACATAAAAGAAAGAAAAATGAGACTCAAAAGAAAGCAAAAAGAATTGGAAACTTTTTCAAGAGGAAGAGTGTAGTCCAGAAATGAAGATATTTGCCATTCATTTTATTGATTAACTACTGATATTTACTAACCAGTTTTCCTCCATGAGAAAACCAATAAACAAACAAAAAAAAATGTGTAAATGAATATAATTATGGTACAGGGACAGACAGGGATAAAAATGAGGGGACAGTTCTGTCATATCAGCTATGGCATATCAGGGCACACAAACTCTTGATGAGTTGTTTTCTTTCTTGTTCAGATGTTTGGCTCACTTGATTTTATATACAAGTAGGATTAAAGAAAATACTTAAAAAAATAAAAATAAAAATGAATGTTTTTCTGCAACCTTGTTACTAAGACACCATAGACTTGCTCATGCAACCAAACTAGAAACAAACATCCCGCCATTTTGAACCAGAAATAATTTCTTAAAATTGTTTAAATGCCTAAGAGTGATTGAACACTGGAACACGCATTTAAATACTACTTTTATTAAATCTTTTACATATTATTCTCCTTATCCAAGATTTGAATTTCTCTCTTTTTACATTACTTTTTGTTTAGAGGAATTTAGTCACTACTGTAATTTCTGCCTTTAGTTGTTAACACTTTCCTAAAAATAAAGATGGAGTCTCTTATATCTTCACTTAGATAAGAAATTAAGATGTCACATAACTTTAAATGTTATATCTCTGTATAAGTTCTTTAATTCTTAGCTTTTCTTTTGTCTAAGCAGTTAGCACTAAAAGACCTCATAGACTACTCTTTAGGCAGAATAATGTCCAACTTGTTATCACATAATTACAAAAGCTTATTTTTATCAAATCTCGGATTTTTGGAACTACCACTTCTATGTTTTCCTGTGATTCTGGAACATTATATATTCACTCAGAGTATTTTAAAATTGCTTTGTTTGCTTATGCACTCAGATGTTCAACATTAAATTTTATTAGTCCACAACTGAACTTAATGTCTTTCCCCCCAAATATGTTCCTCCTTTTTATTCCCTATTTCAGAATGACATCGCCATCTTAAAACCCAAACCAGAATCATAACTAATCTAAATTTCACTACTTCTTGTCTATTATAATTCATCAGTCTCTAAAAATCTAAAAACTATGCCTAATGTTATAGTTTTAGTTTAGGATTACATAACATCATCCTTGTGTTACTTTACTGATCTCCTAACTACTTTCCCTATCATTTTCTTTCTTTCTCTAAACAATCAAGGTATATAGCAGTATAGCCTAGGGAAATATCTTTTCTAGGGCTCCCAGAGTTAAATGATACCCAATTATAATAAATAATATGTGCAATTCTTTGCTTAAAGTAGTACAAATCAAACAGAAAAAAAATAGCTTATAGATTTCTCAAGAATACAACAATGCATAAAAAAGTAAAATTTATTGCCATTTTTTCTTTATATATAGGGAACAATACAGTTGGAATACTTCCTAGAATAGAAACAAAATTGCTTTTTGCCTCTAATTAAAAACAAACTTTGGGGAGGGGGTGGTGGTAGAGGGAAGTCCCTGAGAGACAAATATCTACTTAGTGATGTCCTTCTTTGGAAAACATCTACTTTAGAGATAAAGTTACTATTAAAAATATTCTATTTTTTACTTTTTTTTTTTTTGTATTTACAAGTACTTATATTTTCTTTTGAGACTCAAAATATCTGTCTTGGAAATATATTATTTTGGTGGAAGGGTGCTGAAAAAGGGGAGTATAGTTGTTTACATTTTAAAAATGCACATCCTTTAGTACTTTTGAATTTTCATGTAGTAAAGACTTGCTTCTTCTGAAATCCTAAGAACATGACTGCACTTTTGCAGATATAAGAACAACTCTGTTTCTGAGTTTACGTTTATATAATAAAAATCATGCCATGTGCCTCAGTGGGGTGGAGTGTTGTCCCATACACCAAAAGGTTGTGAATTTGATTCCCAGTCAGGGAAAATGCCTAGGTTGTGGGGTTGATCCACAGTCAAGGTGTGTACAAGAGGTAACTGATCAATGTTTCTCTCTCATATTGATGTCCCCCTCTCTCTTTATCTCTTTCTCCTCTTCCCTTATTTTCTCACTCAAAAATAATTCTAAAGAACATGCCCTCAAATCAGGACTTTTTAAAAGATCATACACTAGATTGCTGATGAAATTTTACTAAAGTCTATCTTGGAATTTTAGCAAGTTAAAATTATTCATGTAATATTATTATTTTTAAATTACATTTAGTAGAATTTTCCAAGTAACACGACTCAATTATTTAACAATATTAGTTAAATATTCAGATTGTATGAAACTGAATATATTTTTTATTTTTTTATTTTTATTTTTATTTTTTAAATAATGTATTTGTTTATTTATTTTTAGAGAGAGGGGAAAGGAGAAAGAGAGGGAGCAAAACATCACTGTGTGGTTGCCTCTCACTCGCGCCCCCAACTGGGGACCTGACGTGCAACCTAGTAATGTGCCCTGACTGGGAATCAAACCAGTGACACTTGGCTCGCAGGCCAACACTCAATCCACTGAGCCACAGCAGCCAGGGCAAAACTGAATATATTTTTAAAAAAATAACAAATATTCAAAGTGATGAAAAGCGAGGACCTACAACCAAGTTAACTCTATCCAGCAAAGCTATCATTTAGAATGGAAGGGCAGATCAAGTGCTTCCCAGAAAAGGTAAAGCTAAAGGAGTTCATCATCAGCAAGCTATTATTATATGAAATGTTAAAGGGACTTATCTAAGAAAAAGAAGATAAAAACAATGAACATTAAAATGACAACAAACTCACAACTATCAATAACTGAATCTAAAAAACAAAAACAAACTAAGCAAACAACTAGAAAAGGAACAGAATCATAGATATGGAGGTCATTTGGAGGGTTATCGGTGGGGAGGCGAAAGGGGGAGAACAGGGGAAAACATACAAGAATTAAGAAGCAAATTGGTAGAAAAAAAATAGAAAGGGGGATGTTAAGAATCGTAAAGGAAATGGAGAAGCCAAAAAACTTACATCCACGATCCATGGACATAAACTAAGATGGGGATTTCTGGAGGGAAAGGGGAATACCAGGTGGAGGAGGGCAAAGGGGAGAAATTGGGACAACTGTAATAGCATAATCAAAATATATTTAAAAATTAACTTGCAAAATAATCAAAACTTGACATTAAAGACTGGTTTAAAATGGCGTAAGGGTAGTAGCCCTTGACACAAGTCTCTCTTCTTCCTTGCATAGTCCTTACAGAAACATAAAGGAATTACAATTGTACCACAAATAGATATTCAAAGACTCAAGTGCTTTCTAGAATTCGGGAGGAATTTAAAATTATAGTATGTTTGATAAAACTGGAATGAGAAATATAATTAATGACCAACCTATATATTTTAACCAAAATAAAAATAATACCACAGATGAGAGAAAATAAAAAGTTTTGTCTTTCTTTCTATATCTGTCATCTGACTTAGAAATGCATGGTTTATACCAACAGAAAAGCAGGCAGTTGGCCATTCAAGTTAACGAAGCTGGACCTTGAAGAATTCAGGGTGCTGGTCCTTCTCTCTTCCATCACTACATCCCCTCCCAAACAAAGTCACAAACTACAACTCTATGCAGGAAGTAAGAGAAGATAAGTGCCATACTATATGCGGAAGAAATAATTCTAAAGTAGAAATGTAAAAGTAAGACTTACCATGGGTGATCTCCTGGTAGATACTCAATTTAATAATTTTGAGGACTCTTTTTTTTTTTTTTTTTAAGTCAAACAAGGTAGTTGAAGTAAATGTAAAAATTTAAAGCAGAGTTGTTGCCAAACAGCAAGTTGGGGTCCCGCTGCCTGCCACCGCCCTCTGGGCAAAATTCCAGAGGCAAAGGTTTGGTATTAAAGGAAAATGGTCTTTATTCAAAAGCAGTTAATTAAGCCTATCAAGTCACAGCTTTAACCACTTAAGCCTATCAATTAAGGTTAAACTCCAGCACCTGAGTTCTATCATTTCCCTGTTAGTTTCTATAGCGTTAATTTACGAACTAAAACAACATCATACACAAAAGCTACACAATTCCAGAAGAATGGCAGGCTTCTGCCTCAGAGTCTGTTCCATCTAGAACACACAAGGAATAAACCTGCCACCTTCTGTCAGGCCAGCCCAATCCTAGGCTGTGCCCAGAGTTCCTTCCCATTTAAGATACCATTCATTGGAAAATGCAGGCAGCTGCAGCACCATCATCCAGGCATCCTTGAGGAAGACAAGAGGCCCAGAGACAGAGAGAGCCTGTGCCCCACCCATCTGAGAGCCTTTTTTTTTTTTTTTATTTCAAATCTTGCCCATAACTCCATGTGCTCTGGAGGCCTCAGCCTCTCAGCCTATCCAGTCCTAGACTGCTTTTCCATACTCCTCCTACAGCCCCACCTAGTGTTCCCCCAGTGATCTTAATCAGATCTCTCACTATCAGAGTCAGTAAATAAATGTTTGCTAGAAAAATCTCAATTTTAGTTATTACTTCGGGTTGATAAAAGATACAGAATACTTGGCAAGATGCCATTTCTTCCTGTCCAGTGGAATCTTGTTCTTATCCCTAATTTCATCGACCTCCATGCATGTATAACAAATAGGATTGAGTATTATGTTAGTCATTAAAAACCAACATGTTTTATGTCATCTCTCACTTTTTTGTTTATAAAGCATATAGATATAAAAATATGCAACATGATATCGATTTTAATTTGCTATTAAATTTATAAAAAATGAATATAAAAATTCATGCAATTTTATAAATGAATGAATGCAAATGTATGTAATAGAAATATAACAATATATTAACAGCATATTCTGGGTAATAAAAATATCTAATTATCCTTGTTTTTTGGATCATAAGGAAATAGTTCCAGGCAGAGCAAAAGTAGAAGAAAACCTGCCAAATCAAAGTACTGTAAATAAAGTTTGTTATTTGAGCAACAAAGCTCAAAAATTTAAAAAATCAAAATCAAAAGACAACCTTCCCTCACCTGTACACAAAAACCCACACAAAACACTTGTTCTGAGCCTAATAGTTCCCTCAAAGGTTAATACTAGAGCTTTAAGGTACTTAAATCTGTACCAGTAACTGTCAAAAGAGCCACACTACAGAGGAAATGCCATAAAGAGTTCAGCAGCTGTCCTCCCATCCCTTACCACCCCCACCCCAGTAACACGTAAAAGCTCCTGGTAGTTTTTTTCTTATGCTAATAGAGGCAGACCGCCTAGTGTGCCATAACTCACAGCATTAGAGCAGCGAAGTGAAAATAGGAAGCCTACAGGAATGACCTACATGCCTACAGGAGGAAACAAAGCAACAGACAGGACCCTTTGCCCTCTCCTTGTGTTTGTAAGGAAGTGGTTGCATTCAACAGTCAAATTTACCCACTGAAAAAAAAAAACTTAACAAAGCCTCCCCAAGACACCAGAGTAAAACCTGGCCTTTTCAGTCAAAGGGCAAAGAAAGGCCTCTTCCATATCCTGGAGTTTAGTGGCAATAAAGGAAAAAAATTAAGCGTTAGGGGTGTGATGGGAACAAGTTTTGGAGTTTATCGTCACACCTAGGATAGTATCCCATTACCATGTGGCTTAGGGATTTAGTTTTTTAACACCAACTATGTTATCTGGAACTAGACTCCCTAAAATCTATCAATGGAAAGTAACATAAAAAAAAAAAAAACAAAAAAAAAAAAACAAACTCTTGGACATTTAAACTACAAATTAAGAAGTGCTTAAGAACTGGTAATTTCTAAGTGCTTCTGCTTATACCTGAAGCATTAGGATAACCCAGTGCCTAGTACCATTATTGCAAATAAATTATTCTTTTAGTAAATAACTGACCAGTGCTTATTTAATAAAAACAAGTAGATACATATACATAATTACTGGCAGTAGGTTATAACTGCAGGATTAAAAATAATAAGGACACATGGACTTGTTGCCAGTTGGGTAATTTTCATTAGTTATTCTGTTTATTTTTATTTGAAACCTGGAAATGAAGTAAAATTTGACTACTGAAAATGTTGGGCAGTAAAAAGGAAATCAAGATTTAAATTTGTACCCATATAGAAAAATTAATCATAAAGACTAAATCTCAGCCATCTATATTATGCTTAAAAGAGAGTTGATCATTTTTAAATGTTAGCAGACTTTCCTGCCTATTTTAGAAAATTATATTTATGAATCCTGTCAGAATTGATTGGTATCTGAAAAAATATCAAATAGTACTTAGGTCTGAATTATTTGTAACTTTTAAAAATAAAGTAATAAAAAATAGTATCGCACTAATTACAAAATGCAGATTCTGGAAAAATGTTTTATAATTTCAAAAAAATTGTATTAATAATGAAAAAAGAAGCTTTGCTTTGAAAGGAGCTTTCCTTTCTTTTTATTCTTTTGGAGGACTGAAATTGGAGAAACTATTAGCTTTAGAAAGTCTCTTGTGAGAAAACTTAAAAAGTCAACTTATATGAAATAAGCAGCAAAAGGAGGTTAGTTTTCTTTTTCTTTTTTTTTTTCTGATTTAATGTGTTTTATTGATTAAAATATTACATTTGTGCCAATTTCCCTTCCCTCTGCTCCCCTCCACCCGGTGGCCCCCCTCCCTCCAGTTGTCCCCCCCTTTTAGATTATGTCCATTAGTTGTGCATATAGTTCCTCCCAACCTCTCTCCGTCTATTCCATTCCCTCCTACCATGATCCCCAATTCCTATATCATCTCCCTCCCTCTCCCCACTCCCCCTCCCTGTTGACCTCCCCCCAATATGCTTCCCGTACCCACAGTTCCTTTTCCACTCTCGTTGCCTGTTTAGTTTACCTTTGTTTCATCTCCCTAGCTTCTGTTTTTTAAACCAGTCCTTTTAACATCTCATATAACAGTGGTTTGGATCTAATGAACTCTTTCAGTTTTATTTTGTCCTGGAAACACTTTCTCTGTCCTTCTATTCTGAATGACAATTTCGCTGGATAGAGTATTCGTGGTTGTAGGTTTTGGATTTTCATTACTTTGAATATTTCTTGCCAGTCCCTTCTTGCCTGCAGGGTCTCCCTTGAGAAGTCAGCTGATAGTCTAATTGGGACCCCTTTGTACATAATTCTTTTCTTCTCTCTTGCTGCTTTTAAGATTCTCTCTTTATCTTTAATTTTTGACATTTTGATTATAATGTGTCTTGGAGTGGTTCTCCCTGGGTCCAGTCTCTTGGGAACTCTCCTTGCTTCCTGGACCTGCAAGTCTATTCCCTTCCCCAAGTCTGGGAAGTTCTCCTTTATTATATTTTCACTCAATTTTTCAAGTTCTAGTTCATCTTCCTCACTCTCTGGCAAACCAATGATTCTTATGTTGGGCCTTTTATAACTGTCCCAGAGGTTTCTGATCCTCTCATTGTTGCTTCCCATTTCCTCTCTCTGCATTGGTTGACTGCTTGTTCCTTCTCCATATTCCAGTTTGTTGAAATGAACTCTGGATTTTTTTTCCTCACCATCTGTCTCGTATGTGGTTTTGTTCCTTTCGTTATGAGTGTTTTTCGCTTCTTTCTCATCTTTTTCCAGATCTTTTGTGAATTCTGTAAGCCACCTGATAACAATGGCCCAGAACTGAGCATCTGACAGGTTTCTTATCTGTTCATCTGTCAGGTTCTCTATCTGTTGCCTGGTGAGCTGTGCCACCGGGATTTCTATAGTTGTCTGCCGCATTTTGACAGATGCGTTTTGTTTTCTTGGGCCGGCTGTCGGGGGCGGTGCCTGTGTATGCGTCACAATTCAGCGACTGGCGCCTGTCCGCGACCTATTTCGCAGCCCTGTGGTGCTTTCTTTGGGGGCGGGGGTCCAAGATGGATTCACACAGTTATTCAGCTAGGAGACCGGGATCCGTCCTCCCGCCCCCCTGGGCCTCACTCTTCAAGGCGATGTGGCAGCCGCTCTCCCCAGCGCTGGGGTCGCGCACTGCCAGGGGCTTGACTGCAGCCGGGATTTTTCGCCGCCCCGCCGCTGTCCCAGGTGCGACCGCAAACAGTGGTGCCCTCTTTAACTCTTACCTGCCCAAATGGCACTGCTGGTTTATAACTTCATATGTTGGGCTTCCGTGTAGTTTTATTTTCTGGAATTTCTAGTTATCCTTTGTTTTGAAGTAGTTGTATTCCTCTCTAGTTGTAGAGGGAGACCTAGCGTGTCCGTCTAAGCCTCCATCTTGGCCGGAAGTCCTAGTGAGGTTAGTTTTCATTATACAGCTTCTGTTAATATTAAATATTTTTTCTGTTTTACCACAAATTGACTAAATAAAAGAAGTTTGCCTGAATGCTGAACATGCTTCAGTACATCTGAATAGCCTATGAATAATATCTACTAGATTTTAGGGACCTTGATGTCAAAGTAGTTTGGAATTCTATAATGTTCCTAAATCATGTTCTTATAAATCCCCCCAGCCTTTGGAGTACTGGACTTTCTAAAGGACTCAAATGTAGGACCAGTACCTACTAATCTGTTCATTTCAGGTAAATGGATTGACTCTTGGCGTTTGGTCATGATTTTATAACATGGGGGCCGAAAACAAAGAGAATGGGATGGGCTCTTAAATAAAATAGTGAAAGAGCATTTATCATCTGTCCCTTGCATGTAGAATTTGGTTTTAAGTTCATAATCTGCAAGCAAACATGACATTAAAATGGTGTATAAAATTATAAAATGAAAATTTTACACTCTCTATATATATACATATACTTACACATATATAGAGTATAATTTAAATTTTTCATTTTATCATTTTCCTATTCCAAAATGAAATAATGCATTTAGTAGTTTTGAGGGTTGGGGGAGTATTGTGCTTAATTGGTTGTCTGGTATGAGTTTCTCAAATTACATTTTTTTCTGTTTAAAAAAAAGATCCGATTTTTAGCTCTTAAACCATTGTTATTTAAATTTCCAAAAGTGATTAAAATTCATTTATTTTAAAATTATAAACACCTTGATTCTATGTTTAAAGATTTTTCTTTAAAATATGGCATTAGATGTTAACTTTTCCACAGTTCTGAGCACCATTAGCATTATCAGAAAAGTACTGTGAGAGCTCAATGGTAAATTAAACATTCTGAATTTAACATGAATATACTTTTTGCTTCAGAAAATAAATTCAGATTTTTCAAAGTAAAAAACTAGTCTAATTATTACTTTTCTATGTATTTTGTTGTTTTACAAATTTTCTATAATATGTATGTATTATATATAGCAAAAACAATACTGAAGCTAAAAAGCATTTAAAACAATGGTCTTGCGTTCTTCTGTAGAACTGAGAAAACTTGATGACAGAGAGAACTATTAAACCAAGGTCAGATAGATAATAGCTACAGAGTTTGAATCAGAACTTTGGCCTTTTAATCATTTTTCAATTGTTTTTTGTACAATATAAAAAAATGATATATAAAAATAGATTTTTCTAACATTTCTTATTCATTCAAACATACAATAATAGCCAATCATGACAGGATCCTTGTCAACAAGGGGCTGATGCATTTCACTTCTGCATATACCTTCCATCAATTATACAAAAATGTAACTCAAAAAAAGTTTACTACTCAAAAAGTTAGGTGTCATTTATTTAATCCTACTAAAGGAAAAAAAGCTTAGGTAAAAAATTTATGTAAGGACCATATTGCATTAACATAAGAATGAGCTCACAGTAATCATTAAAATATTTTATCTTTAAAGCTCTTATTGATGTAACTCTTGTATTGTCATCAATTAGATAAGGGTAAACATTAGTTTTTGAATATTGCACACAAAAATATATTTTTTAATATGTGCATGTGTTTTACTTACTTGGATTTTCAAATACACCAGTTCTCATAACTAGCTAATCACTTTGCTAACTACTGGCGCAGAGGGTTGGGGCGTACGCGCTAAGAATGCTGACTGGGCCGAAAGTTGTTGACAATCGGAGGGTAAGTAATCTCTCTGTGTCTCCTGTGGGTGGCTCTATGGAGTTAACAAGCGTGTTCTTCACAGCGAACCCAACACCGTGCTGTCTTGTTTGGTCCGGAGACTTCCCTTGCCAGTAGAAGGTGTAGTTGGTTTCTCTGATAGTTCCGTTGTCGGCCAACCGGGTCTCCTGTAGAGCCGCAATGTTGATGTTTAGTCGTGCCAGTTCCCTGCCGATGACGGCAGTTTTCCTGGCACCATTGATCCACGGAAGATCTGCAGTAAGTCCGGGACACATGGTCCTGATGTTCCAGCTAGCGAGGCAAAGAGCTGGAGGCTTCTTTCTTGTTGTTTGCTTGGAATTGCCTGATGCGAGTGTTTTGTGGCCCACTTTTCAAGAGACGCCTCTCTGATCCCCACGCACCCAGTGGGGCAGGCGAGCCATGGCGAGACGGCACCTAATTGGCTGGGGGCTGCCCAGCTTGAGGCGGGCGGTAGCTGTCCAGTGAGGTGTGATGACCTCTCCCACCGTCAGAGGAGACCCCTGGCGCTCGTTTCCTTCGCCAATCGGATAAGCTTATAACCGGTATCTGTCTCCTCCCGTGTTGAGTCGACATCTTGCGATGACGCTGGAGTGTCCTCTCCAGTGAAGCTACAAAGCCTGGGCAGGGTGATATGGAGGGCCAGCTGTTGCCCATGCAGAAGACCCCCCCTCTCTTCGCAGCTGAAGGATCCAAGGGGAAAGACAGAGTCAATACAGCTTGGCTTCAGGTGCGCCGCAGGAGTTGCCGGTGTTGACTACAACGTCAAACCGCCTTGGGGACTCCGGCTCTGGATTTTCTGTCGGGGTTTACTCCCTTAGCCTTTCCCCTGAAGAGGTATGCCGCAAGGCAGCGGAGGTTTTTTGGAGTCAGAGTTTTCCTTCTCTGATGAGCCTACGTAAGGGTCTGTGAATGGTCAGAACTGTTTGTAATGCCCACTGCATCAGAGGACGCAGTCAGGGATATATAAGCAGCTGCGGACATTTTAGCTCTCGCTCTCGCTCTCTCGTGTGCTCCCTCCACGTGGCTTGGTGAAGGGGTCTCCAGGCTGCTTTAAGAGGCTCTTGCCATGCGGTTTTGAGGAGAGGAGATCCATGCGGTTTGCAGGAAGGAGGCCTGGGCTCAAGCAGAGGGAAGGCAGAGAGGACTGGAGACGCTTGGGGAGAGTTTGGTGTGGTGGCTTTGAGGGGAGAACTGGGGAAGCAGCTGACTGGGTCCCAGTGCTGACTCATCCCCAGTGCTAACTACTAAAATAAATTTTTAATGTGTTCTTTTTTGACTAGCTCTGTCAAATGTGTGAAATGTTGGATATGCTTATTTTTTCACTAAATATAGAAAGAATTGCAGTTTGAATATAATCACACAATGACTGAAAGCACTTTAACCACATAAATGCATCGTTTTCTCCTTTTATCTTGTTAAATAAATATGTATTTTTTCTGTGTGTTATTTTTTTCTGCTCGTAATATACAATGGGATCTTCTATCCCTCTGAAATAATTCTGGAAATTTCAGTGCAGCTTTGTGGAATGTAATGTCAAGGATCAGATGAATTTAAATTATAAATTTGGAAACAAAATACATAAATTATACTATGAAGCAGGCATTTAATATAGTTATAATCATATCATTGTCTCATTTTTTAAGTAGATCAAAAAGATAATGTCTGCCTTTTGTAGACAAATTTGTGAAACCTAGAGAAAGCTACTGACACCAACCCAGTCTCTCTTTAGTCCATACTCACTCCTTTAATTTTGTCCTCTCTGTGGTCCTTCTTGAGAGACCAAGAAATCACTTATTATGAGCTTCTTTTAAGCACACACAAAGGTGATTCAGTGTCTTGGCTTAAGTTATATCTCTTTTTCTTCTTATTAGATGTAGTGCTAAGTAACTACAGCATACATTCCCTTTTACACTTCAGTGCACAGTCAGAATCCTTCTTACTACCAGCAATAATAATCGTCCTCTGATTTCCACTCTCAAAATATTAGAAGTGAATATAGACAATTTTGAGTCGAGACTTAATTTACAGATTAAAAACAAAACAAAACCCAAAGCGTAAATGGATGAACTGTAAGATATTTAGTAGCATTCATCTGGAGTCTTTATAGTCCACAGTGGACTCTATGTTGTTTTTTAATTATTTCTTATAGCTAATTTCACCCCATACTCCTTGTAAGATTGACCCTAAACATTGATATTCTTCATAGTGCCTTGCAATAAAATTAGTGCTTAATCAATATTTACAGAATGATTGAATAAATAAGGAAATAAATAAATGAGGAAGTGAATATACAAGATATCAAAATATTTAACTCCTTCTGGCAAATCTTCTATTACCTTAAAACAATATGTTCCTCAAATTTTAACATAAACTAACTGTAGTCCTGTTCTTTCACCTTACTGAAAACTTCTAACATACTTTTAAAGTTTACTACACAATATAAGAATAGGAGTAGAAGGAAAATAATTTGCAGTATAAAACATAAATTTCTGCTAATCCAATCTGTGGACAAAGAAAGGCGGGGAGCTCTATGGAAAGTAACTTCACAAAGTGATCTGATTTTAGATTCCTAACGGGGCATGTCTGTTGAGTAATCATGCCCAGGCATATAACTTCTTCAGTGAAAGGTTTATCTTTACCTTAACCAAGCTCTGACTATTGCTTCTATGCATCTAGGTTAATATAACTCTAAAGTAAGCTGGTAACTCTCTACAAGAGAGCACATAATCTTGTTAATTCTTCTGTAATCCAAACTCTGTTTTGCTTTCCCCCACCTTCATTTAATCTTCTTTGTGTTCCTTCTTTAATTTCAAATGCATGAAGGAAACTGCAAAATTGCTATTCCCCATAGAGCATTTGAGATCTTGCTCCAAGGCATCAGTTTGGCTCACATAAATTCTTATGAACATTTTCTACCAGTTGGGAAATTTCTTACCTCAACAAAATCAGAACAGTATTTAGAGACACATAAGAGATCTTGAAGTAATAAATAAAAGTGATGAAATAAAAAAGCAGCTGTGTTAAAGTGTTAACCCTATGTTTTGGGGCAATTAAAATCCTGGAAAAATATAAGCTTCTCATATACTGACAAATTAAATACAGCCTCTAAAATGACAAGAACTCAATAAGTTGGGTAAAAGAAGACCTGATTTTAGAGTCGCAAATTAGCATTTAGCTAAATCAAAACAAAACAAGATGATTTCTTTAATCCTCACGAAAGGATACTTTTTATTGTTGATTTTAAAGAGCGAGAGAGAGAGAGGGAGACATACATTGATTGGTTGCCTCCTGTCCATGCCCATGTAGGATTGAACCTACAATCTAGATTTGTGCCCTGACCGAGGATCAAATCTATGGCATTTTACAGTATGTGACCATGCCCCAACGAACTGAGCCACTGGCCAGGGCTAAAATTAAATTTAAAAACACAGTAATATTAATAGGGGAACTCAAGAATTAAAGATTTTAGCCTTAGTTATAGTTAATAGGCCCAAGTGATTAATGCATATGGAATGCTGTTATTCCATGAACTGGAATGCATGACCTACATGACTCCAAGAGGTCAACAAGAAACTCAATCTTTGTGCCCCTTAGGGTCTGCTAGCAATCAAGATGGCATCTGAGCCATTGTGTTTCAGGGAGGAAACATACTAATCAACAGATTAAGAAATACTAGGGACTTCCGGCCAAGATGGAGGCTTAGACGGACGCGCTAGGTCTCCCTCTACAACTAGAGAGGAATACAACTACTTCAAAACAAAGGATAACTAGAAATTCCAGAAAATAAAACTACACGGAAGTCCAACATATGAAGTTATAAACCAGCGGCGCCCTTTGGGCAGGTAAGGGGAGCGAAAGGGTGCGGTGCTGTTTGCGGTCGCACTTGGGACAGCGGCGGGGAGAACAACCCCGGCTGCAGTTGAACCCCCGGCAGCTCGCGACCCCAACGCTGGGGAAAGCAGCCACCACATCACCTTGAACAGTGAGGCCCAGGGGGGCGGGAGGACGGATCCTGATCTCCTAGCGGAATGACTGTGTGAATCCATCTTGGACCCCCGCCCCCAAAGAAAGCGCCACAGGGTTGCGAAATAGGTCGCGGACAGGCACCGGTCGCTGGATTGTGATGACAAAGCACCACGGCACAGCAAGAAAGGCTGCCCAACGGCGCCGGTCATTGGGTCATTACGAGTACACAGGCACTGCCCCCTACAGCCGGCCCAAGAAAACAAAACGCATCTGTCAAAATGAAGCAGACAACTATAGAAATCCCGGTGGCACAGCTCACCAGGAAACAGATGGAGAACCTGACAGATGAACAGATAAGAAACCTGTCAGATGCTCAGTTCTGGGCCATTGTTATCAGGTGGCTTACAGAATTCACAAAAGATCTGGAAAAAGATGAGAAAGAAGCGAAAAACACTCATAACGAAAGGAACAAAACCACATACGAGACAGATGGTGAGGAAAAAAAATCCAGAGTTCATTTCAACAAACTGGAATATGGAGAAGGAACAAGCAGTCAACCAATGCAGAGAGAGGAAATGGGAAGCAACAATGAGAGGATCAGAAACCTCTGGGACAGCTATAAAAGGCCCAACATAAGAATCATTGGTTTGCCAGAGAGTGAGGAAGATGAACTAGAACTTGAAAAATTGAGTGAAAATATAATAAAGGAGAACTTCCCAGACTAGGGGAAGGGAATAGACTTACAGGTCCAGGAAGCACAGAGAGTTCCAAAACAACTGGACCCAGGGAGAACCACTCCAAGACACATTATAATCAAAATGTCAAAAATTAAAGATAAAGAGAGAATCTTAAAAGCAGCAAGAGAGAAGAAAAGAATTATGTACAAAAGGGTCCCAATTAGACTATCAGCTGACTTCTCAAGGGAGACCCTGCAGGCAAGAAGGGACTGGTAAGAAATATTCAAAGTAATGAAAATCCAAAACCTACAACCACGAATACTCTATCCAGCGAAATTGTCATTCAGAATAGAAGGACAGAGAAAGTGTTTCCAGGACAAAATAAAACTGAAAGAGTTCATTAGATCCAAACCACTGTTATATGAGATGTTAAAGGGACTGATTTAGAAAAAGTAGGATCAAGACAATGAAATCTAAAATGAAAACTGCATCACAAGAAACAACAGAAGCTAGGGAATTGAAACAAAGGCAAACTAAAC
Organism: Furipterus horrens; assembly: GCF_987537825.1. Taxonomy (NCBI): domain Eukaryota; kingdom Metazoa; phylum Chordata; class Mammalia; order Chiroptera; family Furipteridae; genus Furipterus; species Furipterus horrens. Next base: position 138,195,149 of record NW_028327171.1, read on the forward strand.
AGGCAACGAGAGTGGAAAAAGAACTATAGGTACGGGGAACATATTGGGGGGAGGTCAACAGGGAGGGGGAATGGAGAGAGGGAGGGAGATGATATAGGAATTAAGGATCATGGTAGGAGGGAATGGAATAGACAGAGAGAGGTTGAGAAGAACTGTATGCACAACTAATGGACATGATCTAAAAGGGGGGGACAACTGGAGGGAGGGGGGCCACCGGGTGGAGGGGAGCAGAGGGAAGGGAAATTGGCACAAGTGTAATATTATAATCAATAAAACACATTAAAAAATAAAAAAAGAAATACTAGGAAAATTGCCACTGGCTTGCAACTTTTATTTGATTAACTGTTTTTCAAACCCCTTACCTATGCTTTCCTTCTCCCTATAAAAATGTCATCTTGAGATGACATGTTAAAATGGCTTTTAGGGTCATATAACCTGCCATCTTCTGAGATCACTGGCCCATAAAGATGCAATCCTTATCTCTACTTACAAATTCTGGTAGTGACAGGCAGCACAAATGCTGACTTTTCTAGTTTCAATATAAACAAATAAAAGATGTTCAACATCATTCATCATTACGGAAATGCAAATTAGAGCTATGATAAGATTCTACTACATGCCTGTTAAAATTGATAAAATAAAAATTTGATAATAGCAAGTGCTGGAAACGACATTGAGCAGCTGGATCTCGTATTGCTAGTAAAATTGTACAGACTCTGTAAAATAGCTTTGCAGATTTTTTAAAAGAAATTAAACATGAATTTACTATGTAATTTTCTCAGTAATCATATTCCTGCATATTTATCATACAAAATAAACATTTATGCTCACATGAATACCTGTACACTATTTGTAATAGCCTAAAAGGTCTTTCTGTGTGTGAATGGGTAAATAAAAAATGTGGTACATGCCTACAATGGAATACTATTGAGAAATAGGAAAAACAAAGAAGCATCACTGATACACACAACACCAATGAATCTCAAATGAATTATGCTGAGTAAAAAAAAAGAAGAAGAAGAAGAAGAAGAAGAAGAAGAAGAAGCCAATCTCAAAAGTCATGATTGTATAATCTTTTATTTAGATAGCATTCTTAAAGTAACAACATACGATGATAATAACAGATCAGTGGTAGTCACAGGTTTAGACTTAGGGTAGGATGTGATTCTAAAAGGGAAAAAAATAAGAGTTTCTTGTGGTGATGAACATGTTCTATATCCTGATTTTGGTGATGGTTGCATAAAAATATACATGTGAAATTTCAAAGAGCTATATAACAAAAACTGTATATATGAAATCTGAATGAAGTCTACAGTTGAGTTAATAGTACTGCACCAATATAAGTTTCCTGAATTTAATAATTTACTGTGGTATGTAAGATGTTATCAATAGAAGAAGCAAGATGAATTGTTCATGGGAACTCTCTGTATTCATTTTGTAACTATCAAATTATTTCAAAATAAAAGTTTAAATGTGATAAAAGATACTTTCTATTTTATTATTTGCCTAACATAGAAGGGAGTTACTTATAAAAGTCAACTTAGTTTTCTCCATTACCTTTGATTTATTATCCAATTTGGCTGTTCCTATTTGTATATGTACCTCATTAAAAAATAAAATACTTTCACCAACCATATGGGAAAACATATTTGCCAATGATGATACCTCAGACAAAGGATTGATTTCCAAAATATATAAAGAACTTACACATCTCGACACCAAGAAGACAGACAGCCCAATTAAAAAAATGGCCAAGGACCTGAACAAACACTTCTCTAAGGAGAATACACAGAGGGTCCATAGACATATGAAAGAATACTCAACATCACTAACCATCAGAGAGATGCAAATAAAAACCATAATTAGATACTACTTTACACCTGTCAGAATGGCCATCATCAACAAATCAACAAACAACAAGTGCTGGTGAGGATGTGGAGAAATGGGAACCCTACTGCACTGTTGGTAGGAATGCAGACTGGTGCAGCCACTATGGAAAACAGTATGGAATTTCCTCAAAAAACTAAAAATGGAACTGCCTTTTGAACCAGCAATTCCACTGCTAGGATTATATCTGAAAAATCCTGAAACCCTAATTCAAAAGAACTTATGCACCCCTATGTTCATAGCAGCACTGTTTACAATAGCTAAGTGCTGGAAATAGCCTAAGTGCCCATCTGTAGATGAGTGGATCAAAAAACTGTGGTACATTTACACAATGGAGTACTATGTAGCAGAAAGAAAGAAGAAACTCCCACCATTTGTGACAACATGCATGGATCTAGAGAGAATTATGCTTAGTGAAATGTTAGGCAATGACAGAAAAATACCATATGATATCATCTAATAGAGGAGACTAAGGAACAACACAAACAAATGAACAAAATTGAACACGGAACAGAATAACAGTTATCAGGGGGGAAGGGGGAGAAAGAGAAGGGGAATAAATAAGGGAAGGGTTTAGCCAAAGAACATGTATAAATGACTCATGAACATGGACAATGGGGTGGGATATGACTGTGGGAGAAGGGGTGGGCTGGGGGGAGCAATGGGGGAGAAATGGGAAAACTGAAATGGAAAAACAATTTTTAAAAAAGAAGAAAAAATAAAATAAAATACTTTCAACATTGATCACAAGATATGCAAGTTTCATTTTCCAAGTTACTACAAAACTCAATATTCTTTCTGAGAAAAAAATGGGATAAAATCTTTAGAATGGTAAGCAAAAAGTAAATCTATTCAATGGCATCTGTTATTTCTTTTTTTTTTAAATTATTTATTTATTTGTTTGTTTACTTTATTTTTAGAGAGAGGGGAAAGGAGAAAGAGATGGAGAGAAATATCACTGTGTGGTTGCCTCTCAATTGCACCCCTAACTGGGGACCTGACGTGCAACCTAGTCATGTGCCCTGACTGGGAATCGAACCAGCGACACTTGGCTCGCAGGACATCTGTTATTTCTTACAGTTAACATTTTATTTGCAGTTTTTTCTCAGGCTACAATAAAACAGTTTTAAAAAGCTAACAGGATAGGATTGATAGTAGCAGAAATAAAGTCATTTCAGATGCAAAGACTACAATCCCACCACCAAAAGAGAAAAAAAAATATGTATATATATATATATAGAGAGAGAGAGAGAGAGAGAAAATTCTCCATTGGGTCTTTCACATTTCTGCCTATTTTTTAGCAAAAGCATTGGTAGTTTCTGTTTTGTGCTATTTTTAGAGCAAACAGCCTGATAAAATAGCGATAGAGATTCCCTCTAGTACAGAGGGCAGATGTTTTTGTCTGACTAGAATAATGAAAATAATGCTTTCCACTAGGGCAAATATTGGGCAGGTTACTAGGTAAGGTCTCATAAAACTGGCGATTTTCTAAACTCTGAGTTGCTCAGCTGTGACACAGACTCACTGTGTGCACATCATCTACCTGGGTCTGCTTCTACATTGCCTGATTGGGATTTGTGGGAACAAGGGGAACTGATGTGATATCAAGTTCATATGTGTGTACTGTGCTCTTAATGAATAAAGATTTTTGGCTCTGATGTAGGAGACTATGAAACTCTGACAAGTTAACTTGCTGGTTTGTGAATAGTATAAAAGCTCAGAAGAAGAGATTTGAGGATCATAGGGAATTATACAGACTTCTTTTGAAACATCACGATTCTCTCCTGGCCATTCCTCAACATAATGTATCTTTCTTTACCCTATAATGGCAACCTCAGATTGGCCTAAAAGGTATAGTCGCTGGATGACAGCCTGTCCAGAATAAGATTGGCAGATTAAAACTTAATTCTGGTCACAGTTTATAAATATGCTTTGTTCCTGTTTTATATGACCCTTCCAGACAAAGTTCTGAATGGAGTAGAACATTGGGGGAGAAAGAAAGATGAAGTTGTAGCTACTCCAGATTTTGTGGATGTGGAGGGAGAGCCTTTAGACTATGGAAGGTATGAAGAAGGGAGGGAAACCCTCCTGAAAATGTAAGCACCTTGGTCCTGTTCTGTACCTTTTAAACAATGATTGAGAAGGAAGGAAACTTATTTGAGCACTCAGCTCTTGTTCTGCTATCTTTTGAGTAACAAAGAACTTTGTCATTGAGCCAAAAGTCTCATAATTTCTGTCAATATCTAGGAAACTCTGGCAGCCAAACTTGTTCCCAGGAAACTCTGGCAGGCAAATTTGTTCCCATGCAAATAATAAAATTTTGTGGGTTGTTTTTTTTTTTTAATATAGGAAGGAGAACAATAATACTGGGTTCTGTATGACTTAAACAGTGTTTATATAAGTGGTTTGTCACAAATTTAAAAAGGCATATGAAATAATGTATCTGATATCTCACCATGCTTCTTCCCCTTGACTTCTAACTCTTGTAGAATCTATGGTGGACAGTTGAAAAAAGCTTTGGTTTTCTATATATTGACAGCACCTCACCTTGAGCAAACTAAATTTTGTTAAGTAGTATATATAAGCTTGGAAAATTAACATACCAAGGGCATCCCTCAACCAACAGAAGAAAGGAGTTTGTCATGGTCAGTCCTTGGGAACATAGTTCTGACAAGCATTCCATATGTTTCTGTGGAAGTCCTAAGGAGAATTAAACCCCAGGTCCCCATGTTACCTTGGTAACAGCCTTGTATGGGCTTTCCTTCCTTCCTCTACTCTTCTTCACATCGCTCACTCTTGCTTCCTGAAATAATCACCTAAATAGCCTTTCTAAACACAGATACTTGTCTGAAGCTCTTCTTTTGAAAATACCTAATTTAAGATAAAGACAACAGTTTATTTTACAATAGATATGTTTAAGTTGCATATTATAAACCCTTTTCTGTTTAAACAAATTCACATATTTCCATACAATGAAATTAAAGGTTTATATAACAAAGTATATTTTGAGTTGAATTTTACAAAATGAATAAAAACTCCTCCATCTTGTCATAATACTACTTTGCATGGCAAGATGATTCTATGGATTGATGACTATTTAAGTATATGATAATTTGTTAATTTACATTGGAATGCATTAATAAGATGCCTAGACAAAAATCAAAATTACAACCTTTGGCTTGACACCAGTTCAAAATTATTGTACCCTACAAAAGAATATTTTATCTTGGACCTGTTTAATGTTAGGTATTTGGAAATATTCTAAGAAAACATTCAAACTTTGATGGCACCTTAATGTTTTTGTGGAAAATGTACACCATACCTAGTAAGAAACATAATAAGACCTAAAAGCATTAATCTGTATTGCATTCATAACCACTGGATTCTATATCAGTTCCTATGTGATTTGAATGACATTTACAGAATTCACAATATGAGAGGAGAATGAGTGAATGCACTGCAAGAAAGCAGAAGTTGGAGATGAAAATTAGTGAAACAAATCTTACAGAGAAATTACTGTAATTACTCGAAGAACTGGAGGAAGTAAGAGTTTTGTAAAGTTTTGTTTTTGTTCTGTTTGATTTTTGTTCATTAGTATTGGATGTGGGAATAAAGTTCAATCATTACTAAACCCTCACTATGGTAATACAAAGTTGACTAATAGTGGTGAAAAGTCCTCCAAGTTGTATTTATATCCATCAGTGGTCATACTAGATAGGCTAAAAAAATGAACCGTAAAAGCTAGCTAACATATACATATTCTCTAAAAACCAAAGCAATTTTATATGTCACCATGTTTAATTCTTATGGCTTTCTCATGAGGATAAATTAAACAGATAAAATTGTTCACATTTTATATATTATGCTTTTTGAATGTTAGATAAGTGGTTTTTCATATAGTTTCACTAAAACAACAATAACAATAAAAACAAAACTAGCAGGATACCAAACTAGAACTCAACCCAAAATATTCTAACTCAAGTTCCAGGCTTTTTCTCTGTAGTCATTATAATTATGCTTATTTGGGAGTGATATTTCTCTCTGTGATACTAACAACCAGAATTTGCTGAAATCCAGGTTTGGGAAAGCAGCTTTACATTCCCCACAGCCTCATTAGAAAGAAAATAAACTCTGGAATTTAGAGGAAACACAGTCATTTCAAGAATGGATAAGACAACTGGAAATATAGTAGCAGCTGGTCTAGAATTCCTTTGCTGGTTACTTTTATGTTTTCCAGCTCAACTAATAAAACCAGTTACTATAATTTTTTTTATTTTTTATATTTTTAAAGATTTCATTTATTCATTTTTAGAGAGAGGAGAAGGGAGAGAGGAAGAGAGGGAGCGAAACATCGTGTGTGGTTGCCTCTTGCGTGCTCCCAACTGGGGACCTGGCCTGCAACCCAAGCATGTGCCCTGACTGGGAATCAAACCAATGGCCCTTCCACTCACAGGCTGGCATTCAGTCTACTGAGGCACACCAGCCAGGGCTGGTTTTCTTATTTTTATTTGACCCAGCAACTCAAGGTCTCAGCTTTTTAATCATCTCATTCCTGCTTCTAGTTTATTACATTTCATTTGATCTTTCCATTCTTCCCAAGAACATACCTTCCCAATAAACTCAAATAACAATGATGGGCAATAAAATATCACCATTAATTATTTAAATCCAATTTGTTAAAAAGTCATTGTGCAGCCAGAATGTGGAATGAACAAGAGAACCTAGAAAAAGTAGCCAAAGAGCTCTAATTTCTAGTGCATTTCAGACAAATCACAGAATTAGGGAGCTAAAAGGGACATTAGAAATCATCAGCCATAAATTAGACAAGGTTCCCAAATCCAGAACTGGACACCAATCTTTTGACTTAAGCCTGGGCTCTTCCCAATATACTACTTGCTCATTGTATTTCAACCACACTGCCTTTTTTTTTTCAGTTTTTCAAACATGACCCTCTCTTTTTCTCCTCAAGGCTTTGCCCTCTTTTTACAATTTTCCTCTTTCTCCCTACCTACCCTTGCATTTTCCTTACCATGATTTTTTTTTGTCTTATCCTTTTGATAACACCTTCAATGTAACCTCCTCAGGGAATCACTGGCCAACTAACTTAACTAACATACTCTCTGTCAGTCTTGACAATAATGCATTTCATATATTTACATAGAAATTAGCATAATTTATATTTATGAATGCATCTATCTGTAAACATATTTATTGGTTGCATCAGAGTAAAGGATAAATAGCATTCTTTATTTTTTTCCTACTCATAATTTTCACTTAAACTTATTTCAAGAACTTTTGTAAAGACTTATTTAAACATACTTTTAACTTAAAAATATTGTTATTGAATTTATTGGGGTGACATTGGTTAATAAAGTATATATTTTGGGTATACAGTTATATAGTATATCATCTATCTGTATATTGTATTGAGTGTTCACAACCCTAAGTCAAGTCTTCAATCACCATTTATCCCCCCTTTACCTACTTCAATCTCCCCTCACTCCCCTTTCCCTCTGGTAATAGCACTCTTTTAATAATTTGTTTTTGTTAGATATACCAATTAAGTTCATATGGCTTTTAAACAACATTTTAAGAAGATTTAGAAATATATATTATTTTAGTGTAGATTAGTACTAGCAATTCCAAAAATTAAAATGCAATATTCATGAAACATGAAACCTCTACACTTCAAAGCACATATCCTTCCACTGTTCATCCAGATCTAGTTTAAACATATTACTTTAGAAAACTGGTTGTTACTTTATTGTTACTTTTTACTTGTCAGTATATTAATAGTAAATAACTTCAGACTTATAAAATGTAAAAATAATAGAAAGGGTTCCCATAAACCTTTCACTTGGAACCCCCACTTAGTATTATATAACACTTGCTTTATTATTATTGTTACAGAATGGGGGTCTCCAAAAATCCCCAGAGCCTGCAGGTTGGGGGATGGGAATAGAAAACAGCTTTTAAGATGCCTTCACATGCCTGTGGCTAGTGCCTTTGCTACGCAAATGGTTTTGGTTCTTCCAAGGCCCCAACCAGATGGGAAGGGTTTTGGACGATGGAATGGGACAGAAAGAGCACACAGCCTGTGTAAGGTTCTGTGAATGATCAAAACTGGTTACCATGCTCACTGCATCACAGGACACAGTCAGAGATTTAAAAATAAGCGACAGACATTTTAGAGTACACCATGCAGCTTTGAGAAGAGGAGAACACCTTGCAGCTTTGAAAGGAAAGGGAGAACTCCATGCAGTTTACAAGGAGGCTGGGAACTCCATGCGGTTCTACATTAAGAGCTGGAGGGCACCACAACACAGGCAAAACCTCCCCAATCAGGATCGAATGATTGGGAGATGCCCGTAAAGCTAAACTGTGTCTAGGAAGTAGGGAAACAGTATCTCTAACTTTTCTAAAACTAGCCTGGTTTGGTAGGGGGAGGCAGAACTATGTGTTTGTGGGTGTTTTAAAGAAAATAAGACTTAACAGCAAAAATACGCAAATAATCTAAATCTATATAACCATTAAATAAATAATTCTTTTTCTTTTCACTGAACTGTGATGTTGAGAGTTATGCTTCTGGTGGCGGGCAATCAGGCTCCTAATAACTGAACAGCCCGTGGGTTCTGTTTCAATCGGAGCAGCCCGTGGGTTCTGTTATATTATGTACACAAAGAACATAACATATAAATTTTTACAAAACTATGGAATATGTAAAATGTTTCACAAATGTCATCCTTATGCAAGAGTCAGGGTAATATTTGTATTGTTCTATTTTTAGTCCATGTGCAGCTAAAGGGAGCATTTAGCATTTTTAATTTGACCCAAATCTAGCTCCCATTATATTTTCCAAATACTATGTCTACATGAGTAAACCAGAAGAGGCACTAAAAGGCAGCCGATTGCTACACATAATAATAACAATGATTAATCTATTTTTATTTCTAGAAGTGGTAATAAAATACTTACCAAACAATACAAGTATCAATCTGGTATCAACTCACCAGGAAGACACTAGCTATATATTACTGATACAAACATGTAAGTGTTAATCAGCTCCCTCACTTTTTAAAATATGTTTTTATCAGGGGCATTCATCATCATTTATTAAATGTGTTATGATAGAGAACTAAAATTAACTGAAATATAACTATTAAATAAAAAAGTATAATAAAAGTTAAACTAGGTCTGTGACATCAAAAAAAAGTATAATAGTTTTTAAGACAAAAAAACAGTTGCTAAAAGAAAATTGATTAGAATTAGAATATTGTAAAAAAGTCTAAAGCAGAAATCTAAAATAAGAAATGACAAAGAATATTTCAGTATATTTATATAGAGAGTCAAGTGATATGGCGTATTGTCATCTGGATGGGTTAGTCTATGCGTCAACAATTGCCACTAAAAATAAATGTCTGATTCAGCATCCTATTTTACCAGAAGTTATCTGACAGCTTGGATCTATTGAAAATGACATACATTAAAACAAGATTGCTCTCAATCTGCTAGAAAGTGAAGTAGTGGTTTCTATTATATCTATGTTTAGGGTGGAAATGAATCACTTACTCAGAGTAGTGAGGTGCACTGTGCAAGACAGTGAACTATGAAGCAATCATACATAATCACTATTGAAACTTAAAAGCCTTAACTACAAAATTATAGACAAAATTTTGCAGCTTGAACTGTCAAAAGAGAAAAGGGCATGAGAGAAAATAATTACAATAACAGTAATAATAATAACACTAGTATTTTGTTACAAAATAGCAACTTTTATATGTACACTCTTCATTTAATTAAATTGCTTCTGTCCAGAAGTTTAACTAATCAGGAATTCTAAAGCAAAGTTTTCTGGGTTCAAATTCTGAATTCATTACTTGGTAACTGTGTGACATTTACCAAGTGTTTTATTTCTCTTCGCCTCGGTTTCCTGATCTATATTATGGGTATAATAAATAGTACATATTACATAGGCTTTTGTGGGGACTAAACAAATAATAAAAGCAAATGGATTATAAAAATCATGGCAGATGAACACAAAATCTAATAGTAATCATAATAGACATGAGGTTCCAAGGCATTTTTCACTTAGTAAGGCAAAGTTAGTTAAATATGGAGCATATGTAAGTAAAGAATGGAAAAAATTATTTTGATTACTAATTAATGTTGACATTTTTGTGCCCCCTCCCCCTTAAAATCACTGGAGGCTTCAAAAGAGCCTACCAGTGACTTATATTGCAAAGTTTTCCAGGGCAGGCACACATGATTGAAGTGTTTGAGAACTACACTATCATTAATCCTACACTGTACGGTGCAGTAGCATGCAGGAACAGAAATTACAAGGCCAACAACCACAGGATTATAGTCGTCATGTAGTAAGGAAGAGATCTGACCTTCCCCATGGACAAAAGTTTGAGCTTTTACCCCTTAATGTATCAAAATTGAAAACAGGAGGCAGCATGTCCAGCATCAACCAGATGCAAATATGAAATGAAGGCAAGATTTGGGGACAGGTTGGCACAGAAAAAGATGCCACTACTCTCCTCCTCACCAAAACAGAATCAAAATCTGAGCAGAGGAAAACTAATGTTACTCTGGCTAAACCTGCTATTAATATATTCATAATGGCTTTGGAGGTACTAATTACACAAACTCTTAATTTTAGAGTGCTTATATACCATTTGTGAATATGTCTACTGCCCCTATTCCTATCAAATAGTATATAGCAATACCTATTTCATGGTGTGGGTTTAGATCTTCTCTTTTAAAATTGTGCTACCTTTTTTAATTTTTTTTTTCCCTTTAACAAAGACGTAGGAGAATCAAATAAACCCAACAATTCTGAACAAGTAGGTATGATAGTGAAGTTCATGTCACTCAGATAAGGTAGTTCTAAATAGAGACCTGCTCTTTTGGGGACAACCAAGCCACTAACTCTAGGAAATGACACCTAAGAAAACATTTCTCCTGCAGGGATAAGTCAGCCATACTTAGGACAATAATTTGACTTTCTCCTCACTCTGCTTTCTCTAATAATCCCTCATCACCTGAGTCCACTCACACTATTTGTGATGCCAGCCAGTCACACTTTGAGTTTTAACTGTGTGGAGACAGCACTGTAATGGGTCCATTGGTCCTCTCAGTTTCTAAAGCTATTTCCTTCACAAACTCTGACTTGAATGGTGAGAAAAGCATAAGCAAATTATCTTCCATTCCACAAAAAATGTTAGTATTTATCTACCTCCTTTCCCTCAGCCAGTACAAGTTATATTGTGTTTAAAATTAGGAATAAGTACTCCTCTCAAATGCCCCCATATTGACAAGGGCTGACTCTGCATAGGAAAACAGAGCCCGTCATTACAATCACAGTAAGAGATGCTGGGGGAGATTTCTTTCTTCTGTCCTTGTAAGTTTTACTTTTAAGGAAACCACTGAAGACTCTTCAATCACACCCCTATGGCTTATAAGGGTTAATGGTGTTTTTCTACAGGTATTTCATTTCTATTTAGGGAGTAGCTGAGGCAAGAAGAAGACCTGGACTCACACAGAATTCAGAAAGACATTTTTTAGAATTTGTGACTGTGTGTATGTGGAAGTTTTAGATGTTAGCACTAAAGTAAAAAAGATATTTATTCTGAAAGAAGTCACCTGTTTCCTGTTGATCCACAATTACAGTCAAATGATGTCACTACATAGTTTCGTTTCCTTTTATTAAAAAAATGGAGTTTATTTTTAGAGCATTAGGTTTATAGAAAATCGAGCAGATAGGGTACCCATATACCCCTTTCTTTATCATTCACAATTTCCCCTATTATTAACATCTGGCATTGGTGTGTTACCCTTTTTACAATTAATGAAATAATATTGATGCATTATTAAGTAAGGTCCATTAGGGTTCATTCTTTGTGTGCTACATTAGTTATATGGATGTTGGCAAATGCATAATGACATGTAATCACCTCTACAGAATCATACATAACAATTTCATGATACTAAAACAGTCTGTATTCCATCTACTCATCTCTCCTTACTCCCCTGCCCCATCCTCTGGCAACCACTAATCTTTCTACTTTCTCTGTGGCTTTTCCTTTTCCAGAATGTCATCTAGTTTCCTCTTTAAAATTTTTAGTAACAAATTCTGTGTCATTTTTGTTCATTTTCATGGAATTGATACACATGAACATTTACAGGTGCCCCTTGTTAAGGTTAAAAATTCCCACATTGCATAATCACAAGTGCTATTTTCCTCAGGGATGAACACCCAGTCTTCTGGCTGAATGCTGGCACACCACACCCCCCTAGTACTTGAGCTTAAAGCTTCCCCACATAAGGCTGACTCACTATGGGTATAGCGCCTTGGATAAGGCGCAGGCTGTGGGGTTCATTGCTGAGTTTGACTCCTGAGGGCCCTACTTAACTGGCTCTCTGACTCCAGGCTAGTAATTTACCTCTAAACCTTATCTGTAAAAGATAATAGTACTAAACTAGGTACCCCACAGGTCACTGTAAAGGTTAAATTGCTCAAGGCAAAGGAAGTGCTTAGAACAATGACTGTCTCAAAGTAAACTTTCAGTAACATTTTTTGTTGATATTAATCTCTTTCTCTGTCTCTGGCTCTTAAAGAAAATGGGCCCTTTCACAATTGCAAATTCACATTCTGATGTAGCACAAGCACAAGAAAAACAAGATAGATAATGCAAAGTTAGTTCATTGATTCCACTTCTCCATATGCAATAGTAAAATAGTTTAGCCTTTAGGGGAATGATGACATCATGCTGAGGTCCTGGGGTATTTGAGGTCATATGTGAGAATGTGGAGAAGTTCACAGAGCACAGATGAGCTCACTGTGAACTCCAGGTCATGTGTTGACCTTTGATTCAAACAGGACAAAGGGGCAGAGCAGGACACTCCAGAAAGTATTGTGTTATAATTTTTCTCAGCTGGCTTACATATGCTTCTACAATATTAACCCTAGGAATATTATTATGACAAATACATAATGTAATGGTCTTTCTAATTCAAACCTTTATTAGGACTACTCCCAGAAAATGCCACAGATAAGATATATTTTTAAAAATACTATTAATTAAAGGTGTTTATGGCAAGGACACCAATCCTTTAAATTTATTTCTACTATAGTTGGCTAAAATAAATATTCCTATTTCATTTGAAAAAAACTGGAGTTGGGTTTTAATCATTACAAAACAAAGTCTTATGAGTGATTTATGGTCAGTTATCAGTTATTCACCTTAATATAATTAATTTTAATAAAATATCGTTAACATTATTTTTTAAATCATCCAATATTAAGTTACCTGATATATAAAATAACTATGAAAATTAATTTTTAAAAAATAGACCTGACTGGCTTATAAATATTTTCTTTATTAAGCAACCTCTAACTTATGTATTATCAGTCTGCTTATCCTATTCAGGCAATTGTCCTTGAATAATAAAAACATATACAGATCCAAAGAGTAAGGCAGGGTTTTCAGCAGCTAGACCTACTTTTTAACTAGAAATTTCCTTATCTTCAATCATCTAAACCTATGTCTGTCTTATTTTTGGGGGAAGTCACTAAAGATCCCTAAAGTATCTTTACCTATAGAATAAATTCGGGGTTGCTCTTTAAACTTAGCATGCTTTAAGTTTAAAAAAAAAATGACTGATAGCCACACAGTTTCAATGATTGACTTGTTGAGATAAGCCTCATCGTCATTGGTTCATTGATGCTGCTTTCATTGTCATGTTTGTCATCATCATCATCATGACCACCTCCATTATCATCTTTATCTAGCATTCATAGGGCTTTGTAAAGAACCTTAAAATATCCACCAGGAAGAAAACGACTTTGCTTTTAACTAGTGTGCATTCCATAGCATATATTCCATGACATTGAATTCATACATCTCTTTTCCATTGCCACTGAAATGATCTGTTTTGCTTTTTCCAGTATTGTTTTCTTATCAAAGACTTGATTATGTTTGAAGAGCCATAAGTCCCCCCACCCTACCACTGCCAGAGCCCATGTGACTTAGGGAAATTGAACCCACTTCCCAATCTTGGGATGAACTCTAATTAATACAAATCCAAACACAACATAGTATTCTTCCAGGACTGATATTGCTTCAGGTATGAGGAAACAACATTATGTAGTCCATTCAGACTAAAGTAATAATTTTAGAGTCCATATTTAGCAGACAGATTTCTTTCATTTACCTGCTGCATGAGAATAAGTAAGCAGCTTTCTTCAGTTCCCACTTGCAGCACCTTATGACCATGGAGAGAATGGAATTAGAATGCAGCAGTAGATGGCAAATTGGAGATACACAAGTGGGATGGTTCTCCGATTATGTCACTGTGGCATCAGTTCAACTAAGCCTGAATCCCACCAAGCTTGCTCTTCTTTGGCCTTCTTTTTAAGTGAGAAAATAAGTTAGCTTATCATTTAGGCTACTTGGAGTTAAGATCATTGTTAGTGTCAAAATCATTCTAAAATGCACTATTATCCCTGGCTGCTGTGACTCAGTGGATTGAGCATCGGCCTGCAAGCCAAGTGTCGCTGGTTCGATTCCTAGTCAGGGCACATTACTAGGTTGCACGTCAGGTCCCCAGTTAGGGGCACGAGTGAGAGGCAACCACACAGTGATCTTTCTCTCCTTCTCTTTCTCCTTTCCCCTCTCTCTAAAAAAATAAAATTAAACAAATAAATAAATAAATTTATAAAAAAAATAAAATAAAATGCACTATTAATACACTATTTCAGCTGTCTTCTCTTCCTCTTATACCTCTAATTACTCCCACTAACAAGCCTTTCTGTCCTCTACTCTCAAAGTTTTTACAAACATTACATTTATTCAGAGTCTGCTCCAGAACAAAAAAGATAAATAATAATATAGATAGATGTATCAAATAAAATCCAAGAAACCCAATCTGGAAAATATGACTTTCTGTGAGTAGCAGTGAGATCTTAAGCACAAATAGAAGAACTATTATCATTGTGATGTCTAAAAAGAGTTGAAAATAAAATGGTTTTTCTAGCCTCTTCAGAGAAGAGGATATTTCAGTTCTAGGAACCTAGAACTAATTACATAAAGAAATTGTCCCAATGTGGAGATGATGCCTGTTATTTCAGTCATTGGTCAGGGTATAATTTACTTGTTTATCTGATTATATATTTTCCAGGCAAACTTTGAATGGATGATCTGGATTTGTGAAACAAGAGGAAAAATGAATCTAATGAAAATGACTTGTTCAAGATAAAATGATAAACCTGAATTCAGAGTGTTCAGGGGAGTGTAAAACTTGAGAAAAAGATGAACCCATTAAATTTAAAATACTTTTTTAAAACAAGGGCTTTGACATGTTAACCTGTTCTGCTTTTAATTTGTTAGTAACCAAAAGGCAAAAAATTAATAATAATAATAATGGAATCAGATAGTGGTTATAGTAGCAGAGATAGTTATCTGTTAACCAGAAAGTCTGTAGAGTGGTTGACAATGTCCCAGCTAGAAACCATATTTTCTAGTCCTCTTTATAACAGAGTGACTAGATGGCATTAGTGGAATATAATCAAAATGATGTATGTCACTACTGCACTGAACTTTTAATAAAGTAGATGTGACACTCTTTTGTCTAGTCAAAAGTCAGAGGACTCTGGGGCCCCAAAGGATATAGGAACCACAAGATGAAAGGAACCCCCATCTTTGAACAAAAAGCTGCCTGATAATTAGAAACACATGTACTGGATTCTAACAAAAACAAAAAACAAATTCCTATTGTACTATCCACTGAAATATATAGCAGCAAATGTTACCATGACAAATTCAAAAGTTGGTAGCACAAGTACAGAATTACCTTCATGAAAACCTAAAGGCCATTGGCTCAGTGGTAACGTGGCAGCAGCAAGGTAACTACTATTCAGGACTGAAAGTGTTCAAGGTTAAAAATATTCGATAAAAAATGTTATTTGCAGTATCTTGGAAAATATGTTGAAAGAAAAACAAGTAATATTGATCCTTTGGATTTAAGGAAAGAAAATTAAAACTATAATATTAGAAATTGCATTAGTTACTACATGTTTACTTTGGCAAGATGTTACAAAAAAATTAATGTAGGTTAGAATTGGCTCATGGATTACCAAAAAAAAAAAAAGAGAGAGAGAAGGAGGAGTAGGAGGAGGAGAAGGAGAGGAGAAGAAAAGGAAGAAAGAAAGAAGAAGGAAGAAAGAAAGAAAGAAAGGAAGGAAGGAAGGAAGGAAGGAAGGAAGGAAGGAAGAAAGAAAGGAAGGAAGGAAGAAAGAAAGAAAAGAAAGAAAGAAAGAAAGAAAGAAAGAAAGAAAGAAAGAAAGAAAGAAAGAAAGAAAGAAAGAAAGAAAGAAAGAAAGGAAGGAAGGAAGGAAGGAAGGAAGGAAGGAAGGAAGGAAGGAAGAAAGGAAGGAAGGAAGGAAGAAAGAAAGAAAAGAAAGAAAGAAAGAAAGAAAGAAAGAAAGAAAGAAAGAAAGAAAGAAAGAAAGAAAGAAAGAAAGAAAGAAAGAAAGAAAGAAAGAAAGAAAGAAAGAAAGAAAGAAAGAAAGAAAAGTAAAGGAATAGAACAAATCTAAATCTGGGGCCTCTCAGGTTTGGAAAAGCCAATTGCTTCTAGGTCTTGAATAGTAAGAAAGAAAAAAACAAAACAGAACTGAAAATTGCTTTGAGTAACAAAACAGAGAAATTAACCTTTAGACAAAATGTGATTGCTTCCAACTAAAGCATGGTTTTCAGAGCTCAACGTATACTAACAGGATAGAAGAGAAAACCAAAAGAATGAGGTGGAAAGAAATAAATTTGGCTTGATAATTATTTCTAAATTATAACTTAGAGTGTAGTTATTGTTACATAAAAGTGATGGCCAAAAAAAAAAAAAAAAATCAAAATTCTACTAATTTTCAAGGCAACTTATAACAGCAAAAGCTATGAGCTTAGCATACAAAATCATTTGTCTCTTTAAACCTTAAAACAACTTGAAAGGAACAAAAAATAGTGTATATATATGTGTGTGTGTGTGTGTGTGTGTGTGTATAGTCCCCTTGAGGAAGATATTCTCCATTTCAACTTCAGCTACAGTACTGAGTACAATGGCCTAGAATGAACCTCCCAATGGAAGCACAGCTAAAGAGAACAATGGACAAGGGGAAATACTGCAGGAAAAAGAAATATCGATACAAGCTACTTACAAACCATCAGGGCAGAAGGTCTTCACTTTACTTGCCTGGCAGAATTTCATTATTGCTCTGTTGCATGACTATGGTATGTTTTGATCATCTGTTTTCTCAAGTGGACTTTTTGTTATTCTAATACTGGTCTATGAATTTATATAGGGTATGGAGGGAACAGCAGGAGCAGATATCTGTTTTGGTTCACAAATGGCTGTATAAGAAGAACCCACAAAAGAACATAATGGAGAGAAATGCACAACCCCTGGAGATTGTCTACTTTGACATAAATGTAGTGTATTCTATGTACAGTAAGAAGGGTACATATGAGCATTTGGTAGTCAGAAGACAAGACTATGGCAGAAATGGCAAAGTATGCATTACAAATGCATGCTCTCACTTCCATAGTATTGTGTTGTCATATGCAACCAGCTGCCTACCCAGGAGCTCTATTCCCAGATCCTCTTGCATCCAACTATGTCTGTAGATCCTCAACATGTTTTCCTTTCTGCTAGTTAAGAATAGAATATTCCAAGGCCTTATGAAATTCTAGAGCTGCAAAATGGAAGAAACATTGCTCCTAGAATCACCACATGGAGGAAGCTGTTCACCAACATATAATACCCTCATTGTATTCATGAGTGTAAAATACGATTTTGTGTGCCAATTTATCTTGCAATTTTAAAGTTTATAAAAGCAACTATTATTCTAATAAATGTAGTTGTAAAGAGATTATTCTATTGATATCATTCAAACTTGATTGTGCACTCTGTGAGATTATATTTGTCTGATGCAGTCATTTTCACTGATAAATAGATTGTAAGTATACAGTTGAAATAATTTTACCAAATAAAGTTTATAATACAATAAAAATATAAAAATAACCCAGAATATTATCAGTTTGGAGGCTTTCAGGTCATTGTAGAGTTCTAAACACTTTAGATAAATCCCAGACTGAACTTATGAGATAAATTTATTATTTAGATATACCTTCAAATTAATTAATTTCTCAATTCTAAATTCCATTTTGTGACTTACACTAAAGGTTTCCAGAAAGCAGGAATATTTTACTTTATATGTTGGTTTTTTATTCTATTTTATGCCATATTAACCCAGATTTAGGATGTTCATATAGAGATTTGCTAAGTAGTTTGGTTGTTGATGATGTTACCATAACTATTTTCAATCATTATGAAGAAGAACAATAACACATATTATTCATTTTGTTTTTATCAAAATGCATTAAATTATTTTATGATGTCATTAGGGCATATTTTATCTGCACTTAAATATTTATCTAAACACAATGTTTTATTCCATTCTTTCAGTTTCATTGAATAATAAATTGACAAACGTCCCTGTATAAGTTTTAGGCATACAACATTATGGTTTAATTTAAATATTTTGTGAGATAATTAGCACATTAGGTTCAGCTATCATCCATTTTCTTGTATAAGAAAAATAAAAGAAAGAAAAACACAGAATAATATTCCCTTTGTGATGAGAACTCTTGGGATTAACTCTCTTTACTCTCTTATATAACATACAGCAGTGTGAGCTATAGTCATCATGTGTTACATAACAACCCTATAGTAATTTAAAGTTAGTACCTTGTGACCATTTCTTTCTTTATACTTAGAAGTTAATAACTTTTGACTATCTTCCTCCATTCCCCCTCTTCCCATCTCCAACATTGACTTCTTTTTCTGTTTCTTTTTGAGGGTCCATAGATAAGGGAGATCATACAACATTTGCCTTTGTCTTCTGACTTATGTCACTTAGCAAAATGTCTTCAAGGTCCATCCCTGTTGTCACACATAGTAAGATTTCTATATTTGTTTATTTTTAACATCTGCATAATATTCCATTGTATAAATTTACCACTACTTCTTTATCCTTTCATCCACTGATGGATGCTTAGGTGGTTTCCATGTCTTGATTATTATAAATAATGCTGCTATGAACATGGGAATGTAGATCACTCTTTGACTTATTGTTCTCATCTCTTTGAATATATTCCTAAGTGGAATTGTTGGATCAGGTAGTGATTTTATTTATAATTTTTAGAGAAACTTCCATATAATTTTTCACAGTGGCTGCACTGATTTGCAATCGCACCAACAATACACAAGGGTTCCCTTTTCTCCACATTCATGTAGGCATTTATTATTGCTCGTCTTTTTGATAATGGCCATTCTAACAAGTATAAGGGGATATCTTGTAGTTTTGATTTACATTCCCTTAACGATTAGTGATGTTGAGTATTTTTTCATGTACCTGTTGGCCTTTCATATATCATCTTTGGGAAAATGTCTATTCAGGTTCCTTGCCCATTTTTAAATAGGGTTATTTGGAATTTTTTGTTATTGAGTTGTATGTTGTATGATTTTGCTATATATTTTGGATATTAAAGCCTTATCAAGTATATGATTTGCAAATATATTTCTCCCATTCCATTGGATGTCTTTTCACTGTGTTGATTCTTTCTTTTGCTGTGAGAAACTTTTAAATTTAATGTTGTCTTATTTTTGTATTTATTTGTTTATTTATGCTTTAGGTAACATATTCAATAATTAATGACCAAGAACTATGTCAAGGAACTTTATTCTTATTTCTTATATTTAGGACTATAATCTATTTAGAGTTAATTTTGTGAGTGGTATAAGGTATAAGTCTCATTCTTTTACATGTGACTATTCAATTATCTCAGCACAATTCATTGAAGAGAATGTCTTTTCTACATTGAGTACTCTTGGCTCACTTGTCAAATATTTGTTGGTTTTATTTCTGAGCTCTCAAACTTGTTTCATTTGTATATCTGTCTGTTTTTATAACAGTGCCATACTGTTTCAATTGCTACAGCTTTATAGTACAGCTTGAAATCATAATGGTTGATACCTACATCCTAAGCATAATTCTTACAAGTGCTTATCTCAGTAACCCTGAAGAAAAGACTAAAAATTGTCAATGTTTGTCTTTCCCTTTGAAGAATTAAAAAAATCTTGAGTAAAAACTATTTGATTTGGAAAGTATCCACTTTTGACTTCAAAGCCAGGCAAAAAAATTTCTCTCAAGTCAAGTCACTTAAAATCTTCCTCAAAAGAAAATATCAATTTTGGTTTAATAACTTGTGAGGTTCAGCAGTGAAATGGAATAAAATATAAATCAGAATAACTGAAAATAGTTATGTTTTTTTTAGTTCCTGTTTATTTATTTGTTTGTTTATGTTTTCGGTAGAATATGATATGGCCTATGGTAAAACACTTAATTTACATTATACATGAAAGAGTGATAATAAATAAGGAGAACAGTGTCAAGTATTTATTTTACTGTTTTTAAATTTTGTCTTTTTCTTTGTGGTGTTTACAACCTAAGCAAGGTTCTCTCAGTTTTTGAAAATAACATTTACTGCCTGAGAAATTTAACTGAGAAATTTCAAATAAATTACTGCTTAGATTTTTGTTGTTGTTGTATAGAATAATTTTTGTAAACTATAACAGCCATATCTACTGAACTTAACATTTGATAGTTGATGCAAAACTTTGTTTTACTCCAAGCTCCATTAAAGAATAGATTATAACATTATCTTGATGACCTGGTTAAATCTGTGTGACACATGAAAACTGTCCATATATTTTCAAAAGTAATAACACTGGGTCATATTAACTCTATTTTCATAAAACTCTATGTAAAAAAAATAAAATAAAAATAACTTTATCCCTGGCCATGTGGCTCAGTTGGTTGGAGTGTCCTTCTGTGCACTGAAAGTTTGCCAGTTTGATTCCCATTCAGGGCACATGCCCAGGTTGTGGATTTGACCCCAGATTGGGGAATGCATCCTGGAGGCAACCAATTGATAATTCTCAATGTTTTTTTTTCTCATCTCTCTATCTCCCTCTCTGTGTCTCTCTCCCTCCCTTCCTTCCTCCCTTTCTATTTCTCTAAAAGTTAATAAAAACATGTACTCAGGTAAGTATTAAAATAATAATAATAATTTTAAACTGTTTGAAATTATAAATTATTCTTTCCTAATAATGACACTGATTCTTCCAGTATTCTCTGGCAGAGTAAGAATGCTTTCATGCCATTTGAGAATTACTTTATAAGTAAAACAATAATTTACTTTTACCTTAGTGGCTTAGAAATATTCATATAGCTTCCCAAAGTGCTAGGGAATCTGAGAGAATCTGTCAGTTTCTAAAATATGTTTTTACTTCGCAGGAAGGCTCTCAATCCACTGACCCACACAGGCCAGGCTTTAAAATATGTTTTTTAAGATTTTTTTAAAAAAGAGCCCTGGCTGGTGTGACTCAGTGGATTGAGCACTGGTCTGTGAACCAAACATCTCAGATTAGGATTTCATTAGTCTGTCCTATGCCCTGATGGCTGTTCACTTTGATTCTATCTTTAGTTCCTCAGCTAGATTAGTTTCACCAAAAGTGAGGATCTAGGTGGGTGATAGAAAAGGGTTTATTAACTATGAAATATGGTCTATCACTCCTATGTGAGTTCAACTTCTGAGGCTTGAGCTTCGCCCCTGTGCCTCCTGGTAGTTGGTCTGCTCTTACAGAGAACAACGACAATGCCCTTTTCCCTCAGTACTGATGTGGGGTCAGGATTCACAGATAAATCTTATAAATCACTCTACCTTTCACTCTCTACAAGAAAAAAATTCATCCTTTGTAGAAAGAGGATATACATTGTCCTTGGAAAAAACTCAATTTCTGTTGTTTCACATGACATGGGAGATTTCACCTTCCCCTCAATTTTACCATCTCATATAACTGTTGATTTTGGATTTTATACATGATAGCAAAAGTCCTCAAAACTACTTTAATCCCAAGTTTTCAATTCCAACTTCAGTACTATCATTAAAACATCTCTTTAATTTTATGCTTTTTAAAAATAATTATCATGGTTAGAATTAATTTGTCCCCCTTCTTCAATGTTTTTGCAATGATTTGACATTCTTGGTGAAGTGAATTTTCGTCTCGAGTTTAGTGTGATGACTTCAGTAAGAAGTTTAGGGTGACTACTCAGGAACAAAATTATAAGCTAGTTCCACTCCTATCCTCAGTTATAACCTTCATTAGGTCCAAATACTACATGGTTTATTATTGAAAAAATGTTATATTAAAAATACAGGTTAAAAAACAAAGGAAACTACGAGGGGATTTTCTTCTTTACCTTTATCTTTTGAAAGACCTTGAAGGTATCCAAATACATCCTGTACAAAATCAATTATTAAAATAATGCTTCCTCTGCTACCTTCCTTATACCTTACTCTATACTTTTCTCATACAACCTCTATATATACTTCTTATTTATTCCCAGGCTATAGCATTTTTTCCCTCATGTCTCCTCCTTTTTTTCATTATTTTATTATAAAATAGAGTTGGTCTATATAAAATAAATCATTTCAGGAAGGTTTGTAGTAAGCATAATGGTATCACAAATGTGAAATACATTAGTAGTTATTTTGAAGGCAATGTGAAAAAGAGAACTTCTCATATTCTACAACTCAGAAAGTCTTAGGGTAGAATTAACATTATTCACTATGTTTAAGACAAGAAAACAGTTAAGATAGGCATCCAACATCACACAGCTAGTAACTGGGGGAGCCAGAATTTGAGCTCAGGGAGAGTGCCTCTAGCATCAAGCTCTTAATCATTAAACAAGCAGATCCCGAACAACCAATGTCAGAAATAGTATTTTTTATGTTGACTGGACTATGATTTCTATGCTACCTTTTAAATCTAATGACTCTATACTTTCTAAAAGAAATTTATTTAAGGAAAAATTGGAAAAATATTGCTAAAATTTAAAAAGAAAAATAAAAACCTGAAGGAGCATTTCCAGGAAAACAGCATGAATTTACAGGTCAATGTAAACATCTTAAAAAGCAAGTTTATTAGCAATCTCTTCCTGCCAGGTTTGGATTGGCACCTAGATCAAGTTGCACTGAAAGTCTAGAGAAAATAAGTAATCTATATTCAATGAAGAACAATTTTTTAAAATATCATAGAGATTATTGTAATAATACTGTAATAGTCTTTAGATAAAAATGGAATAGGGGTTGAGAAAAGTGAAGTTAGGAGTGTAACCAAGTAGAGGATATTTTTTCAATGCACCCTTTGGGGAGGTAAAGCAAATCTCTTTCTATTACTGTAGTTATTAAGGTCAAGCTCTAAGAGTCAGGTAAACTTTTAATACATTCTGATGCTTCCCAACTGAACTTATAACCAAAAAAGCAAAAGGTATATCACCCCATACAATTAGAAAAAAAGTAAGAGAAAGGGTAGGTGGTACATTTGCAATTTAGTGGGTCATACAGCATTATCCTTGCCTCAACTGATCAAATTATTCTTGAGCAGGCCCTACATTAAAAGTTAAAGAAAAGTGCCTACTGTTCCTTTCCTAAACAGTATCACATTAATCCTAGCCAAATTCATGATATTAAAAGAAAAGCAGGATATATTTGAAAGTGTTTTGTTACAGACAGGCTTGCATTTATAAGAGCTATGCTTTTCCTTCTCTGGTTTCTATGACCCATTATTGAAAAACTGTGATAGACAGAGAAAAGTCAAACAAAAAATTTCAAAGAACTTATTATGATGGATGATACATGACAAAAATTACAGTTAAACAGTTACTAGGCCCAAAGGAATCCAGCACAGAACAAATGCAAACAATATGGGGTTTTTTTATTCCTCATACCTTAGACAAGAATAACAAAATACGGTTCTTTCATGTAATGACAGGAAGAAATAGGAAGCTTGAGAACATAAAATATGTTGCTGAACAGAAAGAGAGATGGCGTTCATAATGTATATATATTTAAGACTGGCAGTTTTATTTGAAAAGGGTCTCTGAATCTTAGCTTTTAAGAATGGGGAAGAATAATAGTGGCAGAATGAAGAGAGAAATACAGTAGCTTCACCTTTTAACATTTTTGACAGACAAGACTGTGTAAAGGCTAATTTGAAATGTAGTTAGCACATGTAGGAAAAACATGCAAGCAAATATATTTCTAAACAAAATGCCAAAAAGATGGTGTTAGCACATTTGTAAGTTTCCATTTTTTTCTTACTACCAATATCCAACAACCCAAACAAATCAGTTTAAATACAACTTCTTTTACTAATGTCTTTTGAAGCATCACTACAGTCAGATTTAGTCAGGAAACCATCTGCTGCAAATACAAATAGAGCTACAATCAAGAATTATATTACAGAGCCTTCCTAGCAAAGTTCTTACATGCAAGCTGTTCTTGTCAAAAGCAGAACCATTGTGATGATGCATCTTAATATTCAATCAGACTTTAAGTAAAGAGTGACAAAAGTCCACATATGGATAACAGCTGTTTCTTCAGTAAATATTTTCCCACTTATTGAATGGAGGCTTATGGCAGCTTAGGATACATTCCATCAGACATTTCAGCCTGAACTGCCTGGGGACGATTAAAGCAATAACAAGAATAAAACTTCAGTTGTCAAGTATTTCTTACAAAGTACCACTGAAAAACAAGCGATCCTCCAATTGAAGTTGTATAGCATGTCATTAATTTGACAGTATCTTTGAATAATGCTTACTGATGACAGAACTAAATTGATAGGACTCTATATTTCTGCCCCTCTCCCTCTTAATAATAGTGTTTGTAAAATTAAAGCAGAATTCACATTTTGATTTCTTAATCATATAAACTAAGTTGATGGAAATTTAAAGATTTATGGCTAATTTTGATAAATTGTGTAATATTAGGAAAGATTAATGAGACTTTATCTAAGAGAGGCTCAGGTAAGATCTCTTTTTAAGCAATAAAGTAACTTGCAAAATTTGAAAGTAAAAAAAAAAAAAAGTGAAGATAAACTCTGATGAATCCGGTAACTCCATAACAATGTAGTGTTTTCATATTAGTAGTTAGAGAAAAAATATTTACTGCCGACTAATAAGCTGACCTTAATTTTGAGTGGTACTCTTGAGCATGGATTATACCCCTTTTATAAATCTTAAATGTTGTGTTGGATGTTAGGTCTGTACATCTCTCAAGTAGCATTTTCAAAGTTTCCTAATTTTAAGGTCTACTGCTAAGTAGACTTGGTCTCCTCTCTTTACCCGAAAACGATGTTGAAGCTCTTCTCTGGTGACTCCAAAACAATTCTTGGGAGGTAGCAGGCTGTTTGTGTGTTAGGATAGTTTTGCAATATTGATGTATTAAGGAATTGGTATTTCTCAGCATCTGCCTGGTAAATTATACATTTTCTTCTTCCTTTAATGCAGTTCTTAAAATCAACATTGAAAAATTGAGCCTGTAGTCTGATATTCCACACTATCGTCAGACTAATTTTTTCGAAAGGAAAATTATTTCAGATCTAACACACACACACACACACACACACACACACACACACAAACAAGACTCTTACCCTGCTATTGGATCTACTGCTATTGCCTTAGGATTATGAAGCTCCAGATCAGTCAGCGTGACACATACAGACCCATTGTAATTACAAACAAAGATCCGGTCACTGACATCGTCCACAAAGTAGAGATTTCTGGTAAGCCAGTCGATTGCCATGTGCTGCACATCTGAAAAACACACAGACACAAAATAATTGAGTCACAGGTGCAAATCTAGCATCATAAGCCAAAGAGTACATTAGTCTGCCCAAGCCACTACAGAGAACATTTTAGAATTATAGGTAGTTTTATGATTTAAAAAAAACTGCAAAAACAATTTCTTGCTATGCCAAAAAGTGATTTAAGTATTCTACAAAAGATGATTGTTTCTTGATAACATTCCTCTTGGCATCTAAGGACTGAGGAGGACAAAAACACAAATGGATAGTTTATAAATCCTAAAATATGGGTAATTACAATAAATATTTCTACTAGTTGTTGTATTTGCCCCAAATAGTTCATTCAATCCAATTATAACTAATTCAATGGCATAGTTAACCTCTTTAGTAGTAAGAGGAGTAAAAATTTTTGTGAACTTCAATTAAATTCTTATTTTCAGATCCTCTTCCGGTAAAAAAGAAAAGGTGGAGAAGATGGGAAAAAAAAAAAGATTTGTAAGATACTTTGTTTACAATATGTATCCAAAACTTCAAAACAAAGCAAAAGGAGGGGTGAACTGTTCTTTCAATGACATATGTAGGCATTGTAAAACAGACCTGCTCAAAGATTAATTAATTCTCTAGAAGTTTGATGTTCAATAGTACTTTCTGCAATGACAGAAATATTCTATATCTATGTTATTCAAGAAAGTAGCCACTAGCTAGATGTGTCTCGTTAGCACTTAAAATGTGGCTAGTATAACTGGGAAACTGAATCTTTATTTTATTTCATTTAAATTAATTCAAATTTAAATTTAAAACAATGTTAGTAGCTCATGGCTGCTGTGGATAGTACAGCTCTAGAAGAACATATGTGTTTGACTTGAATATTTTTTTATTTGACCAGACTGTGAAACTTCATGCTAATTAGATATTTATCTGGTAGAAGAGATAATCCCAAAGGTCATAATTTTATTATCTAAACCATTAAGCATTATTTTTTGCCTAATCTATAAAGCTTATTTAAACATTATTTTTCTTTAAACTTTCTATAAATATCTAATTCTACTAATGTACTTAGACCAGCAATAGTGGGCTAGTTACCTCAATAATCCCATAAATAAATACATTTCTAGTTTTTATTCATTCTAAATTTTATGACACTCATGTTTTTATGTATGAAAATTATACTTTGATTACCCTTTGTTTAAACTCACTAAGGATCCATGATTCATTTACTATAAAGTTTCTTTTTTTTTTTTTTTTATCCTCACCCAAGGACATTTTTTTTTTTTTTTATTGCTTTTAGTGAGAGAGGAAGAAAGAGAGAGAGAAACATTGATTGGTTGCCTCCTCATATGTGTCCCAACAGAGGATCAAACCCGCAATCTGGGTATGTGCCCTGAGCAGAAATCGAACCTAGAACCTTTTGGTCCATGGGATGACACTCCAACCAACTGAGCCACACAGGTCAGGGCAAAAGGATTTTCCTTCTGCAATCTGAACTTAAACAATCTTCCAACTGTACAGCTCAAAAGAATTCCTTAGTAACATGCCGCTTCAGTGAATGGTACTCTCTCAACAGAAAGATTCATTTAGAGGCATGTGCCATCATCATTCATAATGGTATATTGTCAAAGCAGAATAGAGCAAGCAGCAACTTTATGAAAATGTCCACCGTGACTTATAAGAACAAGAAGAAAGTGGATATCACATTCACTGGATACACATTTTCAAGTTATAGATTATAACTTCATTCCAAAATTACATAGTCCTTGGAAACATAAGAATTTAAGTGTTCCACACACCACCTGAAAACTTTTTTCAACCAGTTCAGCAACCAGAATTCTTAAAAATCTGAACTATTTCTATCTCCAGAAATCTGTAAATGTATGCTTTATTTTGGTTTTCATTCTTTTTGTATTATTATATCAACTAGAGTACAGAACCCACTGTTTCAAATGTCATTGTAAATACCTTTGATTCAGATAATGTGCCAGAGTATATTCAATGACCCATCCCTCATGCTAGGCATGCAGTTGGTTTAGTCTATGCAGTTGTAATTTCATATAAAAGATCTGTTTGACAGCATTCACACCTTCTTTCAACTCAGTATGATGACAGAGAGATTCTCTGCTACTGAAACAGTAGGTATTGATAACAACCGTCCAAGTTGGGAGGAGCAGGTTTAATCAAATTACCTGATAATTAGCCAAATAGTAATCATGGGGATTGGTCTTATTTCTTTTTTCTTATATTTGGAATTTCTGTCTAATTTCAACTATTTTTTTAATCAAGATTGGAGAATTAAGGCAATTAGACAAAGAGTTCATGTAAGTAAGCTGATACATACATACATACATAGATGATAGATAAGTTTAGCTAAAATGATTTGAACATTGTAGGAGATAAATTTTTCTAGACAACAGATACAGTATTTCATTTTTATTTTCTAACGTATATAACAAAGTTCATTGGAAATTGCTGAAGATAACTGTAATCATGTTATGACATTATATTAAAAATATCTCTAAATTTTTAGGAGTAATGTTAGCATAGATAGCTAAATAGTTATTAATAAAGGAGGGTGCAAAGGGAGTCAGATATTAAACTTAATAAACTGGGAAGCTGAATCAGATATTAGGACAGAATTCCATTAAAACTACTAGGAAGCCATAGCATTTGTAGACTCAGTCACACACCTCAGGGAAATGTGACGGAGAAGTTTTAATCTTCAGAGCAGAGAGAAAATCTCCCCAGGGATGCTGGCAGCCTAGTACCATAGGAGTAAGGAGGAGGAAAGATTCCTCTGCTGGTTGGAAAGCAAATGACATAACAAAATTTTTGAACATGAGCAATAGAAGTCAATGTGGCACAGAGGGAGGTGTTTTTACTTTGGACCTGTGCAGTAAAAGCCATACAGGAACAGAGCCTAGCTTGGGAAAAACTAGAAAGGTAATGGACTGAATAGACAGCCTAAACTCCAGGAGGTTCCAGAAAGGGATTGATCAAGGGGAGGACCTGACTCAAGCCAAGGAAGAATCAGGATGTTGGGTGGATGGTTTGAATGGATCCTTGATCATTACTGAGAATCAAGAAAATACATGGAGGATTAACTGAAGTTTCAGGGCAGTTGCTGCTAGAGCACAGCCAACCTTCTATGTCCCATACCTGAAGGTGTATTATTTTCCTTAACTCCAATAAAATCTTGCCATTGCGTTTGAACTTCTCCACGATGTGTTATTTGAAATTCTTTTCTCTCAGCATGACAAAAGAAGTCATTTTCACTAGTAAGGTAAGACCTTTATTACTTCACTGTTAGTAGAACAAAGTTGTAAATATGTTCTTGTTATTATGTTCTTTAGTGATCTTTTATTCATTTTTCAACCAAAGTCACACAGATTTCACCTTTACTATGTCTCTTAATGTCTCTTACTATGGTTACTCAGAATTTCTTAATTGCCCAAATCAATGGTTACTTTTCTGCTCATATCTACAAAATAATTTAAATATTAATATTGGTAGAATTTTAAATAATAAAACTACTGAAAGCATTTTGAAACTGGTAAAGTGTTATATAAATATAAGTAACTATTAATAATTTTAAAAACTCAACATTTCTCATGTCTATAATATTTAAAGTTGTACCAGTAGAAATTAATTTATAAATTTGTGATAAAAGTAAAAACAATAAAAACAAAAGAAGACAAGTACTTATGATAATCTGTAATTGAATAAATTAAATAAAATGTTATATCAAATTTTCCATTATGTCTAAAAGCAAATAAGCAATTACCTGAGTTGGGGAATGTAGAACTTAAACATTTTTTAATTTACTAAAATTTATATATATTTTACTGCTATGGACTCAATTGTTTTCTCCAGAATTTATATGTTGAAGTCTTAACCCTTGGTACCTCAGAATGTGACTTCATTAAAAGAAGTCTTTAAAGAGATCATTGAATTAAAGTAAGGCCATTAGTATGTCCTTATAAAAAGAGGAGATTAGGGCCTATAGAGAGAGACTGGGGATCCTGCACCCAGAGGAAAGGCCATCTGCAAACCAAGGAAAGAAGTCTCAGAGAAGCCCAGTCCTGCTGACACCTTGACTTGGGCTCCAGTCTTCAGAACTATGAGAAAATTGATTTCTGTTCTTTTGAGCACTCAGTCTGTGATATTTTGTTATGGCAGGGCTAACAAAATTTTCAATAATATACTTACTCAAGTATTTTTCAATAAAGTGGTCCATGCCATAAATTATTGAGGACAAATGTCAAAATCTTGCTAAGAAAAAATATAAAAGGAATGTCACATGTCCTTTTAATGTCATACTGGACCACTGTCTAATTGGCCCCTTAAAGAATTAGTTAATTCTCCTGAGCAATATACTTTTGTTTAACTTACAATTCAATAGTTTTGATTAGGTTTCAGTCTCTATGGCGTTAGATACTAATTTGTATATTGATAAATTTCAAATAATTTTGTCCAATAGAGATGAAAATAATTTCAATCAGGTAGCAAAATAACCCTAGTTTATTGCTCAGTATGACATCAATTACTTTAAATCTAACTTTGCAATGTAAAATTAGCATATCTTCTTTTATTGATTGTAAAAAAAACTTCAGTCTCTTTTGTACTCCTTTGAATCAATTTTACCATCTTTCTGGTTCTCTCACTGATGAGCTAAATGACTTCTTAACACATGTTCACTACATGTTTTTATGTCATGTTTTTAAACTTTTGAAAATTATACATTAACAAATTGTAGTACTTGATTTCTTCTTTGATTGTTTGCTACATGATTCCCAACCAGCCACAGAAAACAAATTAAAATGAATACAATGATGAGAAAATAATGTAAATAGGTAAAACTTGTGCACAGAGACCATGACAAACCTAGATGATTACCTCAAAGTATACATGTACTTAAAGAGGCAGGCTCAAACTCAGTTGATAGTTTTCATACTGAAATGCTTCTTTGTTTCAAAGACTACCAAGACATGGATTTCCAGATTTTCTTTGAAGCCTTTCATTGCTTACATATGATAAACTATCTTTTTTTTAATTATAAAGCATTTTTTTGTATCAACAAAAGGTGTCTGCAGCCAACCTGATCAAATGCATCTAGTGTGATTACACCAAAGCAGAGCAAACACTATACATCCTTTAGTTCAGAATAAGCTTCTATTTAAAAGTGTGTTCTTAAGAAAGTTACTGATAGCCATAAAAGCCATTGTTCACATAATAAATATAACATTCAGTTTACAAAGTGGTCAG